>NC_063167.1:75178672-75788047 GCF_023159225.1 Perognathus longimembris pacificus | reverse complement strand
ACTTTCCTGCCCTCGCTGGCTTTGAACCATGTTCTCAGATCTCAGCCTCTTGAGTAGCTAGTATTATAGGCATGAGCCACTGGTGCCTGGCTTTAATAAACTTTTTTTAATTTTAATTTTTAATTTTAATTTTAGTTTTCAATTCTGACTCTGTAATAACACCTGGCTTAAAACACAAACTCATTGAATAGCTTATATAAACGTATTTTCTTTTTATCGTTGTTGCATAAACTTCATTTTATTTAAATTTCTTTTTTTCCTTTATTGAGATTAAGTAACTACATAAATTTCACAGTACACATTTTAACCTTCCCAGTGATGCACATCATCATTGTAATTTACAAAGCTTAGGATCTCTAGGAACATTAACAATAAAACAATTTCTTCCAGATCGGGTGATATGTATATTTCTTTCCTTTTTCTTGGTATGATCTGTTCCCTCTTTTTTCCTCATTTCCTCCCTCTGGTTCCTGCCCTTGAGTTGCTTAGTTCACTTTCATCAATGTCCATTGCAGCTGTTGGGCCCCTATGCTGTATTTTTTCACCCACTTTCCACTCATTCTGTGCCTTCCTTCCTACTTCCCTCAGATGTGCATGTGTATAGACCCTATGTGAGGTAAAGAATATGTAGTCTTGTAATAACTATAAGACAAACTAAGAAGAGGTAATTTTGTACAACATTATTTTTAAAGCTTTTAAAATTAAAACACACACACACACACACACACACACACACACACACACACACACACACACACACAGTAGCCTAGCCCACTCAGGGTCAGGATCGGCTGTGCCTGTCTTCTGCTTCTACATCTTCTCCCATGATGTCTTCAGGGACAAGAGCACACCTGGAGCTTTCATTTCTTCTAATAACAATGCCTTCTGAAGAACATCCTAAAGACGAGGAGGCTGTTTCACACTAAATAATAATTATTTTTTTAGTAAGCATGAGTATACTTAAACAACAAAAGGCGGGGCTGGGGATATGGCCTAGTGGCAAGAGTGCTTGCCTTGTATACATGAGGCCCTAGGTTCGATTCCCCAGCTCCACATACACAGAAAATGGCCAGAAGTGGCGCTGTGGCTCAAGTGGCAGAGTGCGAGCCTTGAGCAAAAAAGAAGCCAGGGACAGTGCTCAGGCCCTGAGTCCAAGCCCCAGGTCTGGCCAAAAAAAAAAAAAAAAAAAGGCATAGTATACTAATACATAAACCACCAACCTTTTGTCATTGTTTAATATTATGTACTGTGCAAAATGATATGGTATTTTTCTTTATAATCAATAGAAAAGTAAGTTTCTTTGCTACCAGCATCACTCCAGATGAGAGTAATGCATTGTGTCATGAGGTCACCATGTAGCCCTCACTAGGTGATAGGAATTTTTTATTTTTTTAAATTATTTTTTTAAATTTAATTTATTTATTAATTGAACACAAATTTTTTGGATAGAGTGTTGTGTAAAAAGGGTACAGTTACATAGTAGGGGAGTGTATACATTTCTTGTGATATCTTACGCCCTGTTTTTCTTTCCCTTCTCTAGGTCAGGTAGACATATATACAATATATAATGTATCAAGAACATATACAGTAGCCACGTGGCCGCACCCAAGAAAATTCGCCTAGGGCTTTAAATGCAATGTCGATATTAGATAATATGTCGACAGTAGTCTTATATGAATGTACCTATGTAGCTTTTGAGCTATTGTATTCCACTGAGAGGTCAATTTTTGACCTTTATGTGTTGAGTAATTGTTTGGTTTTAGTTACATACTGTTGGGTTGCTGCCCCAATCCTGTGGGAAATACTATTTGACAAGCAGTTTTTGGTTTCACAGACCTGGTCTCTACTGTCTCTCCGTCTCCCTTTGTTAACAGTCATATATCAGGGAGATCATGCGCCCTTGTTTTCTGTGTTCTAGGCTTGTCTCGCTCAACATTATTTGTTCAAGTTCTGACCATTTCCCTGCGAATAACAATATTTCACCATCCCTAATCACTATGTAGTATTCCATTGTGTATAGGTACCATATTTTTTGGATCCATTCATCTGTGGAGGGGCATCTGGGTTGTTTCCATATTTTGGCTATTGTGAATTGTGCAGCGATAAACATGGAAGTACAAATGTCTTTTTGATATCTTGGGGTTTGCTGTTTAGGATAGATGCCTAGGAGTGGTATGGCTGGGTCATAGGGTAGGTCTATATTGAGCTTTTTGAGAAACCTCCATACTGTTCTCCAAAGTGGTTGTACTAATTTGCACTCCCACCAACAATGGAGAAGGGGTCCTCTTTCCCCGCACCCCCTCCAGCATTTGTTGTTGCCTGAGTTCAGAGTATAGGCCATTCTAACTGGGGTGAGGTGGTATCTCAGGGTTGTTTTTATTTGCATTTCCTTTACTACCAGGGATGTTGAAAATTTCCTCATATGTTTCTTTGCCATTTTTATTTCTTCTCTTGTGAAGTCTCTCTTTAGCTCCTTTGCCCATTTCCTAATTGGTTTATTGGGCTTGGAGGGGCTTAGTTTTTTGAGTTCTCTGTAGATGACAGATATCAGGCCTTTGTCTGTTGCTGTGCTGGTAAATATCCTTTCCCATATGGTTGGCTGTCTTTCTGTTTTGGTGGCTATTAGCTGTGCAGAAACTTTTTAATTTGTAGTAGTCCCATTTGTCGAGTCTCTCCTCTATTTGTTGTGCCCCTGGGACTCTATTCAGGAAGTTCCTTCCTGTGCCTATAAGTTCTAGCGTCTTTCCTACTCGGTCCTTCAGTAGTTTCAGGGTTTCAGGTCTGATATTGAGGTCCTTGATCCATTTTGAGTTGATCTTGGTTCATGGTGATAGGCTTGGGTCTACTTTGAGTTTTCTGCATATGGCTGCCCAGTTCTCCCAGCACCAGTAATTGAAGAGGCTGTGTTTATTCCATTGTATGTCTTTAGCTCCTTTGTCGAATATCAGCTGACTGTAAGAGTGCGGTTTTATTTCTGGATCTTCAATTCTAATCCATTGTTCTTCCGATCTCTTGCAAGTTTTTAGATCAGTTATAACTAAATCAGGTGATATCATATATGGGGTCTATCTTTGACCAAACTGTCAAGTTTGGTCATAGTTCACTTGATAGAAACTTGATAGGACCAATTCATTTATGCTGCAAAATGTTCTAACTCTCATACAGAAAGTCTGTAGACTTTCAGCTATAAGTCATTTTTGGAGATAGGTTTCATTTTGTTTTCTGGGCCATGTAGAAGTGAATTTTAACCTTACAAGGAAGTGCCAAACAGTTCTTCAAAGTGACTACCACTTTCATTCTTCTGATACTTATTTATGAGCATTACACTAGGTGACTGACCTTTGGTCTGGTCAGTTGTAGTTGTGTTAGTGTGACTTAACCTGTATTTTTACTGTTATTTTGTTGTTGTTGTTTTGTTTTGTTTTTTGCCAGTCCTGGGTCTTGTGAGTCAGGGCCTGAGAACTGTCCCTGGCTTTTTTTGCTCAAGGTTAGCACTCTAGGTCTTAAGCCACAGTGCCACTTCTGGCTTTTTCTATATATATGGTGCTGGGGAATTATATGGGAGGCAAGCACTCTACCACTAGGCCATATTCCCATCCCTACTGTGTTTTTGTAAAACAATATTTTAACAGTATTATTACTGTGATTTAACTTTTATTTTCCTGATGCTATATTAATGTGTACTTACTGTGGTTTAACTTGTATTTTCTTGATGTCTAAGGATGCTGAAACTTTTCAAGTGTTTAATGGCCCTTTGATCATCTTGTTTTTGGAAAACATCAAATTCAAGCCTGAGCACTGTCCCTAGCTGCTGCTGCTGCTTCTGCTTCTTCTTCTTCTTCTTCTTCTTCTTCTTCTTCTTCTTCTTCTTCTTCTTCTTCTTCTTCTTCTTCTTCTTTCTCAAGGCTAGCACTCTGCCAACTTGAGCCACAGTACCACTTCTGGCCTTTTCTTTCTTTCTTTCTTTCTTTCTTTTTTTTTTTTTTTTTTGCCAGTCCTGGGCCTGAGCACTGGCCCTGGCTTCTTTTTGCTCAAGGCTAGCACTCTGCCACTTGAGCCGCAGCGCCACTTCTGGCCATTTTCTGTATATGTGGTGCTGGGGAATCGAACCGAGGGCTTCATGTATACAAGGCAAGCGCTCTTGCCACTAGGCCATATCTCCAGCCCACTTCTGGCCTTTTCTATATATGTGGTGCTGAGGAATTGAACCTAGGGCTTCACATATATGAAGTGGCAAGCACTCTTGCCACAAGGCCATATTCCCAGCCCTCAAGTCTTATTTTTTAAAGTGTAGTATTCAGTTTCTCAATCATCAAAAAAATTTTTTTTGTCAGTCCTGTGTCTTGGCACTCAGGGCCTGAGCACTGTCCCTGGCTTCTTTTTGCTCAAGGCTAGCACTCTACCACTTGAGCCACAGGGCCACTTCTGGCTTTTTCTATATATGTGGTTCTGAGGAATTGAACCCAGGGTTTCTTGTATATGAGGCAAGCACTCTATCACTAGGCCATATTCCCAGCCCCTAAATCATCAATTTTAAGACTTCTTCTTCTTCTTCTTCTTTTTTTTTTTTTGTCAGTCATAGGGCTTGAACTAAGGGCCTGGGCACTATCCCTGAGCTTTTTTTTGATCAAGGCTAGTGTTCTGCCACTTTGAGCCTTAGCATCACTTCCTGTTTTCTTGTGGTTAATTGGAGATAATCTCATGGACTTTGCTGCCTGGGCTGGCTTTGAACCACTATCCTCAGATCTCAGCCTCCTGAGTAACTAGTGCCACTGGTACCCAGCTAATTTTAAGAGTTCTTGTATTCTGGCCATTCTTTTGTTAGCTATATACATTTGTCAGCTATATCTGAATGGCTCATCATTTCTGTATCTCTGTCTGTTTGTCTATCCGTTCATCTGTCCTTCCATACCTCCCTCCCTCCCTAGCATATGTTCTTTCTCTCTGAGGCTTACCTAACACATTTCCCCACCCCACCACCTGATTTCCTCTTATTTGAATTGCTATTAGTATTTTGTTCCTATGGTTGTTTTGTGATGGGATATTACTGAGTTGCTGAGACTTGTCTCAAACTTGTTGGCTTAAATGATCCTCTGCCCCAAGCTCCTCAGTAGTTGAGACTGCAGCTGGCTGCCTAATGTAAATTTTTAGAGAAACCATGAGAAATTATAGTGGGGCTAGTAGTACTCAAGTGCTTAATATAATTTGTTACATCATGTTTTGAAACTGTGTTTTTCCAAATTTGAAAAGTTGTAAATTTGTAGTTGTTGTATAAAAGGCATCTTAGGATGGTAGCTTCATCGGTTATCAATGTGATATGCTATTTTGAGCAGTTTTTAATTACATTTTAGATTGTTAGAGACGGACAGTAAGTCTTTAAGATCTGTAAATGGGTCAAGAAGAAACAGTGGCTCCTCTCTTGTATCAAGCTCATCAGCCTCCAGCAACCTCAGCCACCTTGAAGAAGATTCTTGGATTCTCTGGGGAAGAATTGTCAATGAATGGGATGATGTGCGCAAAAAGAAGGAAAAGCAAGTTAAGGTATTTGTGTTGTTTATTAAAGTGTTCTTCCTCTTTTCCCAAATCAGGTCAGGCACAGATTAATAGAGGAATATGAGAAGAAGGAAAAGAAATAAAAAAAAAGGATTTTAACAGTTTCTAAGCTACGTAATAAAAAGATTGGGTTTACAGCTTTACGTGTGTGTGTGTGTGTGTGTGTGTGTGTGTGTGTGTGTGTGTGTTTTCCTTGAGTTTGATCTCAGGACTTTGTATTTGCTAAATTGATACTCTACCACTTGAGCGAATGACTCCAGTCCTGCTTTTTGTGAATTATTTTAGAGAATCTAGCTAACTTTTCTGTCTAGACTGGCTACAAACCATGATCCTTCAGATCTCAGTATCCTGAGTAGCTAGGATTACTTTGTAAACTTTATTTGTGCCTCATAGAAGTTTTGACTTGTAGGGATCAGCTCTCAAACTGTAGAAATACATAGTTGAAAATTATTTTAGAAATTAAATTCTCTGATCTTACCAAGTTAAGATATTCTTGAATTACCAGTATTTTACTGTTTTTTTTTTTTTTTTTTTACCTCATCAGCCTTTTGAAATGTGATGGCTATGTTACTGTCATTCATAGCTCTTTAGGCTACCAAATCTTTGTTACCTTTAGAAGCTGCACTCACTGAAATGACCAGAAATTTCCATGGCTCTGCAGTCCCCAGATCAGTACAGGATATACTGAAGGTCTAAATCTTAGCTCTTTTACAAAAAGTTTCCTTGCCAGCTGTGATGCCTTTAGTTTTAGCACTTAAGAGATCAAAGCAGGAGGCGTGGGATTTTTGAGGCAATCCTGGGCTACATAGTGAATCCTCTCAGGAATCTCCTCAAATTTTAAAGTTGATAAAGTTTTTCATTGTACTTCTACCCAGAAGCCTGATTTAAAACAGCAACATTTAAATAATTTATTTTGTAAAAATCATATTCCTTTTGTTTTTGTGTTTCAGGAACTTGTACGTAAAGGGATACCCCACCACTTTAGAGCAATAGTTTGGCAACTTCTATGCAGTGCACAAAGCATGCCAATTAAGGATCAGTATTCAGAGCTCTTGAAAATGACCTCACCTTGTGAGAAATTGATCCGAAGGGACATTGCTAGAACTTACCCTGAACATAATTTTTTTAAAGAAAAAGATAGCCTTGGACAAGAGGTTTTATTTAATGTAATGAAGGTAAGTTCTATTTATTCATTTTAAGAAATGAAATCTATACATTTCCCATGATGAAGCATGAACTCCCACCACAGTAACAGTAGCCAGTTTCTTTGACAATAAGATAGATTTTAGTACAATTTCTACTTTATTTATTTATTTGTTTTTTGCCTATCCTGGGGCTTGAACTCAGGGCCTGGGCACTGTCCCTGAGCTTCTTTTGCTCAAGGCTAGCATTCTACCACTTGAGCCACAGTGTCACTTCCAGCCTTTTCTGTTTATGTGGTACGGAGGAATCGACCCCAAGGCTTCATGCATGCTAGGCAAGCACTCTACCACTAAGTTATATTCCCAGTCCCTCTGCTTTAATTCTGATGATACATTGCTGTCTGCCTTGGAGAACTTAGGGGAAAATTCATCCCATTATTCAGCATTGGTTGACAGAAATAAAATAATCTATTACCACAGATCCTGGAGAGATTCCCTGAGAAGATGTTTTCTTCACCTGTATGTGGTTCATACTCAGGAATTCAGTTTTTTGCTATCACAGCTGCATCCATTTGACTTTTCTTCATGCAGTGGTTTATGTTGTTAAGAGTGCTCAGCCCCTGTAAGGTTTGCAATTCTAATTTTAAATGCAGTATTATCATTTCCCTTCCTGTAGTTTTTTTTTGTGCTGCTGTAAAATACTGATTTTTTTAAAATTAGGTAACTTCAACTTTCTTGATGCTTTATCTTTTACAATTTTACCTTCATCACTTAAAAAATTTTTCTTAAGCTCTATCTTTCTAAGTATAAATTTCTTTATGCTGCTGCTGCTGCTGCTGCTTGTTCTTCCTCTTCTTCCTCTTCCTCCTCCTTCTTCTTCTTCTTTCTTCTTTCTTCTTGTCCTGGGGCATAAACTCAGAGTTGGGGGCTCTGTCCCTGAGCCTCTCTGTGCTCAAAGCTAGCACTCTACTCTTGAGCCACAGAAACACTTCTTGGCTTTTTCTGTTGATGTGGTACTGAGGAATAGAACCCAGGGCTTCATGCATGCTAGGCAAGCACTCTACCACTAAGCCACATTACCAGCCCCTAGCTGCTACTTTTTTTGTTTTGTTTTGTTTTTGTTGCCAGTCCTGGGGCGTGGACTCAGGGCCTGAGCATTGTTCCTGGCTTCTTTTTGCTCAAGACTAGCACTCTGCTTCTTGAGCCACAGCGCCACTTCCAGCTTTTTTCTATATATGTGGTGCTGAGGAATCGAACCCAGGGCTTCATGGATATGAGGCGAGCACTTTACCACTAGGCCATATTCCCAGCCCCCCTACCTGCTACTTTCAAATTGAGAAATTCTCAAAAGAAATTTATATAAGAAAACAGTGTAAATCAAGAGCTTTTCTAAAAATTGGATTTTTTTTGTTGTTATTGTGTGTGTGTGTCCTGGGACTTGAACTCAAGACCTGGGCTCTGTACCTAAGCTCTTTTTTTTTCCATTAAGGCTGGTTTTCTGCCATTTGAGCTGTAGAACCATATGTAGCCTTTTGTAGTTAATTGGAAGAGTCTCCTGGACTTTCCTGCCTGGGCTGGCTCAAGGTCTGAGCCTTCTGAGTAGCTAAGATTATAGGCATGAGTCACTGGAACCTGGCTTATAAATGAAATTTTAATATACTCATCAACATTAAATTTTTGGAGAAGGAAGGTATAATATACTATAATGGATTTTTTTTTTCCTTGGCCAGTCCCGGGTCTCACACTCAGGAACTGAACACTCTTCCTGAACTTCTTTTTGTTCAAGGCTAGCACTGTACCACAGTTCCACTTTCAGCCTTTTTATTAGTTGATTAGAGACAAGAGTCTTACGGATTTTCCTGCCTGAGCTGGCGTCAAACAGTGATCCTCAGATCTCAACCTCCTGAGAAGATAGGATTATAGGCATGGGCCACCAAATTATTTATTATTATTAGTAGTAGTATTATTGTCAGTCATGGGCTTCAATTCAGGGCCCGAGTGCTGTCCCTGAGTATTTCTACTGAAGGCTAGCACTATACCACTTTGAGCCACAGCTCTACTACTGGTTTTTTGGTGGCTAATTGGAATTTCATGGTTAAATGAATGGTGTTTAAATGAATCTCATGGACTTTCCTGCCAGGTGGGCTTTGAACTGCAAACTTCAGATCTCAGCCTCCTGAGTAGCTAGGATTACAGGTGTGAGCCATCAGCACCCTGGAATATCAAAGTGCTTTTTAACATTCTTTTTACTTTTTAGGCATATTCCTTAGTGGATCGTGAAGTTGGTTACTGTCAAGGAAGTGCTTTTATTGTTGGATTGTTGCTTATGCAGGTAAGTTAATACAAGTATTAAGTGTCAAGGTCTTCATTAAGATTGGATTAGTGTGTGTGTGTGTGTGTGTGTGTGTGTGTGTATGTGTGTTGGTCTTGAGGCTTGAAATCTAAGTCTGGTGCTGTTTCTGAGCTTTTGTACTCAAGTCCAGCAATCTATCTACTTGAGCTCTACTTGTAGCTATTTATTTATTTATTTTTGGTGGTTAGTAAGAGGTAAGAATCTCATGGACATTCCTGTCTTGGGTTATATCTTCAGATCTCAGCTTCCTCTAGCTATGATTACAGATGGCACATTGCAGAATTTAAAAATCATGTTTTGAGGGGCTGGGGATATGGCCTAGTGGCAAGAGTGCCTGCCTCATATACATGAGGCCCTGGGTTCGATTCCCCAGCACCACATATACAGAAAATAGCCAGAAGTGGCGCTGTGGCTCAAGTGGCAGAGTGCTAGCCTTGAGCAAAAAGAAGCCAGGGCCAGTGCTCAGGCCCTGAGTCCAAGGCCCAGGACTGGCAAAAAAAATAAAAAATAAAAAATAAAAATCATGTTTTGAGATAAGTTTAAGTAGATATTGACTATTTCTCCTCAGGCATAATTTGAATAGTAATATCTTAGTTTGCACTTTGGAAAAGTGTTGAGATGATATAAATAATAGTTTCTTGCCATCAAATGAAAGTTCAATGATTTCTCCTTCTCATTTTGTTTTCTCCCTTACCATATTGTGGAGTAGCTGTGAGGTCATACTTATTTACCTGGCCCTACCTCCTCTTGGTCATGCCTCCTCCCTGTCTTTTACTTAATGCTGGCCAAACTTACTTAGCTTGCCATGCTTTCTTCTGGCTATACTCCTGGTCCTGCTTACTTCTGGTCCCTTCCAGTGCTATGAGAAAGAAAATAATCACTTTAAGGTAGAGCCAGATTTCAGCAAAAGGAAAACTCTTGAAAAAAAAGATTGAGCATATTGGTAGAAGTTTGGAAATGGGGTAAGATTAGGGGAACAGTGGAATCAGATAGGATTGCTCATTGGGTTCAATTCTTTTTTTTTTTTTTTTTTGGCCAGTCCTGGGTCTTGGACTCAGGGCCTGAGCACTGTCCCTGGCTTCTTCTTGCTCAAGGCTAGCACTCTGCCACTTGAGCCACAGCGCCACTTCTGGCCATTTTTTTCTGTATATGTGGTGCTGGGGAATTGAACCCAGGGCCTCATGTATACGAGGCAGGCGCTCTTGCTGCTAGGCTATATCCCCAGCCCCTGGGTTCAATTCTTCAGCACCATATAAACAGGAAAGGCCAAAAGTTTTACTTTTGCTCAAGTGGTAGTGTGCTAGCTTTGAGCACAGAGAGACTCAAGGACAGTGTCCAGGCCCTGAGTTGAAGCCCCAGGACTGAGAAAAAAACAAAAAACAGAATTGCTCTGAGATTTTGGCCTTTTGTAGTGATGGAAATAAATAGTTAGGGCTGTAAAGCCTGGTAGGATAATAGGGATGGTTTTCAAGACAGAATTGGGCTGTGTTAGGAGAGAAGAATGCGGGAAATGTAGGTTTTGGTGTTTTTTTTTTTGGCCCAAAGTAACTCTTGGCTTCTCTCCATGCTTTTGTTGAGGCCAGAAAAAAAATGCAGTGATCAGCTGGGCACACCTGTAATCCTAGCTGCTCAGGAGGCTGAGATGTGAGGATTTCAGTTGAAAGCCAGCCTAGGCAGGAAAGTCTGTGAGACTCTTATCTCCAATTAATCACCAGAAAACTGAAAGTGGTGCTGTGGCTCAAAGTGGTAGAGCACTAGCCTTGAGCTGAACAGCCTAAGGATAGTGCCCAGGCCCAGAGTTCAAGCCCTACAACTGACAAAAAAGAAAAAAGAAAGTTATCTTCTGCAGTCTTCCCTAAGAAGAATGCCTAGAGATCCTTTGGCCTTTTTCCCTTTCAGAACTTAAGTGAATGAGAATTGAAAAGTACTATTTTGAGAAAGATGTCTTAGCAATTTATATGGTATTTGTGTAAACATTTTGATTCTTTGTAGCTCTTTATAGAGCTTTCACATTTATTGTTTTATTTGATATAATTTCCTAGTGTTTTACACATTAAATGTATAATTGGTACCTTTAAACTCCAATTAGAGGTAATTTGAAAAATTACAAGTTATTTTAAGCCAGGTGCCAGTAGCTGATGCCTATAATCCTAGCTACTCAGGCGGGTAATATCTGAGGATTGGGGTTTGGAGCCAGCCTAGGCAGGAAAATCTGTGTGACTCTTATCTCTAATTAAATACACATGCTCAAAAAAATTTACAAAAGTATAGCTGCACTTGAAGTGGTAGAGTGCTAGCCTTGAGCAAAAAAGCTCAGGTACAGTGCCCAGGCCCTGAGTTGAAGCCCCAAGACACACACACACACACACACACACACACACACACACACTCACACACACACTCACACTCACACACACGCTTTTAATACTTAAGCCATATCATATCACTTCTGCTCAATGCTCAAGCTTTCCATCTTGTTTTAGTTTCCATCCATTTTGTTTTCTGATATCAAAAAGCAAACAAAAAACAACAAAAAGTAATCTGTATATTTCTCTCTATATGAAGTGTATATATGTATGTATGTATACCCACACATATATATAGGATATGTGTGCATGTGTGTGTGTGTAAGTGTATCTATGGATATATAGTGGTAAATGGTTTTTCTCCCACCTTGCCTCTTTTTTTTTTTTTTTTTTTTCAGTCCTAGGGCTTGGACTCAGGGCCTGAGCACTGTCCCTGGCTTCTTTTTACTCAAGGCTAGCACTCTACTACTTGAGCCACAGTTCCACTTCTGGCCATTTTCTATATGTGTGGTGCTGGGGAATTGAACCCTGGGCTTCATGTATACAAGGCAAGCACTTTTGCCACTAGGCCATATTCCCAGCCCCCACCTTACCTCTTAAAAAAAAAAAAGAAAATTAAATTAGAGAGGCAGGGTCACAATGTATCCCAGACTGACCTCAATTTCCTTCTGCTTCATGTTCCCAAGAGCTACATTTATAGGCCTGTACATTGCTCTTAACATTAATCAATGTGGCTGCTCAAAACAATGTTTATAGTTTAATGTTTCCTATTTAAAATATAATTTGGTTTATTTGTGTATCAAAAAACTATAGAGGGGGCTGGGAATATGGCCTAGTGGTAGAGTGCTTGTCTCCTATACATGAAGCCCTGGGTTTGATTCCTCAGCACCACATATATAGAAAAAGCCAGAAGTGGCTCTGTGGCTCAAGAGGTAGAGTGCTAGCCTTGAGTACAAAGAAGCCAGGAACAGTGCTCAGGCCCTGAGTTCAAGCCCTAGGACTGGCAAAAAAAAAAGAAAGAAAGAAAGAA
The DNA here is from genome assembly GCF_023159225.1 of Perognathus longimembris pacificus. Lineage (NCBI taxonomy): Eukaryota > Metazoa > Chordata > Mammalia > Rodentia > Heteromyidae > Perognathus > Perognathus longimembris. Next base: position 75,775,663 of record NC_063167.1, on the reverse strand, counting down.
AGAAACTACAGAAAGCTATGAACCATATAGAACTACTATAGACCATATGTTTTGTTTTTTTTCCTCAGATGCCAGAAGAAGAGGCTTTCTGTGTATTTGTTAAGTTAATGCAAGATTATCGACTTCGTGAACTTTTTAAACCAAGTATGGCAGAATTAGGCCTTTGTATGTACCAGTTTGAATGCATGATACAGGTAAGAATACAGTTTTATTTATCATTTGACCTTAGTGACATATTAACAATTAAATAAGTTTAATAATACAAACAATAAAACAGATTTTTTTAAAAAATCAGTGCTTTAATCATGTGGTCATTCATTGTTCAGTTAACATAGGATTAGGCCTACTTCCAATTCAGGTGCTATCTGCAGTTATTCTAGTCTGGAACTTGACTGCCGTTTATTTAATGAAATTTAGCATTTGTGCGAAATGTACTGTGAACTTCATGCATGGATTTCCTTCTATTCTATTCCATCCTATTACTGTTATGTGGTCTGAGCTGTCTGACAGGCTGTGTGACTTTAAGACTGATATCAGTCATTCCATTTGCTTTGAGACTGTGTCTCTTTCAGTCTTCTCTACTTTCCCTTTTAATCTCTGTTTTTCTGCTAGCTTGCAACCTTTCTTATTCTCCATAATGTTCCATTCATTTTATGTTGCTAAGATTAAATTTCCTGTGATTAAGGATAGAGAGAAATGGGATGAAATAAAAATCAAGTGAAAAATACCTCTAACATGATGTACCTTTGTAAAAAATTTTTTTTTGCCAGTCCTGGGGCTTGAACTCAGGGCCTGAGCACTGTCCCTGGCTTCTTTTTGCTCAAGGCTAGCACTCTACCACTTGAGCCACAGCACCATTTCTGGCTTTTTCTATATATGTGGTGCTGAGGAATCGAACCCAGGGCTTCTTGTATACGAAGCGGGCACTTTTACCACTAGGCCATATTCCCAGCCCGTAACTTTTTAATATACATATATGTATAAACATTCCCTCTATAATTGTATAGTATAAAGATGTAAATATTTTTTCTTTCTTTTTATTTTTTTGCTGGTCCTGCGGCTTGAACTGGGGCCTGGGTGCTGTTCCTGAGCCTCTTTGTGTTCAAGGCTAGTGCTCTACCACTTGAGTCACAGTGCTACTTCTGGCTTTTTTGAGTAGTTCTTTGGAGATAAGAATCTCACAGGGACTTTTCTACCCAGGCCTTCGAACCACGATTCTCAGATTTTAGCCTCCTGAGTAGCTAGGATCACAGGCATTAGCCATTGGTTCCTGGCTAAGATATAAATATTTTCATTGACTTACATTTCTATTAAATGAGCAGAACTTTAAAATATAAGTTAGTGACTCAGCTGGCAAAAGAGCTAGATTTTAGAGTCTTTTTTCCCTGAAACTATAAAATCTGTCATTTCTGTGTGTGGTGTGAGGAGTTCTACATTTTAAGAAAAAGCCAAAATAGGTCTTGAGATGGTTCTTTAATTTTTTTTTTAAACAGTAAGGTTGTTTTGTGTGTGTGCGTGTGCGTGTGCATGTGTGTTTGTGTGCATTCACGTGTGTGTGCATGTATGTATGTGCACTCCAGTTCTGGGGCTTGAGCTAAGGGCCTGCGTGTTGTCCCTGTGCTTCTGTGCTCAAGGTTAGCACTTTACCACTTGATACACAGTTCCACTTCCTGAGTTTTTGGTGGTTAATTGGAGATAAGAGGCTCAGGAGCTTTCTTGCTTAGGCTGGCTTCAAACCTGATCCTCAGATCTCAGTCTCCTGAGTAGCTAGGATTTATAGGCATGAGCCTTCTGCATCTAACAGTAAGTTTGCTTTTAATCAGCTTGTTCTTAATCTCTTGGTAGTGTCTCACTTATGTTTTGAATTACTAGAATTCCTGAAGTTCTTATATTTTGTGTTTTTCCTATTACATAGAAATATATGGATAAGTGACCAATGGAGGATTATACCTGAAAATATTTCAGCATAGCATTTCTTTCCTTTAATTTTTTTGAAATATTATAGTTTATAGAAACACCAGACAATTGTGCCCACAAATATAAACTCAAGTATTACACAGCCACTCAACAGTGTTTATGGTTGGATAGGTGCATGGTTTAAAAATAATGACTAGACTGGAAATGTGGTTTAGTGGTAAAGTGCTTGCCTAGCATGCATGAAGCCCTGGGTTTGATTCTTCAGTACCACATACACAGAAAAAGCCAGAAGTAGAGCTGTGGCTAAAGTGGTAGTGGTAGAGTGCTAGCCTTGAGCACAGAGAGGCTCAGGGACAGAGCCCAGGTCCTGAGTTCAAGCCCCAGGAATGGGAAAAAAAAAGAAAAAAAATCTATCATTCTGTTTTTCTTAATGGTAAGTCAAATGGATATGCATAAAATTCCATTTCCTTTTTCTCTTTTTTCCTTCCCAGATAGTAGCCACTATCCTGAATGTTTCTGCATCTACACTTTGCAGTATTAGTCTTGCTCTTTCCTTTGTATTTGACATAGGCTAATCTAGTAAATATACAATGATCTTATTTAGAACACTCAGTTTTTCTATGATCTAACTTACTCTCTTCTTTTGTCTAGGAGCATCTTCCAGAGCTCTTTGTACATTTTCAGTCTCAGAGTTTTCATACCTCAATGTATGCATCATCCTGGTTTCTGACTATCTTTCTTACAACTTTTCCACTACCAATCGCAACAAGGATATTTGATATCTTCATGTCTGAGGTAAGCTAATGAACATGAGTTGAGCCAGGAGGTCATTAGGTTAATTAGAACATGTCAGTAAGGGGAGTAATAAGGTAGCCCATGTGTTCCTTGTTAAATTGCTTGTCAAACCTTATAGCAGCCTTATTAAGTAGATAAATTACTATCCCCATTTGTTAGTTGATAGATAAGGAAACCCACTTATAGGAAGATCAAGTAACTTATCTTTAAACATACATATATATGGGATAGTGGATTCAGATGTAGGCAGTTAAAATCTGGAGCCTGCCCTCTTAACCCTTATCACCTCCTGTCCAAGACAGTGAGAAAAAGAGGTAAAATTTGTCTTATAGTTCATGTGTTTGCAGTACATCTATTATTCAAGTAGCACGAGGGTAATTAGTATACCTAGAAGCTTCTTTTATTCTGTGTACACATGCAAGGTTGCCTTTTAATTATCAGTGGTGTATGATAGTGATTCTTTGACTTCTGTTCTCTGAACTCAGTGTTAATTGTTACTAATTACATCTTAGGAAGATATTTGTATTACTTATTTTAATAGTTTGGATTGGAGTTGGCAAACTACAGTTTACTTCCTGATTTGTTGTCATTTACACATCAAGTATGTCCTTGCATTGTTTTTTTTTCTTAATTTATTTATTGTCAAAGTGATATACAGAGGGGTTACAGTTTCATATGTAAGGCAGTGAGTACATTTCTTTTATAAAGTTGGCTTGGCACACATTAGTTTATGTGTTGTTTATGTGATTTAAGGTTACACTGGCTGAGCTAAATAGTTATGCCAAGATTTTATGGCTTACCAAGCCTAAAATACTTGTTTGGCATTTTACAGAAAATGTTTATTTAGATCATAAATGCTTACTTTAGAATGATATTACTGTTACTCCTAATACTAATAATACATTATTTTGAATGATAAATTTTCATTGATAGAGAAGTAAAACAATATGGCTTTAATTTGTTCCATAGGGATTAGAAATAGTGTTTCGAATAGGATTAGCCCTTCTTCAGATGAATCAGGCAGAATTAATGCAACTTGACATGGAAGGGATGTTACAGGTAAGTCTGGATATCTTGTATGTTTTCAGATTTACTCTTAGTTACTTAATAAGCAGCACTGAGTAATTCTTATATTATTTTATTGTGTCTTAGCACTTTCAGAAGGTCATTCCACATCAGTTTGATGGTGGTCCAGACAAATTAATCCAAGCAGCTTACCAAGTTAAATACAACTCAAAGAAAATGAAAAAGTAAGTATTTACACATTTTCCTTTTATTTATGGGGCTGTTGAAGTATAACAAACCTCAGGAAATTCAGTGGACGTGGTAAAACTTTTTTTTTTTTTGTCAGTCATGGAGCTTGAACTCAGGGCCTTGGGGCTGTCCCTGACCTTTTTTTTTTTTTTTTTTTTTTTTTGCCAGTCGTGGGCCTTAGACTCAGGGCCTGAGCACTGTCCCTGGCTTCTTTTTGCTCAAGGCTAGCACTCTGTCACTTGAGCCACAGCGCCACTTCTGGCCATTTTCCATATATGTGGTGCTGAGGAATTGAACCCAGGGCTTCATGTATACAGGGCAAACACTCTTGCCACTAGGCCATATCCCCAGCCCCTATCCCTGAACTTTTTTTGCTCTAGGGACATTGTACTCTGCCACTTTGAACCATAGCTCCACTTCTGATTTTCTAGTGATTAATTGGAGGTAAGAGTCTCATGGAGGAGCTGGGAATATGGCCTAGTGGCAAGAGTGATTGCCTCCCATACATGAAGCCCTGGGTTCAATTCCCCAGCACCACATATACAGAAAACGGCCAGAAGTGGCGCTGTGGCTCAAGTGGTAGAGTACTAGCCTTGAGCAAAGAGAAGCCAGGGACAGTGCTCAGGCCCTGAGTCCAAGGCCCAGGACTGGCCCCCCCCCCACCCCAAAAAAAAAAAGTCTCATGGAGACTTTCGTGCCTGGGCTGGCTTCAAACTGAGATCTTCAAATCATAGCCTCCTGGGTCACTAGGATTACAGGTGTGAGCCACCAGTGCCCCAGTGTGATAAAACATTTGAGTAAGAAGGATGGTTTTCCTCTTTAGGTTGTAGAACTATTGTTTTATTTGAGTGGCGTGAATTTCAATATACCAAAGGTAATGTTGGAATATTATACTGCTTTTAAAAGTGGTAATGTAGGGCTGGGGATATAGCCTAGTGGCAAGAGTGCCTGCCTCGGATACACGAGGCCCTAGGTTCGATTCCCCAGCACCACATATACAGAAAACGGCCAGAAGCGGCGCTGTGGCTCAAGTGGCAGAGTGCTAGCCTTGAGCGGGAAGAAGCCAGGGACAGTGCTCAGGCCCTGAGTCCAAGGGCCAGGACTGGCCAAAAAAAAAAAGTGGTAATGTAGAACCATTGTATACTACCTTTAAAATTCCTGTTTTTCTTTCCATATTGGCTGGAGTTAGGATTCTGCTCTGTGTGTATGTGTAAATTTGCTATTTTTCCCCCCAATGTCTCATTATTTCAAGATAACTTATTTTCAAAACTAGTCCCAACACTAAGCTTCTGGCCCTCTCTACCATTATACAAACTACAAATGCTTGCTATGTTTAATAATATTGCTGTTATCTATTTTTGGCACTTGGGCTTAAATTCAAGGCCTCACATATACTAAGTACAAGTTCTACCACTGAGTCACACTCCCATCACATTCCCGTGTGTGTGTGTGTGTGTGTGTGTGTGTGTGTGTGTATTTGTCTTGTTTTTTGTTGGTCGTGGAACTTGAACTCTGGGCCTGGGTGCTATCCCTGAGCTCTTTTGCTCAAGCCTAGCACTCTATCATTTTGAGCAACAGCTTCACTTCCAGTTTTCTCATGGTTAATAGGCTAATAGGATAAGAGTCTCACAGACTTTCCTGACTGGACTGCGTTTGACCTGTGATCCTCAGATCTCAGCTTCTTCAGTAGCTAGGATTACAGGCATGAGCCACCAGTGCCTGGCCCCGTGTGTTATTTAAAAACAGATTTCATAGTTTAGTCTCCATTATTGATACTCTATTCCTCTACTTGACTACCAGAGTGTCACTAAAGTTCATGATTGGCATAATCAGCAAGGTAGCTATGATAGACTGAGAATTTAAAATTTTATTATGTTGGTTAATGTGTGTGTGTGTGTGTGTGTGTGTGTGTGTGTGTGTGTGTGTGTGTGTGTAGAACTGGGAATGAAACCCAGGGTCTTGTGCATACCAGGCAAACAGTACCACTGAACTGTATCCCCAACCATTATTTTCTTATTTTCTAATGAAGCATTTTTTGGCTTGTATTTTGTAAGAGTTCAATTCAAGATAAGCGGTATTGTCTTTTTTTATTTAGAAGTAGGTAAGTATATTAAGAATGATAGTTACTATTTTTTGTAGTTTCTATTAAATAATCACTAACTTTCATGATGCTAAGGTTTCTGTGATACAAAATGCTTTAATATGAAAGCAGTTCTGTGTGGTAGCAGTCATCTGCTTAACACATATAACATACTTCCATAGATGTTTCTGCTACAGAAAGTATATATTGCAATTAGAGTGAAAATTATGTTAATAAAATTAGCTCTAATTTTGACAGAAGTAAGCCAATTTATGATATTACACTTCATTTTTACCTCACTCCTCCCTTCTTTTTAAACTCCCTACCTCTCATTTTTCTTTTTTTTTTTTTTTTTGCCAGTCCTGGGCCTTGAACTCAGGGGCCTGAGCACTGTCCCTGGCTTTCTTTTGCTCAAGGCTAGCACTCTGCCACTTGAGCCACAGCACCACTTCTGGCCATTTTCTATATATGTGGTGCTGAGGAATCGAACCTAAGGCTTAATGTATAGGAGGCAAGCACTCTTGCCACTAGGCCATATTCCCAGCCCTCTCTCATTTTTCAATTCATTTTTAATACAGTATCTTGCTGTGTAGCCTAGGCTGGCCTTGAACTCACTATGTCACCTAGGGTGGTCTTGGACTTGAGAGCATCCTGCCTCTGTCTTCCCAGTGCTGGGTTTATAGGCATGCCTGGTGAATTTCAGCTCTTTATTTTAAATTGTCTGTGATATGTCTCATAGACCAAATGACAGATAAAAGCTCAAGGAGCCATCTTGATTTTTGCTTCTTGGGGGATAACATAACATTCAAGTCACACTATAAAAAGAAATGTTTACTTCTAAAATTTGATAGAGTATAAGATTTCACCTGGATGTGGTGGTATACATCTACAGTTTCAATTTCTTGGGAGGCTGAAGCAAGAAGATGGCTTGAGTTTAGGAGTTCCAGGCCGGGTAACATAGTAAGACTCTGTCTCAAAAATATAATAGCCTTGAGAATGAGGTTTTCCTTTTTAGGTGTTACCATCTATACAATTCATGTATAAATTTTTAGTCGTCTTACCAGTTTTGGACCCTCTGATTCTTTTCTCATCATAACCCTGTTTGCTTTATCAAAATCTGTTTGATGTGTAGTAAGCTCTAGTCTGAATAATTATTCCTCCTCTGCCCTTTTGTATCATGTATTCATATACTCAACAGTCACTGCATAGTCAGTGAGATTGTTGACACTAAGCTATATTTCCTATGTTTTCTCTCTGCATATTTATATTGACTTTGATTAATTCTTCCATTCCCCATAGAGGTTTCAAATCATACCATTCTTAAGCTCCCCCTTCTTGCTATACCTAATTCTCAGACAGTTGCTTTATTGTGAATTTATTAGCCCTCATTTTTAAACTTCCTGTGATCTACTTGATAGACTTAGTCATATTCCTTTTTTTTTCTATTTTCAGAACAAAGTATTTTGTCCCTTTATAGTGCTAATTCAGAATATAGGACATTATTCTCTTCCAGGTTTATTAACTATTCCTTTTATCTTCAATTCTTCTGTTATTTTCTTCAATCAAAGATGGTAATTTTGAGTTGTGACTTAGAAGTAACAAAATAAAGCCTTCCTCAATATGGTGTTCCATTTTTCTTTTGTGAAGCTTAACTGAAGGAAAGGATCATTTCAGTTCATTAGCCATGGAGCATACTTTATGTTCTTCAGTGAGGAAGTCTTTTTTTTTCTTCCCAGTCCTCTGGCTTGAACTCAGGGCCTGGGTACTATTCCTGAGCTTCTCTGTGCTCTAGTGCTCTACTGCTTGAGCCACAGCACCATTTCTGGCTTTTTTAGTTTATGTGGTACTGAGGAATTGAGCCCAGGACTTCATGCATGCTAGACAAGTACTCTACCACTAAGCCACATTCCCAACCCCAGTGAGAAATCTTATAGACATACTAAAAATAAGTTAGAACAATAAATACCATATGTTTATTATTTAACCTTACCAGTTGCTAATATTTTACTCTAATCACTTTCTTTCTTAGGTCTTATAAAATAGAAATCACAACAATTCACTCCTAAATATTTAACATTCACTACTATAAAATAAAGTTATTAGCCTCTCTTATAATATTCTTTTATCACTTAGAAATAATTCCATGATATTGCCTAAATAGTCTTATGTTCAGATTTTCTCATGCATGCCAAAAGTAACTGTTGGCATTGGCTTGGCTACAGTGTGAGACCCTGTCTCACTGAGTGAATCTGTATCAGTCTGTGCATTTTTCTAATGGCCATTTTCATGTTTGCTTGTTTAGTATTTACTATTACGCTATTAAAATGCTACAATTTTTTGTAGTAATTTTTCTATGATATATGTAACTTTAAAATAAAACAATATGTTCAACATTAAAAATATATTTTACTACCCCTGTAAATCTTAGCTCCTGAGGAGGTGGAGATTAGGACAGGCTAGCTTAGGCAAAAAGTTCTGAAGTCAGGCGCCAGTGGCTCATATCTTGTAATCCTAGCTACTCAGGAGGGTGAGATTTGAGTACCATGGTTTGAAGCTAGCCTAGGCAGTAAAGTCTGTGAGACCCCTGTCTCCAATTAATCACCAAAAACCTGGAAATGGAGCTGTGGCTCAAGTGGTAGAATGCTAGCCTTGAGGAAAAAGTGCCGGGACAACACCCAGGCCCTCAATTCAAGTCCCAGAACTGGCACAAAACCCAAAAATGTTCTTGAGATTTGTCAACCAGCAGCCAGGTGTGGGCATGCACCTGTCAAAGCAGCTCCTCCAGCAGCTGAAATCAGGAAGACTGTGATTCCCCACCAGCCCTGGTGAATAAAAGTTCATGAGACACTTTATCAACAGAAAAAACTGGACATTGTGCCATGTACCTTTTATACAAGATATGGTGGGAGGCATAAACAGAATGATTGTGATCCATAAAAAGTAATACCTTATCTCTAAAACAATGAGTATATAAGGAGGCATGGTTCAAGTGGTACAGCACCTGCATAGCAGGTGAGAAGCCCTGAGTTCAAACCCTAGTACCAGTGCTGCACTCCCTCCAATTGTCAAGGCATTAGTGACAGGGATTCTAAGAATTCTGTTGTCCAGGGTTGGGAATATGTATGAAGTCCTGGGTTTGATTTTCTAATACCATATAAACAGAAAAAGTTGGAAGTGGTGCTGTGAGTGAAGTGGTAGAGTGCTAGCCTTGAGCTAAAGAAGCTCAAGACCCTGAGTTCAAGTCCCAGGTTGACCAAAAAGAAGAAAAAAAAAAGAATTCTGTTGCCCTAATGCATTATAAATACTTGATTATTATTGTTTATTTTCTCAATCTGTTAAGTGTAAAATGTCTATTTTGGACTTAATTTGCATTTCCCTGGTTGTTAATAAGAGTAGGTATTTTTCATATGTTTATTAGGCTCATTTTTAATGTTTTTCTTTTCCTCCTTCCATTTCTGGTGGTCCTTTAGTTTTTTGGTCGATTGTGGGGCTTGAACTCAGGGCATGAGTGCTGTTCCTGAGCTTCTTTGTGCTCACATAGGTTAATTGTAGATAATCTCATGAGGGCTTTTCTACCCACGTTGACTTCAGACCACAATCCTCAGATCTAAGCCTCCTGAGTAGCTAGGATTATAGACATGAGCCACTGGCTCCCAGCAGTGGTTCTTATTAGTTAGAAGTTATGTACATTTGGAGTAGTAATCTTTGTCAGAATTAAAAATATAAGTATTTCCATGAAATACCACTCTGGGAACATATAATAAATACTTGTACTTATATCTGACAAAGGTTCAAATTTCCTTTGTGTTGGAAGATGGCAAAACAGGCAAATAGTGTGTTTCAGTCACAGCCTAGTGAATGGTAATATAATAGGTTAATAGTAATGTAAGAGATTCCTAACTCATATGTCTGGAAACTGGTCTACACAGTCTTCTGGGGTATCAGGAAGGTGTTCTGATAATGTTCTGCTAATGTTGCTAATAGTTACCTGCCTTGATCCTTTAATTCTGGGAAAGAGTCCACAGAAATGTGTGGTTTATAATTATTTTTATTGCTGTGATTTTTTTTTTGGGGGGGGCTAATCCTAGGGCTTGGGCTCAGAGCCTGAGCACTGTCCCTGGCTTCTCTTTGCTCAAGGTTAGCACTCTGCCACTTGAGCCACAGCGCCACTTCTGGCCGTTTTCTGTATATGTGGTGCTGGGGAATTGAACCCAGGGCTTGCCACTAGGCCATATTCCCAGCCCCTTATTGCTGTGATTTTAACTTTGGTCAGTTAGTTCAGGTACCATCTTGGGAAGGGTAGCATTTTTTTCCCATGAGTTTAGGTATTAATATAGCCTATGAATTCAGTTCTATGTTTGGTGTTGTATGTGTTCTACCTTCTGAACTTTACTTTTGTGTGAATTTTCTTTTGTCATTTTAAAAACTGATTTTGGCAGCAGAGGATGGGAGTACTGGGATTTGAACTCATGGCCCTAGTTGTTAGGCAGGTGTTCTATCTCTGAGCCACCCTCCAGTCCCCTATTTTATGTTGTTTTTTGTTTTGTTTTGTTTTATTTTTATTTTTTTTTATTTTTTATTTATTTTTTGCCAATCCAGGGGCTTGAACTCAGGGCCTGGGCACTGTCCCTGAGCTTCTTGTTTTTGCTCAAGGCTAGCACTGTACCACTTGAGCCACAGAGCCACTTCTGTCTTTTACTGTTTATGTGGTACAGAGGAACCCAGGGCTTCATGCGTGCTAGGCAAGTACTCTACCACTAAGCCACATTCCCAGCCTGCACTGGTTATTTTTGAGATAAGTCTCCTTTCCTGCCTAGATGTGTGTCTCCTACTTTTTTGCTTCTCATCATAGCTGAGGTGGCAAGCACACTCCACCACACTCAGCTTCTTCCATGGAGGTGGACTTTCCCATCTTTCCAACTTATTCTTCATAGGCCATCCTGAAGCTGCCATCCTTCTGATCTTAGCCTCTCATGTAGCTAGGACGACAGATGTGTACCACCATACCCAGATATTGCTTATGAAGGGAGTTTGTCAAATAATTCTGCTTAGACTGGCTGCAGACCATGATATTCCTGATCTCAGCCTCCCAAGTAACTAAGATCACAGGCCTGAGCCAGTAGTGCCCAGCTTGAAATTATTTTTCTCGTATCAGATATCTCATTATACTCCTATGGAAACTAACAAAATTGTATTTTATTGTTATATGCATTAAAATTTTATAATTTTGTAAGTGCATGAAAATGTATCCTTAACTCTTTTTTTTCTTCTTAGGCTTGAAAAAGAATACACTACAATAAAAACTAAAGAGATGGAAGAGCAAGTTGAAATTAAAGTAAGCAGTTTAGAAATTTTGTATGGACTAGAATATAAACTGATAAGTTATTTGCAATAGATATTAGGTCATGTTGTTGTCACGGTTGTTGCCATCTGTAGTAAATTTAGCAACAAAGTGTACATTTACTGATGATCAGGAGTATTTCCAAAAGCAGGGATGTGTGACTGAAATGACTTTAATTTTACTGTGAAAAAAGATTCTTCCTTTGCTAAGTCTTGATGTCTCCTCCAGATAAAATAGCTCCAAGGGGAGATAATTGCATTTCACTTAAGCATAATTGTTAAAGTGGCAGAAAAGGTAATCTATCCGATGCTAAGACTAACAGCAAAATATGCTGTAGACTAAATAGAGCAAATATTTCAGTAGGATTATGACTGCCTTGTAGTGGTAAGGACTTGTTTTTTTGCCGGTCCTGGAGCTTGAACTTAGGGTGTGAGCACTGTCCCTGGCTTCTTTTTGCTCACGTCTAGCATTCTACCACTTGAGCCACAGTGCCACTTTCAGCCTTTTTTTTTTTTTTCTGTGTATATGGTTCTGAGCAATTGAACCCAGGGCTCCCTGCATGCAAGGCAAGCACTCTACCACTAGGCCACATTCCCAGCCCCTGGTAAAAACTTTATTTTTTTTGTCAGTCCTGGGGCTTGAACTCAGGGCCTGGAAACTGTTCCTGAGCTTCTTTTCCTCAAGGCTAGCACTCTACCACTTGAGCTACAGCACCACTTCTGTCTTTTTCTGTTTATGTGGTACTGAGGAATTGAACCCAGACAAGCACTCTTACTGCTAAGCTACATTCCCAGCCCAGGGATATTTTTTCTTATCTAAGTAAGGGTTATACTTTTGATTTGCTTTTCTTCAGGAAATCAGGTAGATTTTCATTTTGAAGGACAAATACCCTAAATTCTTTGTGCCCCTCCCCCCCCCTTTTTTTTTTGCTGGTTCTGAGGCTTGAACTGAGCCTGGACTCTATCCCTGAACCTCTCTATGCTTAAGGTTAAGGCTCCACCACTTGAGCCACAGCACCACTTCCAGCTTTTTCTGTTTATGTGGTACTGAGGGATTGAACCCAGGGAGCACTATACCACTAAGCCACATTCCCAGCCCCTAAATTCTTATTTGTACCTCCTCTAAGTCAAGGAATTTTTTTTGTGTGTGTGCCTGTCCTGGTACTTGAACTCAGGGGCTAGGTGCTGTCCCTAGACTTGTGTTCCCAAGACTAGTATTTTGCCATTTGGGACACAGCACCACTTCCAGCCTTTTGGTGGTTAATTGGAGATAAGAGTCTCACAAACTTTCCTGTCCTGGGCTGACATCAATCCAGGATTCTCATATCTCAAGTTTCTTAAGTAAGATTATAAGTGTGAACCACTTGCACTTGGCTTGGTTTTACCTTTTAAGCTATAAAAAAACTGCCAGTTTTGAAGCTTCTAATTTTCTTTTTTTTTGGCCAGTCCTGGGCCTTGGACTCAGGGCCTGAGCACTGTCCCTGGCTTCCTTTTGCTCAAGGCTAGCACTCTGCCACTTGAGCCACAGCACCACTTCTGGCCGTTTTCTGTATATGTGTTGCTGGGGAATCGAACCCAGGGCCTCATGTATACGAGGCAAGCTCTCTTGCCACTAGGCCATATCCCCAGCCCCTAAAATGGATCTTTTTTTTTTTTTTTTGCCAGTCCTGGGCCTTGGACTCAGGGCCTGAGCACTGTCCCTGGCTTCTTTTTGCTCAAGGCTAGCACTCTGCCACTTGAGTCACAGCGCCACTTCTGGCCATTTTCTGTATATGTGGTGCTGGGGAATCGAACCCAGGGCTTCAAGTATACGAGGCAAGCGCTCTTGCCACTAGGCCATATCCCCAGCCCGTCTAATTTTCTTAAGGAAACAGTTAAGGATAACTTCTTCTATATTTTCAAAACATGAGGATTTTGCCTACAAAGTATTAAATTGAAACTAACATTTAGTTCTATGAAATTGCATATTTGAAACTTATCTGTTCAACTAGTATTTGAATATTCATATGCAAATAGGCTATGTAGGAGATACACAAATTAGAATTTTTCTTATCTAATGGGCTGTTGAAATACTTAAAAAGGAAAATGTGTTTGGGATGCTATTTCTTAAGATGGAAGGGTATGGGAGTGTGATAGATAGGGTGATTGGAATACAGTGTAAATTTTTGAGGTGTAACAATGGAATTCCCCCTGTATCACTGATATAAGCCAATAAAAAAAGCTCACTCCTCCTAATTTTTTTTTTTTTGCTTTGTTTTGTTGTTTGTAAGGGCTTCAACTCACTGTCTCCAAGCTCTTTTTGCTCAAGGCTAGTGGTCCACCACTTTGAGCCACAGCTACCCTTTCAGTTTTCTAGTAGTTAATCAGAGATAAGAGTCTCAACAGACTTTCCTGCCCGGGTTGGCTTTGAACTGTGATCCTCAGATCTCAACTCCTGAGTAGTTAGGATTACAGGTGTGAGCCAGAAGTACCTAGCCCCAAACATTTATAAAAACATTTTACTGTAAGCCATGGTAAGTATAAAAAAAGATGGGTTATTTATTTATATATTATATAGACTATAGTTAAAACTTAGGTACAACTAGAACTATAAAGCATTTCCTTTTTGTTATGGATTTCTTTTAGCTTTTAGCAGTTTGACATATTCCTTTGAGTCTTTGTGTTTGTCGAAGGATGTGATTTAGGAATCTTTTCCTCTCTAGAATGTTTGCAAGCAAAATTTTTAAATTTTTTTTTGCAGAGATTACGCACTGAAAATAGACTATTGAAGCAGCGCATTGAAACATTAGAAAAAGTAAGTATATGAGTACCACAAGTTTCTGTTGAATGTTTGTTATTTTTTGTGTGTGTATGTGTTTAAAATTCTCCAGAAATGAAGAACGTATGTCTCCTAAGTTGTAGTAGATTGCTTAGCTAACTATACTTAACCAAATAACTAGTTAATAATAAAAGTTGGTAATAGTCCAAAACTTTTATATTGAAGTTTTAATTGATGTTATTGAGTAACAGAATTGATGTCATTTCTTTATTTACATATAACTTCTAAAATATGTAGTGAGACTCCATTCGTGTGCCACATTTGAAAGATGAGTTTCAAATGTTTCAAATACATTTTAATGTTGTAACTACATTTTTATATGTTAACCACATTTTAATGTTTTAACTATATTTTAACTGTAGCAGTGGTTCTTTTATTAAGGAATTAAGGTAATCCCTTATACAAATTCACTCTCAAATGCTTTTCACACTAGGGAGTTACTTATAAACTTGATTTTCAAGACATTTTGATATTTACTTACTACCTTTTTTCTCTGGTTTATATAACTGGCAAATATGGACTTTTCATATTGTGATTTTGATACAATGTCTTTGGTAATTGTATTTCTGATGCTTTAAGAATGAATTGAGTTAATGAAAGCATAGTTTAATGAAAAGAAAATTTCAATTCACAAACTTTTGGTTCTAAAGTGTGAGAGAGATTAGGTGGGTTTAAATTTACCCCTTTTGGTACTGCCAAATGTCTTTAAAATCTTCCCTGAAAATTTATAGATCAATAGCTAGGAATGAAATACCTGAAAAAGGGGTTGTCTTGCAGTGTTCATTTGTTTTTTTGTTTTAAAAACAATGATTCATATTCACTTTATTGTTTTGTATTCTACAAAAGCAGGACATTTATTATATGCCTGTTGATGTATAATAATTGTAGATACATTAGATTAAGTCAAATACAGTTTCTGTGTATGTCTCTCATTGTAATAGAGTTACTTTGAGAGTATTTCTACTTTTTGGTGACTCCATGTGAGTATTGAGTTTAATTGTTTTTAAGTTAGTTTAACTTAAATTCTCCTCTGTGTTCATAGTAAAATATACAACTTCTTAGGTAGGTTTTTTTTTTTTTTTGGTCATTCCTGGGCCTTGGACTCAGGGCCTGAGCACTGTCCCTGGCTTCTTCCCGCTCAAGGCTAGCACTCTGCCACTTGAGCCACAGCGCCGCTTCTGGCCGTTTTTCTGTATATGTGGTGCTGGGGAATCGAACCTAGGGCCTCGTGTATCCGAGGCAGGCACTCTTGCCACTAGGCTATATCCCCAGCCCCTTAGGTAGGTTTTTTAAATCTTGGAAGTGAGACATTTTTATAGAGAAAGCATTCTTCATTGAACCTTCAGAATAATAAAGAAATGATAGAAAACGTTGGGATTTTGCTTCTAGAATTTTCAGGTGCCATATTTTTACTGGCTTAGGTAGCCTAGGTGTGTCATGTAGCACTGAGAATTCTATAAGTACTTCAGTATCAATTGAATTCTATAACCAAAAAGTTTACTTCCTCAGTTGTTACTGTAGTTTATTTATTTTACCAGTCATTTTTCTTGTTCTGTTCCTTTGGATGTTGCCGTTGTACAAATGGCTGTCACACTTTGTAAGTGAAATTGTTTACTTGAATTCCTTCTGCTTTTCACGTAAATGGTTTGATGATGTGATTAGATATAAAAAAAAACAATGTAAAGTAATGCTTTCATGAGACAGTGTTTACTTTTTTTTTTTTTTTTGCTAGTCCTGGGGCTTGGACTTAGGGCCTGAGCACTGTCCCTGGCTTCTTTTTGCTCAATTCTAGCACTCTGCCACTTGAGCCACACCGCCACTTCTGGCCTTTTTCTATATATGTGGTGCTGAGGAATTGAACCCAGGGCTTCATGTATACGAGGCAATCACTCTTGCCACTAGGTCATATTCCCAGCCCCTTTGTTTAGATTTTTTTTAAGGCTTAATACATATACATTCATTGGAAAATCATTTTAAAGTTAAAATGTCCGTTTTAAAGCAGTGAAAAGTAGGTGGAATTTGGGTATGTTTGTTTCTTCTTATTCCTAATTTTATCACTTTTATTTTCCTTTCTCTTATATTACTATCTGAATTTTTCCCTTTGTAGGAAAGTGCTTCCTTGGCAGATAGATTGATACAGGTATAATTTTTTTTGTTTTGGGTTTTTTTTTTTAAAAGCATTTTCTCTAACTTTACTTCTAAGGACAGTTCTGAACCTAGAAGTTTGTATTTTTAATGCATGCAGTTTTACATGCATTTTGCTATAATTAATTTTTGGGTGGTATATGGGGATAAGCTTAATTTTGGATGACGGTTACTTTGGTTCATTCAAATAGGCACTTTTTGCACGTTTTAAAGCTAACCTTATTTTTTAAAGTAATTATTTCAAAATGACAGTGGATTCTGTGAACATTAACCATTATATTAAAACTTTTAGTCCTGCATGTACAACTCAATAATACTGCATGCACTGAATTTTTAATTGAGAAAAGAATTATTCTTAAGAAATGAACTTTTCATTTCGTTTTCCCAAATTTGCTGGAGCAATAACACATTGCTAGCTTATCATTACCTAGGCTGTTCTGTTTTCTCAGGTGATTTTTTTAACATGGCAAAATAAATAACTAAACCTCACAAAAGGCAGTCTTTCTTGAATCTATTCTAAATTGCTTTACACACACATAAAAATTATGTCCTAAGGGACAAGTGACAAGAGCCCAGGAGGCTGAGGAAAACTACCTCATAAAACGGGAGTTGGCCACCATCAAACAGCAGAGTGATGAGGCCAGTGCTAAGCTGGAGCACGCTGAGAATACCATCAGGAAGCTCCAGCACCAGCAACAATGGGTAAGGAGTCTGCTAGTGCCTTTCTCACTATTCTCATCCCTTCCCCTTTATAAACCAGTTTTGTTTTTTTAAAGCACATCTTCTGTGCTCTTGTTTTACTACTTTTCTTCTTTAATTGAATTCTTAAATCATTTATGTTCTGTAATACATAGGGGTCTTACTGTGGCCTAAAGACTCCTTGTTCTTTTTTTACTTTTTCGACACAGTTTTGTTAGAACTAGGTAATACTTTCTTCCCTTATGTTATGTTCAAAGTCATACAAAATAAGCACTATGTATCAGACCTCCTTGTTAGGTTTTGTTCATTGTACAGATGAAATATTACCCAACATTTAGCATGTAATCATCTTTGATCATGTGGCAATTTATTTATGAAGTACAGCTTACATAGACTTCTATATCACAACATTGAATTATAAATTGTATGGTTACATTTTTTAAGAGGAGAACTATTATCAAGAGGAGAACAATTAATCCTTTAAAAAAGTTGTGTTAACCTATGGTTCTAAACGGGTGCTGATTTTATAACTAGTTTTGGGTATCTTGATTTTGTCATAATTTTCCACTGCCAAATTCATATTTGCATTATCTTAATCGGGACTTTGAGGGTTGAAATGAAAAGCCCAACAAAAGTTATTTCCTTTTTTTCTGTTTTTTCAAGTAGGAATTGGATTATAATGGGAGTAGGTTGGAAGAGTTGTTGAATTTAGAATGCAAAACAGGTCTGGAAGATAAATAGAATGACTGTAAAGTTGGACATTAGTTTTATTCAGTAAAATTAAAAAAAATCATTGCCTATGTACAAAACTTGGAAGCCTAAAAGAAAAAAGAGCCAGAAAAGAAAAAAAATGAGCCAGGTCTAGTGGCTCGGTGGTCCCAGCAGCTTGTGGGGTAGATCTAGGATCCTGATACCAGGCAAGCCCAGGCATAAAAGCTTCTGAGCCTCCATCTTTTTTTTTTTTTTTTTGGCCAGTCCTGGGCCTTGGACTCAGGGCCTGAGCACTGTCCCTGGCTTCTTCCCGCTCAAGGCTAGCACTCTGCCACTTGAGCCACAGCGCCGCTTCTGGCCGTTTTCTGTATATGTGGTGCTGGGGAATCGAACCTAGAGCCTCGTGTGTCCGAGGCAGGCACTCTTGCCACTAGGCTATATCCCCAGCCCCTGAGCCTCCATCTTAACCAGGGATGGGATGTGGTAGTCCTCACCTGTTTTCCCAGCTATGGAGCAAGTGCAGTGAATGCATGCAGTGCTACTACCTGCCATTCCCAGAGAGAGAGGGGAATGCTGAAGTAGGAGGATCATGTCCCAGGCTGACCCTGGGCATAAAGAGAACCTACATGAAAATAATGAATAAATAAAGGAGTGAGGCATGGCTCAAGTGTTATAACACCTTCCTAACAAGTGCAAGGTTCTGAGATTAATCCTCAGTACTGCTCCCTACCCCCCCCACACACACACAAAAGAGGGAATTGAAAGAGCCATAATATGTATTTTTCTTCCTTTCTTTTTTTTTATTGCCAGTCCTGGGATTTAAACTCAGGGTTTGGGCACTGTCCCTTAATTTCCTTTGCTCAAGACTAGCACTCTACCACTTGAGCCACAGTGCCACTTCTAGCCTTTTCTATGTGGTACTAAGGAATCGAACCCAGGACTTCATGCATGCTAGGCAAGCACTCTACCACTAAGCAACATTCCCAGTCCACATAATATGTATATTTTTCTATTACTATTGAAGATAGCTAAGAAAAATGAGAGTAATAACACAGTAGATACTAAAAAGGCCAGAACTCAAATCCTTTATTCTGCCTTTCTATGAAATACTAATGATACCAAAGCATAAAAGGAAAAATAGAGCTGGGCACTTAATCTTAGCTACTCAAGAGGCTTGGATTTGAGGTTTGAGGTTTGAACCCAGCCCCCCCCCCCCAAAAAGTCCCTGAGACTTTTTTTTGAGAACATGAGATTGAGAAGGCAGACTACACTTAGTATATTAAAAACTCTTCTGTCATTTTCATTTGAATAAGGTTGCTGTTATATAAACAAACATGAAGTGATGCTTGGCCAGAACTTGCTATAAGTGTAGGAAAGTCATTCATTATGTAGGCTTACATAAGTGCCACCATAATGTTTCTGTTGTCTTTTGGCAAAAACAGAGGCATGTATGATCAAGTTACTAATTTGAATATGAAAAACACTGTACTAGAAACTTTTTTATAAGACTATGAGGCTGGAGGGTTGTACATTTGAGGTCATCCTGGGCCACATAGCAGACTCAAAGCTAGCCTGAGCTACACAATTAGACCACCTCCTTCTCCCAACCCCACCCCCCCCCAAAATGAAACCTAGCTCTTAGTTTATTTTATAAAGAAGCTTCATTTTTGTTGTTGTTTTATTTTAATTTTGCTGGGGGACAGGATTTTGCTCTGTACTGCAGGCTTGCCCTAAACACACAATCCTCCTGCCTCTACCTTCCAAATGTTGGGATTGTAGTCAAGTGCCGTCACACCTGACAGGAGAAGTCAGGCAATGAGGGCAAGGAGGACTCGCCATTGATACTGAGATTGCTTCCACAGTGCAGAGGCAATACTGCTTGAGGAGTTGAAGAAGATTTAGAAGTAAAAGTATAGGAGAGAATTGAGTCCCTACATGCATTGCAAGCAGGGGCTTGGGAGGGAAAGGAAAGACAGACTCTGTCTTCATCTTTGCAGGCTATGGGCAGGCACAGTGGTACAGGCCTGGCTTCTTAGCTATGTCAGGAATCCTAAAATAGGAACAGGTACAAGCCCTGGCCAACCACCCACTAAAAACGCAAGGCTCTATCTCAGAATAACTAATGCACAAAAGGGCTTGATGCACAAAGCCCAGCAGTAGCAGTAAAGTACTTGTCACACAAGTGCAAGAGTTCAAATTCTAGTACTATATATATGTTGAAATGGAATCTGTGAACTCTTTTTGCCCAGCCTGGCCTGAAATCATGATTCTCTTCATCTCAGCCCAGCAAAATTTCATGCCTGTAATCCTGGCTACTTAGAAAGCTACATCCTGGAGTGGGTCACAGTTTGAAGCCAGCTTGAGCAGAAAAGTTCATGAGACTTTTTATCTCCAGTAACAAACTGGAGGCATGACTCAAGTGCTGTATCAGGTCGTGAACTACTACTTCAGTACTACCAAAAAAGAAATTTAGACTTATTAGGATGATAAGTATAGGCCACTGTACTGTACTTAACTATTAGTTTTGAAGGGATCTTGTGAATTTTTGCTAGGCTTGCCTTTTGAGTAGAGTAGCTAGTGGTAGAATTATGAGTCACTGTACCCAGCTAATATTATGCATTACCAATTAAGTATGACATTTTGGGCTTTGTAACAGCAGCAATACCTAGGTACTGTTTGACCTTGTAGATACTCATTAATTTATTAGTGAAGTAGTAGATGTAGTGAAGATTAGGTTAGAATACATAAGTGCTTATTATATGCCTGGTGTGTAGCAAGCTCAATAGGTATTACAGTGCCATCATTGTCATAAACATTGAAACATGAGGTATAAAACTTTCTTTTTGTACAGAATAAGACACTGAAACTGTTTTAACTAGTTTCATGTTAAGTCATGAGCCATAGCCCCATCTTTCACATTGCTATTTTAATGTTATTCTTGCCATTTATTGGTTATATGTCCTTGGACAAGTTATTTAGCCTCTGTGATATATTTAACCTCTTTGTTTGCCCCGTGTGTAATAGCAGCTAGTTAGTATAGTAGGTGATTGTTGAGTCTCCAATGAGCTGATACTTTATAAAGTAATGTTTGCCCTGTGAGGCTCAATACATGATAGGATTAATGTTAATATTCTTTCTCTTTTTTTGGCCAGTCCTGGGCCTTGGACTCAGGGCCTGAGCACTGTCCCTGGCTTCTTCCCTCTCAAGGCTAGCACTCTGCCACCTGAGCCACAGTGCCCCTTCTGGCCATTTTCCATATATGTGGTGCTGGGGAATCGAACCGAGAGCTTCATGTGTAGGAGGCAAGCACTCTTGCCACTAGGCCATATTACCAGCCCCATGTTAATATTATTTCCTTAACACAGTCTCTACCATTTTGCTCGGCCAATGATATGTATTGCTAATAACAGAAACAAATTTTCAAGGAGCTAAAATTGACAGTAAATTTTGCAATAGACTAAATTAGCAGGTCTACAGCCTGGTGCTGGTGGTTCATGTCTACAATCCTGGCTATTCAGGAAGCTGCCTCCTGGAGGGTCACAGTTTGAAGCCAGCCTGAGCAGAAAAGTTCATTAGACTTTTTTTTATCTCCAGTAAAAAGCTGGAGGCATGATTCAAGTGCAATAGCACTAACCACAAGCAAGAAAGCCAAGGGAGGTCAGGTCCCTTGGAATATTTTCCCATTAAGTATTGGCCATTGCCAGGTATAGTGGTCCATACTGTACTCACAGATAATTTGGGAAGTGGAAACAGGAGGATCAAGAGCTGACTTCTTCACGGAAAAGAGCTAGGGAGATGGCTCAAGTGTTAGAGTGCTTGTCTAGCAGGCCTTGAGTACCAAGTACATTCACAGTACTACAAGGTTTGGTCCTAGTGAAACTTCATTTTGTTATCAATAAAAATAGATATGGACAAAATCAGATAGGGTTGTTGCTGTATGGGAAATTTTTATAATGAAGCAAAATTAGCTTAATGGAGTTAGCCTCATTCTGAATATTATAGAACATCAGTGCTTACATATGTTTCATTAATGCGTTTATATTAATAAGCATGGAATCCCAACCTCCTCAAGTGAAAAACAGTAGTCAGAAATACCTACGTAGTCCCAGATGGTGGAATTTAAAAAATACCCTTTATTTATAACAATCTAGTTCAAGAGATAACATAAAATATTAAATAATAATACATTGTTACTATAGCAGGAGATATATGTGAGAGCACTGTAGTAGTTCAAAGAGAGAGATGAAGACCATGAATACAAATAATGAAGACAGAGAGGAGCAAATTTCCAAGATAACCGAAGAGAAATTGCTAGGGTTTTGGGGTTGATGGGAAAGGTTTGAGTAGAAGGGAGTTTGTTTTTTCTTTTAAATTATCCTGAAGTTGTTGTACAAAGGGATTTCAATTCAGTGTGTCAGTTTATGAGTTGTGTTAAATGTCAGACTTTTCCAGTGAAGGCTGAATAAAAGAACTTTGCGTGGTTTTTTTTTTGGGGGGGGGGGGCATGTGTGTGCTGTTCTTGGGGCTTGGACTCAGGACCTAGGGGCTGTCCCTGAGCTTTTGTGCTCGACTGGTGCTCTACTTCTGCCTTTTTGGTAGTTAATTGGAGATAAGAATCTCAAGGACTTAACTGCTGGGTTTGGTTTCAAACTCTATCCGCAGATCTCACCCCATAGCTAAGATTACAGTCATGAGTTACTGGTGCCCAGTTCCATTAGATTTTCATGTTATTGAATATTGATATTATTAGCGATTAGAAGTTTTTTTTTTTTTTGTTTTTTTTCCAGTCCTGGGCCTTGGACTCAGGGTCTGAGCACTGCCCCTGGCTTCTTTTTGCTCAAAGCTAGCACTCTGCCATTTGAGCCACAGCGCCACTTTTGGCCATTTTTCTATATATGTGGTGCTGGGGGATCGAACCCAGGGCTTCATGTATACGAGGCAAGCACTCTTGCCACTAGGCCATATTCCCAGCCCGCGATTAGAAGTTTTATTGAGGATGAAGACAAAGTTAGGTTGCATTGGGTTGAGGAACAAGGGGGCTATAAAAAATAACATTTTTTTTTTTTTTTTGGCCAGTCCTGGGCCTTGGACTCAGGGCCTGAGCACTGTCCCTGGCTTCCTTTTTTGCTCAAGGCTAGCACTCCGCCACTTGAGCCACAGCGCCGCTTCTGGCCATTTTCTGTATATGTGGTGCTGGGGAACCGAACCTAGGGCCTCGTGTATCCGAGGCAGGCACTCTTGCCACTAGGCTATATCCCCAGCCCCAAAAAATAACATTTTAAAATATGGAATTTAAAACTTGTCTCTTGAACAAGAGAAGAAAATCACAAGCTTTTAATTTAACATGATTAAAAAGTAGGGTTTTAGGTAACTTTAGGCACTATGGATTGAAGTGGCAACGTAGTGCTGAGCACTGATGGCTCATGCCTGATGTCCAAGCTAATCAGGAGTTTGAGTTCCAGAAGATCATGGTTTGACTGCTTTAAGAGGAGACAGTAGAAGGAGGTGGGAGAGGAAGACAAAGGAGGGGAAAATATATTGAATGGTATCAAAGTACATTCTTAACATGTGGAAATATCATTATGAAACTCACTATTTTGTACAAGATGTCTTCTCTTAATTTTAAAATTTAAAAAGAAAAGGGTTAGGGATATGACTCAAGTGATAGAGAGCCTGCATAACATGCTTAAGGCCCTGAGTTCAAACCCCAGTGCTGCCAACAAGAAAAAAAGAAAAGATACTAAAGCTGCTAAGAATAGTAATTGTATAGGGCACAGTGTGATCTCTTACTGATCATAAAAATAACTGTAGATTTAAAAGAGTGCTTTGTAGAAGAGAGATTATTAGTATGATTCTTTTCCATTTGTTTTAGACAAGTGAGTTTTATTCTTAAAGAAGTGTCTGACTTCCAGGGTAAAAACATTATTGGAGAGAGTATAACAGGGAACTGATTATAGTAGAGGTAGGGCATCATGAGCAAAGAGCTAACAAAAGCTAGCCTTAAGTGTTACGGAGAGAAAGATAGACCTACTAAGAACAAGGCATTAAAAATAGGCATTAAAATCTAGAACCTAAGATAATATATTTTGGGCTGGGGATATGGCCTAGTGGCAAGAGCGCTTGCCTCATACACAAGAAGCCCTGGGTTCGATTCCCCAGCACCACATATACAGAAAATGGCCAGAAGTGGCGCTGCGGCTCAACTGGCAGAGTGCTAGCCTTGAGCAAAAAGAAGCCAGGGACAGTGCTCAGGCCCTGAGACCAAGGCCCAGGACTGGCAAAAAAAAAAAAAAAAAGATAATATATTTTAGAGCATACACACATACACACACACACACACACATACACACACACACACACACTATCCAGAGTAACATGTTAAGGAAGCATTTTAGTTTTTTATAAATGTTACTAATAAAAACTTGTTCTTGAGTTAGGTACTGGTGGCTCACACCTGTAATCCTATCCACCTAGGAGACTGAGATCTGAGGATCATGGTGTGTAGAAAGTCTAGGCAGAGGGGTTGGGGATATGGCCTAGTGGCTAGAGTGCTTGCCTCCTATACATGAAGTCCTGGGTTCGATTCCCCAGCACCACATATACAGAAAAAAATGGCCAGAAGTGGCGCTTTGGCTCAAGTGGCAGAGTGCTAGCCTTGAGCAAAAAAAGAAGCCAGGGACAGAGCTCAGGCCCTGAGTCCAAGCCCCAGGACTGGCCAAAAAAAAGAAAGTCTAGGCAGAAAAGTCCTTAGGATTATCTACAGTTAAGCAGCAGAATGCTCTACTGGAGATGTGGTAAAATGCCACGTGGTAAAGTACCAGCTGTGGACAAAAAATCTGAGCAAGAGTGTAAGGTGTAAGGTCCTGAATTCAAGTACCAACACTCAGACACTCACAAACATGGTCCAATAGTTTTTTAGGCTTTTTTTTTTGGTATACAGTTGAAATAATCTGTACCAGATCAAAGATTCCATTCTGAAGTGGTCCATTTGAGTTTGATGTTTTCTTAGGGATCATCCTAATAGAGGATGTTGGCAAACAGCACCTAGACTAAAGTTATCAGGGGTTTAGGTTAAGAGTAATCAATTCTGGAACTGCCCATCAAGTAGCTATACTCTCGTCAAACAAATTATGTTACCTCTAGTTTGGATAAGGTAAGTATTTGCCAAGGTGATACACCTGTCACCTGTTTTGAAGTATTGTTTTAATAGTGTAAAGTCACTACGAGTAATGTGTAGTTCATTGAATTAAAGTCTCCATTTGGACATCTTTTGAAGTAACTAGGGTAGGAGCTTACTGTGTTTTATTGACTTTAATTGTTTAATTTGACATCCATTTTGTCCCCCCCCAACCCCCATGCCTTTGGTGATACTAGGGACTGAACTCAGGGTCTGTACACTTTGCTTAGTAAGCACTGTACCTCTTGAGTCTTGCTGCACCCCTTTTTTTGAATTGGTTAGTTTTGTTTTTATTTGTTTTTTGTCGGTCATGGGACTCGAACTCTGGGCCTGAGCACTGTCCCTGAGCTCTTCTGCTCAAGGCTAATGCTCTACTACTTGAGCCACATCACCACTTCTGGTTTTCTGGTGGTTAATTGGAGCTAAGAGTCTCACAGACTTTCCTGCTCTGGTTGGCTTTGAACCTCGATACTCAGATCTCAGTCTCCTGAGTAGCTAGGATCACGGGCGTGAGCCACCAGCGTCTGGCTATTTTTGAGTTAAGGTCTTGGTTTATGCCTGGGTCAGTCCTCTTGGACTGCAATCCTCTTTGTGTGCTTGTGTGTCCTCATGTTGCTGAGGATGACTGGTGCATGCCACTGCCAGCCTTTGGCTGAGATGGAGCCTCAGAAATTGCTTCTTGTCTGCATTAGCCTTGAACTGCAATCACTTTTCTTTACCTTGGATTCAGGCTTGAGCCACCATGTCTGACTTGTTCCATATGTTTTTATTGAAAAACAGAGCCATTCTTTTTTTTCAAATTTTTATTATCGGGGCTGGGGATATGGCCTAGTGGCAAGAGTGCTTGCCTTGTATACATGAGGCCCTGGGTTCAATTCCCCAGTACCACATAAACAGAAAACGGCCAGAAGCGGTGCTGTGGCTCAAGTGGCAGAGTGCTAGCCTTGAGCAAAAAGAAGCCTGGGACAGTGCTCAGACCCTGAGTCCAAGCCCCAGGACTGGTCCCCCCCCCCCCAAAAAAAAAAACACACACACACACAAACAAATTTTTATTATCAAATTGATGTACAGAGAGGTTACAGTTTCATACGTTAGGCATTGGATACATTGCTTGTACTGTTTGTTACCTTGTCCCTCATACCCCCCTCTCTCCTCCCCCTTTCCCTTCAGAGCCATTCTTTACTTGTATTAATTCTTAGGAGGTTCTTTTCTATGACTATTTTGAAGTTTTAAGTTGCCTCTTTACTACTTGAATGAAATGTGAAATGACAAACTGTTTTAGAAAGTTTTTTTTTTTTTTTTCATTACATAGCCCAGGCTGACTTGGAATTCACAGTCTTCCTGCCTGTGAGTGCTTGGATTATAGGTGAAGGCAGCACACTGGATTTACTGTTGTGTTTTGTTTTGCACTAAACTTTTTGTATGAGCTGGATTAAAGAAGATTTGAATGGTTGCATTGTTACTCATATCATAGTGTAGAAAAAGAACTGGGAAGGTCTGTGACTAACTTCTCTGTGTAGCATCAGCCTTTTCTCTGCTTCTGGTAATTATTTTCATATTTTCTGTCAAAGAACTGTATACTTCTAAGACAAATATAATTTTGTTAGTTTAGGTTTTAACATAGTTCACCTTATATTTAGTGTCCTGTTTTGATTTCTAATGCATTAAAATAAAATTTTCAGTAAATATGTACTTTTATAGTCTTGTTTTGTTTTGTTTTTTTGCCAGTCCTGGGGCTTGGACTCAGGGCCTGAACACTGTCCCTGGCTTCTGTTTTTTTTTTTTGCTCAAGGCTAGCACTCTGCCACTTGAGCCACAGCGCCACTTCTGGCCATTTTTTGTATATGTGGTGCTGGGGAATCGAACCCAGGGCCTCATGTATATGAGGCAGGCACTCTTGCCACTAGGCCATATCCCCAGCCCACTTTTATAGTCTTATCAGTGCTATACAGTTAAAAAGTTTATAGTACTTGGTTAAAACAGGTAAAAATTGCCTGGCACTGGTGGCTTATGCCTATAATCCTAGCTACTCAGGGGGTTGAGTTCTAAGGATCATGGTTTGAAGCCAGCCCGGGCAGAAAAGTCCCTGTGAGACTGTTATTTCTAATTTACCACTCAAAAACTGGAAGTGGCATTGTGGTTCAAGTGATTAAGAGTGCTAACCTTGAGCACAAAGAGACTCAGGGAAAGTGTCTAGGGCCTGGGTGCTTTCAAGACCCAGAACCAACAAAAATACAAAACAGGTAAAAATTAATATTTTTATCTCCATATGTTTAAAATATGTTAACATGAAATCAATATAAAAATTACTGTTATTTTACCACTTTAAATGTTTCAGTAGTATTGCTGGGGATTAAACCCTGGTCCTTGAGTATGTTAAAGAGATGCTCTGGGCTGGGGATATAGCCTAGTGGCAAGAGTGCCTGCCTCGGTTACACGAGGCCCTAGGTTCGATTCCCCAGCACCACATATACAGAAAACGGCCAGAAGCGGCGCTGTGGCTCAAGTGGCAGAGTGCTAGCCTTGAGCGGGAAGAAGCCAGGGACAGTGCTCAGGCCCTGAGTCCAAGGCCCAGGACTGGCCAAAAAAAAAAAAAAAAAAAAAAAAAAGAGATGCTCTCCCGCTGAGCCACATCTCGAGCACATATTTCATTTCATTAATATGAAATAAGTTTGTATTTTATACTTAACTCGTCTCAGTTTTGATTAGTGAACACATAAAATAGCTAAAGGCTGTCTATTGTATGGAATCTATAGAGTCAGAACAAAATCTGGATGGATAGATCAAAGGGGAGTTATATGAACTGGATCTGATTATTATAATATCTAGTTACCTAGAAGTGTAGTCATCTTTTTGTTGTTGTTGGTTGTGGTACTTGAACTCTGGGCCTGAGTGCTGTCCCTGAGCTCTTCAGCTCAAAGCTAGTGCTCTACCACTTGAGCCACAATACCACTTCTGGCTTTGTGGTGGTTAATTGGAGATAAGAGTCTCATGGCCTTTTCTGTGTGGGTTGGCTTTGAATCTCCATCCTCAAATCTCAGCCTCCTGAGTAGCTAATATTACAGGCATGAGCCACCGGCGCTTAGTCATCTTTAAAGCCATCAGAACTGGGCTCTTTTATTTATTGGTTGGGAAGTTAATTTGGGTGAAATAGCCGCAACTCTTGGGTAGAAGGCACTTTACTGTTCGGTTGCACTCAATACATGGCTTATATAATTAGATTTTTTTTTTTACTGAATGTACATGTTCACGTGCTTCACTGAAATTTCAATATATGTCTGTAACCTTTAGCACAAATGCAGTTCCCACTACAATGAAGATTTTGTGCTACAGCTAGAGAAGGAATTGGTCCAGGCCCGACTGAGTGAAGCTGAGTCTCAGTGTGCACTAAAGGAGATGCAAGATAAGGTTCTGGATATAGAGAAGGTAAGAAACTGTATAACTGCTGGTTACTTCTAAGTTGGAGGGGAGATGTGGAAGATATTTACTAAGTATTTATTAAGCAATTAAGTTAGACTTGGTGATTTACATATAAAAGACCTTATATATTAGTTATTAATGGATCAAAGAAAAATATTTTTAAGCTTGCCAATTAAGATCACCAATTATTTAAGATTGTTGCTTCTATGATTAAGGATAAAAATGAAAATTTGAAGTCAGGCACAATGGCTCAAGCCTGTAATCTTAGCTACTTGGGAGGCAGAGACTGGGAGATCATGGTTGGAGGCCATCCTAGGCAAAGAAAAGTTCCATCTCAACCAATGTCTGAACACATTTATCATTTATGTGTATCTGTCATCCCACCACCTTTGGGAAGAACAAATAGGAGGATTAAAGTTCTGGTGGACTCAAGCTTAATTCAAGTCCCCATCTCTAAAATAATCAACATGAATCAGGCACTGGTGGCTTACACATGTTATCCTAGCTACTTAGGAGGCTGAGATATGAGGATCGTGGTTTGAAGCCAGTCTGCGCAGGGCAGGCTTTGAGACTCTTTTTTTCCAGTTAAGCACTGAAAATAGTGGACCAGAAAAGCTCAAAAGACAGCCCTGAGTTCCAAGTTGCAGGACCAGCAGCATGTACATGCACACACACACGCGCGCGCACACACACACACACACACACACACACACACTTTAAGACTCTTTTTTTCCAGTTAAGTACTGAAAAAAGTAGAGCAAAAAAAGCTCGAAGGCAGTGCCCAAGCCCTGAGTTCCAAGTCCCAAGACCAGCAGTGTGCATGCGCCTGTGCACGTGCGCACGCGCACACACACACACACACACACACACGCAAAGATAAAAGACATGAGAATGTGGAATGTCTCAAGTGATAGAGTACTTCTTTGGCAAGTGAGAGACCTTGAGTTCAAACCCTAGTATTGCTTCCCCACCAAAAAAAAGGAAGGAAGGTAAGAAAGAAATTTGAGCCCTTGTAAGGGGAAAGGAACCACAGTAATTTTTTTTCCAAGTTTCTAAAAAAATTTTATTTGAACACCATGAAAAGCATGTCCTCCTCTCAAGACTCAGTTCATGAACTGTTTGTTCTATTTTAAAAAGACAATGGATGCATTGAAGGACAGATAGATGGACAAAAGGAAAGGTGGATAAGTGGGCACATGGGTGGATGGATAAACAGATGGATACGCAGCTATGAATGACAGGTGAATTTGTCTGCTGTTCTGTTCTAGGTATGCTTTGACCCGCTATGTTGCATGTTTTACCCAGTGGAACTACAGGGTCGGGTGGAACACAGGAAAGGGCACAGTGGGCACACTGGAGAGGTTTGCTTCTAGTTCTCCTAAAAGGGAATGCACAGCATCATCGGAGGCTTCTGTTTTTAAACAAAACAAAAATAATATGCCTCTTCTGTCAAGCCACCCTTACCAAAGAAGTATTTGCACTACTTGCCACTAAGCACCACCCTTCATTGGGCCTGATACAAGGCATCACAGTGCCAAGCATCTTTCTAGAGAAACAGGATGAACAAGAGACAGTCAAGTAGACCTGAGTCCTGCCTGTGGGAGAAAAAGGACTTTTCACTGGTCCAGCTTAATGTCAATCACAAAATGGCATTTCACAGAGAAATTCTAAATACTTGGGAATAAAGGCACTCTAATATTTTACATAGTTTTAACCCTGCAATGAATAAGCTAGTGGTGTCTTTAAAAATTTTAAATTATCAAGTAGCTAAAATTTATCCTCATTTCCTAGCATTTCTTTGTAACATGTAAACTAAAGTAAGAGAAAAAATTGTTTGAAGAAAATAAAGGTCAGTGGGGCTGGGGATATGGCCTAGTGGCAAGAGTGCTTGCCTTGTATACACGAGGCCCTGGGTTCAATTCCCCAGTACCACATATACAGAAAACGGCCAGAAGTGGCGCTGTGGCTCAAGTGGCAGAGTGCTAGCCTTGAGCAAAAAAAAGAAGCCAGGGACAGTGCTCAGGTCCTGAGTCCAAGCCCCAGGACTGGCCAAAAAATAAATAAATAAAATAAATAAATAAATAAATAAAGGTCAGTGCCTACAAGTTCAAGAGAAGCAAAACTAAAGTCCCCGTGAGAACCTTGCTACCACCACCAGGGCACAGGGGAAGTGGCTCCTCAGCAGCCCAGGACCAGGCCATGACAAGGGCCTGTTGTTGTACTGCATGCAACCTTTGCTGCCCAGCATTTAATTGGTTTACATGTTCTGTCATAGGAAGACAGTAATTTTTATAGGGAGAAACTTAGAATACAGAAATTAACAGTCTTCAAATATCATAGTATCTATGTAAAAGAGAAAGTAGGATTCCATGCATAGATATCCCAGGGAAGGTTTCCCCTCAGTGTAATTGTTACCACTATCCAAGTCAGAAAAGGTCACATTAAGATTTATAGGAAATACCTCTTAATCTGAATTGTACTTATTTTTGGAAGACTAATTATCATTTTTTAGGGATACTAAAGGCTTATTAGATAAGTAGCAGAAATATAAAACTTCCAGGTTTCTTAGTCTCTGAGATTTAATCACCTGCATTTTAGATGACAAGCAGAATCTTTTCTTATCTAAAATCATTGCTGCCTCATGCTAGATGATGTTTGTTTTTTATCCCAAGTTAATGCCTAACTACTAAATCAAGAGGGCCCATAGATAAGAGATATCACAGCCTCAGTTGTTATTATTTCTTAATAAAATAGAACAGATGTAATACAGTCAGTGGTGGAGTAGTTTTGCTAGAATTCTACTTGTTATTTGTATATTAATCTGAAAAATTGTCTGATTTGTTATGGAAAAACAAACAAGAATGATGAAATACCTGTCCGACTATTTGGTCTTCAAGTTAGGAGTTACCGTGCCTTAGCTAAGAGTCTTACAGTTAGAAAGATTTTGAATATTTGAAACAAAGAAGTATACTTGGATCCAGTTCAAAAATACATTTCTTGCCTGAAGGAGGGGAGACACGGCAAGCACCTGTAGTCCCAATTACTTGGGAAGGTACTTAGAAAAGGATCAATTTAGCCCATGAGTTTAGGATCAACTTGGGCAACATTTCCAGACCCTTTCTCAAAAAGGAATCCCAGCAATTCTTTTTTTCTTTAATTAACCCACATTAATAATACATTGTTATATTTCAGCATGTTATACTATGTTCCAGCCTCACCCCCAAAAGCAACTGTTAATATTTTATAGTAGAAAGGACATTAGGAAGTTGCATTATGGTTAATTTTTTTACTCAGCATCCTCTTTTTCTTCTACCTCAGTATTACTTCAACCCTTTTTAAGGAATATGCAATATCCACAGCAATATTATTTCAATGGATAGGAAATAATTTTCTGCTTTTCAGTTGAGAAAATATTTCTTTTTTTTTTTTTAAAGGTTTTGATGCCTGAAGGCACTTTATTTTATTTATTTATTTATTTTTGCCAGTCCTGGGGCTTGAACTCAGGGCCTGAGCACTGTCCCTGCCTTCTTTTTGCTCAAGGCTAGCACTCTGCCACTTGAGCCACAGCGCCACTTCTGGCCATTTATGTAGTGCTGAGGAATTGAACCCAGAGCTTCATGTATATGAGGCAAGCACTCTTGCCACTAGGCCATATTCCCAGCCCCAAGAAAATATTTCAGGTCCACTATAAGGTTTGTAATTTGTTAGAATAACTATTTTAGTCCTTGTGGGACAGAATCTTTGTGTCCAACATGAAATAATTTAAAGGCAGACTGTTTTATAGAATTCGGCCTTGAACTCTCAATAGTGTTTTAGTTTACCTAAGAAGCTTATCCCAGGGTCTAATTTTGGCTCCCTTGAACTTTTCAGAGCAGTTTGATGATGGGCTACCCCAGATAGGTCTTGAAGTTTAATAAGAGTTTTATCTAAGTGCAACCATGAGGCAAATATTTAGATCACTTTGGTATTAATTTCTTGACTGTTGATACAGTGGCTGACACACAAGAGATTTGACATCTCCAAGATGGCATGCTGAGAAAATACAAAGAAAACAGATTTTTGAATTGCTCTTAAAATCTATTAAGTTGTAAATGATGTGATGCTAATGCTTTATTTGTAGTGTTAATTGGAGGCTAGTCAGCTTATTGAAATATTGGGAAACATTTTTAGTCCTTTTACTCTGATTTATGTTTTATTAACAATTATACTTTCTGGGTCCTCCAAATGAAATACAGTTGCTCTTATTCATTGCTGGTCTGAATGTAAGGAAGTTGTAATTGCTTTGAGAAAAGTTGGCAGTTTAAGTTAATGTAAAATAATTACCATCTGAGTAAGCAGTTTTACTTTATATAGGAAGAAGATTGGAAACAGAAGATCTACACAAGAAGTTTTGCACAAGTGTTACTAGTAGCAATGTTTATAACAGCCAAGAATGCAAAACACCCCAGATTTCCTTTAACTGATGATGATGAATGGATAAAATATACAGCAATACAGTAGAATATTGCTTGGCATTAAAAGGAATAAACTTTAAAAACATTACAAAATAAGCCAGTCACCAAAGCCACATACTCCATGATACTATTTATATGAATTATCCAGAATAGGTGAATCTGTTGACCTGGGGCAGAGATTAGTTGTTGCCAGACTCTGGGACAATAGAGATTGAAAAATGACTTCAAATAAGCACAGGGTTTCTTTTCTGAGTGCTAAAAACATTCTGAAATCCCCTCTGTACATCATCTTGGACAATAAAAAAAATTCTGAAATTAGATTGTGGTCATGGTTAAACAACTCAGTGAATACTCTATAAATAGCCACTGACATATACTTTAAACAGATGAATTTTATGGGTTATAAATTATATTGCAACAAATCAACATAAAACTAAGTACAAATACAAATAGTATGAAATGTGCTATGTGCTTTATTTCTTTAAAAAAAATCTCAATTTTTCTCACTTTAGAGGAACAACTCCTTTCCAGATGAGAATAATATTGTGAGGCTTCAGGAGGAGCTTATTGCTGTGAAACTAAGAGAAGCAGAAGCCATTATGGGTTTGAAGGAACTTAGACAGCAAGTCAAGGATTTAGAAGAACACTGGCAGGTTTGTCAACATAGTTTATGTGTTTTTTTCAACAGAGAAAAATCCAAATACCGAGTTTTTGCATCTTTGAAATAGCTGGTAACCAGGGGTAGGAGACAAGTTTAAAGAGAGCAGAATGTTGCTTTTAACGTTAAAATTAGGAGCATTTATGGTAAGCACAGTGGCTCTTGCTGGTAATTCCACATACTTGGGAAACAGAGATCAGGAGGGTATTGGTTCAAGGCCAGTCCAAGCAAAAATGGAGCAGTGCCACATCTCAATCAGTATACTGGCAGGGGAGCATGTACCTGTGGTCACAGCTTAGGGGGAGGCCATAGGTGGGAGGATGGAGGGCTGAGGTCAGTCCCAGAAAAAAAAAAAAGTGAACCCATACCTGAGAAATAACTGAAGCAAAAAAAAGTTGATGTGTGGATCAACTGGTAGAGTAGACTGCTTCAAGTGTCTGACTCTTGAATTCAAACCTCAATACTGTCAAAAAGAAAAAAGAGGGGAGGGGGGGAGTCAGGTTGTTTAAACATGAGCTTTAATCTCATGATAAAATACATAATCTGGAAATGTTTTATCTTCTTTCCCACAGACTTCTTTTTTTTTTTTTTTTTTTTTTTTTGGCCAGTCCTGGGGCTTGGACTCAGGGCCTGAGCACTGTCCCTGGCTTCTTCTTGCTCAAGGCTGCTTAGCACTCTG
Organism: Perognathus longimembris pacificus; assembly: GCF_023159225.1. Classification (NCBI taxonomy): domain Eukaryota; kingdom Metazoa; phylum Chordata; class Mammalia; order Rodentia; family Heteromyidae; genus Perognathus; species Perognathus longimembris. The sequence goes on along the minus strand of NC_063167.1, from coordinate 75,741,516 downwards.
CCACTTGAGCCACAGCGCCACTTCTGGCCATTTTCTGTATATGTGGTGCTGGGGAATCGAACCTAGGGCCTCATGTATACGAGGCAAGCACTCTTGCCACTAGGCCATATCCCCAGCCCCCCACAGACTTCTAAATTGTGAAAATAAGGTGCTTCCTAATTTTTTCAGTAAAAGGAAAACAAAAGTTTAAACTTAATACGACTCATATTTTATACTAGTTTACATTTTACTTTGAAAAGGATTCCTATTATGATTTGTTTATTTTTACTGTTAGATTTTTCAAGTGAGTACATGAACTTGTGTTGGAAGTGCATAATAACAGCTCTGATACTCATGTTTGTAAAGTTATTGCTTACTTTGATACTAGAAATAGTTGTTGCAATATTTTTTTCTGCTTTAGCGCCACTTAGCTCGTACTACTGGAAGATGGAAAGACCCATCTAAGAAAAATGCTGTGCATGAATTACAAGATGAACTGATGACCATTCGACTTAGAGAAGCGGAAACACAGGCAGAAATAAGAGAAATGAAACAGAGGATGATGGAAATGGAGACACAGGTATGGCGACAGACTGCCCTTTGGGGTAGAAAGTATCACTGGATTATATGTAGTATACTAGATTGTACCATAAAGATGAAAAGTGAAGATAAGAAGCTGCCTGGACTACAGTTTTGTAGCCCAAATGAAGAGGTCTAAAGATTTTCTTTTACTTCCCAAATTGAATTCTTGCTTTGACCCACTCAACAGAGTTTAAACAAGTTAGACTACATTTGATTTTACTAGGTAGAGCGTAAAGGATTGCCATTTTTCACAGCTTGGTAAGGAATCGCTCTTCTTTCAAGTCCTCTGTTTCTCTAATAAATCCTATCATAAATGAATTTGATTTGCAAAGACTTTGTTACAAAACCCATGTATGTTGTAAGGGTATATTTGGTTTATATGTGGTACATTTGTGTGGACCATATTCCATATATTGTTTCTTGAAATCTATGGAATCCTTGAAGATACCAAAATCTTCAGATACCTAGGTTTCCTGTATAATATTTGCATATAATTTATGTGTATTCTCCAATATACTTTAAGTCATGCATAGATATGATGCCTAAAGCTGGGTGCTGCTTGCTCATACCTGTAATCCTAGCTACTCAGGAGGCTGAGATCTGAAGATCGAGGTTCAAAGCCAGTCTGGGCAGAAAAATTTGTGAGACTCTTACCTCCAATTAACCACCAGGAAACCAGAAGTGGAGCCATGGCTCAAAGTGGTAGAGTGCTAGCATAAGCACTGAGTAGAAAAGCTCAGGGACTCACCCAGGCCCTGAGTTCAAGCCCCATGACTGCCCCTCCCCCAAAAAGATATAATACCTAATACAGTGCAAATAGTAGTTATATTTGTATTGTTTAAGGAACAATGACAAAGTCTGTACATGTTTAGCACAGTTGAGACAGGACTCGGTTAGCTTTTAACCAGACTAGCCTCAAACTAATAATCCTATTGCCTTTGCCTTCCAGGTAATTGAAATTCAGGCATGCATCACCACACCTAGCTCAGATCCCAGGGTTTTGTTGTTGTTGATTTTAATTTGTTTTATTGTTTATTTTCTGGTACTGGTATTGGGGTTTGAATTTAGGACTGTACTCTTTCCCTTGGCTTTTTCACTCAGTGCTGTCACTCTACCACTCCTAGTTTTTCGCTGGTCTATTAGAGATGAGTCTTACAGATTTTTTTGCTCAGGCTAGCTTTGAACTTTGATCCTCAGCTCTCAGCCTCCTGAATAGGTAGGATTACAGCTGTGAGTTCCCAGCACCTGGCAAGCTGCCAGGATTAAAAAAAACAACAACAACAAAAAACCACATGTTTTTGACCTTTGGTTGTTTGGAGAACCAGCTATATTCTAAGGTTACCTGGTTTTCAAAATGCTTATTCAGTCAGTAGGGGGCACTGTTAACTCATGTTTTGCTCTGTATTCTAGTGTGAAAAGGATAACCCCTTGTCAATCATGGTCATGTGAATATGTAGTTCCTTTAGAAGAATGTATAAATAAAGCAATGCATCTTATTTTACATTGAAGTAATTTTCTTATGTGTTTGGTTCAATTAAAAACCCTGAGGAAATACTGTAAGATTATGAAGAGGAAAAATTTAGGTTTATGAGAATTTGGAGTTGGGTAGTACTGGGGTTTGAACTCAGGAATTTTCCTTGGGTAAGCCAGCTCTCTCTGTGAGCCACATCTCCAGCCATTTTTTTTTCTTACCTGTTTTTTTACCTAGGGTCTCACATTTATGTATGGGCTGTCCTAGACCTCAATCTTGCTGTTTATACTTCTTCAAGTAGCTCAGATGATAGGTATGAACCACTTGCTCAGTGAATTTTGTTGTTGTTGTTGTTGTATCAATAACATTGAACTGTGATCCAGCCATCATACCCAAATGTAATTTTCTTTTATGGTCAGAGTTCCTCTTAGAATAGATAGTAAAAATGTAAACTCCAGTTTTATGTTAGTGGCTAAGGATTTATCTCAGAGTACGCGGAGATAAATGAATGAAACAAACATGTTTTTGAGAGCATATGAAATAGAAATCATTGTCCCAGCAATTAAAGGCTTACACAGAAGAAATCAGGGGTGCACAGAGTGTATTTAGTTAATATGATTAAGAATCAGGTAGAAATTACTCTGGAAAATAGGAGGTGATATTTGGGTAAAGATATTCAAAGGAATTATATTTCAATCTATGCCACACTAGTAAATGTGATTTGGAATAGATTTAATTATAAGTCACCGGTTCATAAATGCCAGCACTTACACTGGTAATGATCATGAAAAATGAGAAATGCAAACAAGAAATAATGAGATGTAGTGGGCTTGGTATGTAGTCATCTAAAGAGTATTATATCAAATGCCCATATAGCCACTGTCCAGAGGTTTGTCCATGTGATACAAGTAACTCCAATTAGATTTTTTTTCCCCGTCCTGGGGCTTGAACTCAGGGTCTAGGCACTGTCCTTGAGCTTCTTTTGCTCAAGGCTAGTGTTCTATCACTTGAGCCACAGCACAACTTCTCGCTTTTTCTTTTTATGTGAGGAATTAAACCCAGGGCTTCATGTATGCTAGGGAAGCACTGTACCACTAAACCACATTCCCAGCCTCTTCAGTTTGATTTTAAGAACTCTCTGAAAATTTTGCCTAGTGAATATACTTTACCGAACCACTGCCCTCTTGCTGTTTACAAAGATTTGCTGTTGTAAGTAGTGCTACAGTGAACCTTGTGTATCTGCTAACTACCTTTTACTATGCCATCATTGCTATTGACATCTATCTGGAACTTTTGGACCTCTTCTTTTTTCAAAGTAATTATTTTTAATGCAAAAACAATAAGACATAGGATTATGAAACATAGTTATATGAGGTATCTGTATACATAGTGATAATAACACATTCCCATTGCTAAGTTCAGTTTTTGTTTTAGATTTGGGGGCCATTTATATCCCTAAGTTAAATTTTACTGTAATTAAAAAGTCTTTTTATATTTTAAGCTTATCTGTGTGGTTATATCTCTGATAAATAACATACTCTTAAAAATTGAGTATGACTGGGTGCTGGTGGCTCACACCTGTAATCCTGGGTACTCAGGAGGCTGAGATCTGGAGTTGGAGGCTCAAAGCCAGTCCAAGCAGCAAAATATGTGAAACTATTTTTCTCCAATTAACCATCAGAAAATGGAACTGGGGCTGTGGCTCAAGGTGGTAAAGTGCTTGTCTTGCACAGAGGAGCTTAGGGACAGCAGCCAGGCTCTTGAGTTTAAGCCCCTCTACCAACAACAACAAAAAAATTGAATCTGACAAATGGTTAACTATGACTATACCAAAAAACACTGAACTCTCTACATTTATAGTAAGTGAATTTTGCTTCGTTTTGGTTTTTTTTTGCCATTCCTGGGGCTTGAACTCAGGGCCTGAGCACTGACCCTGGCTTCTTTTTGCTCAAGGCTAGCACCCTGCCACTTGAGCTATAGCGCCACTTCCGGTTTTTTCTATATATGTGGTGCTGAGGAATCGAATCCGGGGCTTCATGTATACAAGGCGAACACTTTACCACTAGGCCATATTCCCAGCCCCAGTAAGTGAATTTTATATGCGAGCTATATCTCAGAGCTATAACAATTCAGTCTCATAGTTTAGTAGTTTTCACACTTACTTCATGTTTTGTGATTCTTTTTGAATTAACATCTGTCATCTTGCTACCAGTTTTCTGTTCTATCTGTTCTTTGTTTTTATTTCTTTTTCTACATTCTGTTGGATTTGTTGAACATATATTATGCTTTCATCTTTATCTTTGTGGGTGGTTTTTAAGAAATTTAGTTAGGAATAGTCACTCTATTTTACAATGTATGTTATTAGTCAGATTTTACTTTCCAAAGGTAAATCATAAACATTAAATTGTATGTTTCAGCCAGGTGTGGTAATGCACAACTGTAATCCCAGCAACACAGGAGGAGACTGAGGCAGGAAGAACATGACTTCAAGGCTAACCTGGCAATTTAGTGAGGCCCTGTCTCAAAATAAAACCAAAATCAAAACTGGGAAATGGTGGTTACACCTGTAATCCTAGCTACTCAGAAGGCAGACATAGGTATATTTCACCTGGAAGCCAGCCTGGACAAAAGTTGGTAGGACCCTATTTCAAAAACAAGCCAGATATGGTAATATATGTCAATAGTCCTAGCTATATAGGAAGCAGAGGTAGTAGGATCTCTATTCTAGACCAGCTTCAGCATTGAAACTTATCTCAAAAATACATTAGAAACCAAAAGAAATAGGGGGTGTGTACTGCACGTAATAAAGAAGCTTGAGTTCTAGGTTATCCATCCCCCACCAAAAAAGAAAAAACACCTACAAAATATTGTGTCACATAAGTTCTTTTAACAGTATATTATCAATTTTTCCCTCCCTTCTACTGTTGTCATGCATTTTATAGTGTGTTCTAATAATTGTGCCTTTAGTGTGCTCATAAAAATAAAATTGCTTTAATGAAATTTATTTTTCATTCAGTTATTCTGTTTTAGTACTCTTTTGTTTGTGAAGTTCCATATTCTATCTGGTGTCTTAATTCCTGCTTGAACTTCATTTAACTTTTCTTCTTGTCTGCTGGCAATGGATTCTCTTAGTTTTTGTTAAAGAAAGTGTTATTTCCTCCAATTTTAAAAACTATAGAGCATGGAATTATAGATTGAAAAGTTTTTCTTTCTGCCCTTTAAATCATTCCATTATCTTTGCAGACCCCATGCAAGCTAGAATTTTGTTGTAATTCTTTATTGTTGTTGTTGAGTTTTTTGTTGCCAGTCCAGGTACTTGAACTCAGGGCCTGGGTACTGTCCCTAAGCTTTTTCCCTCAAGGCTACACTCTGCCACTTGCCCCAGCTCCACTTCTGCCTTTTTGGTGGTTAATTGGAGTTAAAAGTCTCACATATTTTCCTCCCTGAGCTGGCTTAGAATTACCATCTTCAGATCTCAGCCTCCAGAGTAGCTAGGATTACAGGTGTGAGCCACTGGTACCAAGCTTGTAATCCTTACTTTTGGTTCCTGTAGTGTAATGTGTTTTTTTTTCCTATTTGGATACCTTTAACATTTTCTATCCTTTATTTTTGGCAGTTTGAATATGATACACTTTTTTTTTTTTCTAATGATACATGAAGTTTTTTTTTTGTTTTGTTTTTGTTTTTGCGGGAGGTTGAGCTCAGGAGCTCGCATTTGCCAGGCAAGTGCTCTTCTAGAATCTCTTAGAACTTTGGATCTGTCTGTTCTATAGTTGGAGGACTATATACACACCAACTTCATTCCACTGAGATGGATTTTGATGTACTTTTCTGCCTGGGCTGCCCTCAATCTCAGCTTACCACGTAGCTAGAATTACAGGTTGAACTAATACCATGACTGATTTGTTTTTTGCATTTTATTTCTTTCTTGGACCTGTGTTGTATCTCCTATGAGTTTTGGAAAATTCTTCTATGTACTGTTCTTCTGAGTTCCAATGATATTTCATGTTGTCTATCAGCTTCCTTTTTCCCTTTTTGAGATGCTGGGGATTAAACCCAGGCTCTTGTGCATACATGCTAATAAGCACGTAGTCTACCACTGAGCTGTACCCAACAGTCTTCATTGTCTAACAGCTCTTTAGTACTTTGTTCATCCCCTACCTCAGCAAACATTCCCATTTTTTGTTGTTGTTACGTTCACTTGCTTTTGACTACAATATTGGCATATTAATTGCCATCGGTTCTCTTTTGTTTTTAATTATTATGTACATAGTTGTACAAGGGAGTTGTTATTTACAAAGTAGTATATGAATACAATGCATCTTGATCTGTGTTGCTCCCTTCAAAATCTCACCTCCCAATTGTTCTTAATTTTGTGGTATATACAATAAATTCTCTCTCTCTCTCTCTCTCTCTCTCTCTCTCTCTCTCTCTCTCTCTCTCTCTCTCTCGTCAGTCCTGGGGCTTGAACTCAGTGCTTGGGCTCTGCCCCTGAGCCTCTCTGTACATGAGGCTAGCACTCCACTACTTGAACCACCACACCACTCTAGCTTTGTCTGAGTAGTTTATTGGTCTGTGGCCATACCACCCTGAACGCGCCCAATCTCGTCTGAGTAGTTTATTTTTGGCCAGTCCTGAGGCTTGGACTCAGGGCCTGAGCACTGTCCCTGGCTTCTTTTTGCTCAAGGCTAGCACTCTGCCACCTGAGCCAAAGCGCCACCTCTGGCCTTTTCTATATATGTGGTGCTGGGGAATTGAACCTAGGGCTTTGTGTATACAGGTAAGCACTCTTGCCACTAGGCCATATTCCCAGCCCATTGATTCCCAGCCCATTGAGTAGCTAGGATTACAGGTGTGAGCCACCAACACCTGACTACTGTGAATTCTTGACTGTATTCTTTCCCCTTCCACATCTTCATTGTCTCCCTCTCCCTCTCCCCTCTCCCTTTTGCCCTTACCCCTTGCAAGTATCCATTTCTTTGTGCTTATTTTGTTGGGCTTTGACTTAGTCTTTCTAAAATTGTCCTATTTGAGCTGTCCTTGCTTGTATACAACCCAGCATGTTTATGTATAGATTTATAGGCACATTCTATCTCCCACTAATGAGAAATCATGCAACCTTTGTTTCTCTGGATCTGGCTTCCTTTACTTCATATATCTCTTTCCAGGTCTTTCCATCTTCTTGCCAATAGTATATCACTCTTTATAATGGATGAGTAAAATTTAATTGTATATAAATGCCACATTTTCTTAATTCACTGGTCCACTGAGGAGCATCTGGCCTGGTTCCATATTTTGGCTATGGTAAATAATGCTGAAATGAACATGGTTGTGCTGGTGCTTTTATTATATAGCCTTGTTGGTGATTTTTTGGATAAATGCTTGGAAGTGGAATTGCTGGGTCATATAGGATAGTTCTGTGTTTAGTTTTTGAGTAACCTCCTCCACACTGCTTTCCAGATTGGTTGAACAAACTTAAGTTCCCAACATCAGTGTATTAGAGTTCCCCTTTGGCCACATTCTCACCGGCATTTGTTATTGTTCATTTTCTTAATGATGGCCATTCTAACTGGGGTGAGGTGGAATCTCAGTGTTGTTTTGATTTGCATTTCCTTTGTAGCTTAGAGATACTGAATTTTCTTCATGAGTCTGTTGACCATTTCTTGGTTCTTCTGAGAAGTCTGTCTTTAAGTCCTTTGCCCATTTATTGATGGTTTGGGGTCTTTTTTTTTTTTTGAGAGTTTAATTTTTGAGTGTTTCGTTTTTTGAGCTCTTAAGTATATTTTGGATACTAGGTCCTTGTCTGATAAATAGCTGGTAAAAATCTGTTGGCTTTCTTTTTTTGCTTGTTAGCTATTTCCTTTACTATCTAATATTCAGTAAAGGAGCCAGAAACAAAAGCTGGAAGAAAGACAGCATCTGGCCCTTTTGCTTTTTTATTTTATTTTGCCAGGCCTGGGGCTTGAACTCAGGGCCTGGGCGCTGTCCCTGAGTTTCTTTTGCTCAAGGCTAGCTAGCACTCTACCACTTGAGTCACAATGCTACTTCTGGCCTTTTCTATTTATGTGGTCCTGAGGAATTGAACTCAGGGCTTCATGCATGCTTGACAAGCACTCTACCACTAAGCCACATTTCCGGCTCTACCCCCTTCTGCTTTTTATAAGTTTTTTTTTTCCCCCCAGATAGGAAACCTCCTATCTATGGCCTCCCATGTAGTTGGGAGATAAGAGTCTCTTATTCATGTCTACCTGTGCTGGATTTGAACTGAGATTCTCAGATCTTAGCTTCCTGAGTAGTTGAGTGTGAACTACTGGCACCTAACTCATTGAATTTTTAGTACAAATTCCAGAATTTAAGAGGATGAGGAAAAAGATTCATGTTTGAATTTGAAACCAACCTGGACTACAGAGTTTTAGGTGAGTCTGGGCTATATAACGAAACCCTGTGTCAAAAATAAAAAAAACTTTTTTTTTTTTTTTGTCAATCCTGGGACTTGAACGCAGGGCCTAAGTCGTTTCCCTGATCTTCTTTTGCTCAAGGCTAGTACTCTACTACTTGAGGCATTGCCACTTTCGGCTTTTTCTGTTTATGTTCTGGTGCTAAGGAATTGAACTCCGGGCTTCATGTATGCTAGATAAACACTCTACCACTAAGCCACATTCCCAGCACTTGTTTTATTTTTTTTTACTTTTTGAGACAGCGGTTACTATATAGTTCCATCTGACCTTAATCTTACAGTCTTCCTTCTTCAGTCTCCTAAAATGCTGGGATTACAAGCATGTATCACCATACTTGGCTCTAAAGCATCCTCAGATCCCAGCCTCCTGAGTAGCAAGGATTAGAGGCATAGGCTACTGGTGTCCAGCTAAGTTTTGGGTTTTATGTGTATATTTTGTAATCTTAAATTATGTACTTGTGTTCAGAGGTGTGAAGGAGTGTTTTTCTTTTTTTGGTTATTTTTTTTTGCTGTAACTATTAAGAAGTTGTACACAGAGGGGTTCCAATCCCATGAGTCAGGTTATGGGTACAATATGTCTTGGTCAGTGTCATCCATACCTTGTGTTCCTCATTTTTCTTCTCCTGTCCCTACCCTCAAGTTACTTAATTCAATTTTTACATAATGTGCATTGAATATAATGGCTACATTTGCTCACCCTTCCTTCCTTGAAGGAGGGGTTTTATATTTTAGAATGAAAATTTTAGAATGGCTAAATTTGTTGAATAAAAGTGAGAAAGAGTAACAGAGCATGATCTGAGAAAGAAGTCATTTCTTCTGAGAGTCAGAAATACAAGTAAAAGTAAAGATGAAGAAACTTGAGCTATGCACACTGGTTCAAGCCTATAATGTTAGCTCCTTGGGGGACAGAGATTGAGGAACCCAGTTTGACTTCAGCCCTAGGATAAGAATTGCAAGACTCCATCTCAACCTGTAGCTGTGAACAGTAGTGATGCTGTTATCCCCAGGGAAGCTTTATCCTAAGGAAACAATGAGCTAAACATTACCCAGATAAACATAAAATGGTAAAGAAAAAAATGGAGTTGAAAAGTTTATTAAAGCCAGGTGTGGTGGCTCAGATCTGTAGTCCTAGCTACTTGGGAGGCTGAGATCAAGGGAATCATGATTTGAGGCCAGCATAAAAATTTGTAAGACTCCATCTCTACCACTATCTAGTGAAGTGGCAGGTGTGTTATCCCAGCTATAGGAGCAAAGGTAATGACTGTGTGCAATGGTGCACATCCCCAAGGACACAGAGAGCCACAGAGTATGAGCATTATAGCCCATGTCTCCCAGGCATAAAATGAAACCATACTTCAAAAATAGCCAGCACTAGCTGGGTGCCAGTGGGTCACACCTGTGATCCTAGCTACTCAGGAGGTTGAGATCTGAAGATCGCAATTCAAAGCCAGCCTGGGTCCTAGTGGTAAAGTGCTCACCTCGTATACATGAAGCCCTGGGTTCGATTCCACACCACCACATATATAGAAAAAAAGCCAGAAGTGGCACTGTGGCTCAAGAGGTAGAGTGCTAGCCTTGAGCAAAAAGAAGCCATGGACAGTGCTCAGGCCCTGAGTCCACGCCCCAGGACTGGCAACAAAACCAAAATAAATAAACAAAAGCCAGCCTGGGCAGGAAAAGTCCCAAGAGATTCTTATCACCAATTAACCATCAGAAAGCAGAAGTGGAGCTGTGGTTCAAGAGTGCTAGCTTTGAGCACAAAAGCTCAACAGGAGCATGCACATGTACACACACACACACACACACACACACACACACACACACACAATCCTAGCTACTCTGGAGGTTGATATCTGAGGATCTAAGTTTGAAACCAGCCAAGGCAAGATAGAGAATCTTTATCAACAATTACCCACGTGAGCTGCCTCAGTGGTAGAGGGCTAGCCTTATGCTCAGGGACAGTGCCCAGGTCCTAAGTTCAGGCCCTAAGACCAGCACAAAAAGAAAACAAGACAAAAATAACCAATGCAAACAATGGCTTTGAAACTTGGCTCAAATGACAAAATGCCAGGGACAGTGCTCAGGCCCTGGCAAAAGCAAACAAACAAACAAACAAAAACCAACAAACAAAAACTGAGAGCAGGGATGTTTTTGTAGAGGAGGTAGAGCAGATCTGAGTAACAACTGAACATTTATTCTTTTGGAGAGTTAGACTTTTAAAGCAGTTTTATATCTTATTTTTCTCAGTATTTGTTGAGGAAAAATGACGTGTAACTGAAAACAATTTTATAATGTTGAGCTTTAAAATGGATAGGTATGAAAATTGCAAAGCCTTTTACTTATAGCATGCTTATTTATATTTGTCATTATTAGAACCAAATTAACAGTAATCATCTACGAAGAGCAGAACAAGAGGTCACCAATCTGCAGGAAAAGTTGCACTATCTTTCTGCCCAGAACAAAGGACTGCTTACTCAGTTAAGTGAAGCAAAGCGCAAACAGGCAGAGATTGAATGCAAGGTAAACATATTAATAATGTAATAGTGCCTTTTGTAGATCTTTTCTATCATGAGTAGATTTTTTTCTTTTTCTTTTAAATTCTTTCTTGGTGTTTTCTTGGTGTGTGTGTGAGTGTGAGTGACGTGGGGCTTAAACTCTGGGCCTAGGCGATTGTGTGTGTGTGTGTGTGTGTGAGAGAGAGAGAGAAAGAGAGAGAGACGTGGGGCTTAAACTCTGGGCCTAGGCGATTGTCCCTGAACTCTTTTGCTCAAGGCTCTATCACTTTGAGCCACAGCACCAGGTCTGGTTTTCTGGTACTTGGAGGTAAGAGTCTCAGGGATTTTTCTGCCTGGCATCGTTTTGAACCCGTGATTCTCAGATCTCAGCCTCCTGAGTAGCTAGGATTACAAATGTCAGCTAAGATTTTTCTTTAAAAAGATTTTCTTTAAAAATGTCTATGTTGGGGCTGGGAATGTGGCTTAGTGGTAGAGTGCTTACCTAGCATGCATGAAGCCCTGAGTTCCATTCCTCAGTACCACACAAACAGAAAAGGGCCAAAGAGGTGCTGTGGCTCCAGTGGTAGAGTGCTAGCCTTGAGCAAAAGAAGTTCTAGGACAGTGCCCAGGCCCTGAGTTTAAGCCCCAGGGCTGGCAGAAAAAGAAGTCAATGTTGGGCTGGGAATGTGGCTTAGTGGTAGAGTGCTTGCCTAGCATGCATGAAGCTCTGGGTTTGATTCCTTAGCACCACATAAGCAGAAAAAGCTGAAGTGGCATTATGGCTCAAGAGGTAGAGTGCTAGCCTTGAGCAAAAAGAAGCCAGGGGCAGTGCTCAGGCCTGGTGTCCAAGCCCCAGGACTGGGGCGGGGGGTGGGGGGGAGTCAGTGTTAACTCCCACTTTTCTTGATTTTTTTTTTTAATGAGTCAGAACAAACCTTTTTTCAAACTGACTTGGTATGTTTGTTTTTGCCATGCATGGGGTCAAATCCAGGGCCTCATGTGTGATACGCCAGTGTTGTACCACCCAACTGTGCTCTGGCTGGCTGAATTTGGTTTTGTGGTTTGTGGTTACTTTTGGACCAGGTTAATTTTCTTGCTACTGGGGTGAATTTTAGGCAAGAAACCTCATTTTCCACCACAGTAGTGACATTTACCTAGTTCCCTTTACAATATTTGTTTGCCTAATATCCATTGAAAGCTGAAGATTTTAATAATACAACCAAAAAAGACATAATTTGGAGAGTTTGGGGCCCTGGTGCTTTGGTTAGTATCTTATGCATTAGTAGAAAGTCAGTATTGATTTATGTGTTTTGGATAGAGAGGTGAGCAAAAGAAATATATATGTGCTAACAGGTCAGAAAAAAAGGTTATGTTTCCATTTTGATTTTAAGCAGTTTAGTGTATATATGTGTGTGAAGACTAACTTAAAAAGCATCAAAAGTATTTGAAATGGAGCAATTTCTTCCTAAAGTAAGTGTATAATCGATAGTATACAGGAAGCATTAGAATGGATTACTGAAGACTACTTCACATTTTAAAATGACCTAGATAGACATCTACTAGTAGATGGTAGGGAGGATGCCTTTGTAAAATTTCAGCCTTAATATTCTCTGAGAAAAAAGCTTTCAATGGCACATATAAAGCTGTAATTCCATCAAGTTGCTCTAGTGTCATTAAAAACCAAGAGTGAAGCTTGAGTGGTTTATCAGTGTCACTGAAATCCAGAGATGAAATTACATCCTCATAAATATGCATGCTGTTATAATTTACACTGACAGAAATCTGTAGTTAGTACTAAAATTTGTACTAATTTAAGCAGTCTATGTGTCATCTATTTTGAAGGCTAAGATTCTACTAATTAAAAAATAAAACGACGTGATTTTTTATTTTTATTAACTGATTTTCCTTACTAATATCTGATTGAGGTGAGGTCGGTTTCTTTTTCTTTCTTTCTTTCTTTCTTTTTTTTTTTTTTTTGCCAGTCCTGGGCCTTGGACTCAGGGCCTGAGCACTGTCCCTGGCTTCTTTTTGCTCAAGGCTAGCACTCTGCCACTTGAGCCACAGCGCCACTTCTAGCCGTTTTCTGTATATGTGGTGCTTGGGAATTGAACCCAGGGCCTCATGTATACGAGGTGAGCACTCTTGCCACTAGGCAGTATTCCCAGCCCTACTAAGGACTTTTTGATTAAATGTACACATTTAACTTATGTTGGGACAATACAGTAACAAATAACTTTCGAAGAAGCCATTCTTTCAATTATAAGAATCTGATTTATTTTCATTTAGTTTTATATAATTTTAACTTATAATTTGTTGGTAAGTATTCATGTAGCTGCTATAACTTGTTTTTTGTCCCACTAGGTGTATATATTTATACTTTACTGTTTGATTATATCTGCAGACTCAGACTTATTGGGTAATAATGTAAGATTTGTACACTGTACTTCTTTTCTGATATCTGAAAAGTCTCAGTTCCAAGACACCTGTGTTTTATTTTGTTTGACTAGAACAAAGAAGAAGTGATGGCTGTGAGACTCCGGGAAGCAGATAGCATGGCAGCTGTGGCTGAACTACAGCAGCATATTGCAGAGCTTGAGATCCAGGTACCAGTGAAGAGAATCAAATAGATGCAAACACAGTCTATCAGTTCTCTGTGCATCTGCACAATTACTTACTTAGATCTTCATGCCCACAATGGCAATTCTATTTTCAGTATTTATTCATTTCAAGATCATTTTTTAAATCATGGTAAAATATAACCATGCATTATTTGTGACTGGCTTATTTATTTCACTTAGCAAAGTGTCTTTAAAGGTCACTGATTTTGTAATGTGTCAAAGTTATTTTCCTTCTTAAGGCTCAGTAACAGTAATATATGTAATATATTCTATATTATGTAATATGGAATATGTTACATAATATATGTAATATATATTATACTGATATATTATATATATTCAACATTGCTTCCAAGTTTAGGCTATTGTGAATGATGTTACTATGAATGTGGATGTGTAAGTATCTCTTAAAGTCCCTTCATTTATTTCTTTTGAGGATATATAGCACCTCAATCAGGTTGTAATTCTGTTTAGTTTTTTGTGGAATTGGCATACTGTGTCTAACAGAACCTGTATTTTGCATTCCTGTAAGCAGGGTATAAGGGTTCCATTTTTCCACATCCTCACTAATTATGCTCCACATCCTTGCTTATTTTCTTAGGCTTTTAAAAAATAATTTGTGTGGAATGCCAGTGGCTCAAGCATTTAATCCTGTCTACCCAGGAGGCTGAGATCTGAGGATTATGGTTCAAAGCCAGTCCAGGCAGGAAAGTCCATGAGACTTTTACCTCCAGTTAACCACTAAAAACCAGAATTGAAGCTATGATGGTGTACAGAAGTTCTAACAGTAGGATTGGCACACACAAAAAATAAAAATACTATTTGCTAGGCCAGTGTGTTTGAAATGATATCTTGGTTTACATTTTCCTAATGATTATTAGGTTGAGCTTTTGTTTTGGTGCCATTCCAAGGGCTTGAACTTGGGGCCTGGCTACTATTGCTGCTCTTTTAAAAAATATACAAATTGGGACTGGGGATATGGCCTAGTGGCAAGAGTGCTTGCCTCCCATACATGAAGCCCTAGATTCGATTCCCCAGCACCACGTATACAGAAAATGGCCAGAAGTGGCGCTGTGGCTCAAGTGGCAGAGTGCTAGCCTTGAGCAAAAAGAAGCCAGGGACAGTGCTCAGGCCCTGAGTCCAAGGCCCAGGACCGGCCAGAAAAAAAAAAAAAATTTGGTGCGGGGGGGAGGGGTGCCTTAGTGGTAGAGTGTTAGACTAGTATCCGTGAACCCTGGGTTTGATTTCTCAGTACCACATCAACAAAAAGCCAGAAGTGGTGCTGTGGCTCAAGTGATAAGAGTGTTAGCCTTGAACAAAAGAAGCTCAGAGACAGTGCCCAGTCCATGAGTTCAAGTCCAGGACTGGCTGGTATACACACAAAATATACAAACTTGTCTTTTATCTACTACCAAGTTGCCTCAAAACTTTTTTAGCGTGAAATCCTAATTATCTCATTGATATCTAGACTTACATTTCTAACTTCATTTTCTTTTCTTTTTATTGGTCGTGGGTCTTGAGCTCAGGGCCTAGGTGCTGTCACTGAGCTCTACCACTTTGAGCAACAGTGGCCCTTCTGATTTTTTGGTGGTTAATTGGAGGTAAGAATCTCACAGACTTTCCTGCCCAGGCTGGCTTGGAACAGTGATCCTCAGATCTCAGGCTCCTGAGTAGATAGAATTACAGGTGTGAGCCACTGGTACCTGGCTTCTAACGTTGTTTCTTTCTTTCTTTTTTTTTTTTTTTTTTTATAAATTTATTTATTAATTGAACACAAATTTTTTGACAAGGTGTTGTGCAAAAAGGGTACAGTTACATAGTAGGGCAGTGTGTACATTTCTTGTGATATCTTACGCCCTGTTTTTCTATCCCTTCTCTAGGTCAGGTAGACATATATACAATATACAATGTATCAAGAATATATACATTAGCCACGTGGCCACGCCCAAGAAAGTTCGCCTAGGGCTTTAAATGTAATGTCGATATTAGATAATATGTCGACAGTAGTCTTATATGAATGTAACAACATAGCTTTTGACTTATTGTAGTCCCCTGAGAGGTCAATTTTTGACCTTTATATGTTGAGTAATTGTTTGGTTTTAGTTACATACTGTTGGGTTGCTGCCCCAATCCTGTGGGGAATACTATTTGACAAGCAGTTTTTGGTTTCACAGACTTGGTCTCTATTGTCTCTCCATCTCCCTTTGTTAACAGTCATATATCAGGGAGATCATGCCCCTTTGTTTTCTGTGTTCTAGGCTTGTCTCGCTCAACAATATTTGTTCGAGTTCTGACCATTTCCCTGCGAATAACAATATTTCACCATTCCTAATCGCTATGTAGTATTCCATTGTGTATAGGTACCATATCTTTTGGATCCATTCATCTGTGGAGGGGCATCTGGGTTGTTTCCATATTTTGGCTATTGTGAATTGTGCAGCGATAAACATGGAAGTACAAATGTCTTTTTGATATCTTGGGGTTTGCTGTTTAGGATAGATGCCTAGGAGTGGTATGGCTGGGTCATAAGGTAGGTCTATATTGAGCTTTTTGAGAAACCTCCATACTGTTCTCCAAAGTGGTTGTACTAATTTGCACTCCCACCAACAATGGAGAAGGGTTCCTCTTTCCCCGCACCCCCTCTAGCATTTGTTGTTGCCTGAGTTCAGGGTATAGGCCATTCTAACTGGGGTGAGGTGGTATCTCAGGGTTGTTTTTATTTGCATTTCCTTTACTACCAGGGATGTTGAACATTTCCTCATATGTTTCTTTGCCATTTTTATTTCTTCTCTTGTGAAGTCTCTCTTTAGCTCCTTTGCCCATTTCCTAATAGGTTTATTGGGCTTGGAGGGGCTTAGTTTTTTGAGTTCTCTGTAGATGACAGATATCAGGCCTTTGTCTGTTGCTGTGCTGGTAAATATCCTTTCCCATATCGTTGGCTGTCTTTCTATTTTGGTGGCTATGTCCTTAGCTGTGTAGAAACTTTTTAATTTGTAGTAGTCCCATTTGTCCAGTCTTTCCCCTATTTGTTGTGCCCCTGGGACTCTATTCAGTAAGTTCCTTCCTGTGCCTATAAGTTCTAGCGTCTTTTCTACTCTGTCCTTCAGTAGTTTCAAGGATTCAGGTCTGATGTTGAGGTCCTTGATCCATTTTGAGTTGATCTTGGTGCATGGTGATAGGCTTGGGTCTACTTTGAGTTTTCTGCATATGGCTGCCCAGTTTTCCCAGCACCAGTAGTTGAAGAGGCTATGTTTATTCCATTGTATGTCTTTAGCTCCTTTGTCGAATATCAGCTGACTGTAAGAGTGCAGTTTTATTTTTGCATCTTCAATTCTAATCGACTGGTCTTCCGATCTGTTTTTATACCAATACCAGGCTGTTTTTGTTATGATGGCCCTGTAGTAGAGCTTGAAGTCTGGTATTGTGATACCTCCTGCACTGCTTTTTTTTTGCCTAGTATTGCTTTGGGTATTCTAGGTTTTTTGCTGTTCCATATGAATTTATGGATTGTTTTCTCTATTTCAGTGAATAATGTGGCTGGGATTTTGATAGGGATTGCATTGAATTTGTATAACAATTTGGGCAAGATGGCCATTTTCACTATATTGATTCTGCCTACCCATGACCATGGGGGGGTCTTTCCATCTCCTTGTGTCTTCTTTGATTTCCCTTATTAGATTTTTATAGTTTTCATTAAATAGGTCCGTGGTTAAGTTGATCCCTAGGTACTTTATTCTTTTTTTGGCTACTGTAAATGGAATTGTTTCCATAATTTCCTTTTCTGTTTGTATATTGCTGGTGTACAGAAAAGCTGCTGACTTTTGTGGATTGATTTTGTATCGTGCTACTTTGCCAAATGGTTTATTAGGTGTAGGAGTTTGGGGACTGAGTTTTTTGGGTCTTTCAGATATAAGATCATGTCGTATGCGAATAGGGATAGCTTGATTTCTTCCTTGCCGATGTGGATCCCTTTGATGTCCTCCTCTTGCCTTATTGCTATGGCTAGGGATTCCAGCACTATGTTGAAAAGAAGTGGGGACAGTGGGCATCCTTGTCTTGTTCCTGAGTTTAGGGGGAATGATTTAAGTTTCTCTCCATTTAATATGATATTAGCAGTTGGTCTGTTGTATATGGCTTTTATTGTTTTGAGGAATGTTCCATCTCTTCCTGTTCTCTCCAAAGCTTTTAATAAGTATGGATGTTGTATTTTGTCAATGGCTTTTTGGGCATCGACTGAGATAACAATGTAATTCTTAATTTTAGATCTGTTTATGTGGTGAATTATGTTGATTGATTTGCGGATGTTGAACCATTCTTGTGACTGTGGGATGAAGCCTACTTGGTCATGATGTATGATTTTCTTGATCAGTTTCTGTTTTTTTTTTTTTTTTTTTGCCAGTCCTGGGCCTTGGACTCAGGGCCTGAGCACTGTCCCTGGCTTCTTCCCGCTCAAGGCTAGCACTCTGCCACTTGAGCCACAGCGCCACTTCTGGCCGTTTTCTGTATATGTGGTGCTGGGGAATCGAACCTAGGGCCTCGTGTATCCGAGGCAGGCACTCTTGCCGCTAGGCCATATCCCCAGCCCTTGATCAGTTTCTGGATCCTGTTAGCTAATATTTTATTAAGGAGCTTTTCGTCTGTGTTCATTAGTGATATTGGTCTGTAGTTCTCTTTTTTTGTTGGGTCTTTGCCTGGTTTGGGAATGAGTATGATATTAGTTTTGTAGAATGAGTTTGGGATTTCTCCCTCTGTTCCTATTTCGCGGAAGAGTTTGAGGAGTATTGGAATTAGCTCCTCACTAAAAGTTTTGTAGAATTCGTTGGTGAATCCATCTGGGCCTGGGCTTTTCTTTGTTGGGAGGTTCTTGATTACTTCCTGTATCTCACTGTAAGTTATTGGTTTGTTTAGTTGATTTATTTCTTCTTGGTTCAGTTTGGGCAGTTTGTATTTCTCTAAGAATTGATCCATTTCTGTAAAATTATTGTTTTTTGCTGAGTAGAGGTTTTGGAAATAGCTCCTTATGATTGTTTGAATATCGTGTGTACTTGTTGTAATTTTCCTGGTGGAGTCCTTGATTTTACGTATATGAGTCTCTTCTTTTTTTTGTATATCTTGCGAGGGGTCTGTCAATTTTATTTATTTTCTCAAAGAACCAGCTTTTAGTCTTATTTATTTGTTGAATGGTCTTTCTGTTTTCAATCAGATTTATCTCTTTTTTAATCTTTTTGGTTTTTTTTTTTTTGCCAGTCCTGGGCCTTGGACTCAGGACCTGAGCACTCTCCCTGGCTTCTTTTTGCTCAAGGCTAGCACTCTGCCACTTGAACCATAGCGCCACTTCTGGCCATTTTCTACATATGTGGTGCTGGGGAATCGAACCCAGGGCTTCATGTATAGGAGGCAAGCACTCTTGCCACTAGGCCATATTCCCAGCCCTCTTCTTTATTCTTTGTGGTCTCTCTCCTCCTAGTCGTTTTAGATTCTGTCATTTCTTGTTTCTCCAGTTGTTTTAGTTTCATTGTGAGGTTATTCACCTGCTCTGTCTGCTTCCATTCTTTTAATGTGAGTGCTGAGGGCAATGATCTTGCCCCTCAGTACTGCCTTAGCTGTGTCCCATAGGTTTCTTTGTGATGTGTTTTTATTGTCATTGTGGCTTATGAATTCGTTGATTTCATCTTTAATTTGGTCTGTGGCCAAGTGTTGGATAGCAGTGTGGGGTTTAGCCTCCAAGAGTGTGTATAGCCTCTGTGGTATCCTTTGTTGTTGAGGGTTACCTTTAATCCACTGTGATCAAATATAATACATGGGATGACGTCAATACTTTTGTATTTGCTGAGGTTCTTTGTGTGGGCTATGATGTGGTCTATTTTGGAATATGATCCATGGGCTGCTGAAAAGAAGGTGTATTGGGTCTCTGTAGGGTGGAAGATTCTGTATAGGTCTGTCAGATCCATTTGGGATATGGTGTTACTTAGGTCCTCAGCTCCCTTGCTAATCCTCTGGGTGTTGGATCTGTCTCTTGGAGAGAGTGGGGTATTAAGGTCACCCACTATGATTGTGTTTGCGTCTATCTTGTTCTATAATTCTGTGAGAATTTGCTTGACATATGTAGGGCCTCTTTTGTTCAGTGAGTATACATTTATCACCGTGATGTCTTGATTCTGGATTTTGAGTTGATTTTACTGAAAAGTCCAGCTTGTCTGAGATCAGGATGACTACACCTGCCGTTTTGGTAGATGTGTTTGCTTGGTAGATCTTGCTCCATCCTTTTATTCGGAGCCTGTTTTTGTCTCTTGCTGTAAGGTGGGTCTCTCTCTTTTTTTTTTTTTTTGGCCAGTCCTGGGCCTTGGACTCAGGGCCTGAGCACCTTCCCTGGCTTCTTCCCGCTCAAGGCTAGCACTCTGCCACTTGAGCCACAGCGCCCCTTCTGGCCGTTTTCCATATATGTGGTGCTGGGGAATCGAACCGAGAGCTTTATGTGTAGGAGGCAAGCACTCTTGCCACTAGGCCATATTCCCAGCCCCAAGGTGGGTCTCTTGTAGGCAGCAGATGTCAACTTTTTGTTTGTGGATCCATCCTGTCAGTCTGCTCCTCTTTATCGGAGAGTTTAAACCATTTATATTTAAAGAGATCAAGGATAAGGGTGTTTTTTCTCCTTCCATTTTCTTGTTGGGCTGTTTTTTCCTTTTTTTTTTCTTTAGTGAGCTGTTCTTTCTGTTGGACTTTGGCTATTGTAGTTTCTTTCTGTTTCTGTCTTTGTGTCTTGTACGATCTCTGTTAGGCGGGGCTCCCCTCTTAGAATTCGCTGTAGGGCTGATTTTTTATTCACATACTCCTTTAGCTCCTCTTTGGTGTGGAAAGATCTGGTTTTCCCTTCGAATGTGAACTCCAATTTCACTGGATATTTGATCCGAGGTTGCATATTGTTAGCCTGACTTGGATGGTGTTCTTC
The DNA here is from genome assembly GCF_023159225.1 of Perognathus longimembris pacificus. Lineage (NCBI taxonomy): Eukaryota > Metazoa > Chordata > Mammalia > Rodentia > Heteromyidae > Perognathus > Perognathus longimembris. Next base: position 75,720,965 of record NC_063167.1, on the reverse strand, counting down.
CACTCACTTCGTGCTTGGTAAGTTTGTGTGGATAGGTCAGCTGTTATTCGAATCCTCTTCCCCTTGTAGAAAATTTCTTTCTTCGCTTTGGCTGAATTCAGAATTTGCTCTTTAATCTTGAGATCTGAAGTCTTGAATATTATGTGCCTTGGGGTCTGGGGGTCTGGGGTCTGGGGTCTGGCCTGCCAGGTGTCCTATAGGCTTCGGTTACCTGGATGGGGTCCCTTGTGAGATTGGGGAAGTTTTCTGCAATAACTTTATTGAGAACATGTTTAAGCCCTCTGCTCTGATATTCGGCTCCTTCTATTCCAATTATGCACAGATTATATGTCTTGTCTTTGTCCATTAGTTCCTGGATTAGTCTGCCCTGAAGCTTCACCATTTTTTGGAGTGTGGTCATTTTCTGGTTGTTGTCGGCTGCTTCATCGTCCAGGCGAGAGATTCTGGATTCCATATGGTCAACCCTTTGTATTGTGGATTCAATTGCGGAGTTTATGGATGTCAGAGAGCTATTTATGGTTGTCAGATCAGCTCTGATCCTGGAAATTTCTTCCTTTAAAGAGTTGTATTTTAAATCTATTTTTTCATGCATTTCAGTTCTCAGGATGTTAAGGTCTTCTTTAAAGGAGGCTTGCATTGTATCCATTTTTGCTTCCATTTCTTTAAAGGAGGTTTGCATTGTATCCATTTTTGCTTCCATTTCTTTCTTGGCTTCCTGGGTGTCCTTCAAGATTTCCTCTCTAAACTCCTGGAATTGTTTTCTGATTTCATTTCTGACGCTTTCCATCATTCCTGTTAACATGGCCTCATTTGCTTTTTTATTCTCCATCTCCTCTTCAGTCGTGCTGCTTTTTGGAGCTGGCGAGTTGGCTTGCTCTTTGATGAACTGTGTTATGTTTCTTTGTGATTTGTGCATCTGGAGATCTGTGGATGGCTTCTCAGGTTTGGTTTATAGCTCTGCCCACCCGCCTGTGTAGGCGCGTCTACCAGAGCAGGTGCTGCCGCTGTGGCCCCGCCCACCAGTGCGGGGTACACCTACCAGAGCAGGCGCTGTTGCCGGGGGCCCCGCCCACCTGTGCGCTGTGCACCCGCTGTAACAGGCGCTGGCGCTGTGGCCCCGTCCACTTTAGCGGGGTACGCCTTCCAGAGCGAGTCCCGGGTTGTTGGGTTGTGTTTGTGCCCTCCCGCGAGTCCGTTGTGGGGGGCGTTATGTGTGGGGCCCAGTGGGATCAACTGTCTGAGTGCGGATTGGCGCCCTCAGACCTCGCCTCTGCTGCGAGGGGGGGGCGTGATCAGGCCCAGGTGTCCCTGCTGTGCTGGTACTGCCCACCAGCACCTGTGATTTTAGTTGTAAGAGTCAGCGAGGTCTAGGCGCCTCGGGTGGGGCTTGCACTGCCGGCCATCCCCCGGCCCCTGTTGGGAAGGGGGCAGGGCCGATTCGGCCAGATCAGGATCCTGTGCGGCCTTGGGGCTGCTCCGCCCTTCCCCTGCTAAACTGACTTCCCAGCGCCTGATGGGAGCTTCCCGCCTGATTTGGGGGTTCTTTGTTCCCTTGGGGTGCGGAGGGGGAGGGAGGGAGATCTAGCTTCTTTGTAGGGCTTGGGTCTCTGATAGCTGGTCTCCTGTTGGGGGAGGGAGGGTAATGGGGGACTCACTGATCCTGGATTGTGTGTGTGTGTCCCGCGCAGCCGTTGATCCTTCAGGGGGTGGCGAAGTGTCGTGATGGCGTCCCCGGCTCCCCCCTTCTGCTGCGCTGGGTTACCCAGCCGCCGTCCGTCTAATCCCGGTTGTGGACCCGAACTTCTCGCCGCCGCCGTGTATGTCTTGGTCCGCAGCCTCCCATTCAGTTCTAGCAATCCTCAAAGACAGCAGCTTCTCTGTCGGTGACACCAGCCCGACTCCCTAGCAAATCAGCCCGACTCACGCTCACAGGACTCAAAACACAGCTTTATTTCTGGAGGGAGATTCACGTTGTTTCTTAACTGTTACTTGCTCACTTTCCATGCTCACTGTATTCAGCATACTCCACATTATCCTGTTCCTGAACCTTTCAAATCTTGCAAAACTTTATACCCTTCTGCATGCTACTATGTCTTTTGAAACTGCTATATATTCTGAACCTTATGCTTCTACCTTTGAGTTATTTTATTCTTTCAGGACTTAGGACTACATGCTTTTTGGCTAACTTGCTGTTAGTTCGTTTAATAAGGATATTTTAGCAAATGTCTCAGCGGTTCATTTATTTGGTACAGTCTAAGATTCCATAAGTAGGCCAGGTATGGTGGTGCACGTCTGTGATTCCTCCACTCAGGAGGCAGAGGTAGGAGGATCACAAGTTAGAGGATGCTTGGATTACACATAATGAGACACTGTCTAAAAAAAAAAAAAGAAGATATTACACTCTAGATGGTTATTGGTTGTGGGACTATTTTATTCTAGTTCTACTGTTATGCCAAGTCGTGAAGCGACCACCAAGAAGGCCACCGAGACTCAGATGTTCCGAAATGCAAAAGCAAGGCAAGGCTTTATTCAAGCGAGCTGCACCTCTGGCCTCGTCCTACCCACTGACACAGCGGAGGTTAGGAGGAAGCCCCGAGCTCCGATTGCACAGGGCTTATAAAGGCAAAAAACAAAGTTACAGCAATCAGGTGTTCAAGCAAGACCAAAAACAAAGTTACAGCAATCAGGTGTTCAAGCAAGACCAAAAACAAAGTTACAGCAATCAGGTGTTCAAGCAAGCAAGATTAGGACACGGGTACAAATCTGATTGGCTCAGGGCTCAAGACATTCTGGGGGCGGTTAGAGTTAAGCATTCCCAGCGGTTAGAGTTCTTGAACTGCTGGGCCCTAATAAACTTGTCCTGGGTTTGCTCACAGGGCCAGCTTATCTCAGGTTCGCGTGGCAAAGTGGGGCCTGACTTCAAAATGGCTTTAGTCTGGCTCTTCACTACTAGGGGGAGAACTTAGTCAAAGTTATATTTATGTCTTATCTGAGTCATTTTCCAGTTGATGGTAATCTGTTGCAAATAGAATTTTTTTTTTTTTTTGCCAGTCTTGGGCCTTGGACTCAGGGCCTGAGCACTGTCCCTGGCTTCTTTTTGCTCAAGGCTAGCACTCTATCACTTGAGCCACCATTTCTGGCTGTCTTCTATATATGTGGTGCCAAGGAATTGAAACCAGGGCTTCATGTATACGAGGCAAAGACTCTTGCCACTAGGCCATATTCCCAGCCCCGCAAGTAGAACTTTTACAAACAAAATTCTCTCAGATTCTTTACATAATAAATATAATTTATTAAATAGTCTGTTAGTCATGTAAAGCCTGTCTAAAGTAACCATGAAAATATACTTTTGAAAACATTAAGATAGGAAAAGTATATTGGATGAAGTAATTCTCAGTTTTACAGTATTTTATAAATATTGTAACATTTTATAGTATATATACTTATAAGGCTACCTTTTTCAATTTCTTTTCAAAGAGTTTTTAGCTAACTTCAAAGTTTCAGGTCTGTTTAAAGTTCATGTGTGATTCTTCAGACATAACTACACCTATTCTTTATAATACTGCCCCTTTCTTTGAAAAAAAAAAAAAAGATGTTTTTGTTGTGCCAAGTCGCAAACGACCACCAAGAAGGCCACCGAGACTCAGATATTCCGAAATGCAAAAGCAAGGCAAGGCTTTATTTAAGTGAGCTGCAACTCGGGCCTCGTCCTACCCACCGACACAGCGGAGGTTAGGAGGGAGCCTCGAGCTGTGATTACACAGGGCTTATAAAGGCAAAGAACAAGGTTACAACAATCAGGTGTTGAAGCAAGCAAGATTAGGACACAGGTACAAATCTGATTGGCTCAGGGTTCGATTCTAAAATGGGGTTCACGTGGTAAAATGGGGTTCACGTGGTAAAATGGGGCCTGACTTCAAAGTCTGGCACTTCATTTCCCCCTTTTTCTTTTTGGTACCTTGGGAGCCAATCATGGCTCCATTCTGTCCATTTCAATGGCTTGCATGTCTAGGGGATGATATAGAGGTAAGGCATGGGCCAGTAGGGCCCAATGTAGTAACCAAAGGGCCTGTCACCATTTCTTACAAGTATAGTCTCTGTACCTCTGTTTTGCATGCCTCTAGTTTATCCTGCCTCATCTTCCCAAAAACAACTCTGGTCCCTCGGTTTTAAAGGGGGGCAGATGGGTGAAGATCATCCATCTTCTGTAACTTCTTCAGGCTGACTCAGGGGCGTTGAACCTTACCTAGCCAGGAACCTATAACCTTAGTCTACTTTACCAAGGGACTGCAGTATTACTGCAAACTGAAAATTAACTTTCAGCTATACAGACTTACCATTAGCTGTATAGTGTTTAGTATCCAAATGTAAGCAACAAAATAATACATAAACTTCTCAGCTGTGCTCTAAGGGTCGGGTGGCTATACCCGTATTCCTGAGCAAGCCCAAAACTACCTAAAATAAGGGGGTCACCTTACTTTGGAGTGAGCTGCCAAAATAACATCAACATTAGCCAGGGTAGTAAGGAAAGAAGGCAAAAAGAAAATTATAACAATATTCAGTCTAACTTTCTTTTCTTGAGGTGAAGGCGAAGTGGCTGAGTTGGGTGCTTGGAGACCTCCCATGTTCCACCATGGTAGTCGTTGTCCAGGGCAAAGGGGTCAGCTGGCCTGGTGTGGAAGCAATGAACCCAAGTGGCGATGCTGTCTAGGGTTCCTTCTACTGTGGTTCTAAGGTTTTCATTCCCCTGGTCTGAATAAATGGGGGGTAGGGACAGAAGCAGAATCATATGCCTTAAGTTGGGGTCACATTCTTGTGCACGAGCTGCAAATAATCGAGTTTACACAAAAATTCAGCATCATCCAAATCAGCAAGCAATTCAGTCTGAAGGCTAGGGATAATGGGCGGGGGGTACCCGTACATTATTTCAAAAGGAGTAAAGCCAAGCTGATAGGGAGAATTTCTTACTCTAAGCAGAGCAAAAGGAGTGACACCCAGTCTGTGCCAGTCTCTAAGGCCAGTTTAGTTAAGGTTTCTTTTAGAGTCCGATTCATTTTCTCTACCTGTCCTGAACTCTGGGGTCTATAAGCACAATGCAATTTCCAATCCGTCCCCAGTGCTGCAGCTATTCCCTGACTTACTTTTGAGACAAAAGCCTGTCCGTTGTCTGACCCAATGGTGGATGGGAAGCCATACCTGGGTAGGATTTCTTCCAGGATCTTCTTAGCCACTACATTCACAGTCTCATGCTTTGTTGGATAGGCTTCAACCCATCCTGAAAAGGTGTCTACAAAAACTAGCAAATATTTGTAATTTCTGTGAAATCTACTTCCCAATACACGCCTGCCTATTCCCACAGAGGCGAGCTCCTTTAGTAATCTGTTGATTGGGGGCATTGGCAAGCTGACAGGCCTTGCAATTTTTAACAATATCTTCAATAAGTTGATCTCCTTGTCTAATTTTCACTTTGGAGTGTCGGAGTAAGTCCTGCATTTTTCGGGTTCCCATGTGAGAAACTCAGTGGATTCATCCCTTGTGGCAGGATAAGTTTCCCTTCACAAGTTTTCCACCAGTCATTGTTTCCTTCTCTGTCCGGGGTTTTGTGGGCCATGGGAATTTTCTTTATCCACTTCAAGTCTTCTTGGGAATACTGGGGCACAGGAGGCAAAGCTCATGGCCCTGGGTCTACTAGAGTCAATACCTCTGTTCATATAGAAGCTTGACCAGCTCAGCAAACCCAGGTGTCCACAGCTGGCAAAAGCCTGCTGTTGCTGTTCCCAGGAACTCTGACTTTTCTGGCTGATTTAGGCACAGGGATTTTTTCAGGACAGTCTCTTTACGTGCATCTGACAGCCAACGCTTGCCCTCTCTTAATATGAAGCCCAGATAGGTGACTTCAGGTTTACAAATTTGTGCCTTTTAACATTCTAGTTTGTAAAAGCTTTTTCTTGACTGGCTGGGGAACTGATCTCTGATGACCTAAAAAAAATTACCTTTGCAGGCCTTTAACAGATCTCAATAAGGACACAATCTCAGGTCTACAAGCTTTCTTTCCTAAACAGATGTATCAGCTTAAAATTCTCACTGCCAGTCAGAGCTTTGAGTAAATGCGGCGGGGGCAGGGGGGGGGTAAGGTTTTTTTTTTTTTTTTTTTGCCAGTCCTGGGCCTTGGACTCAGGGCCTGAGCACTGTCCCTGGCTTCCTTTTGCTCAAGGCTAGCACTCTGCCACTTGAGCCACAGTGCCACTTCTGGCCGTTTTCTGTATATGTGGTGCTGGAGAATCGAACCCAGGGCCTCATGTATACGAGGCAAGCTCTCTTGCCACTAGGCTATATCCCCAGCCTGGGGGGGTGGGGGTGAGATTTTAATCTACCCTCTCATTTGACAAACTTCCCCTTACTAACCACTATCACAGATGACTGGCAAGTTCCTGCCCAGTAGATAGACATGGGCATTGGAAAGGCATGCTTATGAACTATTCTTCTAGGACTTCCCGGCTTTGATTAACTTTTGAAAGGCCAAACAGAGTGACTCTAGGATCTGAAACCATCTCTGCCATCCAAGCAGTGGCTTACTGCCTCTGGATGCTCCATCACTTTTGTCCCAGGAGGAGTGACTTTCCACTGGACTTGGACTCAGGGCCTGAGCGCTGTCCCCCAGCTCTCCAGCTCAAGACTAGCGCCCTACCACTTTGAGCTCCACACAACTCCGTTCCCAGCACTCTGCTGGCTGATTAGAGACAAGTCTCTCACAGGGACCTTTCTCTGCCCGGGCTGGCTTCGAACTGCAGATTTCAGATCAGTGAGTCTTACAAGAGGCCACTTTACTCCAATTAGAAGCAACAAGGTGGTCCGCACAGAAGTAGTTTTTTTTTTTTTTTTTTGGCCAGTCCTGGGCCTTGGACTCAGGGCCTGAGCACTGTCCCTGGCTTCTTCCCGCTCAAGGCTAGCACTCTGCCACTTGAGCCACAGCGCCGCTTCTGGCCGTTTTCTGTATATGTGGTGCTGGGGAATCGAACCTAGGGCCTCGTGTATCCGAGGCAGGCACTCTTGCCACTAGGCTATATCCCCAGCCCCAGAAGTAGTTTTTAAGCATGCTCTCTTACCTGGAACTTATTAAGGGTCAGTATTAGATCTCGACCAACTTGTAGGAATCACCTGTGCTTCTCTGTGGGCCTGCTGGAAACGGTTACAAAAAACCTACAAAGAAGCTGGAATGGCAATTAAACATTTTGGTAGCCATAATTCTCCTTTTCTCACTTTGCAATAATTATTTAGGACAATTTTACTTCCAAATTTTTTATCTAGAAATGTATTCTTGATTTCTAAAGCCTTTTTTAACACTAACACAACACTTTAGCTTTTATCTGCATCAGAAAAACTGAAGCTCACAGGCATTCTGAAACCAGGTGCCGCCCTTTGCCTATGGGCTGCTTGTTTCAAAAGAGCCTCTTTTTTTTTTTTTTCTTCAGTCCCAGTTACTGCATGGCATGAAGACCTTTGAATTTTTCCTTAATGCAAGAATTACAATTAGAAATACTTATCCATTCAGCTTTACAATATATTAGTGAGAAACATTGGCCCATTTTGCCATTTCTTCCTACATACATAGAGTTAATGAGAGTTTACTTCTATCCCATTAGTTTAGTATATATATATCCTTTTAAATCCAAATTTCAGACACTCAGCTCTGATTTTTTTTTAATTTTAATTAAAGAACCCTGAGAAATCATTTAAAGCATTTGGTAATGCCCAAACTTGATGACCCTTTGACTTTAAACTTAAACTTAGTTTTGCATCATACTGCAGTCTTGAACATGTTCACACTCACACATGCACACACACATACATTTTCAAAAGATCTTAAAGCGCACAGAATAAGCATTGGCCGTACATTTTAAGACAAAAACCTTTGACAAATGATTTTACCATTCTCCAGCCTCATTTTCCAGGGCTTGATAGTTTTAGTAAAACATTTTTAGTCTTAGTAAAACATTTTAGCGCACCAAACAATTTTCTGCTTAAGAAGGCTGGGTGGGGGTCTCCCTAGAGTTCTTTTTTGCGGACACTCTCACTGATTGACTGATTGTGGGCTGTCACCTGTACATCTTTCCAGTGAGCTAAAGTCAAGTCCAGGGGAGTGGAAGGAACGTTCCCCATCATCCGTTTGTCAGTCAGGCACAGCGCAAGAAAGAAACACACAAAAATAATCACAGGCACAAAGACCAGACAACACTTACAGACAGACTTAGGGAGCCACGCTTACAGGTTCGACTGTGTCTCTCCTGCCCCTGTGAGGAGGCAGACCACACAATCTCACTGTGTCTCTCCTGCCCCTGTGATGGGGCAGACCATACAGTCTCACTGTCTCTCTCCTTCCCCTGTGAGGGGGCAAACCACACAATCTTGAGGCTCTCTCGCTCCGGTTCCTGTGTAGGAGGCAGACCAGACAACCCCGAATATAGAGTGGACCAGACGGGCGCCCGTTAGAAGGGCCTCCCAGTCCAGTCCTTCAGGTTCAGGGTGGTAGTGGGAAGCCTGAGCCCCCTGTGGAGGGCTTGAGGCGTCCCCCAAGTCCTCCAGGACTGCCCATACGAGCGTGTCCACTCCAGCTGGTCCTTTACTACCTACAGGTTCAGATTCATGCGGCTGGCCAAAACAGAAAACAAAACTACAAATCACACAGACACAGACACACAGAATGAACAGCGCTACTTTCTTACCTTCGGAGTCTGGGGTCTCAGGGGTCTCTGGGGACATCCCAGACGAAACCCCAAATGTTGTGCCAAGTCGCAAAACGACCACCAAGAAGGCCACCGAGACTCAGACATTCCGAAATGCAAAAGCAAGGCAAGGCTTTATTTAAGCGAGCTGCAACTCGGGCCTCGTCCTACCCACCAACACAGCGGAGGTTAGGAGGGAGCCTCGAGCTGTGATTACACAGGGCTTATAAAGGCAAAGAACAAGGTTACAACAATCAGGTGTTGAAGCAAGCAAGATTAGGACACAGGTACAAACCTGATTGGCTCAGGGTTCGATTCTAAAATGGGGTTCACGTGGTAAAATGGGGTTCACGTGGTAAAATGGAGCCTGACTTCAAAGTCTGGCACTTCAGTTTTATCTTGGTATCTTAAGTAAACTTAACCATCTCAGATCTTAAACATTTTCGTAGAACTGTTTTGCGGGGGGTCATCTTGGGGCTTGAACTCTGGGTCTGGGAGCTTCCCCTAAGCTCTTCAGTTCAAGGCAAGCGCTCTAGTTCTACCACTTGAGCCACAGTGCTACTTCCGGTTTTCTGGTGATTAATTGGAGATAAGAATCTCAAGGAATTTCCAGCCCAGGCGGGCTTTGAGCTGCGATCCTCAGATCTCAGCTTCCTGAGTAGCTAGGATTACAGGCATGACCAACTGGTGCCCAGCTTGGAACTGTTATTGAAAGCTACTACTTACCTACATTTCTGTCTTCTCAAACAGAAAAAAATTACTTACTGGTGATTTCTGTCACTGTTCTGCTGTACTGCTAATTTGGAAAAGTATTACATACCTACAAAATTAAGGTGTAAAACTCCACTGTGCTACCAAATGTAGGAAAGTTTAATATTACTTCAGCATTTTAAATTAGTAATCTTACTTCATTCAGGATTATTACTTTCTCAGATAAGGTGTATTTGGCAAAATTTTTTTTAATACAATTGATTTTGTTCTTTATTGAATGAAATAAATTGTTGACATTCCGTTGAAGCTTGGAACTAATCTCATTTTTCTGAATAGTTCTGCAAGTTGTCTTACATAGAAGCTTACAGAATCAGTCTCTACAAAGTATTTCTGTCTGTTTTGGCAAAATTTTTGTCTTTATTTACTCATTTACCTTTCAGTACTGGGGATGAAACCCAATCCCTAACTTACACTAGATAGGTAGGTACTCTGCCACTATTCAGCCCCAGCCCTTTTTGAATTGTTTTGTTTTGAGGTAGGATGTCAATAATTGGCCTAGGTGAGGCTGGGAATATGGCCTAGTGGCAAGAGAGCTTGCCTCCTATACAAGAAGCCCTGGGTTCGATTCCCCAGCACCACATATACAGAAAATGGCCAGAAGTGGTGCTGTGGCTCAAGTGGCAGAGTTCTAGCCTTGAGCAAAAGGAAGCCAGGGACAGTGCTCAGGCCCTGAGTTCATGGCCCAGGACTGGCCCCCCCCCCCAAAATAAATAAATAAAAATAATTGGCCTAGGCTGCTCTTTATTTTATATTGTTTTATTGTGCCAGTCCTAGCGCTTAAACTCAGAACCTGGACACTGTCCCTGTGCTCAAGGTTACTGCTGTACCACTTGAGCCACAGCTCTTCTCATGGCTTTTTTGGTGGTTAATTGGAGATCAGACTCTCACAGACTTACCTATTCAAGCTGGATTCGAACTGTGACCTTCTGATCTCAGCCTTCTACGTAGCTAAGATCAAAGACGTGAGCCATTGGCCCCTGGTTTCTAGGCTGCTTTTGAACCTGTGTTCCTCATGTCTCTGCCTCTGCCTCCTGAGTTCTGAGATTATTAGCATGCACCATCAAAGCCCACCCCCAAATTTCTTAGTAATATTTTCATGTTAATCATTATAAGCTACTTTATTTCAAGTTTTTTCTATAACTTATATGTCATATATTCCTTTTGTTTTCTTTTATTTTTTTGCCAGTCCTGAGCCTTGAATTCAGTGCCTGAGCACTGTCCCTGGCCTCTTTTTGCTTAAGGCTAGCACTCTACTGCTTGAGCCACAGTGCCACTTCTGACTTTTTCTGTATATGTGGTGCCAGGGAATCGGACCCAGGGCTTCATGTATGCGAGGCAAACACTCTACCCCTAGGCCATATTCCCAGCCCCTTCCTTTATTTTTTGATGGTACTAAGGTTTTGAGTTGAGGGCTTTGTGCTTGCTGGAGACACTCTCCTACTAGAACCGTGACTCCAGATCTTTTTACTTGGGTTAGTTTTTAGATATAGTTTCACTTTATGGCCGGTCTTGCCTAGCCTACAATCCTCCCATTTTGTACTTTCAGTTATAGCAGAGTGACAGGTATGCACCACCACCCCTAGGTTTTTTTGGTTGAGATTAAGATCTCACGAACTTTTTAGGCTACACCGGCCTGAAATTGCAGTCCTCCTGATTTCAGCTTCCAGAATGGCTGAGATGATAGACATTTGCCTATCTACTAGTTAAGATAGAATCTCACAAACTTTTTTTGTGAGGGAGTATCACAGGCTCGTCTTGAACTATTCAGCCTCCAAATCTATGTATCCCCACTAGCTAGAATTATAGGCATAAGCCACTAATGCCCTGCTTCATTTTTACTTAGTTTTAGCTGATGCATATTAACAGAAATATTTTTTATTTGTGGAGTAGTATATGACATTTCTATACATGTATACAGTGTGTAAATCAGGTTAAACATCCCTGTTGTCTCATTTATTTATTTTTTGTTTGTTTCATGTTTTTGAGACTAGGTCTTTACCTGGATATAATATGCCTTATCAGAATAAAGAGTTTCAAGAAATTTAGTTATTAGGAACAAGACAGTTTTAGAATTCTAAATAACTTTGTGATCACAAAAACTGTTTTCTTGTATTAGACAAAGTATAGATTTTGGAGTCAAACTACTGGGAGCTGTCTTGTCTTGACAATCTACATAATGTACTTGATTTACTCATTCAGAAGTGAGATTCCAAAGTTGTTTAGAATTTTTAGAGTTGCTAGAATTAAATGAAACAAACAAACAAACCATGTGTATGATGTTGTTTCTTCCTTACCTATTCTTCAAGGGGAAAAAAAACCCCTCCTAGATAGATATCCTTATATAAAATAAAATCACTTTCATCTAGGCATGGTGGCTAATACCTGTAATCAATCCTAGCTATTCTGAAGTAGAAATAGAAGGATCACAAATTTGAGGCCAGCCTGGGAAAAACTTAGAGGGACTCAGGTATGGCTCACAGAGGTAGAACACTTGCTACCATACACAAGGCCCTGGGTTCAAGACCCTTTATTGCAAAAACAGAAAAGTTACTTTCAACATGATAAGGAGCTTCCAAAAGCTTTAGCAAACCTGGAAAGTACTGAAAGTCTTTGGGCTTCATGAAAGGTAGTCTTTAGGTAATGAGTCCATCCTTTCCTAGGAATTATACATACAACTTAAAATTAATAATTTTTGATTAATTAGTCACAACTGTAGTCACATCTGTTTGAGAGGCCAGGAGTTGAGACAACATACTGAATTCTCACCTAAATGGGGGAGGATTATTTTGACTTTTTGTCCTTTCTGTAATACATACTTAAGACAAGCTAATTGTGTCCACTGTAAAACCTGATCTTTTCACTTTTTGTATATTTACCATGTTTGGAAATACACTACCTACTGATAGCTTTAATTCCCAGAATACAAATAAGAACTGCGATAGCTGGCACTGTTGAACTAGTGTGTATACAGTCAATGTTGTAATCCACATAAGTGTATTCATTTACTTCATCATCACACAGCTGTGACATAGATATTCTTAATATCCTCATCTTACAGTTGAGGAACTTAAGACATTGAGGAGAAATTAAGAATTTAAGTGAGATGTTTGTTGTTAGAGAAGCCACTCTTGGAAGTAGAGAAATGGTTCAAGTGGTAGAATTTCATCAGAAAAGCCAAGCAAGAGCTCAAGGCCCTAAGATTAAAGCCTTACTACCAGCACCCAAAACAAAAAGATCAGAAGTTATTCTTTAATGCTTTCTTTTCATGAAAACATATTTTTTTATTTTAGTATTAGATCACATTATTTTTAAAAAATATTTTTATTTCTTTTGTACAGAGGAGTTCACATTCCATAAGTCAGGTAATGAGTACATTTCTTTTCTTTTTTTTTTGCCAGTCCTGGAGCTTGGACTCAGGGACTGAGCACTGTCCCTGGCTTCTTTTTGCTCAAGGCTAGCACTCTGCCACTTGAGCCACAGCACCAATTCTGGCCGTTTTCTATAGAAGTGGTGCTGGGGAATTGAACCCAGGGCTTCATGTATATAAGGCAAGCACTCTTGCCACTAGGCCATATTCCCAGCCCTAGAACACTTTATAAAGATAGCTTTTAGAGTTTTTTAAAGTAGTATTTTGACTGCTTCTTATATCTCTGCTTATTAACTAGCTAAAGTTACTACCAGTTCACTGTTAATTGCTGAAATATTTCTGTTGCTTCCCATATCAAATTTCTGGCTCTAGTCACAGACCCTTCTTGCTCTAGTTGTTGTCTACTTTTCTAACTGCATTCCTCAGCATATGTATCTGTACTTGAGCGTAGCATCTTAGTTAAGGGTATTTGGAATTTTTCTCCCCTTTTCACTCAGTGTTGTTCTTCCCCTTCCTGTGATCTTTTTTATTCAGTTGTCAGCTTGTTTAACCTGTTGTGGTCAAAGAAAGCCAGCTGATTTTGTGTGTGTCTGCTTTTCTGACATCCTCTGTTATACATACTCTTATCAAACAATCTTATATCAGACAATTGTTTAGTTTGTTTAGCTCTTCTGTTCATTGTGAAACTTAAGCTCATTAAAACCAAAGACTATTAGCTTCATATTTATAAAATGAAGATACTACATATGGTAAAAACATGTTATTTCATGAAAGAATCAGCATATGACAGGTTTCTTTTTGGCCTCAAATAGCATTTTGACTATTAACCTTTTCTCCTTCAAAGGCCCATGTGTGAAATTATGCATTTAAATGGAGTCCTTTCTTCAATTCAGCACATATTTGTGGATTATGTGCCAGTTACTATTCTAAACACTTTAACTGGATTTGAAACAAAACATAAAAGTCTTTCCTCAGTTAGTTTAATGGTAGCAAAGCTCTATGACCAAAATAAATGAATCATATAACATGTAATTTAGGAGATGATGAATACATTGAATTAAAAATGAAAGAAAGGGAATGCTGGTGTTTGGGAGTGGGGTACTGTTGCTACTTTAATAAGGAAGTCAGAAAGTTTCATTAGAAAGGGATATTGAAACAGATTTGAAGCAAGCAAGACATGCAGATGTGGGGGAAAAGTCCCTGTTAAGAGTAAGGACAAAAAATGTACTCACTGCCTTACATATGTAACTGTAACCCTTCTGTATATTACTTTGACAATAAAAGAAAAAATTAAGTAAGGACAAGCCAAGCACAGTTGCTTATGCTTATAACAAAGCTACCCAGGAGCCTATGATTAGGAGGAAAGCACAAAAATGAATGAGTTAATTAAATTAATAAATGAATGGGCCCGTAATAGGCCCATATAGACTAAGGAGCATTTCTGGTCAGAGTCAGATGAAGTCTTTGGGTTAAGCTGGGCAGAGGAAGAAGAGTAAGTCCAAGAGTAAGTACGGCCTGTTATATAGAACCTCAAAATTTTGGCCTTTCTCTGAATAATACAGAAAGCCATTGGAGAATTTTGAGCAAAGTTGATCAGTTTGATGACATGTAACCTATGAAGTAGACAAAGTATGTGGACTCATACCTGTGATCCACTTGGGAGGCAGAAATTGGCAATTTGAGGACAGCCCATACAGTTCACAAGACCCCATATCAATAAAAAGCTGGGCACAATAGTACATACTTATATAGTATTCCATCTATTTAGGAAGCATGTAGGAGGATCATCATCCAGGCTGACCTGGGCATAAATGAGAGACCCTATTCAAAAAATAACAGAAGCAAAAGGCATGGGTGGGGTGGCTCTAGTGGTAGAGCACCTCTCTAGTAAGCATGATTCCTTGAATTCAGACCCTGGGACTACCCAAAACAAAAACAACTTTTCTCTTTCTTTCTGTTACTGTGATTTTCTACCTCCTATTGATCCAAATGTTATTTGCTGTTTGAGTGCCTTGTTTTTATGCTAATGATAAACAGAACTGTCTCTACTTTCCACGTAGAGAGATAGAACACAGAAAAGTTTATTTTTTCTAAGTTGCGGGAAATTGATGAGAATTGAACACATGCCTCCTGGAAACCTAGAATAGAGTTTGTATTTTAGTTATTATAAAAATAAGTGGGCTGGGGACGTGGTTTAGTGGTAGAGTGCTTGCCTAGTATGCATGAAGCACTGGGTTCGATTCCTCAGTACCACATAAACAGAAAAAGCTGGAAGTGGCACTGTGGCTCAAGTGGTAGAGTGCTAGCCTTGAACAGAAGAAGTTTAGGGACAGTGCCTAGGCCCTGAGTTCAAGCCCCAGTACTAGCAAAAAACAAAAACAAAACAAAAAACCAGTATATTACCAGGCACTGGTGGCTCATGCCTGTAATCCTAGTTACTTAGAAGGCTAAGATCTGAGGAACACAATTAGAGCCAGCCCAAACACGAAAGTCTGGGAGATTCTTTATCTCCAATTAACTACCAAAAAGCCAGAAATGGAGCTGAAGCTCAAGTGGTAGAGTGGTAGCCTTGAGCAAAAGAAGCCCAAAGATGGTACCCAAGCTCTGAGTTCAGGCCCCAGGATAGGCACAAAAAAGTGATTTGTCCTAACCATATTACAAGTTCTGTATGTGAACCACAACCTTCAATTAGTGCTAATTTGATATAAATAATGAAAAGTTTTTCATTTAAAAGTGTGGGTCTACTGAAATCAAGCTTTGCTTCCTTTGCTGGTACACAGTAACATTCACCCACTTTCGTTAATGTGCCCAACAGGTAACCTCTAGGGATGCCTCAGATGGGCAATACCCCAACCACTCTTGGCTTCAAAGACACCCACTCACAATTCTGTTCTGACATATAATGATGGTGCTAGGCTTAAATCAGTGTGCCCTGATCAGCATGAAGTTTTGACAAAGATGGAAAGGAAGTGATAAAATCTTTACTATTAACTTTTAAAATTATATTTTTAAGATTATGTGAAATTATACTGAGATTAGTAAATGATGGAGTTTACCATAAAGCTTTATATTTAGTTTGTACTTTCCAATTTCCTGAGCTAATTTAGTAGTTTCTCAGTAGGTGGTAATTTTATACCAAGTCTTAGCCAACAAAGTTCTTTATTACCACCCCTCCCCTGATAAACACACAAAGTTCAGTTGTTGAGTAATTAACTTATCGTTTAACAATTATTTTTCTTCTTTTTTTCCTTTGTTGGTCATGGGGTCTGAACTTGGGGGCCTGAACTCTGGGCCTGGGCGCTGTCCCTGACCTCTTTAGCTAGCTCTTCAGGCTAGCACTCTACCACTTTGAGCCACAGTACCACTTTCACAAGTATTCTTCTTAAAGGGCTTTTATCTTGAAACACTTTTACATTCTTTTTTCTTTTTTCTTTTTTTGCCAGTCCTGGGGCTTGGACTCAGGGCCTGAGCACTGTCCCTGGCTTCTTTTTGCTCAAGGCTAGCACTCTGCCACTTGAGCCACAGCGCCACTTCTGGCCGTTTTCTGTATATGTGGTGCTGGGGAATCGAACCCAGGGCCTCATGTATATGAGGCAGGCACTCTTGCCACTAGGCCATATCCCCAGCCCTTGAAACACTTTTAAACTGAGAAAATAATTATTTTGTAATTGTGTTTAGTTTTCAAATAGATTTTCAGCAAAGGAAGTTAGGTATATTGACTGTTGTACTTGGCTTGGTATCTAGTCAAATCTGTTCAAAATCTTACCCTAAAGTGCTCAGAGGTAATTCTTTGGTATCCATCTTAAGTGTATGGGTATGTTTAAAAGGTTAAGTGTCAAGAGGTTTTTAGAATATTGTTGTATTAGAATGAAGGATATCATGTAGATTCTCCAACACCAGCTCATAGAACTAAGGAACGAAGATCGGAATTTTAAGTACCTTAATATCAATGTTCATTTTGGTGTTACTAAAAATTAGTAACTTCCAGATGTGATTTCTGATTTTATTCTCCAGTAAATGGAATCAGGACTCCACATAGAAATGACTGTATCTAGGAATGAGACAGGAAGAAACACGTATCAGTAAATAAGGAAGTGCTGAAGGAAACAAAACAAAACCCTGCATATTTATAAGGGTACATTAAAGGGCCAGAGGGGCTCATGGACAATGTGGAACAATTTGAGGGGAGAAATATAAAAAGCAGCAGAGGATTTTAACCCACATTATAAAATTAATGTCCGTGAGTCCATATGAATACAAATAATGACTGAAGAAATTAATAAATGAGGAAAAATATGCAAAAAGATGATAATAAATATGCAAAAGAATTTATGTCCCATGAGTTTTCTTTCCTGCCTGGGCTGACTTTGAAAGCTTGATTCTTAGATCTCAGCCTCCTGAGCAGCTAGGACTACAGGCGTGAGTCACCAGTGCCTGGCTTAAATAATTTTTATAGACTCATGTCTATGTGAGTCTCCATGGCTTAAGTGTGGATTGCACATAGTGACTTCCTCCAAGGTCCTATGCAAAAAGTATAGGGAGAAAGAGGAGCTTTGCAGATGGAGAAACCTGATGAACATTACCTAAATGAGATAATGAAGTGCAACATAAACAATTATAAATGACTAAGTGACATTTTACCTCTGTAATCTTCCTTCCAATAACCTATTTCTAGTAAGTTTTATTTTGTTCTCATTAGGTGTTACACATTCTGTAAGACAAGTCCATGTCAAAACTATCAAGTACATGAAAAAACAAACCAGGTCTGAGAAACTGTCTCCTGCCAAAAGGAACCTAAGTAAATGTGATATAGTATCTTGTATAGAATTCTGGAATAGGAAAATAGAGACAAGTTTTTTTTTAAACCAAACAGTAGCAACAAAGAGAAAATCTGAATAAGCTGTAGATTTTAGTGTTAATGTATCAATATTAATGAACAGTATACCACTGAACAATGTATTGGGGGGAAAACATTAGAGTACATGGAAACTGATTTCTTTTTTTGTTCTGCAAATCTACAATTCTTCTAAAAATATTCAGATATAAAATTAGTTTGTGTGATTTCCTTTTTTTTTAGGAAGCCATAGAATTGTATAGGATTTTAAATACTAATTACAAAATTGATTCATCTCTATTTCCAATACATTTTTTCTTTTTTTTTTTCCAATACACTTTTAAAGGAAGATCTGCTAGCTTTTAGACCTTAGGTTCTGTAAGAAGCACCACTTCATCAGTGTGTGTGTTTCTGTTAACTCATTGTCAGCACTGAAAAATGATAGGAACAAATCTAACTTGTTTTTCTATATTTTTCAAACACATTTAAAAATATATTGATAGATACTTTAATTTTTTTCTGGTTACTAAAAAGAATATTCATATCTATGTGCCCATGGCTTTAAGTTACAGGAAACTGTTTTGAAAACGTATCAGTAGTACATGGTATGAGTATGATTTGTTTTTAGATGTTTCAAATGAGTCACCTTGAAGTCATGGAGAGGCTATCATTTACCACATTTACTGTTCTGATTAATTTCTCTTAGTGCTGAGTACAAATCAGTAATAACTTACTCAAGTTCAATGGTTGCTATTGATGTTTCAGTATGGTTTTGTTGATTAGTCAGGTTGATTACATATCAACTGTCCTGGATTTACTCAGATCCTTGGGGTTTCTTCTGTAGTAATTTCATATGCATTAACAATTTACTTAAGACATTTTGCTTTACTACGTGAATTGAAAATGACAAATTAGAACTTCAAAAATGATGCCAGTGCTGCAAGTTGGTATGGTGGCCTCTGTGACCGTTACCTAGTTTCATAACATAGCCTTGACAGAAAGGTGACATCCAGCCTTTAAAACAGTAAAAAGGTTCCTTTTTCTAAAGAAGCTCATAGAATTCTTTGACTTTTGCAAGAGAGAAAACTTCGCTACATCTTTGTGAATCCTAATATCTTGTTTGAATTTTTTATATCTGTGGGTATAATATAAATATTTTAAAGTACAAGCTTGACACTTGTGTTTGAGACTAAGCAACTTGCATTGTGTCATGACCCTTCTAAGACCACAACCTTCTGTAATACTACTCCCAGAGAAAACCCACATCCTATGTATAACCTTAGATTTATTTTGAAATCTCTATGAAAGGAGCGTTGAGAGATTACTAATTGTTTCTGTTTTTTTCCTTTAAGGGTGTGAAGTCTCTTTGTAAGTGATGTTTTTAATTTTACTTGCCAGGATTAAAATGTCAAGTATATTCAGTAATTGGTATTCTGAAGATGTTGCCTAAAAATTCAATAAGTATCAGCTGAAAATTAGATGGTGTGTTAGATAACCGAAGATAAAAAGGGAAAAAAAGCATGGTACTTCTAGCAGCCAATAGGTCCTTCGAATCTAAAAAACATTGGCCAGTATGATACTAGTAAATGATTACAAATACTAAAAATAAGGCAAAAAATACTTTTTTGGGCGGGGGAGGGGTGGGAGGAATGGATTATAAAGTCTTGCTATATATATAGCCCAGGCTATTCTCAAGCTCAAGATCTCACATGTCTTACCTCTCCAGCATACTAGGATGACAGCTTGGCTCCAACCTTTATAAATGTTATAAGTTCTATTTCTTATTTTTATTATTTCTTTCTATTTTAGATTTCTTTTGTTATTTATGTGACTTCTTCAGATAGATAGATAAATGTAGCTTTTTTTTTCTTTGATAAACAGCATTTTTATTTTTGGATTTTTTTTGGTTTTCTTTTGTTTTGGTTTTTTGCCAGTCCTGGGCCTTAAACTCAGGGCCTGAGCACTGTCCCTGGCTTCTTCTTTGCTCAAGGCTAGCACTCTACCACTTGAGCCACAGCGCCACTTCTGGCCATTTTCTGTGTATGTGGTGCTGAGGAATCCAACCCAGGGAGGGCTTCATGTATACACTCTTGCCACTAGGCCATATTCCCAGCCCAGAATTTTTTTTTTTTTTGCTTTAGGAATAAAAGTTTATTAGTTCAAGTATCTTAAAAACAATAAATGTCAGTTCAAATCTCTTAAAACAGTAAATTAGTGTAGACTAAAAGCTAATTAAAATAATAAGCAATAACTGGAAGCAATCATGGCACATAAGTGTGTCCATATACCTCACCAAAGTACATGAGAGAAAATTTGCACTCCCTAGTCAACTGCTATCCACCAGCCCCATTTCCCTTAGTTCTAATGCCTTCAAGCTTGTTTCAGAATAATGAGCTGCTCTCCCTTTTTTCTCCTCCATGTCATACAAAACCTGACTTTGCAATGTTCTCAAGAAGATCCAGAAAAGTATTACTTTCAAAAAATGATCAGCTTCCCTTCTCCTGTAAGAGATTCAAGATTTCACTCACAGGGAGCCGAGCATTTTTAACACAGTATTTCATTTGTTTTGGTGGAGTGAGGGGTTGTTTGTTTGCCTTGGGCTAGAGATTAAACCCAATTTCAGTACTTAAAAAATATACAGTCTAACAATAGGAGAATAGTTACACCATGATTTCACATCATTTAGGAAGAATAAAGAGATCTTTAAGATGTTCAGTGGGGAAAAAATGGACACTATATATCACAATTCCATGTGTGTATATGTATATATACTAAAATATATGTAGGTATGTGTATTGGGAATATTTATAAATGTTAAATACTGTATATGTACACACATATATACACACATACATATGCACATATACATGTAACACATTTTAAATATACATATCTGAGCCAGGTTTAGTTAGTGCATGCTTGTAATTCCAAGCTACTCAAGGAGCTGAGGCAAAAATATATCTCATTTTTTAAAATTATTACTGTAAAGGAGTTTTATAAAGGGGGTTACAATTCTGTATAATTGGTACAATGTTTCTTGGACAATGTCACCCCTTCCTTTACTTTCCCCCTCCCATCTCTGTCCATAAGTTGGATAGTTCTTTTTTTTGAACATAGTGTATCTGCAGCATGTTTATGCATTTGTTCACTTTTCCCCTCCATTTCTGTGTCCTCCTTTTGCCCCCTAAAAGACAACAAAAACACCACCACCAACCAAAGAAAACATGTTACAATTTCCTGGAATTCATTTTGATTAAACAATACTTCAGATGTTCAGAGGAGTTACACCTTTGAGTTCCTCCCCTAAGTGTATCCTACTTTAGTCTGTTTGTATGTAAATGCATAGAGCTCTGTATTTGTTACTATGGATAGTTGTACTTTATTCTTTTTTTTTTTTTTTTTGGCCAGTCCTGGGCCTTGGACTCAGGGCCTAAGCACTGTCCCTGGCTTCTTTTTGCTCAAGGCTAGCACTCTGCCACTTGAGCCACAGCGCTGCTTCTGGCCGTTTTCTGTATATGTGGTGCTGGGGAATCGAACCTAGGGCCTCGTGTATCCGAGGCAGGCACTCTTGCCACTAGGCTATATCCCCAGCCCCGATAGTTGTACTTTAGATCTAGCTTCCACATATAAGAGAAAACATGTCTCATTTGTCTCTCTGAGCTTGGCTTACCTCACTTAAGATGATTTGTGCTAGGCCTATTCATTTATCTGCAAATGACATAACATTCTTTGTAATGGATGAGTACAATTCCATTGCATATATGTAGCACATTTTTTGGGAGGATCTCTCATTTTGAGAGCAGCTTAGGATATTAAGTGAGTTTGGGTTGTTTGTTTGATTGTTTGTTTTGCCAGTTTTGGGGCTTGAACTCAGGGCCTGAGTACTGTGCCTGGCTTCTTTTTTGTTTGTTTGTTTGTTTTGCCAGTCCTGGGGCTTGGACTCAGGGCCTGAGCACTGTCCCTGGCTTCTTTTTGCTCAAGGCTAGCACTCTGCCACTTGAGCCACAGCGCCATTTCTGGCCATTTTCTATATATGTCGTGCTGGGGAATCAAACCCAGGGCTTCATGTATATGAGGCAAGCGCTCTTGCCACTAGGCCATCTTCCCAGCCCCATTAAGTGAGTTTTAATATATAGTCTCTAAAAATCAAGAAAGAAATGCAGCCAGCAGTGGCTCACATTTGTAATCCTACCTACTCAGGAGTCTGAAATCTGACTTCAAATCGTGGTTTGAAGACAGCCCAAGCAGGACAGTCCGGGAGACTCTTATCTCCAATTAACCACCAGAAAACCGGAAGTAGCACTGTGGTTCTAGGAGTAGAGCCATAGCCTTGAGCTGAAGAGCGCAGGGACAGCCCCCTGGCCTAGAGTTCAAGCCCAAGCCCCAGAACAGCAAAAAAAAAAAAAAAAAAAAAAAAAAAAAAACCCTAATATGTATACAAATATATACATATAGAGAGAAAGAATGAAAGCTAAAGTGGCAAAATATTAATTGATAAATATAGCTGAGGAACATGTAGGAGTTAGCTTTTCTATATATTTAAAAATTCGAAAACTAAGCTAGGTGCTAGTGGCTCAGGAGGCTGAGATCTGAGGAAATCTAAGGATCATGTTTTGAAGCCAGCCCAGGTAGGAAAGTCTACAAGACTCTTATCTCCAGTTAACAACCAAAAAAAACAAAAAAAAAAGCCAGAAATGGTGCTTTGGCTCAAAGTGGTAGAGTGCTCTTTAAAAGCATGAAAATAAAAACAAGTGCAAATGGTTTCCCTCGTGGGGAATAATTGGTACGCGTCTAGTATAATCCTAGCAGAAGATCACAATAGCTCGATAGCTATGTATGTATGAACACACAAGATGATGCTAAGAAAAATGAACTCCAAGTTATGGAAATAAGTGGTTTATCGTCGTTGTTATTTTCAACATGCCATGTGAAATTATGCCTTTTTCTTTTGTCTGTCTTCCCCATGGTTTTACCCCTGATATCACCGTAACTGATTTTGGTACCCTGGATATTGCATATACATGTATTGGAACTAGTGAAGGGAAAGGGAATATTAAAATAAAGAGACAAAGGATAAAAGACAAACCAATGCAACAGCAACACTTATAAAGTTATATGCTGTAAACTAACTGTACAACTCATGGAGGGAAGGAAAATGGGGAGGGGGGAAGGTGGGGAAAAATGAGGGAGGAGGTTAAGCAATGTATGCAACTGCTTTACGTATGAAACTGTAACCCCTCTGCACATCACTTGGATAATAAAGAAATAACATTTTTTTTAAAAAGTGGTAGAGTGATAACCTTGATCCCAAAAGCTCAGAGACTAGTGCCGCAGGCCCTGAATTAAAAAAAAAAAAAAAAAAAGAAAAACGGAAAACTGAAACTCAGTCAGATGCAAATAAAATACTAGATTCTGTTGTATCTGTCTTCTGGTCAAAGGACCTTCTGCTGCCTCAGCTGTTGGATCTAATATACAGGTAGGACTAACTGCTTAAATTCTCAAAATCAAAAGCTTGATCATGTAGTATATTTTTTAAAAACCTGTTACTTGAAACACAACTTTTAAAATCAGCTATCTTCCTGTCTAAGGAAGTGTCTTTCCTGTGACAAGACAGGGTAAGTTGTAACCAACCCTGAAAACAGATAAACAAGAATGGCCTTTTACTCTGTGGTATGGCTCAAGTGGTAGAGTGCTAGCCTTGAGCACAAAGAGTCAGGGACAGCACCTAGGCCCTGAGTTCAAGCCCTAGGACCAGCCAATAAAAGGGAGGGGGGGAGGAAGAAAACGAGTAGCCTTTTAGGCATATCCTGAGGGCAATCAACTTCTCTTTAAAAATATTAGCTTGACAAATCTGGGCATTTCAACAAATCTGATTCCTTGTGTCTCTTAGATTACCTTGGTAAAGAATATTTTTTAGTAATACATACACTACAAGTCATTTCTGGCAAGCATTTGTTTCAAGCTATTTAATGTCATGTTTGTTTTGGTTTTGCTGCACTAATATGTAAAACTATGCTGTTTAGAACATACAGGGAAAACTGTGTGTGCGTGCACATGTGTGTGTACATACTCGTGTGTGCATGTGTGTGTGTGTTTTCCTTTTCTCTTTTTGGTGCTTGTACTGAGGCTTGAAATCAAGGCCTCCACACTCTTGCTCAGCTTTTTTTACTCACAGCTAGTGCTCTACCACTTCTTGCTTTTTGGTGGTTACTTGGAGATAAGAGTCTTAAGTACTTTCCTGCCCTGGCTGGCTTTGAACTGCATTCTTCAGATCTCGCCTCCTGAGTTGCTAGGATTATAGACATGAACCACTATTGTCATACTTAAACTTTTTAAATGACATGTTAGGGCTGGGAATCTGGCCTAGTGGTAAAGTACTCACCTCGCATACATGAAGCCCTGGGTTCGATTCCTCAGCACCACATATATAGAAAAAGCCAGAAGTGGTGCTGTGGCTCAAGTGGTATAGTGCTAGCTTTGAGCAAAAAGAAGCCAGGGACAGTGCTCAGGCCCTGAGTTCAAGCCCCAGGACTGGCAAAAAAAAACAACACAAAACAACAATAAATGACATGTTAGAGTGCAGTAGATATAGGTTTAATTATCTCTGGATAAAATGTCTACTTTCTTTGCTGACTTTATTCATACAACACAAATACATACCCATTTTCAACAGATTTTTACATAAAATGGAACAGAATATGGTATGACACATCCTGGGCACATTTTATCTCTTCCTCATCTTCTGATAATGGCTTAAGATTGAGGTCATAAAATATGCACACTGGCTTAGAAAGAAAAAGCCTGGGTACTTGAACACCGTCACCATTGCTCTCAGTGTGATTTTCCTCTCTCTACGGGTTGTTCTAGAAAACATAACTTTTGTTTCACTTTGTGAATCCATTACCCAAATAAATGTTACAGAATTAGAAGATTTCTCATTTGTTGTAATATGTCTTCACAGATATTGACGACTTTTGGTGTTTAAAGGATTTTTTTTATTATTTTTTTGCCAGTCCTGGGGCTTGAGCTCAGGGCCTGGGCACTGCCCCTGGCTTCTTTCTGCTCAAGGCTAGTGCTCAACTGAGCCACAGCACCACTTCTGGCCTTTTCTGTTTATGTGGTGCTGAGGAATTGAACCCAGAGCTTCATGCATGCTAGACAAGCACTCTACCACTAAGTCACATTTCCAGCCTTAAAGGATTTTTTTTCATTCTGTAGAACAGTTCTTAGTTCTTAGTCATAGGGGTCACATATGTGGAATTTTCTCAGATTCTAAACCTTTTATTTAGTTCCTCATCACAGATTACCAAACTTGAAAAGAGTAATTTTTGTTTGAGAGCTGGGTTAACTGAGAAAGGGATGAGAGTTCAAAATTAAAGCATCCTCTGTAAACAGGGAACTGACCAACTGAAACTAATGTGGAAATAATGTGAAGTGAAACTGATAGCAGAATTGAAAAGAATTAAATCAAGGGCCCTTGACAGTTTTCCTCTATTTTTGTTTTCAAATATATTCACTCTAGAAATATGGAAACTCTTAGTGAATAAGTTTTTGAGTCTTAATCGTTGCCACATTTACCACAGTGGTGGTATTTGAAATAGTTACTTTATATATCAAATATACTAAAGTCTTTAGTGAAATTAAACTGGGATATTTGAGATACAAAGAAACAAGATTATCAGGAATTTAATAATTGGGATATCTTACATATGTTAATGATACATACATAGAATTTTTTTATTTTTTATTTTATTTTATTTTATTTTTTTTTGCCAGTCCTAGACCGTGAACTCAGGGCCTGAGCACCGTCCCTGGCTTCTTTTTTGCTCAAGGCTAGCACTCTGCCACTAGAGCCACAGCGCCACTTCTGGCCATTTTCTGTATATGTGGTACTGAGGAATTGAACCCAGGGCCTCATGTATACGAGGCAAGCACTCTTGCCACTAGGCCATATTCCCAGCCCCCATACATAGAATTTTGAATTATGGTTTTAAAATTACCATTCCACAAAGGTAGTTGAAACTAGTGCATTTCTAACATAGCTTTACACTGGCTATATAAGGTTACTTCTGGGGTTGTTTCAGAGCGCATTGATTTTTTTTAATTGTAATTTTTTATTAAAATACTTTTTCATGAGGGCAACCAGGGGGAAAATAGTTTTGTATGCTGCACATAACGTAAAATACAATTGAAATACACATTTTTGGGAATGTAGAGCAGATTTTAAAAACCTGAAAGAAACAAAAGTTTAAATATGGCTGATTTAAATCACCTTGTTTTCCAGCAAAGTTTTTATCTTCTCCATTTTGAAGTTATTCTGATTTATAAGTATATTGTTCAAATATTCTATCCTATCAATGTTGTTTTTGAAAAAGTGCATTGATTTTTTTAAGTCCTCCTCAAAGATATTTAGAGGGCTGGGAATGTGGCTTAGTGGTAAAGTGCTTGCCTAGCATGCATGAAGCCCTGGGTTCGATTCCTCAGCATCACATATTCAGAAAAAGCTGGAGGTAATGCTGTGGCTTAAGTGGTAAAGTGCTAGCTAGCCTTGAGCAAAAAGAAGCCAGTGACAATGCCTAGGCCGAGTCCCAAGCCCCTCAGGAGTGGCAAAAAAAAAAAAAGATAATTAAAATTAATTCACTAGGTCAGGAACAAGTGTACAAATATGTATACACACATACACACATATATGTATGTATATGCATATTTTGCCAGTCCTGGGGCTTGAACTCAGGGCCTGAGCACTGTCCCTGGCTTCTTTGTGCACAAGGCTAGCACTCTACCACTTGAGCTACAGTGCCACTTCCAGCTTTTTCTGTACATGCATTGCTGAGGAATTGAACCCAGGGCTTCATGTATGCTAGGTAAGCACTCTACCACTAGGCCACATTCCCAACCCTAATCTATATTTTTTTCCCCAATGTTACTACGCTACAACCATGTTCAAGAATCACTGTTTGAAAGCATTTACTAGGTTAGAAAGTTTTAGTTATTTATTCATGTACTTAGCCATATTTTTAGAATATTAATTTAGGTAGTATACTTTTTAAAGATGACAGAAAATCCAATTTGAACTGGCTTAAGTAAAGAGAATAATTGCCTCATAACTGAAAAGTCAAGAGGTAGAATATGCTTCAAGAATGTTTGACTCAAGCTTAGGTTGCCACTAACCATGATTGGATATGTTCTGCCTGGGTTATTCGTGTCTGGGGAGGCCATCCTCATGTTACATGGCTAACAGATGAGCTTTTCTGCCCAGATACAAGTTGGTTGACCTTTATGCAAGATAACAAGGTCAGTGGTAGAATTTTCTGTGTGTGGCATTGTGTTAGAATTCTGAAAGTATTAGACTTTGGAGCTTTTGGGATTAGAGAAGTTCAGTCTGTAACTAAATCATACTGATTAGGACTTCATTTTATACACACACATACACACATAAATATACATATATACACATACATACATACATACATTGCACATGCCAACTAATGAGCTCTTCCCCTTACTCCCAGAATATTATTTTAGAGTAGGCTGAGTTACAGTTCCTCTATAACATTTTACAGAATATTTTATGGTTGTTACCTGTCTCCTATACCTCCTATTAGGTTTCATCATAGGATACAGTAGGTAGGATCTGGTTGATAAGAGTCTAAACTTAACAGCTATGACCACATCTGCTTTGCAGCACTTGCCCAGTTTAGTAGTTGCTCAAATATTATGACTTTCAAACTTTTGCTGTGGGCTGGGAATATGGCCTAGTGGTAAAGTGCTCACCTCGTATATATGAAGCCCTGGGTTTGACTCCTCAGCACCACATATATAGAAAAAAAGCTGGAAGTGGCACTGTAGCTTAAGTGGTAGAGTGCTAGCCTTGAGCAAAAAGAAGCCAGGGACAGTGCTCAGGTCATGAGTTCAAGCCCCAGGACTGGCAAAAAACAAAACAAATAAAACTTTTGCTGTAAGTTGTGGAATGTAGCTTCTTGTTGTGGACACTGTGCTATAGAATGGACATCTCTTAAATATGAATGACAATGTCCTAAATATGAAAGTGAAACTAGGATACTTTCACAAGTAAAAAAAAATCTATACCTGGCCTCATCTGACAAATTTAAACAGAGGCATGCTAAAAATATCCTAGGTTAGAGGCATGACTTTTAACCTATGCAAATGGGAATATATAAAACATAAAGTTCATGTTGAAATTTGGGTCTTACCATGAAGATACTTTACTATGTATCTGCAAATATTCTGAGATTTTTTTTTAAGTCTAAAACACTTGTGTTCTATGCATTTGGTGTCTTTGGTGTATTTGTATTACTTTTCAATTGAAATTTTCAATAAACTGTAAAGAGAGTAGTAGTCATAGCTAGAACCAAAGGCAAATTATATTTTGTTTTATTTTTATCTTCGTGGTGTTAGAGATCAACCCAGTGTCTCATGCATTCCAGGTTACTACTGAGGTACATTCCCCAGCCCTCAAAACGCAGGTGTTTCGTTTGTCAAAACTAAGTATCACAGTGTAGTCCAGTTTGGCCTCAAATTTGTGATCCTCCTGCCCCTGCCTTCCAGATGTTAGGATGACTGGTTTGTGTATCTCATAAGGTAGATTTTAAGTCCAGAATCAATAAATAAGCCTTTGGAAGATAAATGTATCTTGGTATATATGTAAATGAAGTACAGTGTGGATGAATGTTAAATTTTTAGCAGCATATGTGAGGAATGGACTGTTTTGTATTCATAGTATTCCATCTTAGTTCATTCATTCATTCATTTACTGTCAGTTGTGGGGTTTGAACTCAGGGCCTCGGCACTGTCCCTGAGTCTCTTTATACCCGGTAGCTTCAGACCACTATCCTCAGACCTCAACCTAGCTAGGATTACAGGCATGAGCTACCTGCACTCAACTCATTTTATTATATTATGTTAAAAATGTTCAGAAATAAAAGGTGAAAACACTGTGTAGTGAACACCCCTTAATTCATTACCTCCATTGCCTTTTCTGTTGCTTTATTTGTTAATCTGTTCGCCTTTGTAACACTTTCTTTCTTCTTTCTCTCCTTCCTTCCTTCCTTCCTTCCTTCCTTCCTTCCTTCCTTCCTTCCTTCCTTCCTTCCTTCCTTCCTTCCTTCCTTCCTTCCTTCCTTCCTTCCTTCCTTCCTTCCTTCCTTCCTTCCTTCCTTCCTCCCTCCCTCCCTCTCTCCCTCCCTCCCTCTCCTCCTTTCCTCTCTCTCTCCCTCCTTCCCTCCCTTCCTCTCCCCTTCCAGCTTGGGCACTGTCCCTGAGCTTTTGTGCTCAACAGCTTGACTTCTGGATTTTTTTTTTGTACTTTAGTGTAAATAACAGTCTCATGGACTTACTGCCTGGTTTGGCATCAAACTGCGATCCTCAGATCCCAGCCTCCTGAGTAGTTAGGATCACAAGTGTGATTCCTAGCAGCTGGCTTCAGTGTGTTTTTGCTGTTATTTTATAAGGAGAACCTTACATTTTTATGAGAATCTGTTAGAAAATAAAAGTGGTAGACTTTCTGATAAACGATAACATTTTTTCTTAAATAGAATTTAACATGTCTCTCATTGTTTACTTGTATTTTTTTTTTTTTTTTTTTTTTTGCCAGTCGTGGGCCTTGGACTCAGGGCCTGAGCACTGTCCCTGGCTTCTTCCCGCTCAAGGCTAGCACTCTGCCACTTGAGCCACAGCGCCGCTTCTGGCCGTTTTCTGTATATGTGGTGCTGGGGAATCGAACCTAGGGCCTCGTGTATCCGAGGCAGGCACTCTTGCCACTAGGCTATATCCCCAGCCCCTTTACTTGTATTTTTGAAGTATCAGCTGTATTCCCAAAGGTAGACTCTTGAATCAGAAACACCCCATTCAGAACTTTCTCCCGGTGTACATGTCATACCAATATACATTAATATTTGACAACCATGCTGAGATAATGCTTTTGTTCCAGGATCATTGCTGGAGCCTGGAGATGCTTTATCACCCTTTCCTAAGTTTACCCAACATACATTATAAATTGTTACTTATCATCTCTGTATGTAGTAGCTCAATGGACATCATACTCTAACTTGTATATTAAAATATTTGCTGAAGAAACTCAACTTTATCTTTTGCGAAGTTATATTTAAGTCTAAAAAGGACCACTGATAAAATTGGGCTTAATCAGATATATAAAGTTTTCTGGAAGTGGTAGAGCACTAGCTTTGAGCAAAATAACCCAGGGACAGCACTCAGGCCCTGAGTTCAAGCCCCATGACCAACAAAAAAATATTTTTTCTTTATTTTTGCCCAGCAAATATAGTGGCAAGTCATGGTGTTACACACCTGTAATCTCAGATAAGGCACCTGGATTGTGAGTTTGAGGCTAGCCTTGGCTGCATGACAACCTGTCTTAAAAGGAAAAATGGAAACATTCAAGGAACATGTTTGTTGTTTTAGTCATAAAAATCTAACAAGGTACCTTTAATGTTTACATGAATCTTTTTTTTTTTTTTTTGAGGGAGGGGAACACTAGCCATTAAGGGTTGAACTCAGCGCCTTTTGCTTGCTGGATATGTACTCTATCACTTGAGCCATAGCCCTTCTGCTTTAATTTTCCCATAGGGATACTCATACTTGGTCAACTTGGACCATGATCCTTCTATTTATGCTCTCGGGCACAGATGGGATGAAAGGTGCACACTACCAATTTTTATTATATGAGATGGAGATTTTTGTCTGGTCTTGCCCTGAATAGCAATCTTCCCAGTCTTCATTGTAAACATGAGCCACCACACTGAGCCATATTTTTTTTCTTATTTATTGTCAAAGGGATGTACAGAGAGGTTACAGGTTCATACGTTAGGCCTTGGGTACATTTCTTGTACTGTTTGTTACCTCCTCCCTTATTCCCCCCTCTCCCTTTCCCTTTTCCCCCAGGAGTTGTTCAGTTGGTTTACACCAAATGGTTTTGCAAGTATTGCTTTTGGAGTTGTTTGTCTTCTTATCCTTTGTCTCTCGATTTTGATATTCCCTTTCACTTCCCTAGTTCTAATACCAGTATATACAGTGTACTCATATGAGATACAGTGATAGTGCAGGTACAACCACAGGATGAGGATATGAGCCATATTTCTGTGTCTGTGTGTGTGTGTGTGTGTGTGTGTGTGTGTGTGCCAGTGCCAATCTGGGGCTTGGACTCAGGACCTGAGCACTGTCCCTGGCTTCTTTTTGCTCAAGGCTAGCACTCTGCCACTTGAGCCATAGCGTCACTTCTGGCCATTTTCTGTATATGTGGAACTGGGGAATTGAACCCAGGGCCTCATGTAGGCAAGGCAAGTACTCTTGCCACTAGGCCATATCCTCAGCCCTGAGCCATATTTCTTAAACTAAAAACATTTCACTTTTTATTAGAAAGTTTATTTTTTTAATTAAATTTTATTGACAAGGTGTTGTGCAAAGGGGTACAGTTACATAATAAGGCAGTGAATACATTAGAAAGTTTCTTAGCTGCTCTCTTTCTCACCAAAAATTTTTCCCTAATAAAGTGGTTTTTTCCCCTTTCTATCATCTCTACAAATGCATACTTGGAAGGAAATATCTTGGTTGCTTTTTGTAAAACAGATGTAATGATTTGTTTTGCCAAAATTTTCTTCTTTTGCACATTTCCCTATAGGAAATAATTGATACCATTTACTATTGCTGATCTATGTACAGCCTTTCTGCAGTCTTGAACTTCTTCCTTACAGTGTTGGAGCTTTGTTGTCTTTTTGTTCACATCTCACTAGTAGTAGATTGCCATTTCTATTTAATCTCTCATGGGGGTGAGTATGATATGATACCAAATCTAAACGAAAGTAGGAACAGACAGTGACCAAAAGGACAGCTGGACGTAACACAAACAAGCAGCCCTCCCTTGCAGTACATGGACGCAGTCAGACGAGGGGTTGAGGGAATGCTATATGTAATCGTGTTTGCATTTACTTTCTGTCACTGAGCACCCTTACCACATTCTCCTTTCCTGCTTTGTGTGCTTCTTCCTTTCCTCATCTCACTTTGATAATATACAGGACAGTGGTGAAGTAATTCTAGAACTTACAGAGCCAAGGACGATGTTGGGAGGGAGAGTTCTGAAGCAGATTGAATTTAAAAAATAATTTTATAGTTATTATTGAGGTGTTGTACAGAGGGGTTACTATGCCAGTAGTCAGGTAATAAGTACATTTCCCTTTTTTTGATTTTTTGATTTGGAATTTTAACAGTGAGTTCATTAGTTTGTCTTCTGTTTTTCTGTTTGTGAAGTGTGTGAGTGTGTACATGTGCATCAAACTCAAACCTCATGCATGCTAGGAGAGTGCTCTACCACTGGACTACATGCTAGCCCAATTCTGTTCTTGTTCTGCACCTATGAAATGTTTCATTTAAAGTGTAATGAGTTGGGTGCCTGTGGCACATACTTGTAATCCTGGCTACTCAGGAGGCTAAGCTCTGAGGATTGAAGTTCAAGGCCAACCTGGGCAGAAAAGACTATGAAACTCTTATCTCCAATTAACCACCAAAAAGTCAGAATTGGAGCTGTGGCTGAAGTGGTAGAGTGCTAGCTAGCCTTTAGCACAAAAGCTCAGGGACAACATCTAGACGCTGAGTTCAAGCTCCAGGACCTGAACACACACACACACACACGCACACACACAGGCACACACGCACACACACGCACAGAGTAATGAGGTAGAGTGGTGTTACATACTTGTGAACCCAGGCAGAAATAGGGAAGATCATGATACAAGTCCAGGCCAGGCCAGGCCAAATATTTTTAGAAACACTTCTCCCTGAACAAGTTAGCATAGTGGCTCACACTTGGAATCCCTGCTATGTGAGGGACCTTAGGTAGGAAAATTGAAGTCTGAGGCCAACCTTTGGGAAATGAGAGACTATTTGAAAAATCTTTACTAAGGCATGAATGGGCTGAGGGTGTGGTTTAAGTGATATAATGCTTCCATAGTATTCATGAGGCCCCAAGTTCTAATCTTGGTACCACAAAAAAGTAGATAAAATGCAAATACAGGTATTTGTAAATGATAGCGAACAGGAATAAATTGATAATATGATTAACATAGAGCCATATATGCAAGTGCCTATACCATTCCATCTTTTTTTTTTCTTCTTAGTACCATGGCCTTATGCTTGTTTGGCTTGCTTGGTCACAACTGGTTCTCTACTCTGTGATCCGTGCCTGTAACCCAGCTTTTTGCTGGTTAATTGAAGATGCATTCTCCAGTTACCTTTTTTTGTCTGAGTTGCTTTAATTGTGTTCTCCAGATCCCAGCCTATTGGATAGGATTACAGGTGAACCACTTGAACCTGGCTCATCTTTAATTCCTTATCTATTGTGTTTTGTGTTTTGTTTTGTTTTTTAGCTAGTCCTGGGCTTGGACTCAAGGCCTGAGCACTGTCCCTGGCTTCTTTATGCTCAAGGCTAGCACTCTGCCACTTGAGCCACAGCGCCACTTCTGGCCGTTTTCTATATATGTGGTGGTGGGGAATCGAACCCAGGGCTTCATCTATACAAGGCAAGCACTCTTGCCACTAGGCCATATTCCCAGCCCATCTATTGTATTTTTAAATCAGCAGAGGCCAAAATGAATACTAAAGACATAGATTTCTCTATTGACTACAAAGAAGCAAATTTGCTTGGACCTTTGCATAAATTGCCTACTTCATTGCTTTATATACTATAAATTATATATCAACAGTCTTTATCTCTTATGCAACCAATTCACTTTTATTTTTAAAGTTTTTATCCATGAAGTAGGAGTAATAATAGTATCTACCACACAGGGTTGTTGTAATGACTATATGGAAAAGGTATAAAGCAACTTCTGGTGCAGTATATTCTGTACCAGAGCTCCACAGAATTCATCTCTATAGAAAGAAATGAATGGTACCTAGTTAAGACCAGTCCAGATGTATAGGAATTACTAAATTATTTACAAATGATGGTGTTGCTGCTGTTGCTGTAGACATTAGAGTTTAATTCCTTCAGGGAAGGCTCATAGATGCTCACTGTATGCCAGATAATACTTTGAAAAATGACAGAAATATGCACTCAACCTCATTTGCATAAATAATAGAACTGTTAAATAAGTAGTATCTTAGGATTCCCTAATTGTAAATAATTGGAGATACTGAAAAACAATCTGGTTTCCCTCTTTCATGAGTCCGTTAGGTAGAAAACTCTCATTCATAGTTTAAGATAAAGGTAACTCCTCCCTTTCTAGATCTATACACGTGAAAAATGGTCCCAACTCTCTTTAGAAATTAACTCTTAGCATTAGGAGTACATTTTAATGAGCTGTATCTAGGATTTCCAGTATACATTCCTGAGCTAATTAAGCCAGGTAGGCTCAGCTGTTTCCTCCTATATGACTGATTTGGAGAACTTTTTCTTTTCTGTTCCTGTGAAAGTTGGTTCCCAGCACACCAGCATTGTCTATGCACTGAAGGCCTATATTTGAATAAACATCTGCTTGACAGAATAACTATGCAAATTGTCTTGAATACTAGAATGATTTTTTTTAAATCAGGAGACCTGAATCATTAATTTTTTAATCTTTCCTCCAAAGATATTTTGTAAATTGTATGTATGTATGTAAACATTATTTAAAAATTTCAGGGCTGGGGATATAGCCTAGTGGCAAGAGTGCCTGCCTCGGATACACGAGGCCCTAGGTTCGATTCCCCAGCACCACATATACAGAAAACGGCCAGAAGTGGCGCTGTGGCTCAAGTGGCAGAGTGCTAGCCTTGAGCGGGAAGAAGCCAGGGACAGTGCTCAGGCCCTGAGTCCAAGGCCCAGGACTGGCCAAAAAAAAAAAAAATTCAGAAATAGTTTACCAGTGGGTTGAATCAATGTTTAGCTGAAGGATTTACACTTAGATTGCTTAGATTGTCCTATTTGAGTACATACATGCTGTGAAAATTGTTTCTGCTTTTTTCTTTGTTGTATTGTCACAAAACAGAAAGAAGAAGGAAAGCTTCAAGGACAGCTTAGCAAGTCTGATTCTAACCAGTATATTAGGGAACTGAAAGATCAGATCGCAGAGCTGACTCATGAGGTAAGTGATAAATTTTGATCCTCACATATTTCTTCTTTCCTTCCTCTGCAACACCACACTTTATTACTGATTGTAAGACTGGCTGTCTCTTTCATGTTAAACATTGCCTGTGAATTCTTGTTTATAATCAATAACATCTTAGAATATTGTCTTATAGCAAGAATTTTCTGTTCAAATATTGAGGATTTATTTTCCTTAGACATCTTAAACATAATGTAATAATGATCAGTTAACATCTAAATGGCAAATATTTTATTTTCTATTATAGTCTGAAGACACTTGATGTTACCCAAGTCTCAAATTTACCTTTACCTTTTGAATAGATTTGTGGTACTCACTCACTGTTGTGGGCAGAGGGATGACTTGACTCTTGCCACTTTCCCCTCAATGTGCTGTTACTGAGATTGCAAAAAAGGATGCTTACCTAATATCAGTTAACAGATTTCTTGGTTTATGAATGCTTTTTAAACTGTAATTACCTAATATCTGAGAAACTCAACCCATGACATTTTCAGATTTTTACTAGATATTTACTAACTTAAATTATTTATGCTAATGTGTTTTCAGCATTCCCATGAGGGAATACATACTATTAGGTCCTCTTCATGAAGAAAGTAAAATGAAACATCTAATACTGCTTTTGTAAACTTCGAACATGACAATAATACTAAATATACTTATTAACATTTAGAGTACCCCTAATAAGATGTGCTTGAAGGTTTAATTCTGCTTGATACAGGATGCTAAAATGAAGTTCCCTGAGTACTCAGATTTTAAGGCTTGAGTATTCACTTAAATTTCTTCCACTTAAATTTCGAAAGCTGATTATGCCTGGTGCTGATGGCTCACTCCTGTAATCCTAGCTACTTAGAAGACTGAGAATCAGGGTTTGAAGCCATTAGTACAGGAAAGTATGTAAGATTCTTATCTCCAATTAACTGTCAAAAAGCTACAACTGAGCTGTGGCTCAAGTAGTAGAGTGTTAGCCTTGAGCAAAACTAGTTCAGAGAGAGAGTGCCCAGGCCTTGAGTTCAAGCCCCAGAACCAGCAATCCCCCCACCCAGAAATGTTGACTGTCCCTAAGCTCTTGTGGCAGGGTAGTTGCGGGGTTTGAATTCCAAGAATCACACTTGCTGATCAAGTGTGTAGCAGACTACCTTACAAGTGCAAGGCCTGAAGTAAATCCCCAGTGCTGTGAAAGAAAAGATAGAACCAGAATAAGAACTTTAACAATCTGACGCCATAAATACTGAAATGATTTGTCCCAGATCACATGGCCAGCTTATGAACCCAAATGGTCTACCTTCTCTATAGTAGCTGTGCAAATGGATACTTAGCTTTGTCTCTTCATTTCTGCTTCACTCCTCTCCTTCCTTCCTTTTTTTTTTTTTTTTTTTTTTGCTGGACTTGGTCTGGGTACTGTGCCTAGGCTTTTTTTGGCTCAAGGGCTAGTGGTCTACCATGTGAGCCATAGCTCCTCTTCTGGCTTTTTAGATAATTAATTGGAGATAAGAATCTCACAGACTTTTCTGCCCAAATGGCTTCAAAGGGTGATCCTTACCTCTCAGCCTCCTGAGTACCTAGAAACAGTAATTCAGTTTTTATTGGTTCTTACTTTGTTTGAATATATTTTACTGTTATTGTATAGGTGATGCACAGAGGGGAGATATTTTTTAACCATCCAGTGTGTTTATGTAATTTGGTTTTTAAATGATGGTTTGTCAAAGAAATAATAATAGCATCAACACTTTCTCTAGGAACATTTTAAAATGTGCTCCATGAGTTTACTGTCAGTTAAAGGAGAATTGATACAAGACACATTGCTAACTTTCTCAGATTTACAAAAACTAAATATTTTAAGCTGTGGTTGGGAGTCTTTAGTGAGTAAATCATGTGTTTTTCATGAACCGTATCTCACACAAGCAGTTGGGCGTAAGATAATCAGATTTTTCTCTCCCACAAGTGGGACAGCTAAAAATGTCATACAGAGACTTTGCATATGCTGCTTTGCTGCCTGTCTGATTTAAGTTGTTGTGGTCAGTCTGAGGAACCTGTGATGTGATAAGATAGCATTCATGAGGTCATGTGGTTTGTACATGCCCAATCTTAACGGAGCAGCCTGTGCCTCAGGATGAGGAAGAGAGGGATGCTAAGTTGGGCTGAAAGCTTGTTTGTGTTCAGTGATAAAACAGTATAGGTGTACATACTTACATGTTTAAACATTATTTTTCTGCCAAAAGTCAGATTGTCGGAAAAAAATTAATACTACAAATGCATTCATCTAACACTTTATCCTAAACCATTAAACTTTTTTATCACAAATAATTTCTGTTTAAAATGAAGCTGTGGGGAGCTGGGGATATGGCCTAGTGGTAAAGTGCTCACCTTGTATACATGAAGCCCTGGGTTTGATTCCTCAGCACCACATATATAAAAAAAGCCAGAAGTGGGGCTGTGGCTCAAGTGGTAGAGTGCTAGCCTTGAGGAAAAAAGAAGCCAGGGAGAGTGCTCAGGCCCTGAGTTCAAGCCCCAGGACTGGCAAAAAAAAAAAAAAAAAAGAAGCTGTATGGCTAGGAATGTGGCTTAACAGTAGAGTGCTTGCCTGGCATGTATGAAGCCCTGGGTTCAGTTCCTCAGCACCACATAGACAGAAAAAGCCAAAAGTGGTGCTGTGGCTCAAGTAGTAGAGTGCTACCCTTGAGCAAAAGAAGCTCAGGGACAGGTGCCTAGGCCCTGAGTTCAAGCCCCAGGACTGGCAAAAAAAATAAAATAAAATAAAGCTGCAAGAGGTAACCACAATTTATTTTCTGCTTACAGATACAAAAGATTTATATTGGTGGGTAATTTCTGATCAGTTAAATTTTATTTTTATGTTCCTAAATATAAAATTATTTTCAATCTGGAACATCTTCATTGGAAACATATGCAAAATGGCTGGCTTTTTTTTTTTGTGTGTGCCAGTCTTGGGACTTGAACTCAGGGCGTGGGAGCTGTCCCCTGAGCTTTGTGCTCAAGGCTAGCACTCTACCACTTGAGCCCACAGCTCCATTTCTGGCTTTTTTAATGGTTAATTGGAGATAAAGGTCTCACAGACTTTTCTGCTCAAGCTGGCTTCAAACCATGATCTTCAGATTTTAGCCTCCTGAGTTGCTAGGATTACAGGTGTGAGCCACTGGCACTTTGTTGTTTGGATTTTTTTTTGGTTGTTTTGAGTTTTGTTCATTTCTGTATGTGTGTGCATATATATTCATTTTAATGAGCTGTATGTGTTTGGTAAAATTTACCCACTTAAAGTTTGTAATTTGGTGGGTTTTAACTACCACAACCACTGCTAGAATTTTATTTCCCTCAAGAAAGAAAATGTACCCCTTAGCAGTCATCTGCCATGGGTAACTAAACATTGATGAACTTTTTGTCCTTATACATTCTGTATACTGACCATTTAGTATAAATGGAATTACAAAATATGAAGTCTTTTATAAGTACCTTTTTCATCTAACATATAATGTTTTTATGGTCTGTGCATTTGCAGTATATGTCTTCATTCTTTATTTCTTAATATTGGAAAATTTGAATATATTGAATTTTATTTATTGACCACTTAATGGCACTTAGCTTATTCCAACCTTTTGGCTATCATAAGAAAAGCCACTGTGAGTATTCATAAACGATGTGTGTGTGTGAATATAAGCTTACATTTGTCAGAGCTTAATATATAATAGCAGAGCCATTGAGTCATATGGAAACTACCTTCAAGCAGTTGAGGACCTGCCATTCTGTCTTCCAAAGCCGCTGTACCTAGTTATACTTACCCCAGCTGTGTCTGGGTTTACTGATTTCTCCTCACTTTCACCAGCTCTTGTGCCTGGCTTTTGGTGAGAGCCATCCTAGCAGGTGCAAAGTGGCATCTTGTGCTGAGAGTCCTTCATCTGATATATCTCCCTCGGCAGACACAGGACTTCTAACTTTTAAATACCTTCAGTAGATTTTTTTAAAACAGTTTCTTACTTCACTAAAATGTTTTTTAAGCCTTAGATCATTTGTCTTTCTAAGTTTTTATTTTGATAGGAAAAGGAAATGGGACTTACTTATAAAGATATTTGAGCATCAGTGGCTCATACCTGTAATCCTAGCTACTCAGGTGGCTGAGATTTGAGGATTGCTGCTCAAAACCTGCTCAGGGTAGGAAAGTCCTTGAGACTCTTATCCCTAATTAACCACCCAAAAGCCAGAAATAGTGCTAAGAGTCCTAGTCTTGAGCAAAAAGGTTCAGAAGTGGTGTCCAGTCCCTGAATTAAAACTCCAGCATACACACATACACAGGTATGCAGTCCTAGATGTGTCACCAAAATCACAGTGACAAAGAAGAAAATAATTGTCACCAAAATTTAAAGCTTTTGTGATTCAAAGAACACCATCAAGAAAATGAAAAGACAGCCAGGTGCCGGTGACTCACACTTGTAATACTCGCTGCTCAGGAGGCTGAGATCTGAGGATCGTGATTCATTCAAATCCAGCCCAGGCAGAAAAGTCCCCGTGAGACTGTTATATCCAGTTAACCACTCAAAAACTGGAAGTGATGCTGTGGCTCAAATGGTAAAGAGCTAGCCTTGAGCACAAAGAGGCTCAGGGAAAGTGCCTGAGCCCTGAGTTCAAGACCCACAAACAACAGGAAAAAAAGAAAAGAAAGAAAATGAAAAGACATTGTTGAGAATGGGAGATAAAAATGTAAACATTGATCACTTGGCACTGTGGCTTATACCTGTAATCCTTGCTGCTTAGATGGCTGAGATCTGAAGATAGCAGTTCAAAGCCAGTCCAATGAGAAATGTCTGTGAGACTCAATAATTATCTCCAATAAGCCACCAAAAAGCCTAAAGCAGAGCTGTATCTGAAGTGGTAGAGTGCTGTCCTTCAGTGAAAAAGCTCAGTGACTGTGCTCAAGACCACAGTTCATGCCCCAGTACCAACAGAAACAACACACACAAACAAATTAAACATTGATGCTGTATGAGACTTGTTTCTAGAATATATTTTCAAGCTTTTAAATTCAAATACAAAAAAAAAATCCAGTAGTGAGTGGGTACCTGACATGTCTCTACATCACCTTTATAATAACAATAGAAAATATTTTCAAAACAAATACAAGGAAATCCAAAAAAATTTAAAAGAATCTGAACAGACTTTTTTTCCCCAAAATATGTGTAACAAATGACCAGTGCACAGAAGAAAATTAGTGCAACATTGTTACCCATCAGAAGAATGGAACTGAAAACTATAGTGAGATGACCTTTCATAGTTTCTGGGAGGTTTATTATCAAACAAAATAAATATTGACAAGGATACAGAGAAATATGAAACTTATACACAGTCAATAGGAATATAAAATGGTGTTGTTTGTTTGTTTGTTTGCCAGTCCTGGGGCTTGGACTCAGGTCCTGAGCATTGTCCCTGGTTTCTTTTTGCTCAAGGCTAGCACTCTGCCACTTGAGCCACAGCACCACTTCTGGCCGTTTTCTATATATGTGGTGCTGGGGAATCGAACCTAGGGCTTCATGTATATGAAGCAGGCACTCTGGCCACTAGGCCATATTCCCAGCCCTAGGAATATAAAATGGTACAGACACTTTGTGTCAAGTGATGGAACTTTACCATATAACCCAACAGTGCCACCCCTAGCTCTATACCCAAAGGAAATAAAAATCACATCCACGCTGAAAGTTGCATGTGAATATTCATAGCAACATTATTCATAGTAGCCAAAAAGTGAAGACAATCTAAATGTCAGTTAACTGATACATAGAAAAATAAAATGTGGCATGTCCATATGATGAACTGTTATTAGATAATAAAAGAATAAAAGAGGTATACGTACCTCTAACACTGTTTGTTGCCAGCCTGAGCTATCTGGTAAGACCCTGCCTCAAAAAAAGAAAAGAGAAAGTGTTACTGAGTTACAACATAGATGAGAAATGTAAGGCCAAATATTGTATGGCAATGTTTATGTGACATGTTCATCATAGGCATAACTAATGACAGGAGGTAGGTTAGTAGTTAACTGAGGCTGAGGGAGAGGGAGGTTAGTAGGTGACAACAAAAGGTATACAGTCTCTTTGTGGGTGATGAAAATATTCTAAGACCGGGGCTGGGAATTTGGCCTAGTGGTAAAGTGCTCGCCTCGCATATATGAAGTCCTGGGTTCAATTCCTCAGCACCACATATATAGAAAAAGCCAGAAGTGGCACTGTGGCTCAAGTGGTAGAGTGCTAGCCTTGAGCAAAAAGAAGCCAGGGACAGTGCTCAGGCCCTGAGTTCAGGCCCCAGGACTGACAAAACCCAAAACAAAATGAAAATATTCTAAGGCTGGTTCTGGTAATGGTTGTATAACTCTTATAATATACTGAAAACATTGAGTTATGTACTCTAAATAGATAAGTTGTTTATGGATATGAATCATAACTCAGTAGCCAGTTACACCAGTAGTACTGGGGTCTGAACTCAGGGCCTTGCACTTGGTAAGCAAGTACTCTGCCACTTAAACCATGCCCTCAGCCCTTTTTGCTTTTAGTGTATTGTTCCGGTAGAGTGTTATGATGATGATGATTATTTTTACCAGTTCTAGGCTTGGGCTCAGGGCCTGAGCACTGTCCCTGGCTTCTTTTTGCTCAAAGCCAGCACTCTACCTCTTGAGCCACAGCACCACTTCTGGCTTTGTCTGTTTATGTGGTGCTGAGGAATTGAACCCAGGGCTTCATGCATACTAGGCATGCACTCTACCACTAAGCCACATTCCCAGCCCAAATGTTATTTTTTTACCTGGGGCCTAGCCTTGAACCATGATCCTTCTGCATAGTTGGGATTAGAGTCATGTACCACCATAGTTGGCTCTAGTAGCCATCTAGTCTGTCTTCTGGTGAGTTTCTAATGTGGGGCTTTAAGAAATCTCCCTTCTAACCTGGGTGCAGTGGCTCAAACCTGTAATTCTAATGTCTTGGGGGCAGAAATGGGAGGAATCACAGTTTCAGGCCAGTTTAAGCAGATGAATATTTTTTCAGAATTCCATCTCACCCAGTGGCTGGACTGTGGTAGTTATCCCAGTGAAGCAGATATCATTGTTATCACAGTGAAGCATAAGCAGGTTTGCAGTCTAGGCCACTCTGAGCACAGAAAGCAAGACTCTATCGTGAGCATAACCAACACAGAAAGGGCTGGTGGAACAGCTCACTTGATAGAGTGCCTGCCTGTTAAGTGCATGTGTAAAATTCTGAGTACTCCAGGGGAAAAAGAAAGTCTCTTCTAGCCCGTTTATCGTATAAGTTTTTTTTTTTTTTGGCCAGTCCTGGGGCTTCGACTCTGGGCCTGAGCACTGTCCCTGGCTTCTTTTTGCTCAAGGCTAGCACTCTGCCACTTGAGCCACAGCGCCACTTCTGGCCATTTTCTGTATATGTGGTGCTGGGGAATCGAACCCAGGGCCTCATGTATATGAGGCAGGCACTCTTGCCACTAGGCCATATCCCCAGCCCCATAAGTTTTTTTTTTTAAACACATAATGAGCCATCTTTGAATATGCTACTTGCTTGTTTGTCTCTCCCTCCAGACTTTTTTTTACTCACCAAGGGGAGGAGCCTTGTTATTACTTAACTTTGTTTTTCCAGCATCTAGTATATTATTTGTGAGTACACATGTGATTGACTGAATGGACTGATAAAAATCCATTACACAGCTTTAAAGACTATTAATTCCTCTTCATAGAATTCAGTCCTGATAGAAAGAAGTACTTCATTCTCATGAGCATTTTGCTAACAGTTTGAGGTTTTAAATGTTTCAGCTAAAGGTTAAATCAAATGAAATGTACATGGTTCTTTGATGTAGCTTTACAAGTTCAGAGTGAAACAGATGTGAAGTGATTTATTTCCTGTAATTGGTCATAAATTTACATAGAACCTCATAGATTCCTAGCCTCATCACCATTGACATTAGACTACTGTCTAAATAATGTTCATGGTTTGGGTTATCAGAATGTATCGGCTCCCAAGAATAAAGATACTTAGTGGCAGTTTTATTTGCCTGGAATGTTGGACAGACCTTAGGTTCAGATGTCTCTGTAAAAGACACACTCCCCCTCCTGTGGGCTAACAAATGTGCAGTATGTGTTTTCAATTCCAAACTTTCTTTTCTGTCCTTTTCATTTCTACATGGTACATACTGTACATAGTTTTTCACTGCTTCTAAAGCTTTGAGTTTTAACTATTGCATTCTGTCTATAAATTTTTTAAGTACCAATATGTTTTATCTGATTTTTTGTTTTACTTAGACAACACTAATTGTTTTTAATTTTTAAGCTACTTAAGTAATATTTCCATGAAATGTTCTAATGCTTTACACTATTAAGTAATGAAGTTTGGAATTTGGGCATAAAATGATCAAGAAGTTGTGACCTCCAGATGATCGCTTTTAATGGTTTCCTGTTCTCATTCTCTGGAAATCTTTTGGTTTGTGTGCTTGTTGCTAGTTTTAATCTTTGTCATACTTGGAATATAATTTTTGTAGAGAAGCTGTTCATTGAGAAAATTGTAGCATATCATTTTTACTTTAAATTTTGAAAAATGAGAAAACGATTAAAGGTATTCTATAAAGAATCCAATTAAAAAATTACTCTCCAAACTCTTGAAGGGGAGGAGAAAACAACTAAGCCTTTAGAACTTAGAGGTGGAGATCTATATGATTATTGTATTTTGCATATGCCTTCCCGTGAGATACACGCACACACACACATTACTGTATCTCACTTATAAAGAAATAGCTTTAAAAGCCATAGCTCTATGTTTTACAAAGATTGACTATATAAACTCATATGTACAAATAGAAGCTTTATAATCTGATATGACTCAGTCTTGGAAACTTACTGCAACTGTTTTGCAGTTCACTTGCTATCACATGACTCACTTCAGTGCTTTAAACCCCCTGTCTAGTAGTGATCAAAGTTCATTTGGTTAGGGGTTTTTTTTTGGTGTGTGGATGACTTTTTTCCACTTTGTTGTGGCTTGATTGTCTTTCAAAATACCCAGTGCAGTCCTTCCTCTTATGCTTTTGAATCTCAGAACGCAGTGGCTGTCTGTACAGATGCACCCTCCAATCACGCACAAGGGAAAAGATGTTTAACTTGAAATAATATCAGCTTTAACTTTCAATTGCAAGTTGAATAATACTTCAACTTTTAACTCTAAAACATCACAAGTAGAAGGGTTTATCAATTCTGTTCCCCTTAAATGTTAAGATTGTAAAAGGGTACCTATGTGTCTCTAAAACTAAGTGTAAAACTGAACTCACCCTTTTCTGGCTAGTGATGTCCTGCAGTATCTGAATGAGAGCAACAACACACAAACACACACACAGACACACACACGCTCTCTCTGCCAGTCCTGTAGAAACTTGTTCGGGTGATCAGATTTTTCTTTTTCTTTTTTTTTTTTTTGGCCAGTCCTGGGCCTTGGACTCAGGGCCTGAGCACTGTCCCTGGCTTCTTCCCGCTCAAGGCTAGCACTCTGCCACTTGACCACTTGAGCCACAGCGCCGCTTCTGGCCGTTTTTTTTTCTGTATATGTGGTGCTGGGGAATCGAACCTAGGGCCTCGTGTATCCGAGGCAGGCACTCTTGCCACTAGGCTATATCCCCAGCCCCGTGATCAGATTTTTCTCAGCACAAATTTTTCTGTTGTTTACTAATAACCTATATTTGGAAGCTACAAAAGTCTAAATTGTGGCCCCTCTTGGTTTCACAAAAGTAATTTCTGTGAATTTTCTTTTTTCTTTTTATAAAGGTGATATACAGAGGGGTTATAATTATATAATTCAGATAAAGAGTATATTTCTTTTTGGACATTGTCACCCCTTCCTTCACCCTCTCCCAGCTCCCCCCCCCCAAGTAGTAGAGTTCATTTTCAGCATATAGTGTCTGTCTCCTGAGTGCTGTTGCTGTATTCATTCACACTTCATTCTCCATTTCTGTTCCCTACCCTTTGTGTATTTTTTTTTGGCTTTTGTTTTGTTTTCTATTGTTATAAAGGTAATGTACAAAGGAGTTACAGTTACATACATCAGATGAGGAGTATTTCTTTCTGGACAGTGTTACTCCTTCCCTCATTCTCTCCTAGTT
This sequence comes from Perognathus longimembris pacificus, assembly GCF_023159225.1. Classification (NCBI taxonomy): domain Eukaryota; kingdom Metazoa; phylum Chordata; class Mammalia; order Rodentia; family Heteromyidae; genus Perognathus; species Perognathus longimembris. The sequence goes on along the minus strand of NC_063167.1, from coordinate 75,676,022 downwards.
TTTCCTTTCCATCCTCTTCTACAAGTTGTAGAGTTCATTTTCAACATAGTGTCTAGTGAGAACCACTGCTGCATTTGTTCACCCTTTGTCCCCCCATTTTTGTGCACCTCCCTTATGTGAATTTTCTTTTAAGGGAATTTAGTGGCTCAATTAGGAAAGTAGACTAATGGAAGTTTTAACCTGCTTAATCATTATGGAGTTCTTTGGGACTTCAGATGATTCACCCCTGCAGGCTATCCCTACTCAAACATTTCAAAGATAATTGTTAAGTGAAATAGTTGTAATGGTTGCTAATACTACTTCTTAGATTTGAATTTTTACAGTCATGCTGTTAGAAACTGCTGTTTCCTGTCAAAACCTACATTCATCAGACTGGGAACATGGCAGTTTCATTTTCTTTATTAACTTTATAACATTTTATACTTTATTCATGACTTACAAAATACATAATCACTTTCCTTTCTAAATACCAAATGCTTTTTGGGCCAATATCATTTGATGCCTGCAGAGAAATCTTAAAATCTAGTCTCTTTGATGGTGCAAGGCTAAGATTTTGTTAATTTTCTAAGTATGACGAGTGTGTCAGATGGCTTATGTATTACTTAAATAAATTGTATATGTTTTTACTTATTTTCACTCTATTTCTTAATGCATAACATGGTGAAGCAGTCCACATCAGGTAAGAACCTTGTCCTATACAGGGCTTGTATATTAGCACTGTCATCTGTCTATTAAAATTCTCACCTGCCATATAGTATCTTCATGGGAATAAAGGAATTCTGTTGTTAAGTCTTCATCTCCCCAGATCGTCTCTTTTCATTGCCTTTTTTTTCTGACTTCTCTTAGGTACTATCTGAAATCTCTGTTAAATATTCCCCTTGAAGACTGGGGAAGGCTGACTGAAAAGTCTGGATCTTTGGGTTGTTGAGCTTGACCTTCATTGGAGGATGGTCTAACTGACATCCTCCTTTGGGGAGTCTTAAGTTTCTTTTCAGGAAAGAGTTCCTTTACTTACCAATTCCAGAGTCCTGATGTTTCTATTCCCTTGCTGAATCCCCATCCTCTCTCCTTCCTTCCTCCCTCCCTTCCTTCCTTCCTCCCTTCCTCCCTCCCTTCCTCCCTCCCTCCCTCCCTCCCTCCCTCCCTCCCTCCTTCCCTCCCTCCTTCCTTCCCTCCCTCCCTCCTTCCCTCCCTCCCTTCTTCCCTCCCTCCCTCCCTCCCTTCCTTCCCTCCCTCCCTTCCCTTTCTTCCCCCTCCTTCCCCCTCCCTCCCTCCCTCCTTCCCTCCTTTCCTCCCCCACCCTCTCCCTCCCTTTCTCTCTTTCTGCCTTCCTTTCTTTTTTTTGCCAGTCCTGGAGCTTGAACTCAGGGCCTAGGCACCGTCCCTGAGCTTCTTTTGCTTGAGATTAGCACTCTAGCACTTGAGCCATAGTGCTACTGAGGAATCAAAACCAGGGCTTCATGCATGCTAAGCAAGCACTCTACCTCTAAGCCACCTTCCCAGCCCTCTCTCATTTTTTTTCTTTTGGACACAAGACCTTTCTGTGAAGTCCTAGCTAGCCTCAAATGCTGCATTCTCCTACCTCAGAGTCCTAAGTACTGGGATTACAGGTTTGCACCACCATACCCAGGACCTTGATGAATCTCAAAAGTACTTCCAAAAAAAGTGATTTTAAAAATTTAATTTCATGGGGCTGGGGATATGGCCTAGTGGCAAGAGTGCTTGTCTCGTATACATGAGGCCCTGGGTTCAATTCCCCAGCACACATATATAGAAAATGGCCAGAAGTGGCGCTGTGATTCAAGTGGTAGGGTGCTAGCCTTGAGCAAAAAGAAGCCAGGGACAGTGCTCAGGCCCTGAGTCCAAGCCCCAAGACTGGCCAAAAAAAAAAAAAAATTTAATTTCATTAGAAAACATAGTATTTTTTTAGTGATACAGACCTATTACTAGCCTTTTCAGAGAATAATTCTTGTTGTCTAGTGTCATGAGAAGTTATTGTATTATTTATCTAGAATTAAGGACAATGGCCCCTCCAGAAATAGCTTACTTGTTTATGTGTTATTTCCTAAAAGAGAGCTGAGTGTAGTGGTGCTTGCCTATCATCTCAGCACACAGAAGGCTGAGGCAAATGATAGCAAGTACAAGGCCAGTCTTGAAAGCTATAATAGAGATAACCTGTCTCAATAAAATATAAACATGAGAAACAGAGAGATGCTAACTTTTATCAGATTTTTTTTTTTTGACCAGTCCTGGGCCTTGGACTCAGGGCCTAAGCACTGTCCCTGGCTTCTTCCCGCTCAAGGCTAGCACTCTGCCACCTGAGCCACAGCGCCCCTTCTGTCCGTTTTCTGTATATGTGGTGCTGGGGAATCGAACCTAGGGCTCTCTTGCCACTAGGCCATATCCCCAGCCCCTATCAGATTTTTTTTAACCCTTTTATTGACCCAAAAGACAGTTGGGCAAACACAAAACACAAAAACCGTTGCTTAGAGTAGTAGCCCTTACCTCAGGATGTGAATCATGTATTCAGCACTTTGAACATTCATACCTAATCCCTACATTTATACATGGAGGAAAAGACTCTTGTTTATAAACAAAGTGCTTCTTGTACTAACCTCCAGATGTTGGAATTGGCTTGATTGTTCTACTGGAAAGATGGCATCACTTGTTTGTATCAGATACCCCCACAGGGCACATGCTTGTCCTTCATAAGCACTTGAGTGTGAATAATATGTCCATTTCACCTAAGTCAATTTCTTACTGACTCCGCGCCATTTGGTTTGAACAGAGAATCTACCCCAGTGATTCTCTGCCCTCCTTTTCTGGTGCTGGGTGTCAAACCAGGGAAACAACTGAGCTCTACTCCCAGACACACACACACACACACACACACACACACACACACACACACACACACACACACACACACACACACACACAATGATGCACAAACTTTAGACTACACCAGAACCTGATGAGATGCCTATACAGGTTTTAGGGTTTCCTTCTCAGGATTTTTTTTCCAGTCCTGGGGCTTGAACTCAGGGCCTGAGCACTGCCCCTGGCTTCTTTTGCTCAAGGCTAGCACTTTACGACTTGAGCCACAGCACCACTTCTGCTTTTTCTATATATGTGGTGCTGAGGAATCAAACCTAGGGCTTTATGAATACAAAGCAAGCACTTTAACACTAGGCCATATTCCCAGCCCCATCGTTCTCAGGATTTTGATTCCTAAGTTCTGGGTAGCGTATCTGCACTTCAGCAGGCCCTCAGTCCTCATGCAGATGATCAGTGGTTTGTATTTCACTATGTAACAATTCATGTCAGTTTGTTACCCATAAACCTAGGAAAGTATTTTGTTTATTTGGAGGAAATAGGGATCCAGTAGACTGGTTTCTGCTTTTCAATATAGTTAGCTCCTAGAAGTCTGCTCACAGGGATAAGCAATATAGCATTTATATCCTAGCAACAAGGACCACTGCCTTTGCCAGATATTCCACCCCACTGGCTGTCCATCTGAACATTGCAGCCCCCTCCATACCAGTGATCTGGGGACCCCTGCCCAAATGCCTACTTCTCCGCCCCAAACTCCTCTTTGTCACTCTTGTGCGCACTCCTGAGTTCAGGGGCCATAAGGGATTGCTCATTTTGACGAGGTAGTCCCTTACCCTTGCTTTGTTCTTTCTTCCAGCAAAAATTGCCTTTACTTTTGTTGTGTTATCAGTATTCACGGAAGCATTAGGTATCTCTTTAGCATTAGGTAGTTCCTTGAATGGTTACTTGTCCATAATTCAACCTATGGTTACTGATCTATAATTAATCTGAAAAGAAACCACAGTGTTTTAATTGTAATAAATTTTGTTAAAGCAAAGGAAAGCCAGAGCTTTCCAAACACTTGGGAAGTTGTGGTTCTTCTGCCTTACTCCTCCTTGTAACAGCCAGGAAGAAGGAGCAAAAGGGAAAGGAAGAGATGAACTGCATTCATGTAGTGCTTGGAGCTGTAAATCACGTGCTGCCTGTGGTGTGGGGCATTGCGTTAGATGCAGCAGTTGTAACAATGCAGTAGCACCACTCTGCACCTTTTTCCTAAAGCCTCAGCTCCAGGGTTATATCCCTTTGTTCTGCCATGCAGAAAGGTACTTGAATTTCATTGTAGCTTCACTGTGGTACTGCTTTCTTGGTCTAGGTCAGGAGAATTCCTTTGTAGGCCACCCATGTAAGCCCCAGCATCTTTGGTTTCTCGTTGTTATGTGCAAGCAGGGAAGCACCGAGGTTTCTTCACGCCTTCCTGGAAGTCTGGCAGGAAAGCTGGGAGGTATTATGTCAAGGGTGTAATGTCCTTACTCTCAGAACCGTTAGTTTTGAAAGTGTTTGTAATATTTCCTGGGTATTTCACATGACCTCTTCAAGATTTGAAAGATATAGTGGCTGAGTACCCCAACACTGTCTTTAGTAATCAGAGCACTTAGTAGCTATTTATTGTCTTCATTTTCAGCCTGCTTTATAATAGAAAAAGATTCTTGGTATAGAAGGGAAACAAAACAAAAGAAATAATAGAAATTCAACTTTGTATTTGAAACATAAAATGTTTTAGGGAAAAAACTGATATCTTAATAGTTGGAAGTGATATTGTCTGGGGTCTTGATTTCCTGCCTCCTAGAAATACATCTGAAATATTTTTTATTGAGCTGAAAGATTTCTGGGATTTACTTCAAAAATAATCCAGAGGGCTGGGGATATAGCCTAGTGGCAAGAGTGCCTGCCTCGGATACACGAGGCCCTAGGTTCGATTCCCCAGCACCACATATACAGAAAACGGCCAGAAGTGGCGCTGTGGCTCAAGTGGCAGAGTGCTAGCCTTGAGCGGGAAGAAGCCAGGGACAGTGCTCAGGCCCTGAGTCCAAGGCCCAGGACTGGCCAAAAAAATAATAATAATAATCCAGAGGCAGGAAGATTGTCTGAGATTATTTATTGAAATGAAGTAATGAGTACATTATATTATCTTCAATGGATTGCACTTGTAATCCTAGCTACTCACAAGGCTGAGATATGAAGATCATGGTTTGAAGCCAGCCTGGGACAGGAAAGTCTGTGAGATGCTTATCTCCAGCTAACCACCAAAAAGCCAGAAATGGTAAAGTGCTAGCCTTGAGCACAAAAGCTCAGGAACAGCACGCAAGCCCTGAATTCAGGCTCTAGGACCATCACACACACACAAAATTTGGGCATATATATGTGCGTGTATGTGTGTGTGTAAAATCTTTAGAATAACGAAGATTTCGTTTGAAGCTAAACTCTGTTACTAACTGCAACATTAATGAGTTCACCTACCTCAGTCTTCATTTTCTAATCTGTAGAGTAAAAAAAACAAGACTTTCATAGTAATTCCACATAAAGTAAAAATAATAAATCCAACTGCATCAGACTTTTGTAATTAAGTTGTGTACACATCATATAACACACAAAAGGCACTTAAAAATGATAATGATGGGGTTGGGAATATGGCCTAGGGTAAAGTGCTCGCCTCATATACATGAAGCCCTGGGTTCAATTCCTCAGCACCACATATATAGAAAAGGCCAGAAGTGGTGCTGTGGCTCAAGTGGTAGAGTGCTAGCCATGAGCAAAAAGAAGCCAGGGACAGTGCTCAGGCCCTGAGTTCAAACCCCAGGACTGGCAAAGAAAAAAAAAATAATGATCATATCTGTAAGCAGGAAAAAAAAACACATCAAGGTGTCTTTAAAGACCTTCCACATGACACATTAGCCTTCTTGGGGTGTGCTTGTCCCCTGCATTTGTGTGTACTAACTTGAGTTTTGTTTTAACAGCTCAGGTGCCTAAAAGGCCAGAGGAGCTTCACAGGCCAACGTCCTTTTGATGGGATCCACATTGTCAACCATTTGCTAGAAGATGAGGACTCATTCCATTCCTCTGATGAAGATTTCATAGAAAATTCCCTACAGGAAAGTACCATTGCTTTTCCTTTGCATCGGGAACCTGACCCAATGTCTTTGGACCCCACTGTGGCAGATGGTAGCGAAAGCGAAACAGAAGATGGTGTGCTAGAAACGGAAGAGACCGAGCAAGTGGTTCGGAAGGAGCAGCCCCCACACAGAGAATCATATTCAACCACCGTCTGACCTTCACTGTGATCTCCACTGGATTCTCCAAGGAATTGGTTACCATATGATAAGGGAGTTTTGGAACAAACTGTTTCATATGTACATATACATATATATATATATATATTTTATGATCTTATCTGCCTTTTATCTTTGCCAAACTTTCACCACTGATTTTCCATTGCCATAAAGTAGACTGGGATATGGTCAATGGGTAAAATAAGGTTCTAGCAGTATTACTGATTACTAATGTTTCTTGTGTAGTAAATAAGATGATAACTCAATATGGGGACCAATTTGAAGTTACAAAACTATGGAAAACTGGGTTTTCTTCAGACAAAACTGCTCTTGTGCAATATTTTATGCTCAGTAAACAAATTGTATATTTATGTTTATCAACTTGTTTTCAGAGTGCTCTCTAGACCTTTTGACCAAGACATATATCTGATTTACCAGGTGTTATTTTGGAGATTTTGTTTTCCACTTTTAGTGGGCCACTAACAGTTCTCAAACACAAAGCCTCTTTCTTTATAATTTTATAAACACAAACTAATTGTTACCTGTTTTGAGTTTAAGATTTGTTTTACTTTCTAACTTTTATGTGTGTATGATACTTCCATGTGTTGGTTACTTTCAAATATATTATTTGTATATATTTATAAGTCTGTACTACCCAAACATTGGATATGATTTTATATAAAGAATACACATATTGCAAAATGACTGCTTTTAGCCTCCTAACAGAACTTCTGTAAATAATAAGTTGAAGGAAATAAAATCAGACACTAATATTTTAATAGCTTTAGGCTTAGCATTCAACAGTAGCAGATTCACCACTGATGGCTGTTCACAAACACTGTCAGCGAAATCTTCATGTGTATGTAATTTAAGCAGTGGGCCAAGGGTCCAAAATGCGAAATGATTATGTCTACAATAACTTGTGAATATTATCTTCAAATTCTCTTGTTTCTGATCAGTAGATAAAGCCATAGACTCCTTTCTTATTAGTTCTTGCTTTTGTATCATTTAGACTGCCCCTCCCCAGAAACCTGAATGCCTGTCATTAATATATAGTTTAAAAAAAAAACCCAAGTTATATTTCCCTATGGAGAAAGACCACAGGAATGTGTTGACTGGATACTTTGGATACTTTCTATTGTCACTGTCCGTGGCAGCCTAGATAAGAATAGCCATAGAGTAAGAGGAATGTAGAATTCAGTTTGTATGCAAGTACGGTTTTGCACAATCTTGCACACAGAAAAGAGAAAGAAAAAAAATGAGGTAGAGTAGAAGAGACCAAAGTAGTTTTCTATCTAAAACCAGATATAAGGCCTTCTACTACATTGTGGGTTAAGCCTTCCCCTTAGGCCTTCATATCTATTTACCTGAGAAGTGAAATTGAAAATATGCCTTCTCTGTCTGTAGCATCAGGTTAAATTATAGTGATTAAATAATTTACCCGTAGTCATAAGCTAGCAGTTAGAGCCTAGATACTATTCCAGACCTCTTGGACACCAAAACTTTCAAAATGGTCTACCTGATTAATATCTTGATTCCCTTCTTTTGTAGAGTGATTTAAGTACATATGGTTTAAATTTTTCCTGAATAGAGACAAAAAAAAGTATGCATATCAGCATACTCCAGCTCTCTGCAATTGAGGAAATGTAGAACTACCGGAAGTGACAGTCCTCCTGGAATCTGAGTGCTGGGGTTTCCTTTTGAGTTCTGTACCGTTAGCCAAAGCAGTCATTTCCCAAGTGAAATGATAGAACACACGGCCCTGTTACTTCCGTCACCCCTGCATCAGAATATCTGAATGAGGGCTGGGAATATGGCCTAGTGGTAAGAGCCCTTGCCTCCTACACATGAAGCTCGCGGTTCAATTCCCCAGCACCACATAAATGGAAAACAGCCAGACGGGGCGCTGTGGCTCAGGTGGCAGAGTGCTAGCCTTGAGCGGGAAGAAGCCAGGGAAGGTGCTCAGGCCCTGAGTCCAAGGCCCAGGACTGACCCCCCCCAAATAAAAAAGAATATCTGAATGAGACGAGGGGTGTATGTGTTCAGTGGTTGAGTGCCTAACATCTGTGAGGTCCTGGCTTTGATGCCCAGCACCACCAAAAAGAGAGAGAGAAAAAAGAGTGGGCTAGACCTATGAATCAGCAAACCACAGCTCACAAGTTAACTCCAGTCAGCTGACTGGTTTTACTTTTCCATATAGTTGGGTGGGAATTCAAGAGAATAATTTAGTCACCTGGAAATAATATGAAATTTGTATTTTAGTGTCCACAAATTGTTTTATTGGATCACACAACACCTATCATATTGTTGGTGGCTAGTTTTTGTGCTATATTGGCAGAGTTGAGCTGTTGGAGTAGAGACCACAAGGCTCACACAGCTTAATATGTTACATGGCCCTTTACAGGCAAAGCTTGATGTAGATACTTCAGAAGATCAAGTTTATTTACTTTGGCTTGATAGAAGATTAAACTGTAGGCTTTTGTTGTTGAGCTAATGATTTATAAGGATAAGATTTTCTGGTGGCCTTATACCCTGGAACTATTCCAAATGGCAAGTGTTGCCACTGTTTTAAATTATAACATTCCTTAGAAAACTATGGAATTCTAGCTACTCAGGAGGCTGAGATCTGGGGATCTTGGTTCAAAGCCAGCCCAGGCAGGAAAGTCCATGAGACTTATCTCCAATTAACCACCAGAAAACTGGAAGTGGTGCTGTGGCTGAAGTGGTAGAGGGCTAGCCTTTAGCTGAAGAGCTCAGGGACAGCACTCAGGCCCAGAGTTCAAGCCCCACAACCTAAAAAAAAAGGAAAATGTGAGAGGATATCTGTACCTGTGGAGGAGAAAAAAAAATTCTAGAATCCTCTTTAGAACATGCATCACTGCTATAGAGTAAATGCTATAATCTTCATTCAGTAAGTGCTATAATTTATAAATAGTATTGTTGTAGACTCACACTTGAATTCCAAAGTTTGAAGAATATTCTTTTTTTAATTTTTGGTGCCTGTCCTGAGACTTGAAATCAAGGCCTGAGCACTGCCCCTGAACTTCTTTTGATCAAGGCTAGCCCTTTACCACTTGAGCCACAGCTCAAGTTTGGGCTTTTTTTTTTTTTTTTTAGTTTGGTGAAGATCAGAGTCTCACAGACTTTCCTGCCCAGGCTGGCTTTGAACTATGATACTCAGATATCAGCCTCCTGGATAGCTAGGATTGCATATGTGAGCCACTGGTACCTGGCTGAAGGATATTCTTCAGAGGAGCTGGGGTATAGCTCAGCAGTAGAACATTTGCCTAACATGTTCAAAATCCTGGATTTGATCCCAGACACCCCCCCCACACACACACACACAAAAAGATAAGCTTAGAGAATTTCCTAAATACTCTCTCTGACTAGGAATTAGGTGTTAAACTATGGTAAGTAAATCTTAATTTGTTGATGGTCGTGTAATTTATACATTGGAAAACTAGAAACAACACTGATTCCAGCCAGGTAAGCCTACAATCACAGCTACTCAGTAGGCTGAGGCAGGAAAATCACTTGAGTACAGGGATTCAAGACCAGCCTAGGTAACACAGACTTTTATAAGAATTATTCAGATACACCTTACCTAGCTTTAAAATCTCTCTTGCCTTTAGGATACAGTGGGATACTATGCCCTGATGACTCCATTTCATTCACTAATGTAAGTATGTTGTAAGAATTTGAGCCAGGCACTGGTGACACACCTGTAATCCTAGCTACTCAGTCAGCCCATGCAGGAAAATCCAGGAGACTGATCTTGAATTAACCACCAGAAAACCAGAAGTAGAGCTGTAGCCAAAGTGTTAGAGTGCTATCCTTAAGCAGAAAAGCCCAGGGACAGCTCCCAGGCCTAAGTTCAAGCCCCACAATAGACAAAAAAAAAAAAAAGAATTTGAGACATTGACTACAATGGATTTTACTTAATCTCTAATATTTCTGTGTCATTTAAATGCTACTCACTGAATAGTTAAACAATATTAAGGAGGGAAAGTAAATGAAATGACACAATGGAGAAGCTGGGTCCTTTGGGATAGTTCTTGGTGGAACCACCATTGCCTTGTGTTGATATGCAGAACGTGGAGGCTGTCAGTGATTACACTGAAATAACAAAACAGAGAGAGACCTTAAGATCTAGAAAGCACTTTTTTTTTTTGTATGTGTGTGTGCCAGTCCTGGGGCTTGGGACTCAAGGCCTGAGCACTGTCTCTGGCTTCTTTTTGCTGAAAGCTAGCACTCTACCACTTGAGCTACAGCACCACTTCTGGCTTTTTCTGTTTATGTGGTGCTGAACCCAGGGCTTCATGCATGCAAGGCAAGCACTCTACCACTAAGCCACATTCCCAGCCCTTTTTTTGTTTTCTCTCTTAGGGAAAGAAGTTAAGTCACACAAATACCTGCCCCATTTTTTTTTGTTTTGTTTGTTTTGTGTTTGTTTATTGCTAGACAGTAGGTACCCTGTGTTTGGGACTAATAGAAACATTAAGTTATGCCCAGTTATTCTGAAAGAAAAAAACACCTTTTTTTCAGCTCAAAACATGATGTAGCGTGTTACTCTCTCCAGCTAGTGCCTTTGTTGGAAAATAATGAAATGTGTTATTTTTGATACCATAAAGAATCATTTGGTTCTTCATTTGCCATTTACATAATGCAGTGTGATCTTCAGATTTAAAGAAAGTACCTTGGGTTATGTGTTGGGAAAGCTTTGTATGGCCAGCTTGATTATTGTATAGGACTTGACATTGACAGCTAACAGTCTATGAAATTGGCAGTTTACTTATTAAGACTAGAGCTGTATAGTTTGAACACTGTTACTGCTCTACCTTAACAAAACTTACATTTTTTAAATTCATTAATTCTACTGAAATTAAAAAGTAGAGCAAATCCTACTTAGAACCTGTGTTTTCATATCACATCATTTCTTTTCACTCCAAAGAAGAGATGATAGAATATATTCCGTATACTACAGAGATGTGGGGTTATAATGTATTTAATTTTACTGTTGTAATTTTTATTATAACATTGTATGGTAACCTGAAATGTTTACTTGTGCCTTTACTTTAAACAATTAAAAGTTTTCCATTTTATGAGAATTTGTTTCTTTAAACTACTCAACTTTAAAAGAGGAAGGACATCCAAACACCAATGAGTAATGCTTGGCCTAGTAGAAGGTTGTCATTACTGAGGTTTGTATTTCGTATGCACGGGGCCTGCCTCTACCTGGTCTACAGCAGTCTGCTGCAGGATTGGTGTTCAGTAAATCATTTTCAATTTCATGAAAATCCAAATGTCTAGATTTTTTCCCCTTCCAGTACATGGTTATTATTTTTTATTTAAATAACTATCAGCAGCTAGGCGTCAGTGGTTCATGCTTGTAATCCTAGCTATACAGGAGGCTAAGGTCTGATGATCTTGGTTCAGATCCAGCCTGGGCAGAACAGTCTATTGATACTTAACCACCAGTGCCTGGCATTGAGACTTAACTACCAGTGCCTGGCTCACACTTGTAATCCTAGCCAGCCCCAGCAGGAAAGTCTGTGAAACTGTTATTTCCAATTACCAGAAAACCAGAACCAGCACCATCTCTCAAAGTGGTAGAGTGCTAGCCTTGAGCAAAAGAAGCTCAAGGACAGTGCCCAGGCCCTGAGTTCAAGCCCCAGGACTGGAAAAAAAACAACCCACAAAAACTCAGGGACAGCACCCAGCCCCTGAGTTCAAGCACTAAGACAGACAAAAAAAATAACCACCAAAAAGACAGAAGTGGACCTGTGGCTCAAGTGGTAGAGCACTAGCCTGTGTAAAGAAAAGCTCTGGGACAGCGCCCAGGCCCTTAAAAACAATAGTGCCAATAATTTCACTTTGTGATTTAGGTTACTAGTGATCAATTCAGTAGATACATTCCAGATACATTATTTGAGTTAGCAAGCACATGGGGTTAATCATAAGAGAAAAGTTACACCTGTAACTTTATCACATGAGTATCATTTATTATAAAACACGACTTGAGTCATCAACAGATGAATGAGAAAATGAAATGCAAAATATACAATAGAATATATTAGCCATAAAAAAGAACTCAGATCTAATATATGAGTCAGTGTGGATGAGCCTTGAAAATATGCTAATATGGAATCATACAGCAACCCATACAAGATCAAAGAATAGATAACTTCATAGAAACAAGTAGAGCAGACATTTACCAGGGGAGACATTATCTGGTAGGTATAAAGCTGCTACTTGAAATGCTGAAAAAATTTTAAGGGATGACATCTGGGCATGGTGGTGTACGCAAATAATCTCCACACCCAGAAGGCCAGAGGCATGAAACCCTGTTTCAAAAGCTTGGGAAGTGAAGGATACACTGAATATACTTAATGCCAATAATGTGCACACTTAAAAAGGATGTAAAAATAGGCATATTAAGAACTTAAGTGATAGTATGCAAATTAAAGCTATTCAAATAAAGGTATTTAGAAGGAAAACCTGAAGAACTACAAAATGGACAATTTGTGAAATTCTGTCACTAAGCAGAGACTCGGGCTGTGCGTTGATTAGATGTGGTGGCCTCCTCTGCTAGTTTGGGCCTTCCTTACCGGGTCTCTCCCACCAGACTCCAGGAGGCTTCCCACCTCTTTGTAACTTAACTGCTCCACCTGCAAGGACACCCCCCCCCCACACACACACACATTTCTCAATACTAATTATTGCCTGAAGGCCTTCACTTTCTAGAGAAAAACAGGGTTCTCTAGTTGGCTTTAAAGATGCTTCTCTGATTTTTTTTTTTTAAAGGAAGTGCACACTACACACATGAGAGCGCCCGAGGCTGAGATGCCATGACGGTTGAGGTGCACCTGGACCTCCTAACTGTTCCTGCCTCTGCTCTGGGCCTGGGACCCCATCTCTCCCCCCACTCCACCCCCGTCCCTGCAAGCGCTCTTCCTCTCCAGCAGAGGCTGCTGAATCTCTGGGCCCACTCTGCCTTTTCCAGCCTGCTTGGTGCTTGCTTGTCTACTCCAGGCACAGCGGTGTGTGGACCTGCGTCAGCCGAACAAGGCAGGATCTGCGTCCCGGTTTTTTTTTGTTTTTGTTTTTTGGGGGTGTGTGTCTGCTTCCCCTCTGCCTCCATGTCACTTCTGACATGTATATCAGATGTGGGGGTTCATGGTGGGCGTAGGATGGGCCCAACCACCCTCCATTTACAAAGAGAGGTTTAAGCCTGCAAGTGCCTAAATAGGGACCCATCTCAGCAGCCTCTTGACTAGCAGATAAACTTTACTACTTTGGCTGCTCAGCTTAAAGGAGTTTGAACAGACTCCTCCCCAGCTTGCTCTAGGGTCAAGACTGCAAGAACTCTAGCCAGCTGAAGTGGTAGAGCAGTGGGAAGCTGGAACACTAAGCATACATTTATAAAGAAATAATTCTTAGTTGATTCAAAGGCAGATCCCGGCTCTCGCCTTCTGTGGCAAGCCACCTCCCACTTGTGCTTTTTGGAACAATGTTTCTGGCTGGAAGCTTCCAGAAGTGGGGCTGGGATTTGAGTGGTCACAGGCAGTAGGTGTGTGGGAAGGCACTGTTTGCCCTGGCCCACAGCCCCTGAACACTTGGTAGCTATTTTAAACACATTCCACAACCTTTCATTTGCTTCACTAATTTCTCTAAAATAGAATTGTTTATTTGTGGGGCAAAACTGGAGAAGCTCTTGCTCTTTGATGAGTCAAGACAATGCATGTTCTTGAACCCAAAAGAGCCTGGGCCCTAACAAGTACACGGTCAGTCTCTGCTACTATTGCTAGCTGAGTTCCTTACAGAGAGAGAAAGAGAGATTGGGCAATGCATCTCTGAATTCCCCAGAACCAGTACAAGCTGCTCAGTAAACAGTTATTGATTTAAATGTTTTTTCTGCCTGTGGGTCCACTGGTATAATGGCATAAATATTATAGGTTTTGGGTGCTGGAAATTGGAACTCATGCATGCTAAACACATTCAACCTCTGATACCACCAGCCTTGCACATGAATGTATTGTTTGTAATGATGACTCAATAGTCTTTTTATTTTCTTTTCCTAGGGCTTGAGCTCAAGGCCTAGGTGCTGTTCCTGAGTCTCTTAGTGCTCAACGATAGTGCTCTACTACTTGAAGCCACAGCACTACTTCTGGCTTTTTCTGAGTAGTTTATTGGAGATGAGAGTCTCACAGACTTTTCTGCCCAGGTTGGCTTCAACCAGCAATCCTCAGATCTCAACTTCCTGAGTAGCTAGGATGACAGGCATGAGCCGTCAGCATCCAGCTACAGTCATCTTTAACACTGTCATGTATCAGTCAGGACAGGCTGGGTCATTCTGCAGTAACAAATGCCCTAAAATCTCAGTGGCTGAAAGGTCCATCACAAGCAGCTCGCTGCCGCTCTGCACTCCATGATTTTTATTTACGATCCAGACCAATGAAGTCACTTCTGTTTTAGATCTTGCTGGTTGTTAGGACCGAAAAGAAAAGAGAGATCTGAGGCCATACCTGCTGGCTCCAAGGTTCTGCCCAAAGATGACCACTATCACATCAACATAGCTCACTGGCCATGGTAAGTCACATGACAAGACACCACAGGAAAAGGCAGTCAGATCTGGAAATACTTTTCACTCTCTACTTTTAGTACATTTCAAAAATAATAGCTTTACAGTGATAGGTTATAAAATTCAGCCTTTTGTTTTTTGGTCAGGTGTGGAGTTGGTTGAGTGCTGTCCCTGAGTTCTTTTGCTCAAGGCCAGGGCTCTATGACTTTGAGCCATAGCACCACTTCCAGTTTTTGAGCAGTTAACGAGATAAGAGTCTTTGGGGATTTTCCTGCCCAGGCTGGCTCTGAACCTCAAACCTCAGATCTCAGCCTCCCGAGTAGCTAGGATTATAGGTGAGTGTCACTTCCAAAGCTTTTCCTGCCCAAGGCTAGCACTCTACTACTTGAGCCACAAGTTCCACTTCTGCTTTTTTTTTTTGTGGGTTAATTAACGATAACAATCTCAGGGACTTTCCTTCCCGGAGCTAAGAGTCTTGTGGACTTTTCTGCCTGTGCTGGCTTTGAACTATAGTCCTCAGATAGACTCCTGAAAAGCTAAAATTACAGATGTGACCCACACTGTTACCTGGTCAATATTTATGCTTTGTAGGGGCATCCTGAAATCAGCAGAAATGGTAAGATGCTGGGATCAACTTCAAAGTCGTTGCTGGAGGAGAACAGTGCATGGGGATGCAAATGAAACAAGTTTGGCTGTCGATTTGCTGTTGAAGTTGGGTAATGGGCACATTTAACTATTCTCTCAGGGCTAGATTTACACATGTATGTGCATAGATGGATATCTTTTATATTTTCCCTCCAAACACAAACCTCAGTAAGAATTTATGAAGGAGAATAAAGCAAAGGAGGCTGTTTGAGACTCCTTGTTAATCCCAAGGTCTGATTTTCAGGCAGAGTTTACAAGTTCTTTCTACAGACATCATCCTGCTTGGTGGAACTTGAGATGCATTTATCCCATTGTTAAATAAGATGTCCTGAATTGGGACTTTTCAACTGCTTGGTGCCTAGAGTTAAGAGTGAGAGCTTTACTATCTAATCCACAGAGACCTCCACTTCCGTGGGTATCTGTGTGATCTCAATAAGTTTCCTCTTTAAGCCCTTTGTCCTCAGGAATAATAACACCATGCCTATTTCATCAAGTTACTGCTGTGACATAATATAGAAATAGCCAGTAACCAACAAAAATTCATTATTAGCTTGATTGACAAACTTCAGGCCTGGTTTCTCAGTTCCATATACCAAGGGAATAAGATTTTAAATATGATTTATTATACAACATTATACTTCTTTCTTAGCCTTCTCAAGCTGGGGATCAAACCCCACATTTAATGCATGCTAGGCAGAGGCTTTAGTAATAAGCTACGTCCAGGGTCTGCATCACACTATTTATTGCTTTGGACTTTTTCAGCTTTTGAGTCTACTGGCAGGAATTGGCTATGGAGCCAGTTGTACAAACTTAGTAAAGATCCACGATCCTGCTGCCCTGTAGTAAGTCTTTAAGAATCTGATCAGAGGAGCATCTTCCTAGCTGAGGACAACTCTTTCTGTTGATGCAGATAAAAGTATTATCTCAAACTCTGGAGCCTGATCAAGACTTTCAGGCTAATCACTGTCAGAAAGATTTGATACTTGCAAAACAAGTATGCATTTGGTAGCTTTTCTCATCTTTTAACTAGTTTTATAGATTCAAGTGCCATAAAAGTTATTTTACTTATAACCTCTTTTCCATTACAAATACTTTTATTTTCTGTAGTGTAGCAGGAAGTTGTGCTATCCAGCTAAGCACCTGAAGGTGCTTACTTAGGATTTATTCTTGGCTTTAACATTCAAAAACTATTTATATTGGTATTCAATCCTTTGGGGTTACTAGGAGATTCATTGTATAATTCTTGATTATTCTTTTGGTTCTGCCTGATGGATGTGACTTTCAGGGTCTCAGCTGTAAGTTATGCAGATTCAGAGCAATTTCTGAGATAAGCTTACACCTGACTTTGGTTTTCTCTTCTAGGTGAGAAAACCTTTTATGCACCAGCTGTCCATAAGCACCTCCGCTTTCATCATAGGCCAGACACTAACCTGAATTATCTGTTAAGGCATATGTCTGAATTTAAACAAGAATAGCCACATTCTAAGATTAAACTGGGAGTTTAATCTTATCTTGTCATCCAATATTTATTAAAAACTCAGTCTAAAGAAGTAATTTTCAGGGAGGATTATTTGAAGCACGTATCAGCTTATGCACTTTTTAAGACCGTCTAGTCTAAAACATATTCAAGGATTAAGCCAGATCAGAAGACAGCTGGTACCTTGCTAGTCAGTGTCAGGGTTCTCAAAGTATAGCTGTTTCTGTTGTTTTGTTTTTGTTTTTAATTTACCCAAGAACTCTTTTGTGGATGTCAATGATATATACTAAATGTTAAGAGAAATAACAAATTTTGCTTTAAGGGTGAATAATATGGTTCATTTGTACCACAATAAGCATTTAGACTCTCAGAAAGAAATATGACTGATCTTGGTCCCAAAAATAGTTGTCAGTGGACTGGGCATCATTAGCTCAATGCCTATCATCCTATTTACTTAGGAGGCTGAGATCTGAGGATCATGGTTCAAAGCCAGCCCAAGCAGGAAAGCCTGTGGGACTTATCCTTGATTAATCACCAAAAAAGCAGGAAGTGGAGTTGTGGCACCAGCATTGAGTAAAAAGCGAAGGGATGGTGGTGGGCCCTGAATTCAAGCCCCAGTACCAGCAGCAGCCCCTCTCCACTCCCAAAAAAAGGAAAGAAAGAATTCTGCTAGGTGCCAGTGGCTCATGCCTGTAATCCTTGCTAATCAGGAGGCTGGGATCTGAAGATTGTGGTTCTAAGTCAGCCTGAGCAGGAAAGTCTGTGAGGATTTTTTTTTTTTTGCTGGGACTGGGCTTGAACTCTGAGCCTGGGCACTCTCCCTGGGCTCCTTTTGCTCATGGCTAATACTCTTATCACTTGAGCCACAGTGCCACTTCAGGATTTTTTCTGTGATTAATTGGAGATAAGAGTCTCACAGACTTTTCTGCCTGGGCTGGTTTTGAACCAGGATCCTTACATCTCAGTCTCCTGAGTAGCTAGGATTACATGTGTGAGCCACTGGCACCTGGATAGACTTTTTCCCATGTTGATCTTGAGGCTTGAGCTCAGGGCCTAGAGTGCTATCTCTGACAATTTTTTCTCAAGGATAGTTCTCTACCACTTGAGCCACAGCTCTACTTCCAGCTTTTATTGGAGGTTGGGGTTAATGGGAGATAAAAGTCTCAAGGACCTTTCTGCCCAACCTGGCTTTGAACCATGATCTTCAGATCTCTGCTAGGATTTCAGGTAGCACTACAAGGGCCTGGCCTAGACTTTTTTTTTTAAAGATAGAAAAATACCCTTGGCTTTGATGGCTCCTGCCTGTAATCTTAGCTATTCAGGAGGCTGAAATCTGAGGACCACAGTTCAAAGCCAGCCTGGGCAGGAAATTATATGAGACTCTTATCTCCAATTAACCACCAGAAAACCAGAAATGATGCTGTGGCTCAGAGTGGTAGAGTCCTAGCCTTGAGCAAAAGAGCTCAGGGACAGTGCCCAGGTCCCGAGTTCAAGCCTCCTGACCAAAACAAAACAAAACAAAAACATACAACAACGCACATTTGAATAATGAGACACAAGAATAAGTTTTGTTTTCTTGTTCTGTTCACTTTTCAAATGTCCTAGCTCCTAGCTCTGCCTCTTGTACAACTCCAGCTATTTTCTGTTTACAGCATGAGGTAAGAGAATTTATCCTTTCTGCACAACCCCACTCTCATCTCCTCTCGGGTCAGTGACAGGCAGATGACTTTGGGCTCTAGGCTTTTGCAATGGGGTTTGATTCAGAGACAAGGTTTTGAATCAACAGGTTTGGTTTTATTAAAGGTGCTACTAGATATTAGAATCCGAGCTTTTTTTTTTTTCTTGTGGGTCGTGGAGCTTGAACTCTGGGCCTGGGTGCTGTCCCTGAACTCTTCACCTCAAGGCTAGCACTCTACCACTTCAGCCACAGTGCCACTTACAGTTTTCTGGTGGTTAATTGGAGATGAGTCTCACAGACTTTCCTGCCTGGTCTGGCTTTGAACCACGATCCCCAGATCTCAGCCTCCTGAGTAACTAGGATTACAGGCATGAGCCACCAGTGCTGGGCTTGGGCTTTTTTTTTTTTTTCCCAGTCCTGGGGCTTGAACTTAGGGCCTGAGCACTGTCCCTGGCTTCTTTTCGCTGAAGGCTAGCACTCTACCCCTTGAGCCACGGTGCCTCTTCTGGCTTTTTCTGTTTATGTGGTACTGAGGAATCGAATCCAGGGCTTTGTGCATGCAAGGTAAACACTCTACCACTAAGCCACATTCCCAACCCTTGGACTCTCTTAAGAAAAAGCAAGAAATCAAACATATACATATATATATAATATACATATAATATATGTTATATATAATATTATATATACAATATTTTTTCCAGTCCTATGACTTTAACTCAAGGCCTAGGCACTGTCCCCGAGCTTCTTTACACACACACACACACACACACACACACACACACACACACACACACCATATTTTTAACCAATCTAGAAAAACAAAATTGTACCTCTTCAGGGAGTACTATGTGATATTTCAACACACCAACATGGATTTCTTGAAGTTCTTCATGGATAAGGATCCATGAGACAGAAATTGCGAGAATGTCTGCCTGGAAGAACTTCCAGGCTTTCCTTCCATTGCCTAGGACAGAACAGATAGGAAGGCTGGAACCGGCCATGATCTAGAGCTGCACTCCTCTGGGGTGTTGATGGGAGCTGATGATCTGCAGACTGGGCACACCACAGCGCCCCTACTCCAGGAGCCTCCACTCCCAGCTGCCCTTCAAGGATGGGGTCACATCTTCCTTCCAGAGAACTGGGTTTTGTGAGTCATTGTTTTAATTAAAATATATAGCCTCTGCGTATCATCAGGGGGGAAATGATGAAAAATTCAATAGAAGAATTTTCACTCTTGTTAATATTTTTTTTCCATTCAGTAAGTAAAATCTACTACTTTTTTCCATAAAAGTTCACACTGAATCTGTTTATGAGGAGTCATAGAATACAGCCCACACAAAGATGACACTCATCAGTCAGTGTGTTCTTAAGAACAATGTAAAAAAACCAGTTTTCTTATTTGAGCTCTGAACACCGAAGCTAACAGCTCCTTTCTGCCTCCTTCAGATGTTAGAGATTCTATGTAAATTAATTTTATGGTAATAG
The DNA here is from genome assembly GCF_023159225.1 of Perognathus longimembris pacificus. Lineage (NCBI taxonomy): Eukaryota > Metazoa > Chordata > Mammalia > Rodentia > Heteromyidae > Perognathus > Perognathus longimembris. The sequence continues at coordinate 75,656,013 of NC_063167.1, read as the reverse complement.
ATTATATTTTATAATGCAAGGATATTTTGACATACCAGTCCCACAGTGTTTTGTTTTGTTTTTTTTTTGGCCAGTCCTGGGCCTTGGACTCAGGGCCTGAGCACTGTCCCTGGCTTCTTTTTGCTCAAGGCTAGCACTCTGCCACTTGAGCCACAGCGCCGCTTCTGGCCGTTTTCTATATATGTGGTGCTGGGGAATCGAACCCAGGGCCTCATGTATACGAGGCAAGCTCTCTTGCCACTAGGCCATATCCCCAGCCCCTCCCACAGTGTTTATTAAAGAAAAATGTTTTTCTCTGTTTGAAAGGCTCAGTATGTTAATATAAGATGGAGTCCTACTCATAAGTCTTATGGTCATTTATTTCCAAATTTTCTCCTTCACTTCACTTCCCAACTTTCGCATATCTTAATTGATTAAAAAGAAAAAAGTGTTACCCATTTTCCATAAGTGATGGTACCATGAAATCACATTCTATGTTGTCATTTGAATATTATTTTGATAGCCTGCTGCTTGTAAAAGAGAGAATCACATATCTAAAACTTACATTTAGTCTGTACACAATTGCCATTTTGCATTTTCCTTGAATTCATACAATTAAAAAATATCGAACTAAGACAGCTAATCCAAAGACAAAAATGAAATGTTCTTTTTAATCACCATGTGGATAAAATTATGGCAGTTTGACCAGGTGTGGCCACTGTGTAACAAAATACGTTTTTGTACTAAAATAAAGACAAGTGCCATAGCTGGCCTTTAATTCAGGTCTTATTTTTCTACACTTGACTTTTGTAGTACTTTAGTTATTTATTAAGTGATACCATTCCTTCTGGCTTATGCATTACACAAAAATTCTAGCCAAGGCATTTATCCTGGTGTATATCAAAGGCTGTAACAATATTCATGGTTGGATCCAGAACCTCCACTACTAAAAGCATACCCTAAAGGAATATCTTTAAATGTGGGGTATGCACAAAGTCTTGATTTAATCTCTAGCACCATCCCCACGAAAGTGGAGAAAGCTAAATCTAGAAAACTTTCAACACTACTTAAAGTAGTAAAAATAAAGAAGTAAAGACAAACTAAATGCTAAGATAAACACTGAGTAAATCTAATCTACTTGATAGGATCTTTTTTTTTTTTTTTTGGCCAGTCCTGGGCCTTGGACTCAGGGCCTGAGCACTGTCCCTGGCTTCTTCCCGCTCAAGGCTAGCACTCTGCCACTTGAGCCACAGCGCCGCTTCTGGCCGTTTTCTGTATATGTGGTGCTGGGGAATCGAACCTAGGGCCTCGTGTATCCGAGGCAGGCACTCTTGCCACTAGGCTATATCCCCAGCCCTTGATAGGATCTTTTTGCAGCAACTAGAATCATGAAAGATTATGTTTCAGAGACAAGAGTATTATGATGTTTTATGGATTTTTTTGTTTTTTTTTTATGTTTTTTAACTGATACCTATATATGTAAATGGCACATGCTAATGAAGTTCCCCATAATATTCTTATGTCATAACTTTATTTACATAGTTCTTACTACAAAAATAGTTTATGGTTGGGCACTGGTAGTTCACGCCTGTAATCCTAGCAACACCAGAGGCAAAGATCTGAGGATTGCAATTCAAAGCCAGAAGTGGTGCTGTGGCTCAGTGGCATTAGCCTTGAGCAAAAAGCAGCTTAGGGACAGCACCCAGGCCCAGAGTTCAAGCACTATGATGTTCTTTTTTAAATGTCTCAAAAATTTTGAGGCGGAGAGGGGAGAGAAGGTTTCCCTATGTAGCCCAAGATAGAGGAGGTTTGGAGATCCTTCTGCCTCACCTCCTGAGTGCTGGCTTTACTGACTTATAAGCCAAGCCCAGCTCAACTCTTTCAGTGGAGGGAAATTCTGACCCATGAGATACTGCGTGGACTAGATGGATGAATGTCCAGAGCTTGGAAATGTTTGCCCTATGAGCTTATTTTGTGCTAGGGACCTCCAGATGCATTGATGTTACTTATAATTAACAAATTACTTTGAAAATGTCAAGTTTAAAAATCATTTTTGTAAAGGTCTTATTATAGAAAATTATTCTCCCAATGAGTACTTGCTTACCACAAGAGCTCTTTCAATGTCAGAGGAATATGGGGAGAGATAAAGATTCTTAATAGCCGTGAAAAAAAAAGTGCATGGCAGGGTGCTTTGCATCTTCAATTTTGGAGTAGTGAAAAATCAAAGATAGGTTCATGGTATTGTTCCTTCCAGTTCTGGCTCTTTGCTGCAGCTTTGAAGGCTTCTTAACCTCTTCAGGTTCCCCACTTGTTTGTCTTCTATTCTCCCGCCAGGGCGGGAACATCATTTGACACTATACAACTAGAGCTGTCCTGACCTCAATAGTTAAACATTTTAACGTGCATTTATTGGTTTAAATTAGTCATACATCCACATGATTCAAAATGTAAAAGATATAAATGGAGGATTCAATGTCATCTGTCCCCTTGCCGGCTTCTCTCTGAGTGTCCTGGCCCCATTTCCTAGTTTTATTTGCACACTAAGAACTTTCAAGATGTGGAAAATGGAAAGGAATAGTTTTATCTAGAAGAAGGGGATTTATTCTAAGGTAAGACTGCTCAAGCTGCATTTGCTCTCCTGATAGCTCCACCCAAGTTTTCAGATTTTCAGTCACACTTAACTATTACATAGTCACAGCGCCTTGCCATGGGGTTTGACTTTGAACTTGCTAATATGCAAAGGAAATGGCCCCACCACTTCTCTGTATCTTGGTTACTAAGAATTTTATTAACTCAGGGACAATTGGTTTATGATTGTAATCCCAGCTACTCAGGAGGCTAAGATCTGAGGATTGTGGTTCATAGCCAGCCCAGGCAGGAAAGTCCACGAGACACATCTCCAGTTAACCACCAAAAAGCCAGTAGAGCTATGCTTCAAGTGGTAGAGCACTAGCTTTGAAAGGGGGGGGGGAACCTTTTATAGTATTTATCATTATCTTTTAAATATTTGCCTTCTGGGTGACATTGCCTCAAAAGAACTGTACTTACTACCTGACTTATGAAGTGGTAACCCCTCTCTGTACACCACCTTAATAATAACAAAAATTATATTTTAAAACTATATTTGCTTTCTTCTCTTGAATAGGTTAGAAGACAGAAAGATTTTGTTTTTGGACTACTTTGAGATTAATACACTTTAGGCCAGGACAAACACAGAAGAAATAAAATATAAATCGGTTATGCTTAATTTCTCTTTAGTTTATTCAATTTTCTGATCTTCTGACTTAGGTTTTTTAAAGGTTTGTTGAACAAGAAGGACTGATAGCAGATAACTGAGCCATGGCCTGTCGTGCATACAGTAATGGGATATATTGTTATGAACCAGTTTTTAGGAAAATATGCTTGAAACTCCCAGTACCAACAAAAGAAAACATAAACTTTAAAATGTGACATTTTGCAAAAACACAAACACATAGGAATATCACCCTCCCTTCTCCGGGGTCTGATTTTATTGAAGGATGCTTGAGCACGAAACTGATTGGAATCCAACTCAATTCACTCAGAAAAGCAACGTGATGACAATGCTTCTCCCCCGGCCCAGAAAAGGGGGCAGGAGTGGGGCTGCAGTATTTGTTATTTGCTTACCAGAAATCCCACCCACTCATCTTCCCAGTCTACCAATGCTTGTTAAAAGCCCACGGAGGGCACCGGGAAGACCCGATGCCGATCCTTCAGGCACCTCCACGCAACACGCAATCCGCGCGAGGCTGCACCGTACGTTCAATGCTCCCAGGGTCGGGCCACTATGGCGGACCACCGCTCCCCGCCCCACGGAGGACCAGGTGCCGGGGGACGGCCTCCGGCGCGGGCACAGCTTTCCCAGCCGCCGCAGTCCCCGCGCGCCCCGACCACGGGACCCCAGCCCAGGGCCACAGGGCCGCGCCGGGCGCTGGGGCTCCGCGCCCCGTCGCGGGGGGGGCGGGTGGGGAGAACGTGGGGCGCCCCGCTCAGGTCTCGCCGCCGGGCGCCCCCGGGACGCGCCGCCAGGGCCCTCCGCGCCGGGGGCTCGATGGCTCGCCCACCTCTTCCAAATTTAACCATTACCTAAATCCGAAGGGAAATGAGCAAACCTCTGGGATGGGGCGTCAAGGTATTTTCAGCCTCGCTGGGCGTATTTATCCCGAAGTGTTTCCACAACAAGCTATTTTGGGGCGGCGGGGCAGGTTTCGCTCTGCGGACGCCGTGGTCACTTGCCGGGCTCCAGGCCGGCGGCACCGCGGCCCGGTGATTCACGGCCGCGATCGGGGGTGGCGCTGCCAGGCAGGCGGCGGGACCCGGGGTGCCCCCCAGCGATCGGCCCTCACCCCCACCCCGTCGCGTCCGTCAATCAGTGTCCTGAATCTGTGACTTCTCGCTGCGGAAGTCTCTGGGGAGCCGAGAATAGTTCCATTTTCTTTCTAGTCATTTCTAGTGCCTGGGTGGCCAGACCTCGGGTTCCTCATCGAGGGCCCCCGGCGTCCCACAGAAAACACGGGGAGGGCTGCGAGGGTGGGGGGCGCGCCGGGTGGAAAGACCCGCGCTGGGGCCACCTCCTGACTCGCGCGCGCCGCCGCCCCGCACCCGTCGGGGGGATGGGGGCGGCGGGTCTCGAGGGCCAGCGCGCCGCGCGCTCCCTAACGCTCAGGAAGTGAAGCTGCGGTTTTGGGGGCTGAGCTCGGAAGGAGATTAAAAAAAAAAAAAAAAAAAAGCGCGGTGGGTCTCTCCCGAAAGCAAGATTCCGTTTGCACACTTTCGGTGTGGGGTGCCCGCGCCCTGACCCCGCAGGTAGGCTTGCTGTGCCTCCCACCCTGGCGGGGGCGGCCTCGAACACCGGCCGGGTACTAGGGGGTAGGGGGTGTCCCAAGGGCGCAGGCGGGTCCCCACCTGCTCCCTCCGGCTGGGCGGGCGTCTGGACAGCGTCTGAAGTGGGGTTGGAAATTGGAAGCGAGGGTCCCACGCCGGGGGTTTGAGGGTCCGGCAGGGATTCTCCGGGAAGGAAAGTTCTCGTGAGAAGCAGAGGGCGACCGGGGCGGCGAGCGCCAGCGCGGGCCGCGTGCGAGGAGGCGCCGCCCCGCCCCCGGGGCGCCAGCTGCGGCGCGAGGCCGCCTTCCCACGCGCTCCGCCCGCCCGCCCGCCCGGCTGCTCCCCGCTCCCACCGAGGAACCGGGAAGGCCGGCCGGGGTGCGAGACAGGCCTCGGTCTGTGGCCGGGGGACAGGAGGGGCACCTCCTCGCCCACCCGGTCTCGCGTGGCTCCTGACCGCGCCTCTGTTTCCCGCGCGTCCGAGCCTCGGGGAGGCCGTCCGCGCCTTTTCACCTGTTTGCCTTTCTTCCAGATTTTCGGGTGGTTTCGACAATGGCTTTTTCGGCGTTTGTGTTGTCTAATTGTGTGGCCGGAGGGCGCAGGGAAAAGTGAAGCTTTTCTAGGGAGGTCACAACAAACGGAGGCGAGCACCCCGAAGGGTGTCCTGGCGCGTAGACCACGGGAAACATGACTGGGAGTTCCGCGCCCGCCCTCCCCGTTCTCTCTTCTAAGGAGCCCCTACACTCGTGGAGAAGGGGACACGGTCGCACCCGGGATCCCGCCTAGGGCGCGCGCCCTCCTGTTAGAGTCCCTGAGGGCTTTGAGGGGAGCGCGCCGACGGGCACGCGGCTCGCGCCCTTTATCCGGAGTTGCCGGGTTCCGCAGAGTCAACTGCACGGGGTCTGAGGGTCGGGGGGGAACCTGCGAAGGCCTGGGGCCCCCCGAGCCCTGCTGTTGAGGCCAGCGAGGGCGTCGCAGAGCTGCTCACCCCGACATTGCCCAGCTCGCTCGGGAACCCGGCCTCGGTGGCCTTGGCCGGGGGAGGGCGGCGAATTCGTTTCCCCCAGACCTTGGCCGCGGGGTCCCGCCCCCGAGCGCCCCGCCTCCCGGCGGCTCGGGTTTCCACCCGAGATTAGGTGAACTGATTGGGGGTTGAGGAGAGCGACGGCGCGGTCGGCTCGCTCCCGGCCTGGTTAGCTCCCCGTCGGCTCCCCCGCCTCGGCCCGTGCCGCTGAGTGCCGGGTCCCCTAACCCGTCGTGGCACCGCGAGTTTCTCGGGCAGTGCAAGCGCCGCAGACGCGAAGGGCCTAGGGTCGGACTTTTGGCGAGCGGAACGGAAAGTGCTTCTGCCCTGGGACTCGGTTTCCGAGGTTAGGTCTATTGGGTCGGGAGTGTCTCGCCCCCGTCGCAGCCCTGGCCGTGGCTGCTGTATCCGAGGCTTCGGGATCCATTTGTTTTCCACGGTGGGGGTGGGCACGAGTGAGGGGTGTGTGTCGTGAGCTGGGTGAGATTTCTTCCCTGGGCAAGGGCTGGTCCTTGGCCGCCAGCCCCCTGCTCTGTCCCTTAGTGTCCCCGCGTCTGACCCCCTCGCCCGTCGTAGAGGTCCGGGGCTCTTTGCCCCTTCCGGCTCGCCACCTCCGACGCCCCTCTGGCGTCTAGGGGAATCCGCGCTCCCCAGCTCCAATGCTGGGATAACGGAGCTCCGGGGAGGAGCGGCCCGCGCCCCGCAGCGTGAGCCCCGAGCTTTCTAGGGGTGGGTGGGGGCGTGGGCCGGGCGGGCGGGAGGAGGCCGGAGCTGGGCCCCGGGACAGGTAGACGGCCCGGCGGCGGCAGTGGCGGCGGCGTGCAGGCCTCGCGCCACCTGTCCGAGTGCCACCTGGTGCGCGCGGGCCAGGCCCCGCCCCGCGGCCGGGCGCGCTCCTCCCCGTCCGGCCCGCGTCCCCCGCCCCGGCGCCCAGCCTGCGGTCCCCGCGAGCCGACCCGCGGCTCCAAGCGCGCCTGCTCACTTTCAGTGCTCCGAGTGACCGCGCGCAGACGCCGCCGCCGCCGATCCTTGGACCCCAGTGGAGCCACCATGCCGCGCTCCTTCCTCGTCAAGAGCAAGAAGGCGCACAGTTACCACCAGCCGCGCTCGCCCGGCCCCGACTACTCCCTCCACCTGGAGACGGCGCCCGCGCCGGGCCGAGCAGGTGCGGGTCGTGCGCGCCAAGCGGGGCTGCTCCCAGGACGCCACGCCGAACCTGATTCGGGCCCCGCACTCTCCAAGAACCGGGGGAAGGGCAGCCCCGACGCCCCTCTGATGTCCTGACTGCCCCTGATAGTCGGGGTTCCCCCGGGGCTGGGCGGCCAGGGGGGCAGCCGGGCCCGCGGGTGGCGGTGGAGTTCAGCCCGGCCCGGCTCGATCGCGTCCCTCTACCCCCCTTGCCTCTCCGCAGACGGCACGCTGAGCGCGGTCGACGCGGCGGCGGAGCCTCAGGACCGTTTGTCCCCCGAGTCTCAGCTCACCGAGGCCCCCGACAGGGTCTCCGCGTCCCCAGACAGCTGCGAGGGCAGCGTGTGCGACCGGAGCTCGGAGTTCGAGGACTTCTGGAGGCCTCCATCGCCCTCCGTGTCTCCAGGTAGGGTGAGGGGCCCGTGGGACCCGAGGCGCCGAGATGGTTCCTAGGGACGGCCTTCCCCCGGAGGGGGAGCATGGGAGGGCGGGAGGGGTGGCCTGGAGCCCCACTCCCATTCGTTTGAACGGAGTTGGACTGGGGGCGAAAACAAGCTAGTGGCAGCAATCGCCGAGGTCTGGTTTTCCGACCAGAACTGATTGTTTCTAGTGTGTTAGGACTCCATTATCTAGGTATCCCCACCCCCATAGGTGGGTGCTGGCGTCGCCCCTCCCGCCAGGGGTCCCTTCAGTGGGTTGACTTGCCCCGACGTCAGTGACAGTGAGTGTGTCTGGGAGGCATGGGTGGGGTGGGGGGCGGCTTCCTGAAGGCCAGGGACACCGAGGTGCAAGGCCCAGTGCAGCTAGAACCCCTCCGACAGAAGCGGCCTCTACTGCACTGGACGGCCTGACAGAGCAATTTGTGAATGCTGATGACCTCGGGTTCAAAACGCCACCCCGACGGTGGTGGTGGTGGCTAAACCTTATAGATTGTGAGCACACTTCTCCTTTCTTTTCTGCCATTCCTGGGGCTTGAACTAAGGGCCTCGAGCTGTCACTGAGGATTTTGCTCAAGGCTGACGCTCTACCACTTGAGCCACAGCTCCCCTTTAGGCTTTTTGGTGGTTCACTGGAGATAAAAGAGTGTCATGGACTTTCCTGCCTGGGCTGGCTTTGAACCATGATCCTCAGATCTCAGCCTCCTGAGTAGCCGGGATTATAGGCGGAGCCACAGGCGCCCGGCTTTTGCGGTTTTCTGAGACACTTCTGCTTAGACCCTCACTACCTCCGGGGTTGCGCGGGGCTGGGAGGGTCCCAGACGCCCTGCCCCTGGGGACCAGGGCTTTCCCGCATGTTCCCGGAGGCGTCTTTCCCTGGGGACGCCCGGTCCGGAGTCCCGCGTGCACCCCGCGGTCCACCCGTCTCCTCGCCCCGCGGCGTCCCCCGCGGCTCGCGCGTTCTAACGTAGCCGGACGCGGGACGGTTAGCGGGCGCCCTGTGCGGGCCCAGCGGCCTCCGGGCTCCGAGCCGACGCCCTCCCGTGCCTCCGCAGCCTCGGAGAAGTCGGCGTGCCCGTCGCTGGACGACGCCCAGGCCTTCCCGGTGCCTTTCAAGCCCTACTCGTGGAGCAGCCTGGCGGGCTCGGACCTGCGGCACCTGGTGCAGAGCTACCGGCCGTGCGGGGCCCTGGAGCGCGGCGCCGGCCTGGGCCTCTTCTGCGAGCGCGCCCCGGAGCCGGGCCACACGGCAGCGCTGTACGGCCCCGAGCGGGCGGCGGGCGACGCGGGGCCCGGGGCGCCCGGGAGCGGCGGCGGCGGCGGCGGTGGCCCGGGCCTGGGGCTCTACGGCGACTTCGGGCCTGCCGCGGCCGGGCTGTACGAGCGTCCGGCGGCAGCTGCGGGCCGGCTGTACCCGGAGCGCGGCCACGAGCTCCACGCGGACCAGGGCGCCGGCGTCAAGGTGGAGTCGGAGCTGCTGTGCACCCGCCTGCTGCTGGGCGGCGGCTCCTACAAGTGCCTCAAATGCAGCAAGGTGAGGCCCCCGCGCCCCGCGTCCTGCGCGCCCTGCGCCCCGCGCCCCGCGCCCCGGCTCAGCCGCCCTCTCCGGCCCCGCCCGCCCGCCGCAGGTCTTCTCCACGCCGCACGGGCTCGAGGTGCACGTGCGCCGCTCCCACAGCGGCTCCAGACCCTTCGCCTGCGAGATGTGCGGCAAGACCTTCGGGCACGCGGTGAGCCTGGAGCAGCACAAGGCCGTGCACTCGCAGGTGAGCGCGGCCCGCCGCCGCCCCCGCTCCCGGGCACCCCGGGCCCCGCCGCCGCCCCCGGCCGCAGCGCGCGGGGGTGGAGAGGAACCTGGGCGGACGGCGTCGACGGAGGGGTCTCAGCGTCTGGACTCCCAGAGTGTGCGCCCTATTATTCCTTTGGGGTTCAGGAAGGTTTGTGGGCGCTGACGCTAGCTGCACCTTTGTATCGGGTTTATCAGCCCTGATTCTTCTCCCCACGCGGCGGCCCCACGACCCTGCCCGACAGCGCGGGGAGCTCGGCTCGCTTAGAACGCCCAGCTCGCGTTCCCTCCATTCATTGATCACTGTGCCAAGTACTCGGGAATCCTATGGCACTCCGGCTCTGGGTGGGACGACCCGCGTGCCAGGGCAAGCTTAGCTGGGAGCCATAGTGGGCAGATAAGCAAATAAGTGCCCAGATAACCGCATAGCGGGGCCAGATAAATAAGTGCACAAGTAACGATGGTAGGAGAACGCTTATTTACAAAGTCATCTTAGAAGAATATCAGCCCCTTTCCTCCAGCACGGGGAGGGGAAACCTGTGCTAGGGGAGGGGGGCCGATGTTAGAAGATGGGGGAGCAGTGTTAAATGGGTGGAGATACAGGCTTCTGTCAAGGGGTGTGGAGGGTTGTGGTTGAAAAGTGTTTTGGTAGAAGAAGCATTTAGAGGATGTATGTTCAAGGAGAGCGACGCGCGTGAAGAACGGAGACGAACAGGGGGAGGAGGGAGGACAAAGGAGGACGCACAGGCTGGGGTGGCCAGGGGAGCCTGCGCGTTTGCGTGAGGTTGGTGTGGAGGAGGTGACTCCCAGGTGACTGCGGGAGTGCTCGTGGTTGTCCCTGCAGGAGCGCAGCTTCGACTGCAAGATCTGCGGCAAGAGCTTCAAGCGGTCCTCCACGCTGTCCACACACCTGCTCATCCACTCCGACACCCGGCCCTATCCCTGCCAGTACTGCGGCAAGAGATTCCACCAGAAGTCAGACATGAAGAAACACACCTTCATCCACACAGGTGAGCTGACGGTCCTCGGCCCCCGGAAACAGCCGAAGGCCAAATGTACCTCACCTCGCAGATTTTCTGGCCCCGGTGAGTGATAAAGGAGGCTTTTCAGTTGGAGTGAATCACAGCACCAGTGAAAGAAAACAAAGAGACAGATTCTCTTGGATTCATTCACAACTATGGTTCTCCCCAGAGGGACCTTGATTTGGGGCTGAATTTGAAACAACAGCAGATAGACCTATATATTTTCTATTCTGGGGAAAAAAAATTTCTCCCCTGCTCCAACTGCTGCCTGCTCAGGGTGAAATATCAAGAGTGTTGCTCTAAATGTTTACCTAGAGATGGAGGGCTTTCTCTAGTGCTCCCACACAGCCTTTTGAAGGAGGTGCTGTGCCTCCTGCTGTGGTTTTATTTTACAGAGAACTTACTCTGTTTGAGTAAGGAAAACAAATTAGCAACTATTAGTAATATTTTTTCTTATGACCACAAGTCCAAGAGACAAAAACCGTTCTTCAGTCCCACTTTTGAGATAAGGAAAGTGAGGCATGGAAGGGTAGAATAACATGTCCAGGGTTATCCTGCTACACAGGCAGGCCTGGGCTCCAATTCAGTTCTGTCTGACCTCTCAGATGTCTGCACTTGACCGCTTTATCATGTTATACTTCCAGTCACGAGAGTTGGCAAAAACAGAAAACTTCTCATCACTTTTTCTCTTTTCAAAATGATATCAAATTTATGCCTGGCCAGTGATAATTCCTTGCCTACAGTGTAATGCTCTAGAATTCACGGAGTGCTTTCAAAGCTGTCATTTTGTTTGATCTTTCCTGCCACCCCCATAAAGTAAAACGAGCTCCTCTAAATCATCTAGTAGGTCAGAGCCATGGAGTGACTTACTAAAAGTTAGACTAAATAAAACACGGGGCCATCGAGTGCTCCGCCTACAGGGCTTGCTCTTTAACACTTATATGCAGCTGGGTTGTTTTGTTTTTGTTTTTGTTGCTTTTAGGTGCTGGACCTAGGGCTTGAACTCAGGACCTGAGTGCTGTCCCTGAGCTGTTTAGCTCAAGAATAGTGCTCTACCACTTGAGCCACAGCCTCACTTCTAGGGGTTTTTGGAGGGAGGGCTGGTTAATTGGATATAAGAATCTCATGGACTTTCCCACACGGGCTGGCTTCGAATTGCCATCCTCATATCTCAGTTTCCTGAGTAGCTGGGCTTATAGGCATGAACCACTGGTGCCCTGCAAGGTGAGGATTTTAATGCCAGGAACTTGTGGGCATTGGAGGCATGTTGGAATGTCTCTAAGAGCACCCTCTTTAGTAGTCAACAAGACACTGAGACTCAGAATCTGATAATTTTACTGCAGAATATGAATATTTAAAATAAATCAGTGTGTCTAAAACTCAATGTTGGTGTTTATAAACATGCTTAGACAGATATTTGTTTCAGAAAACAAATCCTGTTTTAATCATGCCCCCCCCTCCCTGAAATTCCCATGCAATTCTCTCCTTACACTTAGAAACGTCCAAGGCACTAAATAGAATGCAACCAGGATCCTGACTGACTGAAACATTAAACCCTCCTCAAACATTATGGCCAGACTCCATTTCTGGGATTTTGTTAAAACTAAAACCCTAAATTGTTAGGATATATTTTGCTGAGTGAGTCCTTACCCAAGAAATATGAAGCATGAAGACAAAAGTGCGAAGAAGAGGCACTGGGGGTTCACCCAAAAACAAATTTCATCTATTTTGTGTTTTTCCCCCCAAGGCTGAGTCCTCACCCACAATTTCATGCTGGGACGATGTGGAAATGTGTACCATTCTCGCTGTTTGTTGAATACTAATCTGTGGTAGACTTGCTGTTATGTAAGGAGTCCTGTGATTAACCTCACAGAAGGAAAGTACAAACAGAAAAAGATCTGCTATGTTAAGAAATACTTTGTGGCTCAAATATGGATTCTTCAAATGAGACTTGGGGAAATGTCTGTGTCTCAGATGCTTTCTGCCCTCTTTTAGGAGGGGGGCAGCCCCACTGGCCAACACGAAACCCACACCCACTTGGAAACTCAGATTTGAAAACTTCCTCTATGCTAGAGCTAGAGCAGAGTCACAGGGTTTGTGGGGCGGCTCCTCCCACCTCCTGTTGAACACCTGCTCTGGGGGCTCCCTGCTTCCAAAATCAGGGGAGCCAGCCAGAGTGGGTTCAGCTGTCAGTGCGCGTGGCCTTGGCTGTTTCCGTCTGGCAGGAAATGGTTTGAGGCGTTTGGCTGTGAACCCCCACTCAGAAGGTCCCCCACCTGGTGACCCACGCTCCCAGGCTGCAGGCTGGGAAGTGAGCTGGTATCCCTGGAGTGTGGGGCTTGCAGCCAGTTGCTGCGGTGGGGGTGGGGGGGGAGAGGTGGGTCCCCGAGGGTCCCCGATTCTCACCTCCTCCCCCTCCCATCCCCGCAGGTGAGAAGCCCCACAAGTGCCAGGTGTGTGGCAAGGCATTCAGCCAGAGCTCCAACCTCATCACCCACAGCCGCAAGCACACGGGGTTCAAGCCCTTTGGCTGCGACCTGTGCGGGAAGGGCTTCCAGCGGAAGGTGGATCTCCGCCGGCACCGGGAGACGCAGCACGGACTCAAGTGAGCGCAGGGCTCCCGGGCTCCCGAGCTGCAGCTGCTCCACACTACTGAAGACGCTTCCCGGCCCCCACTTGCAGTCTGCACCTCTCTCCAGTGAGCCCCTCTACCCTCCTCCCAGAGCTGCCGGGGTCCAGGCAGTACCAGTACCTCCGCGACTGTTTGCCCCCCCTCCCCAGCTTTCGGGGCTTTAGGCTCCTCAACACCCGAGGATACAAATTGGAGCCAAGCAGATGAAATCCTGGGCCCTTGCTGCCCTTCCGGTGTCTCCACTCCTGCGGAGCACTTGAGTGAACAGAGGAGGAATCACCCACCGGGGCACGTGGATGCCCAGCTTCAGGCCCTGAAGAATGCCTGTGACTTTTTTTCTTCTTCTGGAGTGTGTGTTGACCTTTTTTTATTGGGTGCTGACTATAAATCATTTCTCCTTCTCCAGACTAGTTCAGAAACTGATTTGGGGAAGGAGTTTAATTCTTTAGAAAGCACCAGATGCTGCAACATCAAGCTTGCCCCAGAAAGAAGCAGGACAAAAACAAAAGGACTTGGTCAGAGCTGTTGTGTGCAGGAAGCAAACACAGTGATGCCTGTGGACCAGATAAATGTGTGCACTCAGTGCGTGTGCACTCACTGCGTGTGCACCAGGATCCTGGAGATCCAGAGATTAAAGCCACAGCTCCTTATCCTCTAAAAGCTAACAATTGCACCCCAAGTGGCTGAGGTCTGCTCTTTCCCTCCAAAGAATTCTGGGAACAAGAGAATCTTGAGCCTTCCCTTTCAGTTCTTATCAAATACAACACAAAGTCGTTGAAGAGTTACTTCAAGATGCATGTACATACCCCGTTTTTATTGTTCAGCTGACATTTTTCAGCTGTCTGAGCTGGTAGGTTTGTGGAATCCTTGGTCTCCCAGTTCCTCCGCCCTCCTTGTGTACCATAAAGGGGAAAAATGGTATTTTGGATATTTTTACTTGGATGACATTTGTAAATGTTTTTGGATCTTTTGCAGTGCATTATGTTTGTTAGTACATATTTATTAGAGTCATGGTTTAAGTTAATAAAGTATTATGACTATTACAGATTGCCTCTCATTTAGGCAGTGAACTTGGGAAAGACTTGTTTTGGATTTTTGGTTTTGCTTTGTTTTGTTATATTTCTGGGTGGGAGAAGCTGGCACTGAAGGAAGCCAGTGGTGTTAAAAAGGCAAAGCAGACAAACTGATACCCAGAGTCAGTGAAAACCTTTAGAAATGTTTCTACGCTGAACACTTAGGGGCATCGCCCCTTCCAATTGCTTTTCTTTTGCAGGGTAGAAGATTCCTTGGTGAATAAATCACAAACTTGGCTCTAGAGATTTGACTCCATAGGCCCTGTCACAGGTAGAATCTGTGACTTGGGCCAGTCCTTTGACCTCCCTGAGGCCCGTTTGCTTGGCCATAGATGTGGACGTGGGTCCTGTTGTCTCAACTCTGACTATTTTGCTTCCATGGAGACTAGGAAAGAGAAGAAGTATGCCACTGGTTAGCTGCTGTGTGGGAGCAAATTACAGACCTAAAGGTGAAATGACCTAGGTTATTTGTTCTCTGCCAGCCATATCTCATTCAGGAGAGTAAAACCAGAGTAAGGTCTTGGTCTAAATACCCACTTACTATCAGTGCCATGACATGCATGGCCCGTTGTGACTTCCTGGTGATGGTCCTTCACCACTCCATTTCACACATTCTGCTCCAGTAGTATGCAATGTAGGTGGTTGAGATTGTAGTTGTGAGGACAGTGCCTTGTACAGTTCCTTTTACTTGGTCAGATTCCGCCCCCAGAACGGTGCCTGGCACACAGTAGATGATTGATTTATCCTGTGGCTAGACTCTGCAGCCCAAAAGTTTGAGGAGAAATGAATAGGCACATGGGACTTGTTTTGTTGTAGTGGTGGTGGTGGTAAGGGTTGAAGTTGGGGCCTTGTGCGTGCTAAGGTGAGTGCTCTACAGCTTTCCTTTGCTCTACTCCCTCTAAATCTCTCCCATACCAGAACTCCCATACCAGTCCATCTGTTCTCATTCAGAACTTAAATTTGTTTACTCTGTAAGTGCAATTTAAGGTAGGGATGATAAATGGGGCATCTGGGAACCACTTCATAACGTCTTGCCCTATGAGGCAAAGCCACTGTGGACACTGCAGAATACCCCTCCCCACCAGCATCCACACATGCGGCTGGTTATTTCTAACCTTGTTTAGAAAGTAAATTGTACTGAGGGGTGAATTGAACTGATTGAAATCTCTGAGTCTCTCCTCTCCTGCTCTCTCTGATGACATTTAAATTATGTGGACCATTTTCATGTTCTCTATTTATGCTATAACCATGGAGCATTTTCCCCCCCAGGGTCTTACTATGTAGTCCAGGCTGGCCTTGAGTTCACAAACCTCTTACCTCAGGCTCCTGAGTGCTGAGATTATGAGAGTAAGCCGTTTTTAGTCTAGGAGCTGTAATTTTAATGTTAACTCTATGTCTTCTCGTTGGATAGCCATTATCTTGCTCTCCCTGGTTCAGAATCAAAACAAATTACTGTGCCTCTTACTGTGTGAAATTTGAAGATTGCAAATATCTCTTTTAATGATATTACTTGGCTCCATTAAAAATAGATTGTGAATATTCCATGTCACATTATTCATGAGTATGCCTTTTGTCTGCCAGAGTAACAGGAGAAATGGTAAGGAGAGACACCAGAGCACACCTTTGTTTCTTTCACTAAATTTTTAATAACACCTCCAGCTAGCCAGTTGGTGAAGCTCAGCTCTTGCACAAAAGTGGAAAAGCACAGCTATCTCTTGAGAAGCTCAGCTCTTTCAGGAGCTAATTTGAGTTTGTGTTCATCTACACCAGACATGATTAAATTACCTATCAAGTGTGCTGAGCTATCAGGATTCAGGCCATGCAAAAGGTGAATTTCATCTGATTGATTTGAGACACAAATGGAACAATGTTGTTTTTTTCTTAAGCCCCGCCTTAATTAAAGGGACAGCAAAGTATCACTGTGCTGTGACTCCTGCCTGCCATTGCCCTTGGAACTGGGCATGGATAGTGATTTGACCTATCTTTTTGATGTGTGCTTATTTAACCTGATCACTCCAGGGCAACAAAGGAACACAGAGGAGATGGCATTCTTCACCGCTTCTTACTCTGGGTCTACAGTGTGATGTGTTTAAATTTGTGCTACTATATTATCTCTATAGTAAGAATTTTCCAGGAAGTTCATGATACATTGATTTTTAAAATCAATTTTTAGTTCATTAAACCATATTTATTTTTTTTGCAAGTCCTGGGTTTGAACTCGGCCTGGGCACTGTCCCTGATCTCTTTAGCTCAAGGCTAGTGCTCTACCATTTGAGCCACAGTGCCACTTCTGGCTTGAGTAGTTTATTGGAGATAAAAGACTCACAGGCTTTCCTGCCCTGGTTGACTTTGAACCACGATCCTCAGATTTCAGACTCCTGAGTAGCTAGGATTACAGGCATGAGCCACCAGCACCTGGCTTTTACCTAATTTTTATTTATTTATTTTGCCAGTCCTGGAGCTTGAACTCAGGGTCTGAGCACTGTCCCTGGTTTCCTTTTGCTCAAGGCTAGCACTCTACCACTTGAGCCACAGCGCCACTTCTGGCCTTTTCTGTTTATGTGGTGCTGAGGAATTGAACCTAGGGCTTCATGCATGCTAGGTAAGCATTCTACCACTAAGCCACATTCCCAGCCCTTACCTAATTTTTAAGTGAACTATATCAAGCACATTGGAAAGAGAGAGGGAGACAGGGAGCACCTTGTCAGTTCATTTTCTCCTATTCATGAAAGAATCTGAATTTGCAAGGCTTCTTCAAGCCTGAATGTGGAGGAAAAGCAAAAAGCAGGAAGTTAGATTTTCTTCTTGATTCTAGTTTTACAAACTTCATTGACATTAAAAAAATTCAGAAGCCTAGTTTCAATTCTTCCTTTCCACATGAATTAGACAATTGCTTAGGTTGCCTTTTCTGGGAAGCAGCAGTGATTGATGGCTCTGGGAGGTTGGGTACAGGGCCCTGTTCAGTCATTCTGAGGGTAAGCATGTTGCCTTGGGAGCTAAGAGCCATGCTTCCATGGTATTTTGCCTCTGGACCATACTTCCCAGAGATTTCATGAAGCTTCCACTTTCTCTTTTCCCATACTAAAGCCACTCTTCACGGACTCTGTCATAAACATGAATGACAAGCTCTGAACTGGGCCTGGGGACCCACTGCAGCATAAGGTCAGCACCCACCATCTTTATGACTTCTTTTCTGAGCCATTATTAGTTACACCATGTCTTTAGGCACTATGTAAAAGAGCATAAAAAACAACAATTTCAGAGTTAGATGACCTTCAAAACCCTTTTAACTCAAAAGGGTCTTTGATTTTCAGATCCTCTTTTTCTGAGTTTACAAATCTACACTGACATGACAACTTTCTAGGCATGCTTGAAGTGTGTCTAAGTCCTTCATGCAGAACAGGATGGATGTGATAATGGATTGTGGTTCTGTGTACTATATAATGAGTATTCAGTTAAAGTAAATCAGACTTGAAAGCTGGTGTCTGTGGCTCATGCCTATACACCTAGCTACTCAGGAGGCTGAGCTCTGAGAATTGGATGTTCAAAGATGGCCCCAGCAGGAAAATTTGCAGAACTGTTACCTCCAGTTGAGCACCTAAAATGCCAGAAGTGGAGCAGTGGCTCAAGTGAAGGAGTGCTACACTTGAGCAAAAAAATGCTTAGGAACAGTGCCCAGGCCCCAATTCAAGCTCCAGGACACACACACACACACACACACACACACACACACACACACACACACACACTTAGACTTGAGCAAAGTCATACAATACTAAAATCTTAACCTTTATTTGATGATTCACAATCGAGTCTCTCTCTCTCTCTGTCTCTCTCTCTCTCTCTCTCTCTGTGTGTGTGTGTGTGTGTGTGTGTGTGTGTGTGTGTGTGGTCCAGTCCTGGTCCTGGGACTTGAACCCTGGGCTTATATTTATGTTCAAGGCTAGTGTTCTACCACTTGAGCCACACCTTCACTTCCAGCTTTTTAGTGGTTAATTGGAGATAAAAATGTCAAGGACTTTTCTGCCCAGGCTGGCTTTGAACCTCAATCCTTAAATCTCAGCCTTGTGAGTAGCTAGGATCACAGGTGTGAGTCCCTGTCACCAGGTAGATCTGTTTTAAGCCTCAGGCCTGTCATTCTCAGGGAATAGCATCACATAGGAGCTCTGCTGCTGCCTGACACTGGTGTTGGTTCTCATTTCAGGCATGTGAGAGGGTCATTTGTGGACGGGGAAGCTCTTTGCAGCCCACAAGCCAATGTCACATGTCCACTGCTTCCTGTCACCCAGCCAACATTCTTGAGCATCACCAAGGATACCCAAGGGGCTGCATGGACACCTCCTTTCTGCTGGTCGCTGTTGTTCCATGCCTGGGAGTTTCAGGTATGGAAAGTGGTTCTAATAATTTGGAGAAACAGGATTGCTTATTTAAAAGTGTTAGAGCAGGGGGCTGGGAATGTAGCTTAGTGGTAGAGTGCTTGCCTAGCATGCATGAAGCCCTGGGTTTGAATCCTCAGTATCACAAAAACAGAAAAAAGCTGGAAGTAGTGCTGTGGTAGAATATTAGCCTTGAGCAAAAGAAGCTCAGGAACAGTGCCCAGGCCCTGAGTTCAAGTCCCAGGACTGGCAAAAAAAAGTGTTAGAGCAGGTGGCTCCCACCTGTAATCCTAGCTACTCAGGACGTGGAGATATGAGGACTAAACTTCAAAGCCAGTCCTGACAGGAAAAGTCCACAAGACTTATTTCCAATTAATGCCCCCCACCCAAAAATAAAGGAAAAGAAAAATAATTCAGAAGTAGAGCTGAGGCACAAATGCTAGAACACCAGCCTTAAGCACAAAAGCTCAAAGACAGTACTCAGGCCCTGAGTTCAAGCCCCAGTACAGCACACACAAAAGCATTAGATTGGGAGGAGGAGAACGTCTTATACTCTCTTTCATGCCTAGAATTATAAAATGGACTCCTGTGATCGTGGATGGTGGAAGTTTCAGCATCTGCCATGAGAAAGCTGATAACAGAATAGCAGTGGGGCTATCCTGAGGCAGATCAAGCAGGCTGGCGGGCCAAGTTCTTTTTTGGCCATTTTGCTCTATCCAGTTCTTCTATGGATTGAATGAGGCCCACCCATTGCATGAGGTAGGGAAATATGCTTTATTTAGTGTAATGATTTACATATTAATCCCACCACAGATGCCCAATGAGACATGTTTAACTGACTCTTTCTGTAGCCTTTGGCCCAGTCAAGTTAACATACAAAATTAATCATCAGAGTCTCCAAACTTCCAGTGTATTCATCAGGGCAAAGAGCCCTAGGTGTTGTAAATAAGTCTGAAACCTTAATGTACTATACAGTGAAGTTTATTTCCCAAACCTGTCACCTTGGCTTTGGGTGTGTTCAGGTGGCTGACATCACAGGTGATGGACAGGTTCACTACTTCCAACTTGCTGCTGCTCCCATCTTTAGGGGTTTCTTGGAGTTCTCTGCTAGATTTTCTATAGTTAGCTGGTCGATGAATGAAGGCAGGAGCGTATCAAAGATCACGTAAAGAAAGATTGAGCAATGTATGCATCCCTTCTCACATTTCCGACATACCTCACTCACCGAGCCTAGGAAGAGAAGATGGAAGTGGTGAGCATGTAGTCAGTCTTCAGATGCTCTCCTACCTTTTTATTCTTTTATTTTGTGTGAGTACTGGGCTATGAACTTAGGGCTTTGTGCTCTTTGTTTGGCTTCTTGCTTGAGTCTAGCACTCTACCGTGTGTGTGTGTGTGTGTGTGTGTGTGTGTGTGTGTGTGTGTGTGTGTGTGTGTGTTTTGCCAGTCCTGGGGCTTGATCTCAGGGCCTGGACACTGTTCCTGAGCTTTCTTTGTTCAAGGATAGCACTCTATCACTTGAACCACAGCTTCATTTCTGGCTTTTTGCTGTCTAATTGGAGATAAAAGTCTTACAGACTTTCTTGCCGGGATTGACCTCAAACCTCTACTCTCAGATCGCAGTGCTGAAGTTTGAACCCAGGGCCTTGCCACTCAGTGCCCTGCCCTCAGCCTTCTCACTAGTTTTGGAGTGGCAGCTTGTCCCCTCTCTGCGTCTGTTTCCTTCCTCATGCAGTGAGGCGCTCAGGCCATATGTTCTCTAAGGGACTTTCCAGCTCTGACCATCCAAGTTCTGTGACTATCAAAACCCTGATTGGGTCTGAAAACACTCAGCTTGGAGATGATTCCTCTCAGTTCAAAGAGAAAGATAGGGATTTGAGCTCTCTACCCACAGGACTTTTTTCAACCTATGCCTGCAGCTTCAGGGAAGGCTGTGGTTCCTAAGAATCAAGATGACACCCTGCCCAGGGTGTAAGCTTATCTCAGGTCACAGGGCCAGCCACTCCTTCTTGAGTATGTATATGTACCAAAAGTAATATGGCTATGGCATTTCCCCTATCTCCTTCTTCTTATTTCATGCTTGGAAAAGTATGACCCACTTGGGGGGTCCCTAAAATGTTACTAGCCCTTGCTGGTTCTTAGATCAGAACTGCAAATGTTTTCCCTTGTAGCATCTCAGAAGGAGGATTATACATCTTGTCTTTGATTGCAGATACAGCTCAAAATGTTGATTATTCTTTTTATTGTTGAAGTAGAGCAGTTATTTCTAGATTTACTTAGACTGTTTTAGGCATGTAGCACTTGCCATATGCAAAATAACTTTGTAATAAAATACAGTGATTAAACTTACAAGATTAAATAATCACCATCACAGCTTGAGCTTAAAAAACTAGAATTTCATCAATATCATAGCTTTCACCTGTCCCATTTCCCTCAGCCTTGCTATTATCACCCCCCCATCCCCTTTTTAGTTGTTGAACTTGAGCTCAGAGCCCAGGCCCTGTTCCTGAGCAATTCAGCTCAAGGCTAGTGCTCTACCACTTTAGACCATAGCGTCACTTCTGGTTTTTCTGGTGATTAATTGAAAATAAGTCTCATGGACTTTCCTGCCCAGGCTGGCTTTGAACCGTGATCCTCAGATCTCAGCCTCCTGAGTAGCTAGGATTACAGGCATGAGCCAGCAATGCCCAACTTTTTATTATTACTTCTTTTATTCTCATCCCTTTATAATTAAAAAAAAGGTAAAACTAGGAGGACCTGAAATATTTTTCAGCTTAAAATAAAATCAGGAGCTGGGTATGGTGGCTCACAGCTGTAATCCTAGCTATGCAGGGGCTGGCCTCTGACGATCACAGTTCAAAGCTAGCCAGGCAAGAAAGTCTGTGAGACCTGTATCTCCAATTAACCAGCAAGAATCCAGAAGTAGGGGCTGGGGATATGGCCTAGTGGCAAGAGTGCCTGCTTCATATACATGAGGCCCTGGGTTCGATTCCCCAGCACCACATATACAGAAAATGGCCAGAAGTGGTGCTGTGGCTCATGTGGCAGAGTGCTAGCCTTGAGCAAAAAGAAGCCAGGGACAGTGCTCAGGCCCTGAGTCCAAGGCCCAGGACTAGCCAAAACAAAACAAAACAAAACAAAACAAAGAATCCAGAAGTAGAGCTGTGGCTCAAGTGGTAGGTCATCAGTCTTGAGTGAAAAAACAAAGCAACAGTGCCCTGGTCCCGTGTTCAAGCCCCAGTGCCACAAATAGAAATACAAAGAACAACAAGAAGTATGATTTCCATGCTGCGTACCTTTCCACTTCCCAAGCCGTTGCTTTTCCATACACTTAGATTTAAATATACGCTACAGTGATGAATTATCTGTTTGAAGATTAGTGGGGTTTCAGTTTCCATTGTTTCCTTGTAGGATTTTCTGTTTTGTTTGCTGCTATAAGTGTCTCTACTTGCCTTATGTGTTCATAGTTTATTTTATTTTTGCTGGGTCTGGAGCTTGAACTCAGGGCCTGGGTGCTGTCCCTAAGCTTCTGTTGCTCAAGGCTAGCACTTTATCACTTGAGCCACAGCTCCACTTCTGGCTTTTCTGGCTTTTTTTTTTTTTTTTTGAGATGTCACTGCTTGCGCTGGCTTTGAACTGTGATCCTCAGATCTTAGCCTCCCGAGGAGCCAGGATTAAAGGCACAAGCCACTGGCACCTGTATATGTTCATGGTTTTTAAGATACCATCTTTACTGGGCACCGGTGGCTCAATCCTATAATCCTAGCTACTCTGAAGGCTGAGATCTGAGGATCGAGGTTCAAAGCCAGCCAGGGCAGGAAAGTCCCTGGGACTCTTATCTCCAATAACTATAAGAAAACCAGAAATGACGCTGTGGCTCAGGTGGTAGAGCACTAGCCTTGCACTGCAGAGCTCAGAAAAAAAATACCTTCTTTAGTACATCTTCAAAAAAGATGAAGTTTAATACAACCTCATGCATCTAAAAACCAGATAAGCCAGGTGCCAGTGGCTCACGCTTGTAATCCCAGTTACTCAGGAGGCTGAGATCTGTGGATCATGGTTCAAAGCCAGCCTGAGCAGGAACTTTGGTGAGACTCTTATCTCCAATTACTCACAGAAAAAGCTGGAAGTGGTACTGTGGCTTAAGAGGTAGTGTACTAGTCTTGAGCAAAAGAAACCCAGGGAGAGTTCAAGCTCCAGGACCAGCAAAAATAAATACATGAAACAAAAATTGCATAAAATTATGTGAGTTAATTTATCAGACACTTCTAAGATGTGACCAACAAGGAATCAGCTCCTAAATGCACAGTGACGGCCACAGGGGGAGAGATGCTTTTCACCAGTGAAGAAGTGAGTAGAACAACTCATTATACATCATTACCCTATCTGTGCTAGTCTTCACTCTATTTCTCTTTTCTTTCTTGCTTTTTGCCAGTCCTGGGGTTTGAACTCAGGGCCTGAGCACTGTCCCTGGCTTCTTTTTGCTCAAGGCTAGCACTCTATGACTTGAGCCACAGCACCACTTCCAGCTTTTTCTATATATGTGGTGCTGAGGAATCCAACCCAGGGCTTCATGTATATGAGGTGAGCACTTTATCACTAGGCCATATTCCCAGCCCCATCACAACCACTTCTTGGGTGAAAGGATTCCAGACATCTGAAGATGCTGACACTCCTGAAGCTTCTGTCTTGGCCTTGTTTTGGATTTCCTCCAGCAACCTGAGCTTTGTCATGGCAATGGTGAAGTTTGTGCGTGTTTGTGTTCGGAGGGTGGTTAGGAGATTTACCCCATTAGGTGATAAACTTCCTCCTTCCTAACGGTTTTCTACACTCCAATCCTAATCATTTCCTTCTTTCCAAATGCTCCAAGCATGTTGCTCAGGAAGCCTAAGGAGTCACAAACCACAGAGTTCACTTCTTTTATTAACTGTTGGGTTCACTCTGCCAGAAGGCTGGACCTTCCAGGAGCCCAGTGTCACCCCAAAGTGAGGAAAGCTAACCTGCATTGTGTAAAGTCTGCCCAGAGCTGCCTCAGGAAGTCTCAGAGCTTCCTGGTTGCAGATGCACAGATGCAGATAAAGACATTAGCTTGAGGCCAGAGTTGCTCAGGACAAAAGCCACCAACCAGCCAATGTTTGGAAAACGACCTCTCAAGTCACCAAAGGCCTTGTGAGAAACCCCCGGTCTCAAACTGAACTCACATAAAGAGTTGCTTTTGTGTCTCAAGCAAAGGCTTCCCAGAACTTTGGAAAGAACTGGGAACCCCAGATGTCTGGGCTTCTGACAGTTAATATTAGGAAGTCAGCTTCAGGAATCTGTTCTCACTGGAGAGCATTTGGGTTTGTGAGCTGGTAAAACCTGGATGTCAGAATTCTGAGATATCTTCTGTGCTCTCAGTGTCTCCCCTAAGATGTAAAAGGCACTATACACTGTCAGTATGAAGGAAAAATACTGCAACTTGAAAAGGAGATCAGGAGCAGGGCATTGGGTGGCTCACACCTACTCAGCTCACAGCTACTCAGGAGGTTGAGAGCTGAGAATCATGGTTCAAAGCCAGCTCAGGCAGGAAAGTCTGTGAGACTCTTAAATTAACCACCCAAAAAAGCTGGAAGTAGAGCTATGGCTCACTAGCTTTGAGCCAAAGAGCTGAGACAGGATACCCAGGCCCTGAATTCAACCACAGGGCCAACACCATAAAAATAAAAAAAGAAAAGAAAAAAGGAGATCAGGATTGATAGCAAAGAGCAGAATTCAAATTCCTTTGTTGGCTAGTTGTGTGGTTTTAGACGGATGAGTTAACCCTAGTTGCTTTATCTGTGAAAAGAGAAGAGTAATGCCTAGTATAATTATTCTGAGCCTTAGAGTCATGAAAAAGACCAGGACCAGAGCAACATCTAGTAGTGGTTATGCCATTCTTCCTTTGTGTCAATACTATGGCTTGAACTTAGGGCTTCTAGCTTCTTGGCTTCTTCACACAAGGCCTGCACTCTATCACTTGAGCCATACTTCCACTTCTGGGTTTTTGGTGGCTAATCGAAGATTAGTCTCATAGACTTTCTTGCCTGGGCTAGTTTTGAATCATGAATCTCAGATCTCACCCTCTTGAGTAGCTAGGATTACAAGTATGAGCTACCAGCACCTGACAATGTTCCTCCTCCTCCCCCTCTTCCTCCTCCCCTTCCCCTCTCCTTCTTTCCTTCCTTCCTTTCTTCCTTCCTTCCTTCTTTCCTTCCTCCTCCTCTTCCTCCTTCTTCTTTTTTGCCAGTCCTGGAGCTTGAACTCAGGGCCTGGACACTGTCCCTGAGGTTTTAATTTTTTTTTTTTGCTCAAGGTTAGTACTCTACCACTTCTAAACTACTTGAGACACAGGCACCACTTCTGGCTTTTCTGTCTCTGTGGTACTGAGGAATTGAACCCAGGGCTTCATGCATTCTAGGCAAGCACTCTACCACAAAGTCACATTCCCAGCTCCAATGCTGTTATTTGTATCAGGGCTTTGATATGTGTTCTAACAGAGCTGGGGGCTTGCATTTATGGTAGTAACGTGGATCAAATGTCATGAATAACTCTCTAGATTAAGGCAAGTAAAACTAATTGTCAAACTGAAGCTTTCTTCTTCTGAGGCAGGGTTGTGCTGAGCTTGCCAGGCTGGTTTAGAAGTCCTAGGTCCAAGTCATCCTCTTTCCTTAGGATCACCCTTAACCTTTTGTATATACTTTAGTAGAATGTGGTTGGGTAGAATATCTCATATATGCATTAGATCAATGTTGCTAGTGGTTTCCCTTATTTCTATTTTTTTCTGTCAATTATTCCTTGCATTTTTACCAGTTTTTGCTTCATGTATCCTGAAGCTAGGTGAAGGGCTTAACCATCTGAGCTCCAGAAGGATATACTTAACAGTAGGACTGGAAAAGAACAGTATTTCTGAAAGGCAGAACCTCAAACATTATATATCTTATGCATGTGACACACATATAAATATATAAATATATACAACTCATTGGAACATGTCTTACAGAACTTGAAGAATACTCAGGCATACATAAGAGAGACTTCAAATCAGAGAGAAAAGAGGGGGAAGGCAACTATACTAATAGCTTACTTCTTACAAGAAAAAAAAGAGGGAGAGAATGTTTCTGAGTATTTCTTTAATGTTCTGAGAGAAAATAGCTGTGAGCCTAGAATGCCATAGCCAGTCAAATTATAATACAAGGCAGAGAACTACAGAAGATTTTCAGCTAGGCGCTGGTGGCTCACACCTGTATACCTAGCTACTCAGGAACCTGAGATCTGCAGATGGAGATTCAAAGCTAGCCTGGACAGGAAAGTCCATGAGATTCTGATCTCCAATTAACCAACAGAAAACCAGAGATCGTGCTGTGGCTCAAAGTGGTAGAGTGCTAGTCTTGAGCAAAAGGGCTCCGAAACAGCACCCAAGCCTTGAGTTTAAGCTCCATGGTCAACAACAACAAAATAATAAAAATTTAGGCAAACAAAAGAATGAAGGCCTCTACCTTCCCCAACAATCTGAGTGTACTCACTAGAAGATATCATAAAAGATGGATTCTAGAATAAAAAAATGAAAAGCCTAGCCAGGTCCTAGCTACTCAAAAGGCTGAGATCTAAAGAATGTGGTTTGAAGTCAGCCTAAGGAGGAAAGTCTGACTCTTTTCTCCAATTAGCCACTAAAAAGTTAGAAGTGGCATTGTGGTTCAAGTGGTAGAGCACCAGCTTTGAGTGAAAAAGCTAAGAGAGAATGACCAAGCCATGAATTCAAATCGGAGTACCTATGTACACACACACAGACACACACACACAGACACACACACACGGGTATTCAGGGATGAATGGCATCAAAGACAATGACAAAGGAGGGCCAGCATTGACTGTGGAACAGCAAACTTCAGAAAAGCTTAATGTTTTGGAGGGAAATAGATTAGAATTGAAGTAGTAGATCTATGTTGGAATTGCAGCTTTCAAAAATCCTGCTATTTGAAAAGAAGATCAAGACATTAACTTCAGAGTTTGTTAATTACTATCCTAAACTAGCTAATGTAACTTTTGAAATTATAGACAGTAAAAGCATGTGTACTTTCTCAACAATTACAAGGATGGGCAATTAGAAGTCAATTCAAAAGTAGGCAAAGCAATAAGGAAGGTTAAAGCAGCAGGCACTAACCAGGTCTAGAACACTTTGCCCAATGGAAGACATGTTTTCATTATAAAATATAATTGCTATATTAAATAATATATTTACTATGCATTAATAGCTTGTTATGCTTACTATTACTTATGTTTTGATAAATCTTTCCCTGTGTCAGGGACACTTAGCTAAGTCCCATGAGTTCTGATAACTCTTTGGTGTGAATAAATTCATAAAACTCAAGACAGGCAGTAATTTGGAGAAATTTAAAAGTTCTATGGAAGTCTGGGAGTGTAGTTCAGTAGTAGGGATTCTGCTTAGTATTTGTGAGGCCTTGGGTTTGAATCCTAACACCTCAAACCACAAAATAAAGACCCAAACTTTATTTCCTACAGGTACATAATTCCCATCATGCTTTGGCCTCCGTCTGCAAAATGAAAGGATTGAATTTGAAATTGGAATTTCCTAAATTTGAAAATCTTTGTTAATCAAAAGAAAGAGAAAATCTGGCCACAGAAACAAAAGAGGAAAAAAGGAGGTGCGTGTCTCTGTGTTCAGAAAGTTTGTTGAGAGAATTCACAATACCGCAAACACTCCTATGGTCAGTTCCCACGACTTGGCAGGCAGAGGCCAGAAGAGGTTCTTTTTTTTTTTGCCAGCCCTGGGGCTTGAACTCGGAGCCTGGGCACTGCCCCTGAGCCTCTGCCACTTGAGTCACAGCGCCACTTCTGGCCTTTTCTCCTCATGTGGTATGGTGGAACCGAACCCAGGGCTTCGTGCCTGAGAGGCAGGCACGTACCACTAAGCCACATTCCCAGCCAGGCCGAGGCCCTTGTCTTCATCATTGAAGCTGAGTTGCTTGGCTGCGGCCCAGACAAACACAGCCAAAGGAGGTGCCTAGGAGAGGCTCGGTCCATCCCAGCCTGGGTGGAGGGTGCCCAGAGGAACCTGTAGGCTCAGGGATCGGCCAGGAAACTCGGGTGGGGTGGCTACAGGTGAAGCTGTCAACCACCCCGCTTTCCTTTCTCCCAATCACAAATGTGTCTGCCAGCTAGTGTTGTTCCCGAATTTTGTCACTCACTTTCTACACAGGAAGTGTGGGGTGGCAGGGAGCAATGGAATCTAAAGCTAAGCCAGCCCTATGGGGTGGCCTCGGAGGGAGGGGAAAGCGCTAGCACGTGCTCCCGCGCACATCAGCTCTACAGTTAGGGACTGGACAGAGCATCTCCCGCCCGCCTCCCCAGGATCAGTAGCCGGGAGGGATTCTAAGAGCCTTTAAAAGGACGAGTATTTCTACATCTCTGATTTATGTAGAACTGTCTGCCCCAAACCAAAACAGGCCTTCGTCCCCGCAGGCTCCAGGCTCCGCAGCTGTTCTGTCCCCAGGCAGCCCGGTGAGCTGGAGGAAGGTAAACAGCTCCTCCAGAGAGGCGCTCCACCTACCATTTTATTTTGCTAAATCACTCCTTTAGCTAATATTTCAGGGACAGACACGCGCCGCATCTGGCTTCAGCCAAATATTTTCAGTCACTTGGATCCCAAGGTAAATATTTGCCAGTTCGTTGCAGCAACAGAGGTGGCTGAAGCAGCGAGTCACTCATCAACTTTCAATCCCGGTGGACGCAGCTGCCTGGGCTCCCAGGCCCCGCCCCTTCCGCAGGCCCCCCCAACTGCCCCCCCACTAAACCCGCCCCTTCCTGTGGGTGCGCCCACTCAGGGCTCTCCCTAGCTCCAATGAACCTTGCCCCACGTGGTCCCTTCCGTCCCCGCCCTTTTCAGTGAGCCCGCCCTCGACGGCCCCGCCTATTTTCAATAGCCCCGCCCCTGCTCTCCCCGCCCTTTGGTGAGTGGGCACAGGCAGGGCCCAGCCTGTCTCCAATAGCACCCCCCACTCCCCAGAGCCAGTCCTTCCTAGTGTGCCCGCCCCGCTCTCCCGTGAGACCCCGCGCTGGCCCCGCCCCCGCACGTCTGCGTCTGAGCTCGTGGGCTGGTGCCTCCGTCGAGGCGAGGCGAAGGTGAGTCTGGTTTATGGAGTCGCCACTCTGCGAGGCTCCGGTGGTTTTTGTCAGCCGTTACTTCGTTCCTGCCTCCAGACCCCTCCGCTGGGTGCTGGTTATCTGGGGGTGGGGACACGCCAGGGAAGGGCTAGAAGGCCCCTAAAGGCCTGGTGAAATATTTGATTCCAGAGCTAAGATGGTGAGCTAGGCCCACGCCCATTCGTTAGGAGACTTTCCCTTGGCCCTAGGGCCTTTGGGCTAGAAACTGTGAAGCACAGGCCTTGAGGAAACCTATCCACCAGAGTTCAGGAGACAACTTGGTAGTGGGGACCCCTGACGAACACAAAGGCAGAAGTATGAAAGCTTGGACAGCATCGAATTTTGGAGCCTATATAAAAGGACATAGAGATGATTTTGTTTTTATGGGAATAAGGCTTGGTTGATAGTCACGGCGATTATTTAGGATGCCGACTCCAGTCTCTTGACTCCTATGCAGTGTACTTTCTAAAGTTCACCATGATGAGATGGGATATTTCCCTCCAACTTCACTTAAGGCAGTTCCCAGAATTCCTTGCATTTGATCTCATGCCGGTCTCTTCAGTTACTTTGCTTTAGGGTTGGCCTCTGGCCAAAAGGAAAATTTGCCCCATGTCTCCCAGCTATCCAACCCAAGCAGCTGAGCTCTAGGATCTGTGTCTTTAGCTTGCATACTGTGTGGCCCCGGTTTGGTTTTTTTTTTTTTTTGTCAGTTGGCTTCAGCTTGAACAGTTCCAGTGACACTCGCTGTCACAGGCTTCTTAGTTGTGTCAAGTAATTTTATCAGTTAGAATGTCTTGTCTTTATTTGTTGGTTCAGGCCTTAGGCTTTTGTCCTAAGTGGTTTCCTCTTGTCTAAACAAGAAGTAATAAAGGAGAGGGAAGACCACAAGAGAATGAAATCCTTTTCTACCTTTTCTCTACCATAAGATGCAAAATTCTCACTTTCAGTTTTGTGTCCTTAGAAAGTAAAGTCCTAGCAGTGTACCGGTGTCTCGTGTGTAATCCCAGCTACTTGAGAGGTTGAGAATAGGAGGATTACCATTCAAGGCCAGCTAGAATAGTGGCTTACCACTATGCCTGGCTGAAATTTCTTTCTTTTGTGTGGGTTCTGGGGCTTGAACTCAGGGCCTGGATGCTGTCCTTTAGTTTTTGCGCTCAAAGCTAGTGCTCTACCAAGTGAGCCACAGCTCCACTTCTGGCTTTTAGCTGGTTAATTGGAGATAAGAGTCTCATGGGCTTTTTTTTTTTTTTTTTTGGCGGGGTGGGGGGGAATCAGGGTTGACTTTTCAACTGTGATCCTCAGATCTCAGCCTAGGATTGCAGATGTGAGCCACCAGTGTCTGGCATGAGTTAATTTTTGAGTATGATGTAAGGTGAGAGTCCAGCTTCATTATTTTATGTGTAGCTATCTAGTTTTCCTGGTATCATTTGTTGAGATTTTTTCCTATGTGTGGTATTTTCCTTTTTTTGTTCTTACCAACAGTTTTATTACTTTTATGTGTGGCATTGTCTTGATGTCAGACATTCTGGTGGGAGCCAGAGCTGCTTGTCTGGGACTGTCTTTACCCCTTATGCACATGTGCTGTGAGATTTTAAAATTATTTATCTGGGGACATAGGAAAGACTTAAATTGAAGTAGAGAAGTATGGTACTCCAGAAGACCCAAGTGAAAGTGGTTGCTGAAATACTGACTATAGAGAACTTAATGGAACCTTGGCTAAACCAGTTTCATCTGTCATATTAAATAGGGATAATGATAAGACCTACTTCGTTTTGTCCAAGAAAGCATAAATACAAGTATGGTTAATAACTGTGGTTATTCACTCCTAGGCATCTATCTTGAACAACAGGTCCCAAGATATCAAAAAGACATTTGCACTTCCATGTTTATTGCTGCACAATTCACAATAGCCAAAATATGGAAACAACCCAGATGCTCCTCCACAGATGAATGGATCCAAAAAATATATGGTGCCTATACATAATGGAATACTACATAGCGATTAGAAATGGTGAAATATTGGTATTCGCAGGGAAATGGTCAGAACTTGAACAAATAATCTTGAGCGAGACAAGCCTAGAACACAGAAAACAAACGGGCATGATCTCCTTGATATATGACTGTTAAGGAGGGGGGTAGGGGAGACAGTAGAGACCAGGTCTGCGAAACCAAAAACTTCTTGTCAAATGGTATATCCCACAGGTTTGGGTCAGCGACCCTACATTATGTAACTAAAACCAAACAACTACTCAACATATAAAGGTCAAAAATTGACCTCTCAGTGGATCACAATAGCTCAAAAGCTATGTATGTATGTTCATATAAGACTATTGTAGACATATTGTCTAATGTCGACATTACATTTAAAGCCCTAGATGAATTTTCTTTGGCGTAGGCCACGTGGCTACTGTATATGTTCTTGGTACACTGTGTATTGTATATACGTCTACCTGACCTAGGGAAGGGAAAGAAAAACAGGGTGTAAGATATCACAAGAAATGTACACACTGCCCTACTATGTAACTGTACCCCTTGTGCACAACACCTTGTCAAAAATTTTTGTTTAATAAATAAATTATTTAAAAAAAATCAGGGACAGCACCCAGGTCATGAGTTCAAGCCCAAGGAATGACGCACAAAAAAATTAGAAGAGTAAAGTTGTCATCATTTATTAAGACATTTTAATGCTGTAATATGTAAAATACAGCAAAAATGCTAGTTGATTTATCCCTCTTGACTTATTTCATAACCTTCTGAAGGTTATAAGCTGCAGTTTGAAAAGGATTGGTTTATAAATATTCCTAAATGGAAAATTTGTTTTAAACAATTTTAACATAATCATAGTGTAGAATGGGTGCAGCTATTAAAAATAATAAGGTAGAGCTATGTTTATTGTCATGGAAATATGCTGATAACATGTTGGTAACTATATAATTCGCTGGAATCACTATTTTTAAAGAACAAAACTCTCTACATATATATGTACATATGCAAAGAAAAAGAACAAAAATAGATCTGCGCCAATATATTAATAGTCAAAGAACATTTGTCTCTAGGTGCTGAGTTTGGTGTTGAATGGAATCTTCTTTTCACAAAGATACAATAAATATGTATTAGTAATTAAAATACAAATTTAAAACAATTTACACTTAAAAAATAACTGTGGTTATTAACAGTTATGAGGAGTATACTGTGTGCTGAGTTTACCTGTCTTTTCTTAATACAAAAAATTTTTACCTATATTATCTCATTTAATATACAAAATAGGTTTTATGAGGAAGGAGTGATCATTTTCACCATTTTATTACCTCTGAGAAGGTGAGAAATGAGGCACAGGTGGCTCACGTCTATAATCCTATCTGTTTAGGAGGCTGAGACCTGAAGGGTATTAGTTTGAAGCCGGCCAGGGCAGAAAAGTCTGTGAGCCTGTCTCCAAAGTAATCAGCAAACTTAAACTTAGAGGTGTGGTTTAAGTGGTAGAGTGCCCACTGTGAGCAAGCAAGTTGAGTGAGAGCCTGAGGCTCTGAGTTCAAGCGTTGTTACTGGCAGTGTGTGTGCACATACAGACACAGACACAGACAGACACACACACACACAATAAGGCACATTACCTCTCTTTGCAGAGCTGTTTTGAGGATTAAGTACAAACACTGAAAGTAGCTTAGCAAAGAACATGTACACAGTGGGTTTATAATATATGGTGGCTCTTTTCCCTAGTCCAGAAAGAGATTTCCTCATAGCTCAAATTATAAGAGGAATCCACTTGTATGCTAAGAATTTTGATTTTTTTTTTTTTTTTTGCCAGTCCTGGGGCTTGGTCTCAGGGCCTGTCTTTGGCTTCTTTTTGCTCAAGGCTAGCACTCTACCACTTGAGCCACAGCTCCACTTTTGGCTTTTTCTGTATATGTGGGGCTGAGGAATCGAACCCAGGACTTCACGTATACGAGGTGAGCACATTTACCACTAGGCCATATTCCCAGCCCCTGAATTTCTTGATATTTCCTTTTCATGGTAAATTAGAATAATTACATTGGTCAGATAGGAAAAGACTGGTGCCATTTATTCACAGGACTAAAATGCCTTGTAATAGCCTGCAAGGAAACCCTTCACTGTCAGACTGACAGACTTTTAGTCTTGCATCTAGAAGTGAGTGATGACCTAGAGACAGCTGCTTGTGTAATTTTGGTCTAATATATTAGTGATGTTTTTTAACTCCTTTGTTGTGGTTGGTAAATTACTATATCCTTAACCTCCTCTTCATGTTACTATTATGTTACTATGTTACTACATGTTTGCTTCCATTAATTATAGTGAAGCAGGGAAACTGAGACCACACTAGAAGAAGCAAGCAGTGTTTAACTTAGCACATTAGTATAGACCTTAGCCATTGTCTTATTCTGGGCCACACTTTCTGGATATTATTTGTATGCGTATTCGATGGATTCAGGTCACACACATCCTCTTCTCCTGCAGCTAATGAATTAACTAGCAATGGGATCAAGTCCTGCTCTTCAATGTCAGCTGGGCCCTCCCTTGGAGCTGCTGCAATCCCTTCTCATTGCTAATTGACTTACTAATTCCCCAAAGCAGCTGTTGCAAACCTTTCCCATCTCCCCCTGCCTTTTAATTTTCTTCCTGCTATTGATATAATGAATAGCAGGTGACAATGAATTACTGCCTAGTCTCCCCATCCTCCTCTGCTTTGGGGTCCTCTACCAGTCACATCTCATGGTTCCCATTCCTAGGTCCACTTTCCTTGTTCCAGGCATGGCTTTTTCAATTGCCGCTGAAGCT
Source organism: Perognathus longimembris pacificus (assembly GCF_023159225.1). Lineage (NCBI taxonomy): Eukaryota > Metazoa > Chordata > Mammalia > Rodentia > Heteromyidae > Perognathus > Perognathus longimembris. The sequence goes on along the minus strand of NC_063167.1, from coordinate 75,622,684 downwards.
TCAACTTCTCATTTTCTTTTCCCCATGTAAGCTTGAATCTTCATCCACCTGTAAAAACCTCAACTACATTTTCCTTGAAGCTAATAATTTCTTTCATTACTCTCAGATTTTTATGTTACAAAAATAGGTACACTACAAATACATATTTCAAAGACCCATAAGTCTACTTCTGGTGATAGCCACTAACATTAATATTTTAGAGTATATTCTTCCCATCCAATTTCTATGCATATATAATATTTCAACATAGCATTCTACATGTTATTTTTGTGGTCTAACACTTTCCTGTGCTAGTAAACATCCTTTTACAACATTTTAAAATTATTGCTAAACTTTTTGTGTGGATACAGTTTAGTTTAAACCATCAATAGACAATTATTGGAGTTATTTGCTTAATTATGAACACTGCAGTACAACCTTTGAAATGAATATTTGATTTCTTTTCTGAAGAGAAATTACTGAGTGTATGTTTTTAGTAGTTTGGTTTCATTGCTTTGGAAAAGATCAACAATTTGAAAGAGTAGCCTACCATCATCACTTCGATCTCATTCACTACCTTTCTGGTAATTCTAGCCTCTGCCCCCATCTGCCCCCACAATCTGTCAGAGCACAACGTGGAAGTCATTTACTAAGAACAAGACTTACCAAGACATAGCCTCCTTAATATCTTTGTAGCCACTGCCACTCTTTTTCCTTAAAGATTTTTTTCTCTTCTATTTGATTTTGCCTCCTCTACCTCTGGGGTAGCACATTTTCAGCTCTTTTTTGCTTCCTATTCTCCTCCCCAATCTTTACTTACTTTCTCAGATCTTCAATTATTTGAGTTCAGATCAGTATTGTATAAATCTCAGGATGGCTGCCTCTCCAGCTTTCTCTCCATCACCAGCCTGTGCCTTCCTCATCTCCTTACCTCCTGTACATACTCCCTATGCCATCATTTGGAATTGCATTATTTTTAGTTTTCTATTATTTTGCCCCGTGGCTCTCTGTTCTTAGAACTCTGTTACATTCATGCTTTTCTCCATCTGTGTCCTTGTCTAGAAGGTCCTGTGAAGTCTTGGAGCACAGGAATTTGAGACATCCAGTAGAATTCTAGTGAACACCTTCAAATCAGACCCTAGTCGTCCTCTGGGGACCTGTCGATTGCCTTACCTGTGAGCCAGATGTTGTAGTGTGACTGATGCACTCCCATCTTCAGTGATGGATTGCCCCATTACCCAGTTACAGTAAATGAGAAGAGAACAGTTTTTATTTTTGAAAGGAAGGCCTCCTTTCTGTAGTAGCCACACAGAGAGGTATATTTCTCTTCCCCTATGTGATGTTCAGATTTGAAGTCTAGAATTGTCCATTTGTAGCAGGAGCGGGTACCTGGAGTTGTCTGTGTTTAGAAGATGAAGCTGGTACCCCAGAAAGCAGAGTAGAGACAGGGTGAACAAATGCATTTGCATGGATGTAGTAGACTTTTTGACACTGTGACAAATACTTGAGGAAAGATTAGTGCAACTTTAGCTAGCTCCATGTTTCTCAGTGTGGTGGGGCAGAATATCAATGGGAGAAGGATGTGGTAGAAAAAAGCTCCTTAACTCAGACCAGCTAGAGAGCAGAGAGAGACTATTGAGAAGGGAGCAGGGCCAAGATATACCATCCCTGTTCCCAGTGTTTCCCTTCCAACAAGGCTCACCTTCCACAGTTCTATCACCTCCTAGTCCACTCGAATTTTGAATCCACCAATGAAGTAAACCATTGATTATGTCAGTCTCCATGATCTAATCATTTCTAGAAACACTCCCACAGACATTGTGCTTTACTGATTTTATATGTGTGTGTCGATTCATGCTGGCAGGATTAACTATCACAGTGTATCTATATATGTATTGTTATTTCACTTAACCATGCATGTTATGTTTCTCATGTGCCAGATGGCGTTCTAAGTACTTTCTAAATAATAACTCACTAGTCATCCTATCAGTCTTATGATGAAGAGACTATTATTATTCCTAGTTTGACATAGGAAAAAAAATCAATCCACAGCCAGGCTAGGTAACTTGCCCAAGGTCACGCGTCTCTTAAGTGGGGATTTGATGCTAGGCTTAACCACCAATCCTGTGCTACTCCTCAATGTACAGTGGCACCACACTAGGGCTTAAAGGCAGGGCTTTTTCTGAAGTAACATTCTAATCAGTGTGATATCCTTCATCATTGTGTTTCAAATCCAGGTTTTATGGATCCTGCACCTGGATGCAGAGTTGGGGAGCAACTCAGGCAGGCCTTGCACTTGCTTGTCCATGCCTAATTAACAGTCAGTGATCTCTGAGTAAGCTTTTATATTAGAAAGCCAGATTTTTAAGTGCTCCCTTCTCAGTAAAAGGCAAGGGCCTCTCTCTATGTGGTTTGTTGGATTATGGAACATGAGAGTTGGAAGAGGGCCCGTAAACTCCTCTGATGCTCTTAGATAGGAATGGGAAAACAGTAGAGTGTGGCTTGCTCAGCATCAGAGTTAGGGATACGCCAGGACTCACAGATGTTCAGGGTGGTATGTTTGCTGTAGTGGTGACTTGCAGCTTTATGCTTTTGAGGAGACTTCTAGAACTTAGATTATATAAGGCTCAGCTGAGACAGTGTAGTGATAAGGTTTGTGTCCTAGACCTGGCCTTTCTTCTTCCTCACCCCCTCTTCTCTCCTTCCTTTTCTTCCTCTTCTTTCTCTTCCTCCTCCACATCCCCTTCTTCTCCTTCTTCCTCCTCACAGTGAATTGAACCCAGGGCCTCTTGCTTTCGGGGCAAGGACTGTACTGTTGAGCCTTACCCTTGGCTCACTGGTGCTTTATCTATCTGAGTGTCCCAGGACATCTTGGCAGGCATGTCAAAGTCACTTTGGATCCTCTGTCTTAGAGCTCTCAGAAGTGTTTGACATTGTGTCATTTTCTTCTTCCAAGGCACTAACACTTCATTTCTTCCTATTTCTCTGGCTGTTTTTCTGGTACCTTCTTGGGTTCTTCTTCCTCTAACTGACTGTGAAGGCCAATGTGCACCCCAGACCAAGTCATCTATATCATCATGGTTTAATTGTTTAAATACTAGTGTTTCTCAGATTGACATTTCCTGCCTGTCACTCTCTAAACATTAGGCCCATAAACTTAAAAGCAAATATATTAATAGTGGTATATAAAGTGCAAACAAAGATTCCCTTCCCTTCTAGTCCCAGCTTCAGTATAATGAACAGTTTGATATATTTCCCATAAATACTCTTCTATGCTTAACCAAATAAATGCTAGTTGGGCATCTACTACAGGCTGTATTTTCCAGCAGTTCATAGCTGCCTGTGTTTCTTTACACATGCCAAGCTCTAGGTTGCCTCCTTGATTTTGCTCACACATCTTCTTTTCCTCTTCCCTCACCTTCATTCTTTCAGCCAGTATCCACTCATCTTTAAGGTTCATGTTATGCGTTCCTCTTCCCTGAAACTCCTAGATTTGGTGAGTAGGTCCTCTTTCACCAGTCCTGAATTACTGTGCTGCATTACTACAAGCTCTTTTGTACTGGTGTCTCTTTAGTGTGGAGCCTTGTATAGAGGAGACCCCGTGGAATCCCTTTAGATATGACCTACACTTAATAGAAGACCTGGCCAGCTGTGCTCAGTTTGCATGAATGAGTGATTGTGTCTCTTATTACCACCTGAATCTCCTGAAGTACAAGTGCCTTGGGTTGGGAGGAGGTTGGGAAGACCCAGAAACAGCAGACAGGATGTGTGGTCAAGAACAACAGGATGGACCTGACAGTGTGGAAGGGAGTGTGATGGTATCCATTTGATGGTGGTTCATATTTAGCACTTTGCACATATTATTTAATGCTCATCTTGCCATCTCTAGTGAGAAAACAGGATTTGAATGTACAGTACTTTACCAAAGGTCACACAGTGTGTGGAAGAGCCATGATTTAAACCCAGTAACTACCACATGGATTCTGAATCCAAGTACTGATACACTGTGTGCGTTGGTGATCAGGTAGATATGGTCTAGTCTAGATCTTTAAGGACCTCTGGGGAAGGTCTGTGTCCAGAAAATTATGAACAGCAACATCTAAAGGCTTTCAGTCTCAGGAGATGGTGAATGCTCTTGCAAATGCTCTGACAGGAGTGCTGAGGCCAGCTTCTGGAACCTCAACTTGGACTTTGGGATGTCTTGCCCTATCCAGCTTTCCCCAAATCTCTCTCAGGCAGCTCTTACCCTCCTTAGCCTCTCCTGGTCTTCCCCTGCCTGGATCAGTCCTGGCTGCTGTGTCATTTCAGGCAGCTCACACCTGAAGGGTGGTGTCATCTCTGTAGGCCCTTCTGTGGGTAGTCCCAGCACTTGGATCTCCATGCCTTGGGTGCTTAAATTTGAGGACACTGCAGACGTTGAGGTGAAGGGACTGCTGCAGTGTGGAGCTATGTGCAGGAAGAAAGCCAAAGCATGGGGGTGCTGCCCTTGAGTCCACGATGTTGACTGTTCTGTTTTGAGGGCAGGGATACCAGGCCCGAGAGAAGCACTGACAATAATAACAGCTACTTTTTATCCATATATCCCACCAAAGAGCCATTAATATCTGCATTTTATAGATCAGATGATTTAGAACCTGAAATTCAGAAGGACGATAGTGGTGTCTGGTGGACTAAATCCAGGTCTCAAGCCTATATCAACTTCCAAAGTGATAGAAATTCCATTCCATAGTCAAGTTCACAGTCCTTATGTGTTCTCTGCTCGCTAGTCCAGGGCCATCAGGGGTTTCCCCTGAAGAGAAAATTGGGACTCTTGTTCCTTTCTTTCTCTTTCTGGTTTCATGACATGTAGGCCTCCTTTGCCATGAGCTCCCACCATGATGGACAATGCCACTACATGCCCAAAGGCAATGGGGCAGGGAACATGGACTGAAAACTGAATCTAAGCCAAAAGAAATTTATAAATTGTTTGTCTCAGATTATTTTGCCACAGTGATGGAAAGCCAACTAACCCCCAAAATTGGTACTAGAGTGGGGAAAAGTATGGTCATTGTTGTGATTATACGTGACCATGTGTCAGAAGCCTTGGGAATTGATCTGTGGTAGGAATTTCGAAAGGTTTGGAGAAGCAGACTAGAGGAAACCTACAACATTATTGTAAGTGGAGCTTAATGTGTGAGTCTGATAATAACTCAGAATGATGATAGACAGGTGGACAGGTGGGGTTTCAGAGGAAATTGGACTAGAGGCCAACCATGTTTTATCATGGCAAATAATTTGGCTTTGTTTTTGCTAGGCCCTGAGACATTGTGAGAGGCCAAGTTTAAAGCTGATAGACTCATTTGTTTGGCAGAGGAAATTCCAAGAGAGCACAACATTCAGACAGTGGTATAGGTGTTACTCGCTGATCAAGCCAAATTTACTTTGACAATCAGCAAAGAGGATCAGGCTGAAAAATTTGGAAAACTTCTGGTTTGGCTAGAAAAGGGGAGAGTGGGGGACTGGGAGAGAGAGAGGAAGAGGAAGACAGAGGAAGAAGGGAAGATGGAGACTCTACTGGGACTTTGGATATTCCACCACATGTTTAAAGATGCTGACCAGGAGGTTATAGCTGCTGAAGAGATTAGTATGATGCCTATAGAGCATCTCAGGAATCCACCCTAAGGCTTGCATGTATAAAAGTATAAACTTTTTTTTTTCCCCTCTAAAGACTTTGATTTGAGAACAGAGCCCCAGGGCACTATGCTCCCTCAGAGAGGGTAGAGAACTGCTTCCTCAAGATTATTGTCAGAGGTTCCAGCAGGTCTCAGGATAGCCATAGGCCTTGGTGGATTCAGAATGTAACAGTCATGAGGTTGTTCTGTTGAAATCAAAGGGAAGCCTGAAAGGCCAGGCAGAGTGGTAGGTCAGCGTCCCCAACAGGGAAATGGGAGGCTGAAGCTGTGCTAGAGATCACAGGAAGTTAGTGATGCCAGGACTATGGAATGCTTGTCAAGAGAAGCTGTAGGGTAACATGCAGAACTTTTCTGAGAGAGTGGCCACGTGGCCTCAGCGGGAGAGACCATCCTGGCTGGACCATCCACACCCCTGTGAGCCCTCATTCTACTTCACCATGCCCTGGATGCTGAACTGGAGACTTAGGATTGAGTTTTCTCACTTTTGCTTTGCTCCTTTTTTCTATTTCCCTCTTTTGTAATGGAAATGTTTACCCTGTGCCAGGAACCTTGGAAGTATGTCACTTTCTGACTTTTACTGGGCTAACATCTGAGTTTGCTTTGAGTCTTGGAAGAGACTTTGGACTTATGAGTAATGATGGAAGTGTTAGGACTTTGAGTGCCAGCAGATGGGTTACATGCACTTTGCCTTGAGGTGGGCATGAGTCTAGGGGAAGAATGAATGCTCTAGTTAGGATTAAAAAAAATTTTTTTTCTTGTCAATACCAGAGTTTGAACATGAAGTCTGACACATGCTGGGCACGTGTTCTACCACCGAGTCCTTTTTGCTTTATTTTTAAATTTATTTTTGCAAGTCCTGGGCCTTGGACTCAGGGCCTGAGCACTGTCCCTGGCTTCTTTTTGCTCAAGGCTAGCACTCTGCCACTTGATCCACAGCGCCACTTCTGGCTGTTTTCTATATATCTGGTGCTGGGGAATTGAACCCAGGGCTTCATGTATATGAGGCAAGCATTCTTGCCACTAGGCCATATTCCCACCCTGCTTTATTTTTTATTTTATTTTTCCAAAATAGGGTCTCATGCTTTTTTTTTTTTTTTTTGGCCAGTCCTGGGGCTTGGACTCGGAGCCTGAGCACTGTCCCTGGCTTCTTTTTGCTCAAGGCTAGCACTCTGCCACCTGAGCCACAGCGCCACTTCTGGCCATTTTCTGTATATGTGGTGCTGGGGAATTGAACCCAGGGCCTCATGTATAGGAGGCAAGCACTCTTGCCACTAGGCCATATCCCCAGCCCCTCATGCTTTTTTTTAATTGCTTTTTTTGTTTTTTTGTTTTTTTTGCCAGTCGTGGGGCTTGAACTCAGGGCTTGAGCACTGACTGTCCCTGGCTTCTTTTTGCTCAAGGCTAGTACTCTGTCACTTGAGCCACAGTGCCACTTCTGGCCGTTCTCTATATATCTGGTGCTGAGGAATCGAACCCAGGGCTTCATGTATAAGAGGCAAGCACTCTTGCCACTAGGCCATATCCCCAGACCCCTGCTTTCTTTCTTTCTTTTTTTTTTTTTTTTAAAAACATGGTCTAACCTCCAATTATGATCTCTCTACCTATGTCTCTGGCTTAGCTCTACTAACAGGTGTGTGCCAAAATGAATGGCTTTTTTTACTGATATGGGAATTTCACAAACTTTTTTGCCTAGGCTAGCTTCAAACTTTGATTCGCCCATCTTTGCCTTCTGAGTTGCTAGGATTGCAGGCACATGCAACCACACCTAGCTATCATTTGGATCTTGAATATTCCCATTTGTAAACCTTCTTTAAGAGAATTAGTTTGTATTCTTTAAGAATTAGTCCAAGCCAATGTGCTATTAGGAGATGGTGGAACCTTTAGTATCCTTTTAATATTCTCTTGAAGAGTATATTAGGACTTGGTCACTTTTTTTTTTTGCCACTCCTGGGGCTTAAACTCAGGGCCTGGGCACTGTCCCTGAGCCTCTTTTGCTCAAGGCTAGCACACTCTACCACTTAAGCCACAGTGCCACTTCAGCTTTTTCTGTTTATGTGCTACTGAGGAATTGAACCCAGGGCGTCATGCATGCTAGGCAAGCACTCTACCACTAAGCCACATTCCCAGCCCCCTTGGTCACCTTCTTGTTCCCTCTCTTCCTTTGCTGGCTCCATGAGGTGGTTAGGCCTCCTCCATCATGTGTTCCTGCTGCAATGTACAGTGCTCCCACAGGCCCAAAGCAACAAGGGTAAATGATCATGAATAAACCTATTTCTTAGAAGTTCTTTATCCTAGGTATTTGTTCACAGTGACAGAAAGCTGACTTACAGGGAAAGAGAACAAATGAGAAAGCTGCTATATTGGAAGTTGACAAGAAACTGCAAAATATCTCTGGATATTAGGCCAACACAAATCTCGAGTTGGAATATATAAGCTGCGCCCCTGGTATAGTTCATGAATTGAGTGAGATAAGAACTGCTGGCTTATGTGTCAGCCAGGGAATGAGCTGTTGGTGAGCAGAGGCCACACCAGAAGTTCTCAAAGGCCTAGATGGGGAGCAGATGCAGTCTGTATAGAGATCACTTCCCCTATAACCCTTTGGAAGGCTTTATTGCCTTTCTCCTAAAACATCCAAGATGAAGTCTTAGTGCCAAAGCAACTCTCACTTTGCTGCTAGAGGGAGCACCAGCTACTCAACAGTGCCAAGAATCATGTTCTAACATCCATTTTGATTTAAAATCTTTTATGTTTGAGATGGATTTTCTCTGTTGACAATGGGCTGGGTTTGTCCTACTCATTAGGTGTGGTGCTCTTGGCTTGTGGTAAATCCTGATTGGAATACAATATAACACATTTCCTGGTAAATGTATGTATACATATATATGAATGTTAGTTGTTCTCCTCCCTACCACTAATAGACTGAAGAAGCAGTAGTTTGAAGCAATTCAGACATGCTCAGCATCTGGCCTTCATAAAAGAGCTCAGGTGAGTCATGATTCTGCACCAACAGAGAGCTCTGGAGAGAGTTATATACCGCCCATTCTATTTACCTCCCATTTTCCTTGACCTGATTGCCTTATGATGAGTAGTCTGATTTGTGTGCAGAGAGACAGGCATGACAAGCTTTTTTTTGGGGGGGGGGGAACAAGTTGATGAGTAGTCTCTAGACAGCTACAAATTTAAGGCAAAATTTAACAGTTTGGGGGAGAGAGAGCTGTTTTTGTGAATAGAAAAAAAGTTGTGGAAAAAACCTTGGCACACTTCTTTTTATCTATGGGCTGCTCAATCTGCTGACATTTCAGTTTGCTCATCTGACAAATGGAACCTGTAATGGTCACCCTGTATACTTAAGAGGAGCGAGAGCTCTTGCTTGAGAGCACTGCTAACGTGCGGGTTTTACAGTAGGTTCACTAAGTATATCATTATTCATTCAGTGCCTTTAGCTGTTCTCCAGCTGAAGGATTTCAGCCTTGGAGGTTGAGTGGCTTGTCTGAAGACACAGAGCCTGTCAGGACTCAAACACAGGCCTACCTGGTTCCAAGTTTTGTGTTCTTCCCATCACTAGATGCTGACCCTGATGTCAAAGGACACAATGGTGACCCCTAGGTAAGGAGATACACCCAAGTGACCTTCCTGCTCCAAGGCCAGGACATCCCTATGTCCTTGGCCCCCACACAAGGCCTAGCCAAGCCCAGTTCTGTTTCCTCAAGCCCTGCTCTCTGCTGTGGGATCTGGCGGGTTGTTAATCTGATAAACAGCTTCCTGTTAATGTGGGAGTGTGAGCTAAAGAGTTGCTATATTGCCCTGCCTGGTGGCAGGTGGTCGGTCTGGTGACTTTGCCCACAGAAGCACTCTAGATCTGTGACATAAAAGGTTGAGGGCTTTGGGATCTGTCAGCCCTGGGTGGGAGGAATGACTGTTTCTTGTTACCAGTGTGACCTGAAGTTACTGACTTCTGGTTTCTTCATCTGTAAAATGTAAGCAAGAATGCTTACTGTAATAGGTGAATGTTTTGAACATTAAATGGTACAGGAAATGTGCCCAGCTCCATAATGCACAATAAAGTAAAAGGCTTTGTTGTCTCCTTAGAGGGTGTGGTCACCCTTGAGGGGAGCCATTTGGACATTGAGGGTTTTTTTTTGTCCCATCCCCAAAATTCACATCATGGCTAGTCATTTATTTGTTAAGTAAACAGATAAAAATAATCACATTCACGGCATCTACTGCTATTGACAGCATGTTTGAGATAGCAGAGAGCCCCAGGCAGGCAGTACTGTTACAGTCCAGGGCAGGGCCTCACCATGTAAGCCTGCCCTGGCTAAGTGGGGTCTGTGGGAGTGGCTGGTATTTGAGGCACCAGGTGGAGACAGGAAATTCTGGGCTGCTAGACACTGGAGAAGAAGAGAAGGAAAAGGTGGCAGGGGCACCCCTCCGGCTTTGGTGGGTGGTTAGCTGGTTGGCCCTGGAGTTTCTTTCCATGTGGTGCTATGACAGGCCAGCTGATTCCTCCAGCTCAGAGCTTATGGATAATTTCCTGTTGTCTGAGGCATTTATACAGTTTTAGCTGTTACCGTATGTTCCATGGATGGTGAATGTGCCAAGGACCTGTTTTCTGCTCCCGCCCCACTTAGTCACCAGTCTACCTTGACATGGGACAGCCAGTGAGCATGGGTCTAGCCATAGAATGCAGAGAAAGGGCTCAGGGGATTAGGTACCAGGAGTACAGGGTTCACTCTGCTGTGATTTCCAAATCTCGCATGGTCCAGCTTGTTCACATTTCATGCTACTTAGTGTTTAATCTCCCAACACATAATATTCCAAAGTACCAAGCCCCCTAAACGGTGGAAGTTCATTCTCACCTCCTTGATTTTGAAATGTGAGTCTCCTGTTTTCTTCACCAGTATGTTCAATTCTCAAGCCCAGCTCTCATTCATTCTGCGTTCCTCAGGCTTTCTTCAACCCATGCTGACCTTTCTGCTTTTGGATGTGCCCATATTAGCAACTCTTGGTTAATTATCATCTTACTCCCCAGTTTACCCAATGGAAGTCTTATTTGTGAAAAATAGTCTCCAAATGCATCCACTTCTCTCAATTTCTACCCCGTTTAGATCTTTCAGTTCCCTGTAGCTGGCCTGTTCGCATCCTCTGCCTCTCTTCAACTTTGTGTAAGGCTCAGTGATCTTTGTAAAAGGTGTTGTCATCCCCCAAACTTACAGTTTGTAGCTTCCAAGCTTCCTACCACAGCCCAAAGGCTTTCCTAACATAGCACTTGGTTGCTTTTCATCTGATTATTCCTCTGTTCTTCCTGCTTTCAGGCACCTCAGGTTTTTTCAATTCCCCAGAAAGGCAAAATCATTGCTTTTAATCAGGGATTTATGTTTACTGGTCATTCTATCTAAAATTGTTTCAGCTTCTCAACACCTTCCTCTTCATCACTTACCTTTCTAGTAAATGGATTTTTTTTTAAAAGCCTAAGTGTGAGCTGGAGATGTAGCCCAGTGACTAAGCACTGGTAGTTGAGGTCGTAGGTTTTGTTGGGGGAGGAAAACAGGAGGACATAAATGTACTGCTTTACACCATGATGGGATAGAAGCTGGAAAAAATGTGTAATACAGTTTGTTTTCTGATACTGGACTAGAATTAGTGCAGGACTGTAATTTCTAAGAAAAAAAGAAAACAATGTGCTGAGTTTGGTTACCCTGTTGATTTTTATGAAAGGTGGTACATGCTAATCAAGGAGATGGAGATGCTGCACAGAGCACTGTGGTCCACTGAGTTCAGAGAGGGATACTGGAGTTTAAGAGGTAAAGGCAGCTGAATATTGCAAGGAAAAATTCCAGATAAGGGAGAATTATGCAGAAAAAGAGCTTCTGAAGCCTACACTGGGGTCTTGGTAAACTGCCAAAATAAGTACTAAGAAACAGTGGAAGGAATTTTTCTAAACATAATGAATTAAGACAAAAAACCAATAAGTTTAATGAGTGCTAAGCAGGTCAGACCCACACAAAAAGCTCACATCAAAGCAGGTAAGTTACTGAAACCAGTGATAAAAGGAAAATTCTTTAAAGAAGCCAGAGGAAAAAGACACACTATGCATAGGAAAGCAGAGATTAGAAATACTGCGGACTTCTTGATTAAAGGTATGAAAAGCAGGAGGTATTAGAATGGCATTGATCTGTGTTAAAAGATCAGGTGAAAAACAAAGGCCAAATAAAAACTTTGATGTAAAAACAGTAGTTGGAGGAAGGTGTTTTGAGCAGACTTTCATTATGAGAAATGTTAAGTAGTTCAGCTATAATCCTAGCTACCAGGAGGCTGAGGTCTGAGGATCACAGTTTGATGCCAGCCTGGGAATACAAATATTCTAGACTCTTATCTCCACCTAACCAGGGGGGAGTGGGGGGTGCAATGGAGTGGGTGTATGTGAGAGAGACTGGACTTGGAGGTGTGGCTCAAGGGGTAGAATGTCAACTGTAAGTGAAAAAGCAAGTCAAGAGCTAAAGGCCCAGAGTTCAAGCCCCAGTCCTTGTTAGTAGTAGCCTTCATAGTGGAGACAAATAGAAGCTAAACCCCTCAGAGATGTTAGGACCAAATAAAAGATAAACACCACTATTTGATTTAATGACAGCTAAATCCAACCATAGTAATAAAATAAAATGGCCTAAACACAACAAGTATAAGGCTAACTGGCTAAAAGCCAGATCAAACTGTGATCTGTATGAGGAAAATTCCCTTAAAATATTAATGAACAGGTGGATAAAAAGAATAGAAAGTTGAGCTTGGGGTGTATCTCAATAGTAGAGCATGTGCTTATTAGCTTATGTGAACATGGGAGGCCTTTGGTTCCATCACCGAAAAAAGGAAAAAAAAATTAAGGAAGCTAGGATATTAATACCAAATCTTAACAAGAAAGAATATTAATACAAAAGTTTACCTCAGAACAAGAAATCTAGTACTGAGAGTACAATTTATCAGAGGCTATTACAATTCTCAGTGTGTATGTACCCAATAATAGAGCTCCTAGATATACTCAGCTACACCAAAGTGAAAAGCTAGATGAGTCTGTAATTACAGTTCTTCCAGTGTTTCCTCTTTTAGTAACAAATAGAAGAAACTGACAAAAATCAGTAAGGACTAGAAGATATGAACAAGATCAATTTAACTGACTGGAATAGTACACTCTATAGTGTTCTGTTGGTACCTAGGAAGTTACCAAATTAGAATATACTCTGAGCTATATAAAAAAAAACCCCTCAAATCTAACATGAGTGAAATTATACAGGTTTATTTTTTTATATGGATGGAGTTATATTAGAAGGTCATAAAAGGGCTGGGAATATGGCCTAGTGGCAAGAGTGCTTGCCTCATATACATGAAGCCCTGAGTTCGATTCCCCAGCACCACATATATATAAAACGGCCAGAAGTGGCGCTATGGCTCAAGTGGCAAAGTGCTAGCCTTGAGCAAAAGGAAGCCAGAGACAGTGCTCAGGCCCTGAGTCCAAGGCCCAGGACTGGCAAAAAAAAAAAAAAAAAAAAAAAAAAAAAAGAAGGTCATAAAAGAAATATTTCGGAGAAATAATACACTTTAAAGAAGAAATCACAAAGGGAAATTAAGATATTCTTAATTGCTTGGAGACAAAATACAACTTTTCAAAAACAGCTAAAAAAATTATAGCTTATATTAGGAAAGAGGAAAATTCTCAAGTAAATGTCTGAATTTCCATCCTAAAAAGTGAGAAGAGGAACCATTTTTCCTAGAATTAGAAGAAAATAATAAAGACGAATAGGCAGTGATGTACCAGAAAACAGAAATACAGAGAAATATCCTTTCATCAAAACTGGAACATGTCATTCAGCATAACTTGACTCCATAGCCTGAGGCCATGTTACTTATATTTGGCTCAGAATAATTGATTTTATTTCCTTAAGAAAAAGAAGTTAACATCTAGATAGAGTGACCAAGAAAAGCACTTTTTTCCCTCCCTCTGTACTGGGGATTGAATTCAGGGCCTTGCATTTCCTAGGCAAGTGCTCTAACTGCTTGAGCCACACCCTAGTCATAAGTAGTAGGGAGTGTATTTAGTCAAAAAGTGGCCCGAACCCTTATTTTGTAGACATCTGTTTCTGTCACCAATGTATCACCAATGCTGGCTTTTTTTTTTTTTATAAATACAGTTTATTTTGATCAATGTCACTCCTTTCAACAAAAAAAATATTTTTTTTTTTTGTTGGACATGGGCTTGGACTCAGGACCTGGGCACGGTCCCCGGCTATTTGCTTTGAGCCACAGGGCCACTCCAGTTTTCTGGTGGTTAATTGGAGATCAGAGTCTCACAGACTTTATTTCCTGAGCTGGCTTTGAATGGTGATCCTTGAATCTCAACTCCTGAGTAGGTAGGATTATAGGTGTGAGTCACTAGTGTCCAACCCTTTCAACATTCTTATCCATTCTTCCTTTACCTCTTCCCTTCCCCTTCTTAATTTTGTAGGATATACATTGGATTCTTTTTTTTTTTTTTTGGCCAGTCCTGGGCCTTGCACTCAGGGCCTGAGCACTGTCCCTGGCTTCCTTTTGCTCAAGGCTAGCACTCTGCCACTTGAGCCACAGCGCCGCTTCTGGCCGTTTTCTGTATATGTGGTGCTGGGGAATCGAACCCAGGGCCTCATGTATATGAGGCAAGCTCTCTTGCCACTAGGCCATATCTAATGCTGGCTTTCTTGGTGTGTTACTTTCCACAAAAAAAGTTCAAGGCTTTAGTTAGGGAGAACACAGTTGTGATAGGTGTGTTTGCTGCTTGTGCTGAATGCAGAGGTTAGGAAGGTCTTGGGGCAGGAAATGTAACTTAGTGGTAGAGTGCTTGCCTAGCATACATAAGGCTCTGGGTTCAATTCCTTGGTTCCACATAAACATAAAATTAATAAAATAAAAAGAAAAATCATTAAAATTATTTTTTGAAAAAAGGAAGGTCTTAGGAATAGCTTCTTCTCCTGCTTGCTATGCACTCTGCTCTGCCCTGTTTGCTTCCCGTCAAGTAAATGACTTGTTTTCCCAAACACTGGAAGGCCTAGGGCTGCCCATCCTGTCTTCTCTCAACCCAGAGTGAACGCTCAGTCTCCAAACAGAAACCCTCTAGGCCTTGAGCCAGTACTCTTAACTCAAGCACCCTTTTGCAAGCTCACATAAGGCAGCTGAGTTAAAATAGGAAGGATTCTCAGTTTAGCTCACCCAGACAAGGTGTGCTGAAGTTCCAGGTGGTTCTGACTGAAGAGCCCTGTTTTTTTTTTTTTGTTTGTTCTGACTGAAGAGCCCTGTTTTTTGTTTTTGTTTTTTGTGCCAGTCCTGGGGTTTGAACTCAGGGCCTGGGCACTGTCCCTGAGCTTTTGTGCTCAAGGTTAGTGCTCTACCACTTTGAGCCACAGCACCATTTCTAGCTTTTTGGTAGTTATTTGGAGATAAGAGTCACAGACTTTCCTGTTGGGGCTGGCTCTGTACCATGATCCTCAGGTATTAGCCTCCTGAGTAGCCAGGATTATAAGTGTGAGCCACTGACACTTGGATAGAGCCCTCTTTTGAGCTAGTGCTTATGCTCTCTCCCCCCCCTTTTTCTCCCAGCCTCCCCTCTTCATTGCTTTAAAAAAAAAATACAAAAACACATATAAAAATTGTATATAATAGTGGGATATCATGTGATTTTTTTTCTTATATGTGTATCCATTATATAATGTTTAAATTAGGTTAAATATGTCTGTATCTTCACATATCATTTCTTGGTAAACACTCAAAAGAATTTCTTCTAGCTCTCTGAGATATACAGTACATCACTGTTAGCTGTAGTTAACTATTACACAGTGGCATACCAGAACTTCTTGCTGTAGATTAGTACCTGGTTGACTTGTCCACATCCCTCTCTTCCAGCCTCTAGTAACCACCTTCTACCTCTTCTATGAGTTAACTGTTTTTTTTTTTTTTTTTTTGGCTAGTCCTGGGGCTTGAACTCAGGGCTCAAGCACTGACCCTGGCTTCTTTTTTTGCTCAAGGCCAGCACTCTACCTCTTTGAGCCATAGCGCCACTTCTGGCTTTTTCTATATATGTGGTGCTGAGGAATCGAACCCAGGGCTTCAAGCATGTGAAGCAAGCACTCTACCAGTAGACTATATTCCCAGAATTAACTTTTAAATATTCCACAAGTTTGATCATACAATACTTGTTCTTTATGTACCTGGCTTGTTTTATCTATAGTTGGATCCATGTCATCATAAATGACAGGATTTTTTTTTTCATTTCATTGCATTATGTGTGTGTGTACTATCTTTACCCATTTATCGGTTAACAGACACTATTGCTTCCATTCTTGGATGTTGTGAATGGTGCTACAATAAACATGGCAGTGCAGATGTTCCACTACCTATTTTATTTCCTTTGAATATATAACTAAAGGGCGTATTGGTAGTTCTATTTGTGTTTTTGTTTTTGTGTTTGTTTTTTGCCAGTCCTGGGGCTTGGACTCAGGGCCTGAGCACTGTTCCTGGCTTCTTTTTTGCTCAAGGCTAGCACTCCATCTCTTGAGCCACAGCACCACTTCCGGCTTTTTCTGTGTATGTGGTGTTTTTTTTTTTTTTTTTTTGAGATGGTTCCCCATGTAGCCCATGCTGGCCTTGAATCCTCAATCTTCCTGTCTCAGCCCCGTTAGTAGCTAGAATTAGGTATGAGCTGCCAGGGCCATCTTTTGGCCTTTTGATAATGGTCATTCTTACGAAATGGAGGTGGTATCCCATTGTGTTTTTTTGTTTACGTTTCCTTGATTATTAGTGATGTTAAGCAGTTTTTCATATTCCTGTAGGAGGACATTTGTGTATCTTCTGTTGAGAAATACTTAGATTGCCACTTTTTAATTAGGTTAGCAAAGAAATTGCTATTGTTTGAAATTCCTTATTCTGAACATTAACCTCTTTTCAGGTCTGTATTTGTGAATTTTTTTTCCTATTCTGTAGATTGTTTCTTCACTCTTGTGATTGTTTCCTTTGCTGTGTCATGTTTATTCTTTCTTGCATAGTAGGACAAGTCACAGACAAGTTTTGAGAAAAAGGTTTAGCAATTGCTCTGCTAAAACTAGCTGACCACCTTCTTTGGCCCTAACTTTCTTTTCTTTTCTTTCCTTTTTTTTTTTTGCCAGTCCTGGGGCTTGAACTCAAGGCCTTAGCTCTGTCCCTGGCTTTTTTTTTTTTCTTCCCTCAAGGCTAGAACTCTATCACTTGAGCCACAGCGCCACTTCTGGCCTTCTCTATATATGTGGTACTGAGGAATCAAACCCAGGGCTTCATGCATATGAGGCAAACACTCTTGCCACTAGGCCATATTCCCAGACCCTAACTTTCCTTTTTAAAGTGAGAGTATTTAGACTTCAGTCTTTTTCAAACTTGTAGTAGTAGCAAGACTGTGTACAAAGGCAGTCTTTATCTGGAAGCTCACTGTGGAAAATAAAGATGAGACCCATTCTGGATGACTTTGAAGACAGACTTTCCTCTCTCCTTGTGACCATAATGTATGGAGCTCTCTAAAATTTAAGTTCACTTTTCCCCAAATACGGTAATTGTTCATGGGACAGTGAGAGAAAGCCGTGGAGAGCAAGGATGTGGGAGCAAGCAAACAAGATGTTGGTCACTTTTTTCCCTCTGAAAAGTCCTACACACTGACACAATATTATATAAACTGTTTATGTGTTCATTTTGTAGTATCTGAAGCAGATACTGCCTTGGCTATGTGGGCCTAGTAGGGAGGGATCACCTAGGCTTTCCTGCAGGGCTGGGTTTTCCTGTTCATCTCAGTACAAACTTGCAGTGTCGCAAGGCCTCATTTCACCATTGTCTTGTGTCTGTCAGTCTCTGTGAGTTAGAAAATAACCAGCTTCCACTTTCTTTAATTATGCAAACTGGAGCTAGGTGACTGAGAACCTGCTTTTGGTCTGCAAGACATGGGTTTTTTTGCAAGCCCTAAGGGAGTGCAGTTTCTTGAAGATGTAAGGTGACTGGCTTTCTTCTTAAGTCATGCACTCTTCTCTCTTGCTTAGGTTATGATTAGAGAAGTTCTAGGAAGCAAGATGAAAACTAGCACCCTTGGAGTGGGTTCTCTTACAGGCTTGAGGCAAGGCCACATGGCTCAGCGGGAAGAGCTCCTGTGCCACTTTCACCTAGCCATCCCATTTCCAGTTGCTAAGTTCTTTTTCTGTATGTGATACTGAGGAATTGAACTCAGGCTTCATGCATGCTAGACAAGCACTCTACTACTAAGCCACATTACCAGCCTCTTTATAGCACATTTTAAGAACATTAGTATGGGATTCTGTTGGCCATCTAGTGCAACCACATGGACATCACTGAATTTCTCCTTTGTGTAGCCAGAACCAGATGACAGTAGGGTTCTCTTCTTCACCGATGCAGCCCACTGTCCGCTTATTATGATGGATGAAGCCAAATTAGTATCTTCCTCAGTGCCTGAAGCTGTTTTGGGGGCCAGCATATTGTTAGAGTCCCTTTCCAGTCCAGTAGCCTGCTCATCGGGAGGACCACCACCTCTGGATGCCATGGAGTGCACGACAGCCGCTCCATTAACCCCATGGGTCCTCACCGCCTGCATGGCCAGTGCTATGTCTCTGCAAGGTCCTTCCTAAGTTTTTCATTTGTAGTTTGGGTCATCCTATTTCCCATCTGTTTGGAAACACTCCTTAGAGGGCCTCCAGCCCCAGCTGGCCCCATCTTCTTAATCATGTTTGATGCAATTCTGAGTACTTTCCAATATCAGGCTTCTGTAATTTTAAGAGAATACATTCTGGATGTTTTCTGCCTCTAGGTCTTTCCAGTGGTGCTAGCTGGGTTGTCTGTCTCTTCTTGTCCTGATGTTCTGTGGATAATCGTAACCTCCTGGCCTGTACTTCCAGGCCTTATAAGTCTCCTTCCCTCTCGGATTACCATAGCAAACCTTGCATCTTTTTGGTAGTGTGACCAGTTTGTCATCAAAATGTTTCTCTAGTTGTGATCCCATCCTACATGCAGGCTCAAGATTTTTTTTTTTTTTTTTTTTTGGGCCAGTCCTGTGGCTTGGACTCAGGGCCTGAGCACTGTCCCTGGCTTCTTTTTGCTCAAGGCTAGCACTCTGCCACTTGAGCCACAGCGCCACTTCTGGCCATTTTCTGTATATGTGGTGCTGGGGAATCGAACCCAGGGCCTCATGTATACGAGGCAAGCACTCTAGCCACTAGGCCATATTCCCAGCCCCCAGGCTCAAGATTTTGACAAGTCTTTACTGTCCTTGCATCTCCAGTGTCTGACCAGTGGACTTCATTCTTCTCTTACAATACTGGCTTGAACTCAAGAGCATGGTGCTTTGCAGACAGGCTATTTGAGCCACACCTCCAGCACTTTTCCAACATAGAATGCTTCCCTGTCATTGGGGATGTCAGGCATACACTGCATCCAATCCTCGTAGCAGGGATAGAAAGTGTGCCACTGTGCTCAACCATGAGTTGAGATGGAATCTCATAAACTTTCATGTCTGGACTCATCTCTGACTCAGTTACAGGCTTAAACCATTGTCCTTGGCTTTTGTTCTTCTGCTCCCCATTATATTTTTATTTAGGTTTATAAGAAGTTGCAAATAGTAGTTTCCACATTACTTCCCACCCATTTTTCCATCATTTTTGCATTTCTAGAGTATATTTGTCAAAATTAAGAAAATGCATTAATTTATTACTATTGACACACTTTTGAGATTTGGATTTTTCATGAATATCCAGTCCAGAGCAGGGACCACATTACAATTTATATGTCTCTACTGTAGTAATCTTCAGTTCTCCTTTATTTTTTAATGATCTTGGCAGTCTTAAGAAATGGAGATGGAGGGGCTGGGGATATAGCCTAGTGGCAAGAGTGCCTGCCTCGGATACACGAGGCCCTAGGTTCGATTCCCTAGCACCACATATACAGAAAACGGCTAGAAGCGGCGCTGTGGCTCAGTGGCAGAGTGCTAGCCTTGAGCGGGAAGAAGCCAGGGACAGTGCTCAGGCCCTGAGTCCAAGGCCCACGACTGGCCAAAAAAAAAAAAAAAAAAAAAAAAAGAAATGGAGATGGAGGGCTGGGGATATGGCCTAGTGGCAAGAGTGCTTGCTTTGTATACATGAAGCCCTGGGTTCAATTCCCCAGCACCACATATATAGAAAACGGCCAGAAGGGGCGCTGTGGCTCAGTGGCAGAGTGCTAGCCTTGAGCAAAAAGAAGCCAGGGACAGTGCTCAGGCCCTGAGTCCAAGGCCCAGGACTGGCTAAAAAAAAAAAAAAAAAAAAGAAATGGAGATGGAGGTCTGGCTCAAGTGGTAGATTATCAGCCTTGAGTACAAAAGCCAAGTGGGAGTCCCAAGGCTCTGAGTTCAAGCCCCACTACTGGCACTAAATTAAAAAAAAGAAATTGAGTAGTACTGGCCAGGTACCTTGTACAAGTGTCCCTCAGTGTTTGTGTTTCTCCTTAGGCTATGGGTTTGAGGGCCCCACATGGGTGAAATGTACTTGTCATCACACATCCGGGGTTGGTTACATGATATGCACAGATTCCTTCACATAGTAAAGATGTTTTTACTTTATTTTCTGAAAATAAGTCACTAAGTTTAAAGTAGTCTCAAAAGGCGGGCTAAGCCCCACCTCCAATTATTTTTTTTTTTCACAGAGGAGGGATTTTTTCCCCAGCAACTTTGTTGTTTAAGAACTTATAGACTGCTCAGTCACTGGTTGCACCTATTCAGTGAAAAGGTGGCTATCGCTGGTGGCAGTGTAGTGCTGGGCCTGTCAGGACCTGTGAATGGGTGTAAATGCTGAAGCAGCAGCTACCTCAGGGGCTCCAGAGAGCCCTCCCTGCCTTTTCGGCAAAGGCCTATTCCAGAATCATTTTAGTAGAGATCAGACATGTTGGTCACCTCCAATGGATGCTCAGTGGAGAACATATAGAACCTGGACTGGATTATGTAAAGACCCCCTGTGTGCTCTTGTGTGCATGGGTGAGCATGGTAACATCTGGACTGGTAACTCCCAAATGCAGCTCCTAGGCTGATTGGATCAGGCCAGTAGAGGATCCAGCAACTGGAGTGACTGTAGTAGTATTAGAAACTGGCATAGCAGGATGGCCAGTGTTGTAGAGGGTCTGGCATAGAACTGTGCTATGAGCCACCAGCAAGTTTCTCCAAGGTGTTCATGTAGATTGCTTTTTATTTTTTTTTTTTGGGGGGGGTGCTGGTCTTGGGGCTTGAACTCAGGGCCTGGTACTGTCCCTGAGCTTTTGTGCCCAAGGCTAGCACTCTACCACAGAGCCACAGCCCCACGTCCAGCTTTTTGGGGGTTACTTGGAGATTAGTCTCACAGATTCCTTCCTGGCTGGCTTCCAACTGGAATTCTTGGATTTCAGCCTCCTGAGTAGTTAGCATTACAGATGTGAGCAACCAGGACCTGGCTCATTTTCCTTTTTTGTAGATGTATTCAGAGGTCAGGGTCAGTGCCATCTGAATTCCTGCTGCAGGGAATTTGAGAACATGCTTCTTAGTTCACTACAAGACATCAAGACTCTGGTCATTGTGCTCCTCACCCTGTGGCCTTGGATGTTTTGTTGCTGAACGCAGTCTAGCACTGGCCAGTGAGGTTCTTTCAGGCTGGCTTCCATGTGGAGCTCTCAGAAGAGCTCTTGCTCACTTTCTGGTACTGCCAAGTACACCAGACTTTCTTTTAATTCCCCTGTGTTAGAACTAGGCACTTTCTTTCCTAAGGAGCTTTTAGATCAGAAAATGATATTTAGGAACCAAGATGCAGTATAGTACTTTACAATGAATTCTTTAGTTCCTCAAAAGGAACATGAACGTGGCAGTTGTGTGTGAGAGGTAGACGCAGTTGGTCTGCAGTGACCTGGTGGCAGTGATCTATTTGGTCCATATGGGTTCCAGATGTTCTAGAGTGAGCTACAGGTCCTCACCTTCAGCTTGTAGACCTGCAGGGCAAGGGGGTGGGGGTGCGGTAACTAAATAGCTATCTTTGGGCACAGAGTCTTCCCCTCTACCACTGGTAGATGGCATTTGTCGGCCACTCAGGGTCATCTTACAATTCTCTATGAGTATCCTAAGTATTGTAATGATAAGACAATTGTTAGGATGGCTAGAATTACCCAGAAAAAGTTAAGAGAGTATTCATTCAAGTTAGGTATGGAGGTACACCCCTAGAATACCAGCTACTTGGGAGGCAAGAGGAAGAGCATTTATTTCAGAGTGTTCAAGCTAGCTTTGAACTCATCTCAAAAGCAGAACAGCAACAAAGAGGTTCAAGTGGCAGAGTACTTGCCTAGTGTGAGAGTGCCACAAGAAAAAAGAACATTCATCCAAGTTTCAATTTAAAATTCCAGTATTCCTTTCCAAAATAAAAATACCAGGTCTGTAAGTAGGGGCTATAGTGCTCTATTATTCCCTTGGAGAAAAGTTCTCCTTGGAAGTTAGGGCAGAGAAGGTAAACATCTTTCTTGGAACAAAACCAGGACCAGTCATTCACCACTAGACCATCACTATTGTATGGCTGGAATTCCAGACATGGTTGAGTAGGTATTGACCTTCTATCTTCTGAATTATATCTGAAACAAACAGGATATTTAAAACATTATTTAAAATGTATTTCACCAGCTACTGTAGACACTGTTGTCTTCCCAAAGTGTTCCATTTCTCTCCTATTGAGTAGTGTCAGTGGCCTGAGTGCAGTTTCTTTTCCCTTATCCACTTTACAAACCATCACCATTTCTCATTTGAAAAATATGAATTGAGGAATGTAACTAATCAGACCTATAGCCACTTAAAACATCCAACCTTCCTAAAGAACCCTTGAATGCTATGCTTACTCAAGCCATTCTGAGCTTACTCCTTAAAGAATATGCCTTACAGGGTCCTCAGGATCACTTGAAAAGGCCTCTGAGTATAAGACTGAGGAAGTTACACTGCTAATTCCTTATTTTCTGTTTTCTAGCAGGTTCAAGAAAAGGATGCTAGGAACTGAATCCAGGGACTTGTGCATACTAAAACATTCCACCACTGCACCATACCTCCTAACACTGCTTCTTTTTTACCTGGAAAATACTAATTTGAAGATTTGCTTGAAGATTGTTTTATTGAAAATTCAAATAGGGGCTGGGAATATGGCCTGGTGGTAGAGTGCTTGCCGCGCATGCGTGAAATCCTTGGTCCCATTCCTCAGCACAGAAAAAGCCAGAAGTGGTGCCGTGGCTCAAGTAGTAGAGTACTAGCCTTGAGCAAAAAAAAAAAAGATTCAGGGCCTGAGCACTGTCCCTGGCTTCTAAGCCCCAGAACTGGCAAAAAACAAAAACAAAAAACATTCAAATAATAAAAAATAAATGTGATATACACTAAATGTGCTTCAGCAGAAGACATGAGATTAGGCAAAGATGAAAAAGTTTCCCTTAAAAAAATTATATATATAGTAAGAAAAAAGGCTTCCTGAAGGGTCTCATTTGTAATTTAGGATGAATCTCTTCAATAATTAATTCTATAACTGTCCGAGCACAAGGAAGCATATGAAATGAGGAGGGAGAAAGCTATGAAGACCTAGGAGACATTTTGATGGTCAGTTTTTAAGGAGGCAAGGCCTCAGGAGATCAGGATTAAGAACCGACAAGAACAGATGTATAAATTCACCTGTTTATCTGCATATGAGATGATGGAGGCGTTGGGTAATTTCACTGAAAGGGGAAGCAGAACGAGAATGTTCAGTTATCACTGCAGTAGCTGAATGAAGTAAAATTGCTACTTCCTGGGAAGAAACTTGTGGAATGGCCCTGAAATGCAAGAAACAGAGCTACTAGAGCCTATAAAGGAGGCACAGCAACAAGATGGAGCACAAAACACTAGGCAGAAGTTACTGAGGCAGCTGAGAAAGGAAGAACACCATATCCTTCCTCAGCAAGCCTGAGGGCACCTTGAGGTCTGCACTTGGTTTTTATTTGTTTGTTTTTGCCATCCTGGAGCGTGAACTCAGGGCCGGAGAGCACTGTCCCTGGCTTCTTTTTGCTCAAGGCCAGCAATTTGCCACTTGAGCCACAGCACCACTTCTGGCTTTTTCTATATATGTGGTGCTGAGGAATTGAACCCAGGGCTTCATGCATACGAGGCAAGCACTCTACCATTAGGCCATATTCCCAGCCCCTGCACTTGGTTTTTAAAATTTCCAACAAGCAAGGAGGTGTGGTGGTTCATAACTGTAATCCCAGCACTAGGGAAGTCGAGTAGGGAGTATGAGTTCAAGGCTAGTCTGGCTACAGAGCCTGAGACCCTGCCTCAAAACAAACAAAATGACTTCCCATATGGGGCTAGGTTATAGCTCAGTGGTAGAGTATTTTGCCTATTATGCATGAGGCTCCCGTCCTCTTTCCCTCACAAATTCCAATATAAAAAAGTAAAACAACTCACCACTTTAGTTAACCGCTCATTCTAAATACGATGGTTAAACTCTCAAGGTCTTCATTCTTCAAATGTAATTCTTCAAGCAAGGTGGTTATAAACTGTGTAAAAACCATATTCTTTGGAGAATGCTTCTGAATTCCAAGAATCGGGGTCAGTCTGAAACGACCAAAAATACTAAATGGATATGTGCAAAAGGTTGGGGCTTCCTTCAGTCTTGGGGGGTTTTTGTGGGATGGAGTATCTTTAACCAAACTCCCAGGGAAAAGTTTTACTAGCAAAGGCGAGGAAGTCTGAAGGAAAGACTGAAAGAAAGATAAACAAATGTTAAGTAAGGAAGTAGGAAAGACTGGAATACTCAGATGACGATGGACACCAGGCCAGCAAAGACTGCTAAAATTCTCTTAGTAAAAAAGAGGGAGATGAAGGATGAACTCTATTTAGGGAATGGCAGTGTGGAGAGGGGCTCAGGTTAGTTCTGCCTTAGAAATGTGTCATTTATTTTTAATGTCTGGACTAAATCACCTGAATAAAACAGTAAAAAGCAAGATT
This sequence comes from Perognathus longimembris pacificus, assembly GCF_023159225.1. NCBI lineage: Eukaryota > Metazoa > Chordata > Mammalia > Rodentia > Heteromyidae > Perognathus > Perognathus longimembris. The sequence continues at coordinate 75,597,997 of NC_063167.1, read as the reverse complement.
ATTTTTGGGATAAAACTAGAACATTCTAGCTTTTAAAAAACACAATTATATCTCACAAGACATTTAACAGCAATTTCAGAAGAAAGAATATGCTTTTCTCTACTCAAGTTTAAGCAAGAATTTTATTACCCCTTTCTCCCTTTGCATTAGGGATTGAATCCAGGGCTGTGCATACATGCTACGCCTGGCCAAGTGCCTTGCCAACTTAAGCCGTATCGCCAACCCTAAGATTTTTTTTAAAAAGTAAGCAAGGCCAAGTGTGGTGGTTCATGCCTGTAATTCCAGCTATTCTGGAGGAGGAAATTGAGACGATTGTGGTTTGAGGACAGCCTAGACAGAACTTAGACTCCAGCTCAACCAATGGTTGGGCATGGTGGTTCATACCTATCATCCCAGCTATGTTGAAAGCATAAAAAGGAAGATCATAGTCCAGGCTAGCCTGGAAAAAAAAATACAAGATCCTATTCCCAAAATAACTAAAAGCAATATAGGATGGAGTTTTGGCTTAGGTGGTAGAGTACCTGTGTAGCGAGTAGAAGACCTAAGTTCAAACCCTGGTATCACCCAACAATGGGCAATTCAAGGTTAAGTAAATGCCTGACACACACTTTCTATGCTATAAAGAACTAAAGTTACAGTTTCAGGTTCATTTTGAGATGAGTGACCATGGAAGAATCTATCCTAGAAATCAGCAAGAGACTGGAATCTTCGAAAATTCAGATTTTTGGGGTCAATAGAGTAGGAAAACCTAAATACCTTGTTATCTGCCACTCCAGTTCCACAGATAGGGGAGGGTTTCCACAAAACCGTCAGTGCATACTACTATCCCTTAGCTATTAAAAGCCTTGTAATGCTCGAGGCATGGCAAGCCCATTTTGATAAGTAATCTGAAATTGGACAAGTAACTGTTTTTGAAAAGGATCTCAGTACTAGCATTCCCTAGGGTGTTGCAACCAGTTGCCATAATGAGAAGGAAGCTTGGACTGCTCTAGGCATCAGAGCCCCTGTATATCCCCATCTCTGGGACTCCACAGACATTCTACTTCAGTAGCTTGGGGATTTGCTAAGTCTATCTTGACCTGAGCCCTGAACTGCTGGAGATGGGTGTTGTGACATGAAGACTAAGTGCCTGTTACTGACAAGACAGGAAAGGAAAATACCACAATTGCACTGCTGCTTTGTCTACAGGACATGATATAAGGGGGTCTTGGGGAACTCCGTGTTCTTCCTACTGCCATATCCCTGGAGTGCACACAGCCAAAGGAGGCCTGGAGAGGACCGCAGCTGGAGCTATGGTTCTGCTTCCAGGTGAGCACTGCCACTGAAGCAGCAGAGCGCGAACCAACATGGTTTCTGCTGCTGCCTCTCCTACACAGCTACCACTACTTCCCTGCCCTGCCATGCCCTGCCCAAACACTGCCATCAGGACAGGGGGAACACCACAGCAGGGGTGTTGTGGTTCTTGTTATCACGTCTCCTCAGGCAGTGTCAGGTTGGAGGACACGTGGCTTCAGGCCCTTTGTCATTGTTGGGGCTACCAGTGCTACAAGCCCTAGCCCTGGCGCTGAGGAAACCCCCATTCCTTGTTGCAGGAGCCGCCACACAATGTATCCCATACTCACTGCTGTTAACACCACACCTACCTGAACTGCCAGTGTCTCCACTTGTGTGTTTTTCAGACAGTGACACAGTACATACTATGCCTTGTCATTATCAGAGCCAAGGAATCCATATGGATGGTACACTATGGCACCTAGCTAGAATCAAAGCCAACACTATGCAGCATACTGGTTACTCCATCCCCAAGACATAGCTTTAGGAAAAAGCTGCTAAGAAGACTATTTTTTTTTTTTTTTTGGCCAGTCCTGGGCCTTGGACTCAGGGCCTGAGCACTGTCCCTGGCTTCTTCCCGCTCAAGGCTAGCACTCTGCCACTTGAGCCACAGCGCCGCTTCTGGCCGTTTTCTGTATATGTGGTGCTGGGGAATCGAACCTAGGGCCTCGTGTATCCGAGGCAGGCACTCTTGCCACTAGGCTATATCCCCAGCCCCTAAGAAGACTATTGATAATACTGGCTAAGGTATCTGTTCACCAGAGTGCAAATCTCAATAGGAACACAGAAGTACTGGGGGGAAAGGCAATAGGATGCCTACAAAAAAGCATATAACGGGCTGGGAATATGGCCTAGTGATAGAGTGCTTGCCTAGCATGCATGAAGCCCTGGGTTCAATTCCTCAGCACCACATATACAGAAAAAGCCAGAAGTGGCGCTGTGGCTCAAGAGGTAGAGTGCCAGCCTTGAGCAAAAAGAAGCCAGGGACAGTGCTCAGGCTCTGAGTCCCAAGCCCCAGGACTGGCAAAAAAACAACTCCCGCCCCCTCCCCCTAAAAGAAAACATGTAACATATTCCAAATAATTTAAAATGGATGAAAGGCTTGGTAAGAACTTAAAAGAAGCTAGCACAGGTGGTTCAAATCTAGTCCTAGTTGTTCAGAAGGCTGAGACCCAGAGGATTGTGGTTTAGAGCAAATATGGGCAGAAAAGTACTTGAGACTCCAATTAACCAGCAAAATGCCAGGGTAGAGGTGTTGTTGAACACTAGCTGCAAGCTAAGCAAATGAATCCTGAGTCCAAACCCTGGTACTAGCATAAATAAGTAAATAAATGATTATAAAAATAGCGCAATGAAATACAAAACAGATAAGAATATAGGCTATGAAAGAAAAATAGATTCTGAAAAAGAATAAAACTCAAAAAATACAGTTGAAGGACTCAACAATAGATTAGATCAAATGGAACAACGAGTATCTGAACTTGGAAAGGTCTTTGAAACCAAAGCAAAACAATATGCTACCTAGAAGAAACCCATTTTGGGGTTGTGGGAATGTGGCCTAGTGGTAGAGTGCTTGCCTAGTGTGAATGAAGCTGGAAGTGGTGCTGTGGCTCAAGTGGTAGAGTGCTAGCCATGGGCAAAAAGAAGCCAGGGACAGTGCTCAGGCCCTGAGTTCAAGCCCCAGGACTGGCAAGAAAAAAAAATTCATCAGCAAAGAAACAGTGAAAGTGGAAAGATGGACAGTGAGATTCTATTAAAAACAAAATAATGCAAGCAGAAGTAGTGATACTTTTATCTGACAAAACGGACTTCAAGACAAAATGGAGACAAAGTCACTATGTAATGGATGGAAGTGGAGGATATGTGAAATGAGAAGTGATGCATATCCTCGTAGAAGCTAAAAAAAAAGGCTCACTTGAAAGTAGAACACTAATTACTAGGGATTGGGAAGACTTGGGGGGGAGGGTGAAAAAAGGGAGGTTGGGTTTGATTAATACATGTTGTATTATAGAATGAAATACCACACTGGACTCTGTTAAATTTTATATATATATATATTTTTTTGGCCAGTCCTGGGGCTTGGACTCAGTGCCTGAGCACTTTCCCTGGCTTCTTTTTGCTCAAGGCTAGCACTCTGCCGCTTGAGCCACAGCGCCACTTCTGGCCATTTTCTGTATATGTGGTGCTGGGGAATTGAACCCAGGGCCTCATGTATACGAGGCAAGCGAAGCGCTCTTGCCACTAGGCCATATCCCTAGCCCCTAAATGAGATATTTTTAACCTAAAGAATTAAAAACTTTTTTGGGGGGGTGTGTGGGTCAGGGAAGTACTAGTCCTTGGGCTTGAACTGGGCACTGTCCCTGAGCTTTTCTGCTCAAGGCTAGTGCTCTACCACTTTGAACCACAGCTTCACTTCCAGTTTTCTGGTGGTTAATTGCAGTCTGATGGACTTTCTTGCCAGGGCTAGTTTCTAATCATGATCCTCCGATCTCAGCTTCCTGAGTAGCTAAGATTACAGGCTAGAACCACTGGCACCATGCCCAGCTGTTGGTTGAGATGGGATCAGTTCTCCCCTCTCCCTGGGCTGACCTTGAACCTCGTAATCTCTACTTCATGAACAGCTGGGGTTAACTTCTCAGGCTCCTTGTTTTCTCTTTATTCTTTTTAATGTTGTTAATAATGAGGCATTTTATCTGTATACTGTTAACTATAATGTGCCGTTTTATTTTTTCCTCTGTGAAAAAGTTTTGCTATGCTGCCGAGGCTGGACACATGATTCTCCTGCCTCAGCCTCTAGAGTGCTGGAATCACCAGATTTAGCTTTTCTTTAAAGAATAATCATATTTCAACCCTGAGAACTATGGGATCAAATAACCAAAGAACTATGGGATCAAATAACTTCTACTGAACTAAAAAATAGTAATACTCCAGAGTTGATATTTAACGTGTTTCTGCAGAAAATACCCATAAAGGTAACACTAATAAGAATGCTTTAAAACAATTTATATGCTCGAGAATTTGAAAACAACACATAATAAAAGTCTGCAATGTACAAATCACAAGAGGAAACTTCTCACTGGTTCAAATCTCAATCCTGAAAAGACAAGAGGTTTTTATTTTTTACCACATGGTAAGTGGCATGGCAACAAGAGCAAAAAGCCAAGTGTCAAACAGCATCTTATTGATAAGACCTTTACCTAGCCGACTGCTCCCCATATGTTCCACATCAAAAAGAGCACAAGTCAGGTTAGAACAAGCACCCTCCACTTGTTATTTCTGAGCTAGCAAACAACATGTGGTTAACAGTAGTTATTATACACAGTAGGAAGAACAGTTTCAAAGTTTTAAGTGTGAGAACTGATTTTATTTTTTGAGCAGTACTGGGGTTTGAACTGATGGCCTTATGCTTGCAAGGCAGGTGCTCTCCCATTTGAGTTACACCCCCAGCCCTCTTCAAGACTTCCTTTTTCCCCAAGCTGACCTGGACCTCCTAGTTATACCTCCCTAGTAGCTGGGGTGATAGGCAGGCATAAATTACTACATTTGACTGATTTTAAATTATATCCAAGGAAATTTAAAGCTACACCTAGTGACTGATAGGTAATTTTTGAGGCTTAATTACATTTGTCAACAGAGAAAGCTGTATAAAAAATTTGGTTTATTGAGCAAGGGGAACTAAACAACTGATGAAACACATTTCATGTAGTGTAACAACAGTCAATAATAAACTCTGAATTTTAAATGGTCTCCCTCATTCTGGTCCCTATTGTTTCACTCACGGCACTCAATCACAGAGGTGAGGGTTTCCGTCCTATAGCCCCTGTAACAGTGAATCACAGTAAGTCTGAATTATTTCTTGAACAGTCCTGGGTGATACGTATGAAGATTACATTAGGCACCTGCATGAAATGATCCATCACAGATGTCCTGGAGCGTGAAGCAGCAATTCTAATGTGGTCCAGAGAGCTCACACTGATTTCCAAAGCCAGAGAACTGAACTGGCAGAAAACACTCCTTATATACCAGAAAGAGCTCTGAGAAGTGTGAATAAATGCCACCAGAAAGCATGGTTTGGGGTTGAAGGAAGGGACAGGAAGTGAAAAGCCACATACTTTTTTTTACCTATCAGATTTGAGAAATTACTGGGTTTATGCAGTTTTGCTGCAGTGGGGAGCCTGTTGAGATGCTTACCAGGCATAAAATGAAGATGCAGACTGCTAAAACCTAACACCAGGTTAAGAGAAGGTTCTATACACTCAACCTCCAGATGTTGGAGCTGAGAAGGAGGTAAGATTATTAATAAAAGTACCTTCAGTGTTCACACTCACACACACACACGTTCATCACGTTATCAATTAAACAGGTACTTGACACTTCAGGGTACAGAATAAAAAAATCTAGGGGCTGGGGATATGGCCTAGTGGCAAGAGTGCCTGCCTCGGATACACGAGGCCCTAGGTTCGATTCCCCAGCACCACATATACAGAAAAAACGGCCAGAAGCGGCGCTGTGGCTCAGTGGCAGAGTGCTAGCCTTGAGCGGGAAGAAGCCAGGGACAGTGCTCAGGCCCTGAGTCCAAGGCCCAGGACTGGCCAAAAAAAAAAAAAAAAATCTAAAGCCTGGGACAGATGAGGCTTTCTTCCTCTCATTTGCTTATTTTGACTGGGACAGTCTGTGTATGTGCAGGGCTGGCTTGAATTCTTGATCCTCCTGCCTTGCCTCCTAAGTGTTAGGACTACAAGTGTGTACAATGTTTGGCTGAGGTGTTGGGCTAGGAATGTGGCTTAGTGGTAGAGGTCTCAGAGGGCTTACCTAGCATGCATGAAGCCCTGGCTTTGACTCTTCAGTACTACAGAAACAGAAAAGCCTCTGTGGCTTAAGTGGTAGAGTGCTAGCCTTGAGCAAAAGAAGCTCAGTGACAGTGCCCAGGTCCTGAGTTCAAGCCCTTGGCAAAAAAAGAAAAAAAAGGCATGGGCAAGTGAATCTAAGGAGGGGAGGGAGGTGTGAGAATGTTGAGTGACACTGATCAAGATGCACTGCATTCATAATTAGCTTTGTTGAATGGCAACTCCTTTGTAGAACAATTTAAAGATAATAAAAAGGTGTAAAATATCTAAAAGCTCTTACAGATCTAAAAAGCTCTTAAAAGATATAATTTCCTTAACTGTGACTTAGTCTCAACCTATCCAGATCATCTCCTTTTATGTTTCCCCCTTTTTATCCAGGGTGCTATTAAGAACACTAAAAAGAATACCATCACCACAAAGTTCTCCTAACCCCTTTTCTCCCTAATGGCAGTAGCAGTTACCACCTTACCCACATTTCACCACCTTCTATAAAATGAGTTAGGACTTTCCTTTCCATGAAGAAGATCTAGATGATAGAGTATGAATCCAAACCACCTCTTCACAACTATACAGTCACACTCAAAAATGAAACAAAGACAAGTGGTGACAAAGGGTCAAAATATCACCTACTTTCAGAAAATTGAGGGCTCACACAAATAACAGCTATTTCTCAAAATGCCTATATTTGCCTATATATTTAGGGCTCCTCAGGTCAAAGATAATTAGAACTCCACACATAGCACTTCTACTTCAATTGTTCATTAAAGAGAAAACCTCTGAAAACATCTGTCTAGTCTGTGGCCCCTAGCTTCCTCTTCAAAATCAAACAACAGCATGGGACATTAGAACAAGCATACAACTGTCACCCTCCCCAGAGAAGCTTTTCTTTTTCACAAAATAGTATAGACTGGGGCTGTGCTAATTATCTGAGCACTCACAAGGCAAGGCAGGAGGTTCTAGAGCTCAAGCCGGCCTTGGACATACACTGAGACTCTGTCTCAATGAAAACAAGTAAATAAGAAAGGAAGAATGCAAAGGAAGAAATCCTCACCTGTCCCAACAGTTTTGCCACGGACAAGAAAACAAATGCTAGGAGGTTGGAGCTGAGTTTAAAATTCAAATACTTTTAAGTAGTTGATGTGACTTTCTAAATTGGAGTGAACGAGTTTGTTTCCCTTAAAGATGCAAATTCTTGTTCCCAGTAACAGGGTCTCAGCCACAGAGTCAAACAAACCAGTGATTTCCACACTTGTACAATTTCTGTCTTTTGTGAGACTAACTTGTCTGCAGTCTTTCTGGAAGTTGTAGCAACTGCAAGCTGAGGTTAAAGTGACTTTCTTAAGGTCACATAAGTCAGTAACAGATGAGCAACTAAGCCCAGAAGTCTTCCCGCCAGGCTACACTTCTGACCACTAGACCACACCAGCTCATACGTCTGATTCATTTGCAGAACTGAGTACATCTTCTTATGATTTTCAAAAGCCTGCTTGTATATTTCACTACAAAAGAAAATATGCTAATAAGAATTCACCCTTTTTCTGTAATAGCCAAGAAGCACTTTCCAACATTAAAGATTTAAAAAGACAGAAGAATCTGGTATTATATATAGCTATGTGAACTGACAGCGTTTTTCTTCTTAGCACAACAGTAAATACTATAAGTACCAATTCTCAATTCCGTACAAATTAGAACCACTTGAAGAACCTAGAAAATATTTTAGTCTAAGCCCTACAAAAGACCAGTGATCATAATCTTTGAATCAACTATCTATCTATCTATCTATCTATCTATCTATCTATCTATCTATCTATCTATCTATCTTTTAAGCTTCTTGTATGATTCTAAGGTGTAGGCAATTGCTGATGAGGCACTGATGTTAAGCTTTTGAGGGGCTGGGAATATGGCCTAGTGGCAAGAGTGCTTGCTTGCCTCGGATACATGAAGCCCTGGGTTCGATTCCTCAGCACCACATATATAGAAAAGGCCAGAAGCGGCACTGTGGTTTAAGTGGCAGAGTGCTAGCCTTGAGCAAAAAGAAGCCAGGGACATTTCTCAGGCCCTGAGTACAAGGCCCAGGACTGGCAAAAAAAAAAAAAAAAAAAAAAAAAAGATTTTGAGATGGGGTCCAATAGCTAGAATTATAGGCAAATGGCACTATGCTCTAAGTATTTGAATTGTATACATTTGTGAAGTTCTACTCATTTATTATAGTTAACTACATTATTGGAGAAAACAGTAGAAAGTATTTTTATGTAGCTATGTAATAAAGCAGAAGGTAATTCTATCTATAAGAAATGTCTTATTTATAATAGTTTAAATAAGGAGATAATTTTTACACTCCTGATGATGTGGTGACATTGAGGTAGGCCCTTCATAAAGGATAAATTAGTCAGAAATGAAAAGGAAAGTTATTTCAAGTACAGGTGATAGTGTTATCAAGGATGTTTTTGTGGAAAGCAGCAGACATAATTATGTAAGGACAAAATAACTTAGATAGGTAGATAGGGCCACTTAGGATGGGCTTTGAATTCCATGCAGAATTATGTGTTCAGAGTTGGGAAGTGACTTAAGTTTTTGGATGAGCCATCCCCCTGCCCCCAAAAGTTAGGCTCTGATTAGTAGAGCTGGAAACTGATGACTAGTTGAGTGGATCTGTGCAGGACGATAGCTGCAGCAGTCTGGACATGGAATAAAGGCTGGTAGTGGACTGGAAACAGTGTGGGTGGAAAAGACAACTGAATAAAAACTACAAAGACTGATTATGTATGAGAGATAAAGGGCACGAAGATCACAATATTTCAATTCTGGGTTATTAAGAAAATGCAAATGCTACCAAAAGAAATAGGGAACATCTGAAAGAGATGTTTTCAGCCTCAAATAAATTTGAATGTGAAATACCTGATGGTTATCCAAAAAAGAAAAGAAAAGGGAAAAAAAAGTTGTACTTAGAGATACTGGAACTTAAGATAACATTTTGGGGTAAGGAACATAGCAAACACTTGATTGGTATGACCAAGTTTCTTCCTAATCTCGTCTTAAGTAACACAGGTTACACTTGAACTCAAGATCCTCCTGCCTCATCCTCTTTGCCTCACTGATTATCTGTCACCATCAGTCTTCTTCTTTTTTTTTTCTTTTTCTTTTTTTTTTGGCCAGTCCTGGGCCTTGGACTCAGGGCCTGAGCACTGTCCCTGGCTTCTTCCCGCTCAAGGCTAGCACTCTGCCACTTGAGCCACAGCGCCGCTTCTGGCCGTTTTCTGTATATGTGGTGCTGGGGAATCGAACCTAGGGCCTCGTGTATCCGAGGCAGGCACTCTTGCCACTAGGCTATATCCCCAGCCCACCATCAGTCTTCCGATTCTCTGCTTCCTTATTTAGCTATTCTGCCCCCAAAACCTACAGCATAAGATCAATGCTGCAACTTGCCTTTCCCGTATCCACACCAGGAGGGCTGAGCTCTTCTGGAGTTAGGAGCCTAGAAGACCCACACTACTATAAACCCCATGATCTCTATCCTTTCTGGACATGTCAGTTTTCTTCTACTCTTGGTTAGGCTCTTTGCTGGATCATCTCAACCACTACCACTGTTTCACTGTCTATACAACCATCATCTCTATACTCAAAGCACACAATCTTGTGCTTCACTGAACAATGAAGTCAGTTGTGGTTTAAGAATTTCTCCTTTTCTATTTATAAATGATAGCCACATTGCTCTTATTTTCTTCCTGATCAGAACTTGTATCTCTCTCCTGTATATGCTATTCTATTTGATTGTGCCCTATGGTCCTGTTTCTTCGGAGATCATCCTCCAACATGTACAGCTATATCCTTCACTGCCCTCAGCTTCAAATTATTTTTCTTAATTAGCTCCTTCCTGATGCCCTATAAGCATTTTTAAGTCTCTTTCTACCCACATTGTTATAGGTCATTCTCTCCTACCCTTATCACATGACTATTTTCTTACCTGGAATAAGGGTTCTAGAAATTTACAAAATTATAGATAATGTCTTAAAAATGTACATTATTTTCCTAGGGAAATATGTGAATGTGAGTGCATGCGACACATGCGCGCGTGCACACACACGCTTTCCTGCTTTCGCTGTATAATTATATATCTGAACACATTACCTTAGCACTAGAGAATCAGTGGCATTTAATTTAAAGGTTTGGTTTGAGAGTAATTTTAGTGAAATTTGACCACCACTTTCCTCTGTACTGAGAAATGAACCGAATTACAAATCTGCAGTTGCTTTTACTCATGTAACATTTTTGCAGTGCAGTTCATTTGTCACTGCATTTGAAAACTTCCACGCAGGGGCTACAAACCTCAAAGAAATCAGTAAGTGAAACTTAAATAAGCCCAAAAGATTCAGTTACTGTAATGTGATTTCACACCACTGAAACTGCAGGTGTTCACCCAGTAGCAGTTTGTAGCAGCTTCCTAAGTGCTTTTGCTACACTGGGATTTTTACTACTGAAGCTGATATCTTGAAAACATAGTGAATGTAAGCTCCACTAAAGTGACAATAGCCAACTCCCAAACTCTTCGTGGAAGTTAGCTCATGAGATAACATGAACAGCAATCTTGAGACCTAAGTAATCCCAGGAGCTAACCTCTGAAAATAAACAAAGACTAAAAACATTTGAATTTTATCATAACTTCAATGGTAAGTAGACATAATCAAGATGAAAAGTCAGAAATAGGAAGACTATTTAAAAGGTGTCAAGTCTGTACAATATACAAATGAAAAACAAAGACCTCTTTCCCACTATATTCATATCTTAAATTTAGCAAGCACTCATACACTGCTGTAATACTAATTTTCCCCCCTTATAATTTCATTTAAATTTGTAAGGACTAATACATTTTGTAAAACTAGTTACTGGGAGCTGGGTGCTGGTGGTTCACCAAGCGATTCAGGAGGCTGAGGTCGGAGGATATTTGGTTTGAAGGCAGCTTGGGCAGGAAAGTCTGAGACTCTTATCTCCAATTAACCATCAAAAAAGCTGCAATGTGTGGCTAAAGTGGGAGAGCAGTAGCCTTGATTGAGCACAAAAGCTCTGGCAGTAACAAGGTCTTCAGTTCAAGCCCCAGGCTTGGCACAAAAAACAAATACAAACCCTCCTTGCTCCTCCATCTCAAAAAAAATCCTAGTTAAAGGAAGTATATGCCTCGAAACTGAAAGTTCAATGAACATCAACATATAAAACACTTTTCTTCAGAATTGTGTCTGCAATGCACCAGATAAAAAATGCCATGATACCCCTATCTTCAATTAACCAGCAAAAAGCCAGAAGAGGAGCTGTCTCAAGTGGTAGAATGCTAGCTTTACAAAAAAAAAAAAAAAAAAAAAAAAAAAAAAAAAAAAAAAGGTCAGTGACAGTGCCCAGGGCTAAGTTCAAGTCTTAGACTGGCCAAAAAATAAATAAAATAAAAAGAAATTCCTTGAGGCAAATACACCTTTGATGACAATCCCAGTCTCTCCATAGTTTACTTTTTGTCTTTTGTTTTAACTCCTGAGTGTCTAGCATCTCCTCTAGTCATTGCAATTTGGTTTCTACAAAACTGTTTTTCCTTTTTTGAAGGTTACTATCACTATAACTACTTAATTGCCAGAACTACAGCCATTTTTCAGTCTTTATCCTTGTTTAGCAGAGAATAACTTCATGTTCAGTGAAGTGATGGGGCAGAAAACTCCCCAAATCCTGGGAAAGAAATAATATCCAAGTACATGAGGCAAGTAAGACCTTCAAAAGTAGATGATCAGAAAAGATTTTCTTCATTTTAAAGTTAAAATTTGAAGGGTTCATAATGAAGAAAAATATTGTAAGTTTCAAGAGAGAAGTGCCAAGTTACTTACAAAGGTCTATCAGCATAACAGGAAATTTTGTAGTAGAAACCCTAAAGGGCCAGACAATTTATTTAAATCCCTGAAACAAAATAGCTGTTAATAAAACTTATATACCTAGCAAAATTAGCCTTTAAAAAGTGGTAGAGTGCTTGCCTAGCATGGAAGTGGTGCTGTGGCTCAAGTGGTAGAGTGCTAGCCTTGAGCAAAAAAGAAAGAGCTCAAGGACAGTGCCCTGAATTCAAGCCCCAGGACTGGCAAAATAAATAAATAAGAGGAGAATTAAAGATCTTGTAAATAAAACAATTCATGACCACAAACCCAGCACTGCAGAAGATGAAAGTACATTCCTCTCAATATTAAATGGAAACCATCTTAACTCCTCAACTAAAAGCTGCACACTAGCTGAATGAATTTTTTTAAAAAAGACACACTATTTGCTATCTACAAGAAACTCACCTCACTGGCAAAGACACACACTGAAAGCCAAAGGGATGGAAAATAATATTATAAGCAAAAGGAATTCATGCAAGCAGAGGCTATTCACATGTCAAAGCAGACTAAGCCAAAACTAGTCAGAAGGAATGAAGTTCAGTGACTACATATTACTAAAGGGAACAATTCACCAAGAAGACATAATAATTGTGTGTGTGTGTGTGTGTGTGTGTGTGTGTGTATGTTTGTACACTGAACATTGGTATTCCCAACATAAACAACACTACTGGATATAAAAGGACAGATAGGCCCAGATATATAACAGTAGTGGGTGACTTCAATACCCCATTCTCCTCAATATCAGATATCATAAGGACAAAAAAAAAGAATTTCAAAGCTAAATTGCACCACAAATCAAATGATTTAGCAAATATCTAAAGAATACTCCATAGTATTCAATAGTTGCAGTTGAGTTGAGTTGAGTTGCAACTCAATAGTTGCAGAATGCACATTATTTTCAGCATCCCAGGGGACTTTCTCCAAAGCAGATCACATTTTAGGCTATAAAGCAAGCCTTTAACAAATACAGAAGCTGAAACAGAACATAATGGAAATTAGAAACAGTAAGAGAAATGACAAACTATAGAATGACATGGAAACTGAATATGCTTTTTTTGGGGAGTGGAGGTGGGGCAGGGGAGTATCTCGGCTTTGCACTTACTAGGCAGGTGTAAAGTGGTACACTTGTACACCATCAGCCCTTTTACACTATTTTTGAGACAGGGTCTTGGCCCAAGGTGGTCTGGACCATGATCCTCCATCAACATTCCCCATTGTAGCTGGGAGGGCAGATGTGTGGACATCATTCCTGCCTCCCTTTTTTCCTGTTGAGGTAAGGTTTTGTGAACTTGCTTGGGCTGGCTTGGAATCAAGATCCTCTGGTCTTAGCCTCCCATGTAACTGGGATGACAGGGATGAACTACTGTGTCCAGCTATTGATTGAGATTGGCTCTCAAGAGCTTTTTTTCCCCCTGGGCTTGCTTCATACTGTGATCCTTCTAATCTCTGTCTCTCCTGGCCAATGATATACTTTTGAATGACCAGTGGATCAAATTCTAATCAGAGAAATTCAGCAGAACATTATTAAAAAAATCAGATTTGGGGGGGAGGCGTAGAAGGGGAGGGAGGAAAGGTGAACAAATGCAGTCATGCTGCTCAGTATACACTGTATGGAAAATGAACTATGTAACATGTGGGCAAGGATAGGAGGGGAAAATGGGAAAGCAAAGGAAGCAGTGACATTGTAAAAAAAACAAAAACAAACGAACTCATTACCTAACTTATAAAATGGTAACTCCTCTGTACAACACCTTAATAATAAAATTATATAAAAATCAGATTTCAAATAACTAGTGATATATATCAAGGTCTTACAAAAACATGAACAAAGAAAACCCCAAATGATCATAAAAATAATAAAGGTCAGGGAAATAAAACAGAAGACTAAAAGAACAAAATCAGAGACAAAAAGGGAGACTGCAACAGAAATCCAAAGGATCATTAGGGAATCGTTTCAAAATTTGCATTCCAGCAAATTGGAAAATCTAGAAGATATAGTACATTTCTAGACAAAAGACCTGTGAACACTGAATGACAATAAACAACCTAAACAGACTACAATTAGTAATGAAATCCAAGAAACAATGGGCTATCTCAGCTAAGATTGATTATTGAATACAGCAATGCTGCAAAGTATCTTATACAAAGGTAAGGAATGCTTCCAAAGTCACTCTATGCAAACAGGACTACTTATATGCTCACTATGGAGAGGGATATAACAGAAGGACAACCATAGACCCATTTTCCCAATGAGTATAGACAAAAATTCTCCAAATATCTGCAAAGAGAATTCAGCTACACATGAAAAAGGGTATTTCATGATCAAATTAGTTTCATTTTACTGATACACAAATATGTCTGAACATACACAAATCGAATAAACAATACCAAAATAGAATCAAGCACAAAAAGCATGTGATCATCTCAATAGATGGAGAAAAAGTCTTTGATAAAATTGAAACATTCCTGCATGATAAAAGCTCTAAAGAAACTAGGAATAGATGAATCATACCCCAGCACAGTAATGGATATATGTCATAGGCCTAGAATCAGCATTTTACAGACTAGGGAAAAACTGAAGGCATTTCACAAAAACAAGAAATGAGTGCCTATTCTGTTCATTTTTTTGGTGCTGGTCCTGGTGCTTGAACTCAGCCAGGGAGCTGTCTGAGCTTTTGCTCAATGCTAGTGTTTTACCACGTGTGTGTGTGTGTGTGTGTGTGTGTGTGTGTGTGTGTGTGATTAACTGCAGGTAAGAGTCTCACAGACTTTTCTGTCCAGGCTGGCTTTGAACTGTGATCCTCAGATCTCAGTTTCCTGAATGGCTAGGATTACAGGCAGTGAGAGACTGGTGCTCAACTATCACTCTTAATATAGTGAGTGAATGCTTAGCTTGAGCACCAAGACAAAAAGAAAATGTGTGTGTGGGGGGAGGGTACATATAGCAAAAAGTCACATTATCCCAAATAGCTAGAGCAATTCTGAAAAAATATAGCAATACTGGTGGTATCACATTAGTCAATTTCAAATTATACTATAGCCATAGTAACACAAATAGAATGATACTGGCACAAAGACATACAGACCCATTGAAGATCTGGAAATACACCCATATGGATACAGCCATTTCATTGTCCACAAAGGTGTCAAAAATGTATGTTGTGAGAAAAGACACCCTCTTTAACAAATGACACTTGGGCACAGAATAGCCACATACAGAAGACTGGAATCAGATCTCTATTTCTTACCTTGCACACAAAAAACTCAATTAAAAATGTATCAAAGAGGGGGCTGGGGATATGGCCTAGTGGCAAGAGTGCCTGCCTCGGATACACGAGGCCCTAGGTTCGATTCCCCAGCACCACATATACAGAAAACGGTCAGAAGCGGCGCTGTGGCTCAAGTGGCAGAGTGCTAGCCTTGAGCGGGAAGAAGCCAGGGACAGTGCTCAGGCCCTGAGTCCAAGGCCCAGGACTGGCCAAAAAAAAAAAAAAAAAAAAAAAAATGTATCAAAGAGCTAAAATATTGAAATTATTGAATGAAAACTGCAAATAATGACTTCTCAACAGGATTCCCATAGCTCATGAATACCAAGAACTAACAAGTAGGATTGGGCTGGGAATATAGCCTAGTGGCAAGAGTGCTTGCCTTGTATACATGAAGCCCTGGGTTTGATTCCCCAGCACCACATATATAGAAAACGGCCAGAAGTGGCGCTGTGGCTCAAGTGGCAGAGTGCTAGCCTTGAGCAAAAAGAAGCCAAGGACAGTGTTCAGGCCCTGAGTCCAAGGCCCAGGACTGGCAAAAAAACACACACCCAAAACCCAAGTAGGATTGTACCCAATTATTTTATTTATTTTTTTATTTTTTTGGCCAGTCCTGGGCCTTGGACTCAGGGCCTGAGCACTGTCCCTGGCTTCTTCCCGCTCAAGGCTAGCACTCTGCCACTTGAGCCACAGCGCCGCTTCTGGCCGTTTTCTGTATATGTGGTGCTGGGGAATTGAACCTAGAGCCTCGTGTATCCGAGGCAGGCACTCTTGCCACTAGGCTATATCCCCAGCCCCGGATTGTACCCAATTAAAAAGCTTCTGCACAGCAGTCTAAAGAATGGGAGAAAATCTATGCCGCCTCTTCATCTGTCAAGGAAATTAAGACCCAGGGTATAGAACAAGGCATTAACCATAAGAACAAATACTCCAACCAATACATGTTCAAATAAATTTAACAGTTTTAAAAAGAAGTACAACTGGGCTGGGGATATAGCCTAGTGGCAAGAGTGCCTGCCTCGGATACACGAGGCCCTAGGTTCGATTCCCCAGCACCACATATACAGAAAACGGCCAGAAGCGGCGCTGTGGCTCAAGTGGCGGAGTGCTAGCCTTGAGCGGGAAGAAGCCAGGGACAGTGCTCAGGCCCTGAGTCCAAGGCCCAGGACTGGCCAAAAAAAAAAAAAAAAAAAAAGAAGTACAACTGGCTGGTAAATTCATAAAGTGTTCAATATCCTTAGCCATTAGGGGAAGGTGGTCAACACCACAATGAGATTTTACCTTACCTCAGTCAGTTAATAATAAATGTTAATGAGGATACAGGTGAAGTGGACCCTTTACTCACTGTTGGTGGCAATGTAAATTAATGTAACTGCTATGCAAATCACTATTAAGATTCTTCAAAAAGTGAAAACTTCAATTACCATAGGATCCAGTTATGCCATTCTGGAGATATACCCAGTGCACACCTGTGTTCCCTATGTTTACTACAACAGCCCATCAACAGATTAATGGGTTAAAAATGTATAGATACACAATGGAATTTACCGAGCTGTAAAGAACATACCATTTATAGGAAAACAGATGGCAATGGAGATCATATTAAGCCAACACACCAACTCAGAAAGATAAATATTGCATGTTTTCTCTCATACATGGAATCTACATTAATAATAAAGACATGAAAGCAGAAGGGAACTACCTGTGAATAGCAAGGATATCATTTATGAACATGCATAATAAAACATTTATTTTGTACAGTGAATATTCACAAATAAAGAAATGAAGCACATTTTAAATTTGTGCTGGGGGGCCAGCATGAGGAGGTGGATATGAAAGATGGTATAGAAGGATGGGAGAACAAGGTAAGGAGGTATAATGTAAGTTCCACAGGGCCATGGAGTTTTTCTTTTTTCTTTTTTTTTTTTTTGGCCAGTCCTGGGGCTTGGACTCAGGGCCTGAGCACTGTCCCTGGCTTCTTCTTGCTCAAGGCTACGACTCTGCCATTTGAGCCACAGCGCCACTTCTGGCTATTTTCTGTATATGTGGTGCTGGGGAATCGAACCCAGGGCCTCATGTATATGAGGCAGGCACTCTTGCCACTAGGCCATATCCCCAGCCCGCCATGGAGTTTTTCTCCATAACAGTGGGAAGGAAACCTCTGAAGTCCTATGCAAGGGACAAGGATCAGCTCTGACTTTGGTTCTCTTCCTGACTTATCTTCCTAATTTACAAGTTTCATGTTGCTCTGTTCAGAAATCAAAGGTGGGAATCAGAGGCTCATTTCTATAATTCTAGACTTTCAAGGAGGCTGAGAGCTGAAGGACTGAAGTTTAATGCCAGCCAGGCCAGAGAAGTCAGGAAAAGCCACCTGGAAGAGTGGCTCATGCTGTAGAGAAAGCAAGCTGACTAACCACAAAGCCCGAGTACTGACAAGTAAAACAAACAAACCATACCCAAACCCCACTTTCATTGTCCCTCAACTAAATTTATCTTCCATTAAGGAATTCCTCTCTAAGGGTTACACACTAGGTATAATGCTGAGCACTGAACCCGGGCCTCATGCATACATGCTAAAGCAAGTGTTCCAGCACCAGGCTGCACTCAGCTTATTAGGCTTTAGAGCTATTTTAAAATAATTCCTTAAATGAAGATATTATCAAGAATAACACTGAGCTTAGAGTGTGAAGAAACCTTTGTGTAAATTAAGCATGGTCCTTGAGGTAAAGCAATGAAATTTATTGAAAACTTTTTTTTTTGCCAGTCCTGGGGCTTAACTCAGGGCCTGAACACTCTACCACGAGTCACAGCAACATTTCCAGCTTTTTTTCTGTTTATGTGGTGCTGAGGAATTGAACCCAGGGCTTCATGCATGCTAAGCAAGCACTCTACCACTAAGCCACACTCCCAACCCTTGAAAACAATTTTTTAAAATAAAAAACTTCCATGTAAGCCTATGCTTAGTGGTACATGCCTGTAATCTCAGCTACTGGGGAGGCAAAGGCAGGAGAATTGTAAAGCTTAAGGGCAGACTGGGAAAAGGTAGCAAGGCTCTATCTCAAAACCATAACAGAAGGGCTGAGGCATGCTCGGTGATAAAATGCTTACCTAGTATGCACGAAACCATGAAAAAAGTGCCACATAAATGCCAATTTTATCTTGAGTATAGAGATAAAATGTCAAAAACTTAAAAAACAGTATGTAGGCCAGTACCACCAAGGAGTTTGAGAAGAAAAAATGAAAGCTGCCAAGAATATATCATGGAGACGCATGTCATTATGGACTTTCTATTTCAGAACTATTATCTAGAAATGGAGATAAAAACTTTCATTACAAAAGACTATGACAGCCAGATAAAATAGTGTTTTTCTTGCAACAGATGGCGTATGTCCTGCAGTGTTTGTGGTTAATGCTTTAGGACTACCTGTTAATAAGGAAGCAGAGAGGCTTTCCATTGATGGTTCCAATTCAAAAGCATCGAGTTCTTTGTAAATCACTTTGTAGTGATATATTACATTCAGGTTTGTTTAAAGGGCTGGGTTGGGGTGACTTTAAAATTTTATATCTAAATCCTGTTTGCCACAAGTCTACAGAGCAGCTTTTAGATGAGTGCCCGAGAAGCTTTTCTTCATAATTGCCCCTGTGTGACAAGTGACAACTCTGTTGGAATGGTGGCTCCAGCTTTTCTTGTTTTCAATGCTGTGGGACTGAAGTGGATAAACCAGAGCTGTCCACACAGGGTGACAACCACACCCTGAAGGTGCAGCCTGAGGCTGGGACACCACTGCCCAGATACTCCAGAGGTGTCAAGGAGCTCCATCTGATGTTCAGACGGCACTGACAGGCCTGTGAGCTAACTCCTGAAATCAAGGCTGTGATTGTTACAGCCACCTGCTGCTCACTGCTGCTGGTGCTGGGATGGGAAAGCTGGAAAGCACATCCTTCTGGGCAGGACACTTGCTGGTTTTCCTCTCCCTTCCTTTCTCCTTCTCTTCCTCCTCTGAGTGCTGGGATAGAAGCCAGACCCTTGTGCATTGGTCACTGTTATTATGGATTAAGAAGGAGGTTGGAAGGACATGATGGACCTATTTAATGAAAACTATAAAAATCTAATAAGGGAAATCAAAGAAGACACAAGGAGATGGAAAGACCTCCCATGCTCATGGGTAGGCAGAATCAATAAAGTGAAAATGGCCATCTTGCCCAAATTGTTATACAAATTCAATGCAATCCCTATCAAAATCCCAGCCACATTCTTCACTGAAATAGAGAAACCAATCCATAAATTCATATGGAACAGCAAAAAACCTAGAATAGCCAAAGCAATTCTAGGCAAAAAAAGCAGTGCAGGAGGTATCACAATACCAGACTTCAAGCTCTACTACAGGGCCATCATAACAAAAACAGCCTGATATTGGTATAAAAACAAACCGGAAGACCAATGGATTAGAATTGAAGATCCAGAAATAAAACTGCACTCTTACAGTCAGCTGATATTCGACAAAGGAGCTAAAGACATACAATGGAATACAATAGCCTCTTCAACTACTGGTGCTGGGAGAATTGGGCAGCCATATGCAGAAAACTCAAAGTAGACCCAAGCCTATCACCATGCACCAAGATCAACTCAAAATGGATCAAGGACCTCAATATCAGACCTGAATCCTTTAAACTACTGAAGGACAGAGTAGGAAAGATGCTAGAACTTATAGGCACAGGAAGGAACTTCCTGAATAGAGTCCCAGGGGCACAACAAATAGGGGAGAGGGCTGGGGATATAGCCTAGTGGCAAGAGTGCCTGCCTTGGATACACGAGGCCCTAGGTTCGATTCCCCAGCACCACATATACAGAAAATGGCCAGAGCGGCGCTGTGGCTCAAGTGGCAGAGTGCTAGCCTTGAGCAGGAAGAAGCCAGGGACAGTGCTCAGGCCCTGAGTCCAAGGCCCAGGACTGGCCAAAAAAAAAAAAAAAAAAAAAAAAAAAAAAAACAAATAGGGGAGAGACTCGACAAATGGGACTACTACAAATTAAAAAGTTTCTGCACAGCTAAGGACATAGCCACCAAAATAGAAAGACAGCCAACCATATGGAAAAGGATATTTACCAGCACAGCAACAAAGGCCTGATATCTGTCATCTACAGAGAACACAAAAAACTAAGCCCCTCCAAGCCCAATAAACCTATTAGGAAATGGGCAAATGAGCTAAAGAGACTTTTCACAAGAGAAGATATAAAAATGGCAAAGAAACACATGAGGAAATGCTCAACATCCCTGGTAGTAAAGGAAATGCAAATAAAAACAACCCTGAGATACCACCTCACCCCAGTTAGAATGGCCTATACCCTGAACTCAGGCAACAACAAATGCTGGAGGGGGTGCGGGGAAAGAGGAACCCTTCTCCATTGTTGGTGGGAGTGTTGTACAACCACTTTGGAGAACAGTATGGAGGTGTCTCAAAAAGCTCAACATAGACCTACCTTATGACCCAGCCATACCACTCCTAGGCATCTATCCTAAACAGCAAACCCCAAGATATCAAAAAGACATTTGTACTTCCATGTTTATCGTGGCACAATTCACAATAGCCAAAATATGGAAACAACCCAGATGCCCCTCCACAGACGAATGGATCCAAAAAATATGGTACCTATATACAATGGAATACTATATAGCGATTAGGAACGGTGAAATACTGTTATTCACAAGGAAATGGTCAGAACTCGAACAAATAATGTTGAGCAAGACAAGCCTAGAACACAGAAAACAAAGGCGCATGATCTCCCTGATATATGACTGTTAACAAAGGGAGACGGAGAGACAGTAGAGACCAAGTCTGTGAAACCAAAAACTGCTTGTCAAATAGTATTCCCCACAGGATTGGGGCAGCGACCCAACAGTATGTAACTAAAACCAAACAATTACTCAACATATAAAGGTAAAAAATTGACCTCTCAGGGGAATACAATAGCTCAAAAGCTATGTATGTACGTTCATATAAGACTAATGTTGACATATTGTCTAATATCGACATTACATTTAAAGCCCTAGGCGAACTTTCTTGGGCGTGGCCACGTGGCTAATGTATATATTCTTGATACATTGTATATTGTATATATGTCTACCTGACCTAGAGAAGGGATAGAAAAACAGGGCGTAAGATATCACAAGAAATGTACACACTGCCCTACTATGTAACTGTACCCTTTTTGCACAAAATCTTGTCAAAAAATTTGTGTTCAATTAATAAATAAATTAAATTAAAATTAAAATAAAAAAAGGAGGTTGGGGCCTCTCAGTAATTTATGGATAAATAAAAGACAAGCACTATAAAACTGCCAGAAATGTATGGGATCTGAGGAGAAAGAAAAACACTGTAGAAAGTAGACTTTGAGGCTAGGCTCTATGTCTCATGCTTGTAATACCAGTTACTCAGAAGACAAAGATAAGGAGGATCAGTTTAAGGCCAGCCCAGGCCAAAAGTTAATAAGACGTTATCTAAACCAACAAAGCAGGCATAGTGGCATGTGCTGTAATCCTAGCTACATAGGCAGCCATATGTAAAAACAAAGATGCGAGACTTGATCTGAAAAATAATTAAAGGAAAACAAAGCAGAATAAAACAGGGCTGGAAAGTGTGGCTCAAGTGGTAGAGTATCTGCCTAATGAGTGAGGCTTGAGTTCAAACCCTAGTAATGTCAAGACAATCAAGAAAATAGGCTTTGGCATGAAACGAGAGAAAATTCTTTATTTCTTTTTTTTTTTTAGCAAATTATTTCTTTAGAAAGTATCTGGGTTCACACACACCTCTGTTGGCAGAGGGTAAAGGTACCTCTGCTAAAAAAAAATTATTCTTACACAAAATATTTGTCACAAAGGTGCAGAAATACTTTCAATGTCAAAGCTAACACGATGGACACCACTAGATTAAACCCAAGATTTTATAAAGGTAGACAGTAAAAATAATTTTGTAGATATTGAGGAATCCAAGGAACATATTAGCAGGTATTTCTCAGTCATGATTGGTATAGTATCAATTTTAATATGATGACCTCTTTTCCTTTCAGTCTCTGGTATTCATTTTGCATGTGTAATAGAAATTCCCAGGACATTAGACATTGCCATTACAAGTCCATAAAGGTCTAAAATCATAATAGGAATATTTCCATTTTGTTTCCTTACAGTGCTGAAGACCAAAGCCACATGGAATAGGCATGAGTAAGTATGAAGACGCCTGTATGGTAGCTACTGGGGTGAGGCACGATGAGACGCGCCGCAAATGAAGATGTAAATAGGCAGCTCCTCAAAAGGTTAAACTGTGTTACCATATCACCCAGAAACTCCTGTTAACTAAAGAACTGAAAACACATTCACAAAAAAATATGGGACTTTGGATGGCACCATTATCTATAATGGTCAGAAAGTTGAAACAAGTTACATTGCTACCAATTGTAAAAAACAAATGTAGTATATTGGCCAAATGGAATATTATTTGGTCATAAAAAAGTATGGCTATAGCTATCAAATGGACAAAACGTTGGAAACATGTTACATGAAAGAAGCCAGATACAAAAGCCCAGGTATTTATGCTTGTTTATGTGAAGTGATCAAAGTAGGTAAATCCATAGTGATGAGAGCAGCAAGTGGATGTCAGGAGGTGGGAGAAGCGGAACTGCAGCTAAGTTAATATGAAGTTCATTTTTGGTGTAATACAATGTTCTGTGATTAGTACTGATGATTGTATAACATAGTGAATGTAACTAGAAACTTGTGAGCTACATATATTAAAATGAATTTTATCTCGGTAAAAACTCAATTATTTAGAAAATATGAAATGATTTAGACAATCTTCTATATGGTCTCAAATATCAAACTGCATTTAGAATAATAAGAGGAGCTGGGAATATTGCCTAGTGGCAAGAGAGCTTGCCTCGTATACATGAAGC
Organism: Perognathus longimembris pacificus; assembly: GCF_023159225.1. NCBI lineage: Eukaryota > Metazoa > Chordata > Mammalia > Rodentia > Heteromyidae > Perognathus > Perognathus longimembris. Next base: position 75,574,704 of record NC_063167.1, on the reverse strand, counting down.
CCTGGGTTTGATTCCCCAGCACCACATATGTAGAGAAAGCCAGAAGTGGTGCTGTGGCTCAAGTGGCAGAGTGCTAGCCTTGAGCAAAAAGAAGCCAGGGACAGTGCTCAGGCCCTGAGTCCGAGGCCCAGGACTGGCAAAAAAAAAAAAAAAAAAGAATAAGAGGAATATTGGGAATACTTCTGAGACTAACTCATTTGTAAGGAGCCATTTCTGTGTTTCATAGATGGCACACCAATTTGTATGAGGAAGTCAGTGACACAAAGGCTTAAACAGCAGCCTGCTGGGTTGAGGGAGGAGACCAAGTCACATGTCTCATCCGTGCTCAGAGGCTCAAGGGAAGGGTCTCTAGAGTATCTGCGTGTGTGTGCGTGTGTGATGGTTACCTAAAGTGGCTGCCAGTCCAGTGATGGCTTTTGTTTAGCGAGCATGGCCAAGTTGAGCTTGTTTAAACACCATTTCCCAGGACTTACATGCTACTCCCTGAACGATGGAATACTCAAAGCTTTTAAGAGAGAATAACCTACTGCATGGTCTCTGCCTAGGAAGCAAGCCACAGTTCACTGCAAACAGCCAGTTCAGATAAATAAAATGAAAGCAGACATTTCTGGAGATGGCCTTGAAAGCTTTCCATTAGAGAATATCAAGGGCACAAACGTAGGAGTGGTATAGCAATGCATCTATGTTAGGCCACTGCACCTCACTTTACCCTATGTCTTTTCTTCATTAGATAATCAAATAAGTATGTGGAATACAACATACGTTTCTCTCCTCGGTTTCCCACCAAGAAACATAGGACTCTTATGCTCCAACTAGCCATACACCATCAAGAATAAAAAGCAGTGACTCTTTATAAAAGTTCCACATTAAATATGAGTGAAGAAGTTACATTTTAAATCTAATTACTCTTGAGGAAACCTGACTTTCATTTCTGGCACATAACTGTACATAAAGGAGCTGAGTTAGACAATCTACAGCTTGATATCTTTTCTTTGGCTATATATTTTGGTTGAGACCTTTCCCTAGATCTCTGTTTTAGATAAGCTCTGCACTGTCCTAACTTGTTACAGACTCAAACACAATGAAAGGACCAAAATGACCAAGGAAGACTAAGAACACAGGATAGAAGGAGAGGAGAGTCAGACAGGGCTGGAAGGTGTTTTATGGCTACCAATATCCTCTCTAAGAAAGTATTTTGAATATTGTGACCACTTGAACAGGGCTGGCTGGCCATCTATCTATCCATCCATCTATCCATCCATCCATCCATCCATCCATCCATCCACTTACCCACTCCCCTACATACCTGCAGTATTGGGGATTGAAACCAGAGCCTTGTATATGCTAGGCAAGTATGCTACTACTTTACTATTTAAGCCTCAGCCTTTTATTTGCTTTTTTTTGTTTTTGAGAGGGGTACACTATCTTTCCCTGAAGCCTCAAACTTGTGATTCTCTTGCTTCTGCCTCCCAAGTTGGTGGGATTGCAGGGGTGTACCATCACATTGGCCAAAAGCTATTCTTTAATCTCATTTCATATATTGTGGGTAAAATAGAAATTATGAAGAATATGAAAAGGAGTGTTATGATAATGCATCACAAAATGTCCTTTGATGCAACTTATTACTATGTTTTCATTTAAATATGAATATTCAATACTATAAATTTGGGGCTGGGAATGTAGCCTAGTGGTAGAGTGTGTGTCTAACACGCATGAAGCAATGGGTTTGATTCCTCAGCACCACATAAACAGAAAAAGCCAGAAGTGGCGCTGTGGCTCAAGAGGTAGAGTGTTAGCCTTGAGCAAAAAGAAGCCAGGGACAGTGCTCAGGCCCCAGGACTGGCAAAAAAACCAAACAAAAAAAAATACAAATTCATACAAATATAAATTCATTCAGCATATATATACTTCAAAATATGTAAAATATAGTAAAAGGTTTTACAGAGTAGAATATATAGGAACTAAATACTTACAGGAGAAATCTGAATTTATATATATTTTTACTAAGAGTCATACATAGCCTGATACCATACTTATTTGGGAAAATTAGATTCAAATTGTTAATAGTTCTTGAATACCTCTATAATGTTCATTTTATAAAAAGACCAGAGGACATTAATCCCTTCATTATGAAATAAATTCGCACTGCTTAAGCTCTGCTTTAAAAGATCTATTGCTACTGGAAAATACTTAGGGCTGAATATATAGTAAAATATTGTAAGTGTTGGAATTTTAATAGCCATTCAAGCTCCAGAGAATTAGTAAGAAATCTAAATGAAGTAGCAATGAGTTAGGATGTACTCTCATAAAACATTTTGCCAATAGTGCAATGATCAACTGTACCAACTTACTTGGTCAAATTCCTAAGACTGCACTAGCATAATGCTTACATTAATAAATTAACTGTTACAGTCTAAAAATTTTTTCAGCATTAATACATCTGTGAAAGTACAATTGATGTCATCAAGAAATTATTATTATCTGTGTTAGAGATATCTTGTTTACTTTTAACAGCATTGAAGTGAAAATTGAAACCCAAGTTTTCTCTGGGCTACCAGGTTCAAGTGTTGATTTCCACCACCAAGGATAATTAGGTAGGAATCACCACAGCGAGATGCTAATGCAGGTGTTTATGTGTGCATGGCTGTATGTCCTTTTCCTACATGATCAGATGGTCATCATGCAGTTAACAAATGCTAGTAATACAACTGCAATATACAAAGAATGGTACATTATCATACAGCACTTACATAAAAATTTCTTAAGCAAACAATATTTTGTCAGCTATTAAAGTAGTTCTAAAATATAATTCTAGAAATGCCTACAAGTCTATTAAAAATAGATGTTTTTCTGAAATCATGATTTTTTTTTTTTTGTACGAGAACTGGGGCTTAAACTCAGGGCCTCAGCTCTTACCTGGCCTTTCGGCTCTAGGTGGCATTCTACTATCACTTGCTTTTAGTGTGGAATTTTCTGGTTAGTTGGAAATGGGAGTTTTATAGACTTTTCTGCATTGTCTGGTTTCGAACTGTCATCTGCTAGGTCCCAGCCGCCTAGCTAAAATTCCAGTGGTGAGCAATTAGTGCCCAGTGAGATACTCACTTATATGCCTACACTGTTTTACAACAAAAAGGTAAATGGCTTTTTATCTATTCCCCCTTTCTTCTTTATATGTTCCTGTCTCTTTGGGTGTTTTAAGTTTCTGTGCTTTTTCACTGTAAGGCTATTTATCCAATGCTAGCTGTCCTGCTGGCTTTGTCTTTCCACAATGATGACACTGCCTTCCCTAAAAAGTAATTGTGAACCCATCAGAGGGGAAAAGTGAGGTAGACATGTAAATTAAAGTGTAATTATAGAAGAATTCTATAGATTTATAGAAGTCAATGGGATTCGTTTTTTGGTGTGTTTTTTTTTTTTTTTTTTTTTTGCCAGTCCTAGAGCTTGAACTCATGGCCTGAGAACTGTCCTTGGCTTCTTTTTGCTCAAGGTTAGCACTCTACTACTTGAGCCACAGCACTACTTCTGGCCTTTTCTATATATGTGGTGCTGAGGAATCGACCCAGGGCTTCATGTATACGAGGCAAGCACCCTACCACTAGGCCATGTTCCCAGCCCTGGGATTAGTTTTAATATGACATATTATGTTATTCTCAACTTGCTTTGTAATATGATAAAAGGGTAATAAAATGGCAAAATTGTGGGGCTGGGAATGTGGCATAGTGCTTGCCTTGCAAGCATGAAACCCTGTTTTTTTAAAATTTTTATTTTTTTCCTTATTTATTGTCAAAGTGATGTACAGAGAGGTTACAGTTTCATACGTTAGGCATTGGATACATTTCTTGTACTGTTTGTTACCTCCTCCCTCATTCCCCCTCTCCCCCCTCCCTAAACCCTGGGTTTGATTCCTCAGCACCACATACACAGAAAAAGATGGAAGTGATGCTGTGACTCAAGTGGCAGAGTGCTAGCCTTGAGTAAAAAGAAGCCAGGGACAGTGCTCAGGCCCTGAGTCCAAGCCCCAGGACTGGCAACCCCCAAAAAAGGCAAAATTGTGGACCAAAGAGGCTATTAGTTGAAATATGAAAAGCTAAAGACATTTTTTTAATGAGAGGATATAAAAAATAACATGGAAGGAGAAAGGCTTAGAAGTTAATAATCAAAGAATAAGGAGACTGAGCTGTAATTTGAAGATATAGAATGTGCAAATGCAGAATGGAAAGGAACCGAAAGGAAGGCCTATGACAACAGTTAGAAGTATGAGAACACAAGATTTCAAAAGCAAAAACCTAAGTAGTACCAACTAACTTGGTATCTGTAGTGACCAAAGACTGTAGAAGCCGAAACAGCCTTCACTGGAAAGGATTTTAGTCCTCAGGGATCAAAAGGATCAGAGACTAAGACAAGGGTCAGATTTATCATTAAGAAGGCAAATGACTAAGCAAATAGGTACTGCTACAACTTTAAGACAGATTGCACATAAGAAACATGTTAATACAGCTAAGCATTCAACTGCTACAACCAAAGACAATCAAGGGAAGTCAAATAGTGCACAAAAGGATTAGCAGAGCTTTCAATATTTATACCACATGGGTGTCTGTATTAAAATCAAACACTAGAGATTTTTATGTAGCATACTCATGTAACATTTTAATGGCAGCTTTTATAATTTCATTTCATATACTTTTTTGCTGTTGTTTTCTGGTATTACAAGGAGAAGTGACAGCAGTTCAACATAAAGCATGGAGGGTCTAACATGCCCTTTTTTGGCCGTGCTGATAAGATGACACTTCTATCACCAGAGCAGAAAGCAAGATTCTGAGATTACTGCTGGGCTCAGACTCCTGATGGTCAGCCAAAAAAGTGACTTCCTCTTTAGTATAATGAAATATAGAAGTACAGTTAAACAATTGTTTATGAGGGTTTGCGAATAGGCATATATATGGCTTGGTGGGCGAGCAGAGTTACTGATACTTTCTCTGCCAGTGCCCAAAATATTTATACATTCCATAAAATAGAAAGAACTTTTTAAAAAATTAATAAGATCTGTTTCACAAACTACCAACTGGAACATGACAATAGTAGGAATGACAAAAGATTTGTTCTTAAGGCTGATAAAAAATTTATATCCGGGCATTCAAGTAAAGTTATTTTCTATGTTCTGATTTAATGAATCATGTGAGTTCTATCTGGCTGGGTGACACAGATTCCGGCTCACTGAAGCCTGCTCTAATCTTCCCGCACAGCCTTCCTCGGGACAGTGAAGCCAGAATAACATGTCAGACTGTAGTAAAATCAAAGAGAGAGGGAGTAGGGCTGGAGATGCCATGCGGGTGGCTGTTAACACTTCTTGACCTGTGAGTGTCCACTAAGTTTTCAAGGCCCCATGGGCTTCAATGACCCGACAAACACCAAGAAGCAATAGTAATGCAGGAATGAATGATCCTCTAAAGAGTTTTGCAATTCAAGCTGAAAAACACTACAGTTATTAAATGGATTTAGCCCTATTGAAAAACAGCCTTAGAAACCTCTAGAGGTTTTATAAAAGGTAAATGAGTATTAAATGTTTTATATGTGCTTGTGCAGTAAGCATGTTTTAGTTCCTTTAAATCTGCTAGATTTTAAAGTATACATGGATTTGGAAAATAAAACTGATGCTATTAAAATATGTTGACGAAAAATGAAATAGCATTAGATATATAAAAATACAGGTATAAAATAATGAAGCTGACTCAATGTTAGTATAACCAATTATTAAAGATGAAACTAAAGGGCTGTAGTGCACAGATCACACCTGGGAATGTTTTCTTTCAAAAGATTACAAATTGTGTTGGGAAAAACAGGGTTCCTAGAAGAAAGGATGGTTAAAAAATAAAAAAAGAATATAAAGAGAATGATTAGCTTACCAAGGGCCTATCACTTTACAAGAAAATTATTTTCTTACATAAAAAGGCACTAGACCTAAAATCGAGTACATTTTCCAAGGCTATTTATAAAATTAATAAATCACTTTGTTTTTCTGTAAAGTATTATTTCTTACTTAGCATTTAGAGTTAAAAAAAGAAAGAGTACTTACAGTGACAGCAACACGATAGCAATTAAAGTCCACTCCAAAGGTTTATGGATAATATTTCTATTTGTTAGTCTGAAAGACAGTAAAAAAATTTTACTGAAGGGTTTTTTTATATTTAAGGAAGTTTTCTATGTGTACATAAAATCTGATTTATGATATGTATCAAAGAAGTACTTTCTAAGTGTGTCTTTTAGCTGTGGGAAGGTCAGCTGTATAATAATGTGGCTCTTGCACGGTGTTTAACAAGAGCTTCTGAAAGGAAGCATTCTAGTCTACCTCACATACTTATGATAATGGTACAGTTAGACAAGACAGGAATACAGGCACAGTGAAGGAAACCAACTGTGTGGTTTATAAAAACACATAAATCACACCCTGTAACAATGTCCTCCATGATTTCCCCTCATCAAACATTTTGTCAAAGGTAACAGGGTAATTTCAGATATTCATTTTACTTTATCTTCTGTGCTGTCCTACTTTGTCCTAGAGTGGCAGCAGGCAATTAAGTGATATCATAATCCGTAACTTGCAGAAATGAGAACTGGCCTAATAAATTGCAAGAATAGGCCTATATTGGAGAAAATTTAAATTAAAAAATCTTAAGTAAATTCTACTACTTAACTGTTGACAACAAAGTATCCTGGTGTTATCTTGTGTTTCTCAGAAATAAATTTAGAGGGGCTGGGAATATGGCCTAGTGGCAAGAGTGCTTGCCTCGTATACATGAGGCCCTGGGTTCAATTCCTCAGCACCACATATACAGAAAATGGCCAGAAGTGGTGTTGTGGCTCAAGTGGCAGAGTGCTAGCCTTGAGCAAAAAAAAAAAAGCCAGGGACAGTGCTCAGGCCCTGAGTTGACGGCCCAGGACTGGCCAAAAACAAAACAAAACAAAACAAAGAAATAAATTTAGAAATATCACTCTAACTTAAATAAAAAATAAGTGATAAAACAAGAGGCTGGTGAGGAGGAAGATAAAGTACTTTCAACACACTGATGATGTAGGAATTGGACAATAATTGTAATTTTCTTTATTACATAATATTGAACTTGTATTATACTGAACCTTATGTCTAATAAGGTTGAAAATGTTCATGAATAGCTATTTTACTTCTATATAAAGACTAAAAAATTCTTACTAATACTTAAGAAAATACATGTGAAGATTGCTAATCCAACAATGTTTTTTAATAGGGGAAAAATAAATTGTGGCAAATTTGAATACCTGTTAGAATGACTGTCCCAGATTTACAAGTTTGACTTACAAATTTTGAGTGAAAGAAAGCAAATACAGTATGCTTCTGAAGATCAAGAACAGACATTATGATTATGGAGATACATATATGTATTACAATGGGAAAGTATAGGTAGCTTCTGAGGAGGAAAGGAGATGAAGTAGAGAAAGGAATTAAAGAAACTTCATATTTTCCTCTTCTTTTAATTGGTTGCTTTTTATAAAACTTTCTTTCAGACAAATTTCCTTACATTGTCTTCGCAGTAAGGCCTCTCGACATTCCTATTTAAAGGGGCAGCTTGGGGCTGGGAATATGGCCTAGTGGCAAGAGTGCTTGCCTCACATACATGAAGCCCTGGGTTCGATTCCCCAGCACCATAGAAAATGGCCAGAAGTGCCACTGTGGCTCAAGTGGCCGAGTGCTAGCCTTGAGCAAAAAGAAGCCAGGGACAGTGCTCAGGCCCTGAGTCCAAGCCCCAGGACTGGCCATAAATAAATAAATAAATAAATGAATGAATGAATGAATGAATGAATGGACAGCTTGCCTTCTACTTACTAGCTTGATTCTGCTGACTTCCTTACTTTGCTATAATTTTCTTTCCTTTTTCCATACCATTTACCAACCAATTAATTTTAGAAAATACTAAAATCTATTAATTCTGCACAGAGAACATGATTTGTTACATCAATCCGAATTTCTGCCATAGTTTGAAATGTTTTTTCAAAATTAAAGAAGGGTCCTCACACTTGATGGCTCCACTTTCTGTGGAATATTTTCACTTAATCAATCTCAATAGTATCCATTCATTTTCAGACCTTAATACTGGAGTACTATGGGTCTCTGTCCTTAGGGATCTTATTGTGGCTCAAAGTGGTAGAGCACTAGCCTTGAGCTGAAGAGCTCAGGGAGAGTGCCGAGGCCCCATGACCAACCAAAAAAAAAAAAAAAAAAAAAAGTCTCATAGACTTTCTAGCCCTCGCTAGCTTCAAAACACAATACTCAGATGTCAGCCTCTTGAGTAGCTAGGGTTACAGGTGTGAGTCACTAAAGCCCTAGCTCAGGTGGAAACTTCCTCCCTGCCCTTCCTGGTCCTGGGGCTTGAACTCAGGACCTGGGTGCTTTTGTACTCAAGGCTAGCTAGCTAGTGCTCTACCACTTGGAGCTATATCTCAATTTTCAACTTTCTGGTAGTTAATTGGGGATGAGTCTCATGGACTTTCCTGCCAGGGCTGGCTTTGAACGATGATCCTCAGATCTCAGCCTCCTGAGTAGTTAGGATTACAGGTGTGAATCAGCATCAGGATGAAATTCTCTCAGCTAATTTGACTCTTTTCACAACTCATGTCCAAACTAGCTATGAAATTTGGATGATTATACCTCTCAAATAGAATCTACTTATTATCACTCTGACCAAAGAATCTTCTTTTGGTCCACAGCATTTCTTGCCCATATTGCCAAATGGTTCAACTGTTGTCATTGTCAGCAACCAGAGTAACACAGTTTAAAAAGTATGTTATACTAAGCCATTCCTATGGTTTTCCATCTCTCACCATAAAGTCAAAGAATTACATGAGTACATGGCCTGTACCAGTTCTACCAGGTGTAACTCCTGTCCCATACTTTGTTGAACGCATCTTTCCTAGTCTTGCCTCTTCTCATTTCTCCAGACTGGCCACCATCCTAAATGTTTTGGGAACACATCAGGCCCACTCCTGTTTTCAAACTTTTGCACTTGCCTTTCCTTCTGATATTTTCATGCACAGCAACAGATTCTTATCTATTACATTTTTTTTTTTGCCAGTCCTGGGGCTTGGACTCAGGGCCTGAGCACTGTCCCTGGCTTCTTTTTGCTCAAGGCTAGCACTCTGCCACTTGAGCCACAGCGCCACTTCTGGCCGTTTTCTGTATATGTGGTGCTGGGGAATTGAACCCAGGGCCTCGTGTATAAGAGGCAAGTACTCTTGCCTCTAGGCCATATCCCCAGCCCCTCTATTACATTTTTGTACAAATACATATTCTCAACGAGAATATGTCTTCCCTAACCACCTTATCTAAAATTGCAACTTTCTCTATCATATTCCCTTGCTTCTTAGGGAAAAATTAAGCTATTAACAATAGAATACATTAAAAAAATTCGAACCTTCCCTAATAGAGTGTAAGTTCTAACAGAGAAGGGATTGGGTTTGTGTTCATTTTTATTGTTCTATTTGTAGCAACTGAAATGGAATCTAGCACATAGCCAAAGGAGTTCAAAGGAGGCTAACCGTAGAAGAAAAAGATTTAAAGAATAAAAAAATAAAAAGAAACAAAACAACTAATTCCCCCCTCTTTTTTTTTTAATCATATAGAAGTGTCTCTGAGACACATTTAAAGGCTTTATTTAAAGTTCAATCATTTATTTATTTTAAAAATGTATGGACTACTGACTCTATACCACTGTTCCAGGGGCTGAGGAAACACAAGAGGTTTTGCTCCTACTTCAAAATGCAGAATTAGCAGCATTTTGCTTGTTAACATAATTTTTCCTTTTGCTCACCAAAATAATTCCGGCACAAATGTATAGATATACTACTGTCTGAGTGACAATTCAAAACCAAGTATCACAGTATTGGTTAGAAAACCCTATAAAGAAACAAAACAAAACCAACAACAACAACAAAAACCTCTTGGAAAATACTGTAAGACTCATAAAGATTTCAGAAAAAAAAATGCTTTAACTCACCATCACTGATGAGATTCATGTCAAAATAAAATTTCAATTCAAATCTGCTTTAGAGAAGTGTTCTGACACCATTAACAATGCATCATTACCATGAAGCTGCAGAACTTATACACTATGCGAGGTAAGTCAGTGCAACATTCTGCACAACAGAAGAGCCAGTGGAGAGTCAGCTCTCTTCAGTCACTGGGGGTAGAGGCTACAAAGAGCTGAAACAGCTGCTCTGTGCTCAGCTTCTAAAGCAGGCTCTCATCTCTGGCTGCACATAACAATCATCTAGAGGGCTTTTAAGAAAGACTAATGTGTCAGCACAACCCTAATCAAATGAGCCCCAATCTCCAGGGGCAGAGCTGAACATCTGTAGTTGTTAAATGGTTTGAGGATCATTGTTCTACAAGTTCTTATTATTGATTAGTATTTCAAAGAGAAGGATATAGCTATTATGTCAACTATTTCCCACTGTATTGACTGGAAAGATTTCTCAACACTAGTCATGGTCATCAATCTGGCATTTTTTTTTCCAGAGGCTTCTTCAATGGAAACCCTAGTTCACATCATCTCATCAGATATTCCAAGCCACTGGCAGTAAAGGGAACTTAATTTGCTCATACCAAGTGTAACTATGGATTCTACAGGCAATCAGTAAAGGTTGAAATAACAGAAGGATGAAATTATAGTATCAGTACTAACCTGAATGTGCGGACAAGATTTTTAAGTTCAGTGTGAACATCTCCTACTGTAATCTGAAGAGGACCCAAAAGTCCAGGCAATCTGAAAACAAACAAACAAACAAAAAACCCAAAGAAAAAATATATACCGAAAATATAATTATTTGGAAATATTTTTGGAGCAAGCCTACCTCTGGATTTTCCATGGGCAATACTGGCACTTAGGTGGAAGCAAGATTACTACTAGATTCTTACCAGTAAGAAGTCCTAAGAACACATTTCTCAGTAACTCCACACTTGATGGTCTACATCACAGCGTTAAGCATGGAAATGCATAATTATTATGGCAGCTACCTTTTTGTCCCTAGTTTTTCTTTCTTGGAAAGCAACTTAGCAATTGATGCAACACTTGTACTATGAGAAACCTTTATCCTAAGGCAACAATCAGGTAAGCATTATCCAGATAAACATTTAAAAAATGCTTGTTCTTTGTACTGCACAGGAGACCGGCTCTAGCCATTCCAGACCACCAGCTTTAGAAACCTTACTGGTCCTTCCATCCAAGGCCTGCAGAGCTTCCTCTACCAAACTGTTCTCATCTTCTTCTTAAATCCTTACCTTTTAGCTTAATAAGGTCTTGTTTTTCTCACTGCAACATAGCTTCTTTAGGAACATGTTTGCAACTTCCTGACTTTCTTACTGTATACTCTTATAAAAGATGAAGTTTACTTTTATTTGTCACAAATTTGTCATGTTACCATAAATGTTTCCTCACTATTCCCTTCTACTGGAATGTAAGCTCCCTGAGAGCAAGGCCCTTCTGTTTACCGTGAATGAGTGAAGAAAAAAAATCCATGTTGTAATTAATGTCTTCAGGTCATGAAGTTTTATAATTAGGTGTTTATGTGACAGAGTGCAACTGTCAGGTGTTTTCACAATATAATGAACATTTCTGAAAAAATGCTTATTTAAAAAGTATTTTTAGTAAAAAATTAGATAAAAAAATATATATGAAAGACACGTGTCATGGTTCAAGTCTGTAATCCTAGCTACTGGGGAGGTAGAAATGGGAATTCATGGTTTGAGGCCAACCTAGGTATCAAAGTTTCTGAAATTCCATCTCAACCCCATCTCAATGTCTATTATCCCAGTAACATGGGGAAGCACAAGTAGGAGGACCACAGCCCAGGCCAGCTGGGCATAAAGCCAGATCTAACCTCTAAAATTACCAAGGCAAAAAGGGGTTGGAGGTGTGGCTCAAGTTGTAGAGTGAGTGCCTGGCTGGAAAGTGCAAGGCTCCAAGTTCAATTCACAATAATGCCCCAAAAAGTACATTAATAGGCCACTGGTTAAATAAGTTATGATTTGATAATCCATAACAAGTCTTCAAAATGTTTACTAAAAGTTGAAAGGTATGATAAGTAGTGGAAATGCAGATATGGTATCTCATTAAAAAAACATAAGATGCATTTACATATAAAACATCACATAAATTTCTTCTAGTTTGTTCTTGTAACAGAGGGAGTTTAAGGGAAAGGCTATCTATGACATACACATGTCTTATTATCTCAGGGGTAAACATCAAAATATCAATTGTAGTTACTGAGTGGAAAGATTTCAGGTGATTTTTCTTCTCTATGTTCCCTTTTTTATTCCTAAATCTTCTTCACTACGTATGTAATCAAATTTTTATTTTAAAAGAGAAAAGCTTTAAAAAAATGGAAGTTTCAAATACATTCCAAAAACAGAATAGTAACAACTGTGTATTTACCATCAGAGTCAGGGTTTTAATATTTCCCTATACTTGTTTCTTTTCTTTGCCATAACACTGATTCCTACTTCCATTTGCATTGCTAAGGCAAAGCATGATCATAACTAACCAAACAATTCCTTAATAGATATCATCCAATCTCAATTATATATTTAGTTTCTTCTAATTGTTAACAAGTGTCTTTTTTTTTTTTTCAACAATTGGTTTAAATCAGAAACCCAAAAAGGTCTTTTCTGGGGGATGGTTGCTGGAGATGAAACCCTATGCAAATACTCACAGTGAACTATCTCCTTATCCCAGGTTTGTTTTTTTTTCCAGTCCTAGGGCTTGAAATCAGGGCTTAGGCACAGTCCCTGAGCTTCTTTTGCTCAAGTCTAGCACTCTACCACTTGAGCCACAGTGCTACTTTCGGCTCTTTCTGTGTTATGTGGTACTGAGGAATTGAACCCAGGGCTTCATGTATGCTAGGCAAGCACTCTACCATTATGCTACCTTCCCAGCCCCAGGTTTTACTTTTATAAAGGAAAAAGAAAGCTCAGCTGCTTTCATAAATAAGAAACACAATAGCTCAACAGCTATGTATATATGATCATATAAGACAAGGATAAGCAAACTCTATTGTTGACGTTACATTTAAAGTTCTAGGTGAGGGGCTGGGGATATAGCCTAGTGGCAAGAGTGCCTGCCTCGGATACACGAGGCCCTAGGTTCGATTCCCCAGCACCACATATACAGAAAACGGCCAGAAGCCGCGCTGTGGCTCAAGTGGCAGAGTGCTAGCCTTGAGCGGGAAGAAGCCAGGGACAGTGCTCAGGCCCTGAGTCCAAGGCCCAGGACTGGCCAAAAAAAAAAAAAAAAAAAGTTCTAGGTGAATTTCCTTTGGCGTACGCCATGCGGCTACTGTATATGATTTTTGTACACTGAGTATTGTATATATGCCTATCTGACCTAGGGAAAGGAAAGAAAAATGAAGGTGTAAGATATCACAAGAAATGTACTCATTGCCCTATTATGTAACTGTACCGCTTTTGCACAACACCTTGTCAACAAAATTTAATTAATAAAAAAATACGTTAAAATGTTTTATTCCGGGCTGGGGATATAGCCTAGTGGCAAGAGTGCCTGCCTCGGATACACGAGGCCCTAGGTTCGATTCCCCAGCACCACATATACAGAAAACGGCCAGAAGCGGCGCTGTGGCTCAAGTGGCAGAGTGCTAGCCTTGAGCGGGAAGAAGCTAGGGACGGTGCTCCGGCCCTGAGTCCAAGGCCCAGGACTGGCCAAAAAAAAAAAAAAAATGTTTTATTCCTCCCACTCATCCTGTGAGGTGACCTTTTTAAATTCATTTAATTTTCACAAAGCTCTTTCTCCTCATTTTCTCTACTGCTATTCTTGTTATAATTATTTTTCTTAGAGCTAAATGATGAAATATCTATAATTATTTACTTGATATTTCAATCTTACAATTTCACTTTGGACAAGGAAATGAATTAACAGTTTTATAAAATGACAACACCCCCAAATCTTTTTGTGTTCATTTTTCCTCATTTGCTTTTCACAATAACACTACTTTCCTAGAGTAAATAATATTACCCTCACTTCCAAGGTAAGAATCACTAAAACTTAAGAACTTTCCCTCCCAAATTCACATAACCTGAAAACCACAACACTACCACAAGAAGTTGAGCTCAAATCTGTTTAAGTCCATATTATTGCCATTAAATCCAGTAAAGCTCTGAATGGAATTGCAAGCTAAATGGTTACACACCTGTGTAAGACAATAAAAGGAGATAAAACAGCAATTCCTTCTAAAACCAAACCAAACTACTATTAAGAAGGAAAAGCATCATGGGATTTGCATTGTCTTGAAAGAGTGTATCTGCAGCAGTTTCCTTCTATGTTTCTCCCTCCTGAGGACAAGTTCAATGAGTAGAACCCAAATTGGAAGATGACTTCTGAACACAGTTGTGAAAAGAGATAGGCAGTTTCCTAAAGTCATTGTCTCTAGTTATTCTGACTTTAAGAACTGGAATTATTTAAACATTAAACTGCTATACCAACACACTTCTGAAAGTTTCTGATGCCATTAAAGACTTGGTAACCAAAAAAAAAAAAGAAACAACAAAACCTGCTACCACAATGACTTTTGGTTTTACTGTTCTCTGCACTTTTTTTTTCTTTAAGCTATTCCACCTCTTCTCAAACTCACTTCTTGTTCCAAGATCAATGCCAGCATCTTCTCACAAAGGTTCACAGCTAAAATCCAGAAGCAGACTGCTTCAATATCACACTTGCACATTTTCAACTTTCAAATTGGGTACTGCCATTAGCTAGAGTCTAGTATCCCAACATTCAAAACACCACATAACTGAAGTCTGGTATCTTTTTGTACTATGTAAACAGTGACTCACTATTTTCCAAACCAATTTATTTTACAGAAAAAAATAAGATCATATTATATATGCTCAGTCTAATATACAGCACTGAATATCCATTTAAACATAATTTTAAAATAGATGTTATATTTGAAAATGTACAAGTTATGTATACATAAATACATAATGTAGTTCTTTTAAAAAAAAAAGAGGTACAGTGTTTGGTGTTTGAACTCAGGGCCTCATCCTTTTAAGGCAGGTAGGTACTCCATTGCTTGAGCTCGTTTTATTTTTCAGATAGTGTTACACATTTCCCCTGGGTACTAGTCCTTGGCTAGGGTCCTACTAACTATGCCCCTGGTGTAACTACGATCACAGATATGTACCATCATATATACCATCATATCTGTGATCCTAGTTACACCGGGGGCACAGATATCATGTTGGCTGAAATGAGGTCTCACTAATTTTCTTGCCTAGGTTGGCCTTAAACTGTGATCCTCCCAATTCAATCTTCTGAGTATCTGGGATTGCACGTGTGTGCCATTATGCATGGCCATGGATCTTCCTCGTGATTCAGGTTTGTTTTGTTTTTCTTCTGCTGTCCTGGACTTGAATCCAGTCTGAGCTCTTTTTTGCTCAAGGCTAGTAGGATTAAAATGTGGATCAAAATCTCATGGACTTTCATGCCGCAGCTAGCTTTGAACCATGATCCTCAGATCTCAACCTCCTGAATAGCTAGGATTACAGGCGTGAACCACAAATGTCCAGCTTTCAGTTTTTCATGTAGGACCAAATGAAGATACAGAGCCTGTTCAAAATGATTTCAGATATAGCTCAGAAATACATATTTTAAGTTAAAACAGCAATGTCTACCATTACAAGTCATAATTTATAGTTTAGCTCCTCAAAATAATATAGCTTTGGAAAATGTTTTTCTTATTTTCAAACTGCTACAAAATTAACACTTCTCTGCATTTGTAGTATCTTAAATAATGTCTGACACACTTTTTTCATGTTTTCTGATCTAGAAAGAAAATGAAGGTTCAAGACAGTCCTCACACCTCTGGAGTAAAAAGATTTGAAAGTTTCTGTTGACAGAGAAACCAAAATAGCAAATCATAAGTGTCATTTATGATCGGGCTACTTGCAAGAATAATAATTTCCATTACAGGAAGCTCAAAGCCAAAGTGTAAAGCTGCTGACTGTGAAATGGCAGAGTAAGCCACTGACTATTAAGAGCTTCATAATAACCTTTTATTCTCATGAGAACTGATGTGACATGTCCACCACAATGACTATTTAAATGGTCTAGCTTCAACATTTTACCCAGGTTTTACTGGATCACTAAGAGGGAGAGAGATAGTTTGGTCTTCTACTCCTGTAGACAATACTGTCTGGATATAATAGCTTAAAAAAACACTAAATTTCTCAAGCCAAAAAATCCATATAAGTTTTCACAATATTTTTGTGTTCAAAATTCAAGGGTACTATTTATAAATTTTGAGTTCATAAACATCAGACTAACTTAAACACCCTATGTAGCAGAACGACAGGGACATACTTACACTTTACTCAGTTTTTCAAGGACGATGCGTTTTCTAATCTGGTTCTGAGCACTTGAATCTACCAGCGGAAAAGTGGGATCATGCTAAATGTGTTTAAACAAAACAAAACAGAGTAATAAAATGACATTTTTCTTCTTTTAAAAGTATAACACGAAACATCAAAAAAAAACACAAAAACTTACATAGCTGGTATAGTAGGAAATAACCTGCTTTGAGAATTAAGACTTAAGGCTAGTGAGACCTGCTTGAGTCATCAGCTTGTTCTGAGGATTCCTTTCTCTCCTGCACAAGAGGGTCTTAAGACCTCCTTCACTTAATGAGAAAATGAATACGAAGGGATTACAAATGTAGGGAATTTATAGATTAAAATGAGCAAAAATCAACATATTATGGAAAAGTTAGGAAATGGTACACTAGATTATTCAAATCAACCAACAAAAAATTGGGGAAATGTCTTCTAAATATATTTGTTTGAAAGCATCACAGAACAAGGCAGTAAAGAAAAATGAGCTAATTAAGAAGTGAATGTCAGTAGCAGAAGAGCAGAACAGCTAAATAGCAATGCCCATATGAACACATAGATAATGCTAAGTGAAATGAACTCCACGTTATGGAAATAAGTGGTATATCATTGCTGTAGTTAATTTCAAAATACCTAGTGAAACTGTAACTTTTGCTCTCTTCAATTCCCTTCCTGTGATTTTACTCCTGCCATTAATGTAACTGAGCTTAGTACCCTGGATAATGTATAGACGTGTACTGGAACGAGGGTAAGGAAAGGGAATACAAAAAATGTGAGACAAAGGATAAGAAGACAAACCATTGAAAAAGCGATACTTACAAAACCAACTGGTATAAACTAAATGTATATAACTCATGGGCGGGGGAGGGAACTGGAGAGGGAGGAGATGGGGGAAAAATGAGAGAGGAGGTAACAAGTTGAATATGTAATGTACTTGTCTTACATGTGAAACTGTAAGCCCTCTGTACTTCACTTTGACAACAAAGAAGAAGAAAAAAATAAAAATAAATCAACAAAAAACACCCTACTTATCAAAAAAAAAAAAAAAGAATATCAAGGCTGGGAACCAGTGGAAAGGGGCAAGCAAGAGACTAGAAGTAGGTTTGTGAAGCTAGCAAGATCTATGTTTCTCATGGCTCAATGCTAATTCCAAGTATGGTGCTAAACTAGAAAAAAAATTCTACAGAAATATAAGAAAATTTAAGAATTTATAATATTCCCACGTGTACAATGTTTTAAGAGCCATATATCTAATGACCACATTTTGTGGTAAAAACAAGGCTACTAGCCATTCTTCCTACCAAATGACTTTGTTTCTCAAATGACTGTGAACACTAAAGATGAGCAAATAGACTCAAGAAACTAATTTTTCATAAAGCTAGTAAACAACAATGTAGACAATTAAATCCAGATCTGAATGTACTTTTCTAGTCTCTGTTATTTCCCAGTAAGTTCCTGTATGGTATTATTTTTGCCTATAGTATTTTAAATGAGCAGGCTTACCTGTTTTTATCCATAAAGTACTTCACTATTCATCTAGTGAGTCTATTCTACTACATATAGTGCCAACACAAGATCTGCTAAGCTTGGTTTTTCAAAAGTTAGCAGCCTGGAAAAACTCAAGACATACCTCTCCTGAGTCTTGTGATTGAGAAGTTTCTTCATTCAAAACATATCGTCCCTTATAAAACTCCTTGATCCTCAAATTCAGGGTTTCAGTTTCTTTTTTCAAATCCTTATAACTTGGCAATGGTTTCCTGGCTGAATCTGAGCATCTAAAAGGTAATGAGTCATCTAGGCTGTTCTGATATGGGGAATGACTATCTGGATTGGAATTTATGTCATCTTCATCAAGTTCTTCATAAACGAGAGAGGCTGAAGAAGGTTTTAAGCACAGAGAAGCATAATTCTGGCCATACAAAAACCTCAAAGTTTCTTCTGTCTTCCATTCAATCAAAGTCTCTTTCAGAACATTAAGTAAGTTTGTCTTTGCAACTTCAGGGCACACCTGTGCTGAACTGCAGTCTGACCTAGAAACTTGGTTTGACTTTGTAAATTTTCTTTTAAAATGCTCAGCACTTTTCTTACTTAAGCCCACAAGTGTTATTTCTGACATATTGTATTTACATCCAGAATCTGCTGAAGCATTTAATTTCTCATGTGAAGGACTATTTGAAGAAATTGGAGTATTTATTACCTTCTGTAAAGGAAGTTCACAGGTAGCTTTCTCTTGATTATCTAAGCTACAATGACCTAACTGAGCAGTAACATCTACGACAGTGTGTTCTATGTGCTTTGAGCTAGCTTTCTGACCAGTTTTATTTGTCATTATGCTTTTTTTGTGCAGCTGTGGCCTTGTACCCCTTGCATTTGGTCTGCTTCCTGGTAGAATGGAGGAAACAAAGTCTTGCTCATTATCACTGTTACTATCACTGTAAATGCTAGAAGAACTAGACTCATATTGTGTTTCAAAATGGCAAGTGTCAATATCTGATCTTTTGAGGGCTTTACTGAACTGTACTTCTTCTCCTGAATGGCCACTGTAGAACAAAAGAAAAATTCGCTGTATCAGGAAAGCAAAGCCAAGTCCCCATAGTATTTATACTCTAACGATGAAGATAAACATTTTTCTTCCTCAGGCACAACTTTATCTACATACTGACAGATGTTTCAGAAGGAGGCTTTCATTTTCTAACATATATTGATACTGTTCTGTTTTCTTATTCTTTTTCCTCTGCCCACTTCCTCAGTTACTTTAAAATTGTTAAAAAGAATACAGCAAAAAGATAAAAAAAAAAAAAACAAATAATTTTATTCTATGTCATTATTTTATTGCTTTTTCTGGGTCAGTCCTGGGCCTTGGACTCAGGGACTGAGCACTGTCCCTGGCTTCTTTTTGCTCAAGGCTAGCACTCTGCCAGTTGAGCCACAGCATCACTTCTGGCCATTTTCTATGTATGTGGTGCTGGGAATTGAACCCAGGGCTTCATGTATACGAGGCAAGCACTCTTCTCACTAGGCCAAAACCCCAGCCCCTGGCTACTTTAAAAACAAACAAACAAACAAACTGGTAAGTTACTTAAAAAATACATTATATGATTTATGACAAGGTTTTAACTTTTTTTTTTTTGTGCAGGTCCTAGGGCTTTAACTCAAGGCCTGGGCGCTGTCACTGAGCTTTTATTTGCCCAAGGCTACTGCTCTACCACTTGGGCCACAGCTCTACTTCTGGCTTTCTTGGTGTTTACTTGGAGATATTATAGTCTCATAGACTTTCCTTCTTGGACTGGACTGGCTTTGAACCATTATCCTCAGCTCCCTGCCTCCTGAAGAGCTAGGCTTACAGGTATGAGCGAGCTTTAACTTTTTTTTTTGGTGCTGTTCCTGGGGCTTGAACACTTGGGTGCGGTATCTGAGTTTTTTTGCTCAAAGCTAGTACTCTACCACTTGAGCCACAGCTCCACTTCCAAAGGTTTGAAAGATAAAAGACATGGGCAGCCAGGAGCCTGTGGCTCGCGCCTATAATTCCTAGCTACTCAGGAGGCTGAGGTCTGAGGATCTGTGGCTCAAAGTCAGCCCAATCAGAAAAGACTCCATGAGACTCTTATGTCCCTTCAATAAACCACACAAAAACCAGAAGTGGCAATGTGGCTCAAGTGGCAGAGCACTAGTCTTGAGCACAAAGAGGCTCGGGGACAGCACCTAGGCCCTGAGTTCAAACCCCATGGCAAAAAAAAAAAAAAAAAAAATGGTGGGCAAACATCACACAGGAAATAAATCCTACAGAATGAAAACCAAAGTCATAAAAAAATAAACTTGGCAAATCAAAGCTTTTCAATGAAAGATAAATAAATTAGAACATTTAGCTACAACAGAATGCCAACAAAAGAAAGAAGTAGTCCTTTTGACAATGTCTTCAAATTATTAAGTTTGAATAGGACTAATAATTATCAAAGAGACAAGGCAATGAGTAGCTTTTCTAATTCAGCTCAAGACAAATAAGCATACGTAAGCAGTTGCTCTCAACTATACCTAACAGAACTTTACCACATTAGATAACAAAGTTTTTGGGTCAAGAAATGTGCTGTGGGGAAGTGTCCAGAAAGATAAGAAAAAAGCTGAGAGTAAGGCTAAATGGCATTGGAGAAAAGATATAAAATTTTCAGTATTACATATCCTTAATCTCTAAACTATACAGTCAGGGAACTGATAAGAATAAAGGGATAAGAATAAATGTGAGTACATCCTTTATAGAAAATTAGAAGAATTCATCTTATATATACTTAATTTGTTCTCTTAGAAGTTTAAGTCCATTATTTTTTTTACACTAGGTTGAGGCTATAAAGATACATGTCAGTAAATACGTATGTCTTACTTGTGCTGTGAATACAACTAACATAGACAGCATTGATTCTGAGGATTAAAGGAAGTTTTATGAGAGATGGCCATGGTCAGACAATCAATACTATGAGGAGGTTTACAAACAAAATCACATCTTGGAGTTGGGATGAATACTTTAGACACTCTTTCAAATAGTTAAACAAATGACACATTAATGTCTTGAAATCCTAAGAAAGAAGATTATAAAAACCTTTTAACAAATGTAATTGGCACAACTTAAAAACAGTATGAAGAGTGTTTGTGTCATATTTCAACAGGCTCAATTAGACTTCCTCAGTAGGAACAGCTGTACAATAAATCATGTACATCAAACACATCACCTCACCATCACAAAAGAAAAAGCTGAACATGTCAAATATTTCTTTGTGTGCCTACAATAGGGCACTTTCCATACATCAGCACAGGAAGTTCAAGAGCCTCTATCACCTGGTTCATGCCTAATGTGTCTATTAACTTAAGTACCATATAGAAGGAAAGTCACACTGTGCCAACCATACCTTTGTCCTTCCTGTAGCAGCTGAAAGTCAGGATGCCTAGGACACAAACACAGAGACAGAAAATTGAAGACAACTGACACGTCAAGCACTGTCAAGTGCTTATTATAATGTCATTGGAGAATTAAAAGAGAATCACACACACACAACTCAGGGCCTCCCACTTGCAAGGCAGACATTTTATCAAGTCAATGACTCCCTTTTAGCACTGGTCATTTTTGAGCTGGGGTTCTGTTTTGTGGCGAGGCTGGCTTGGGCTGGGATCCTCCTATTTGTGCCGGTTGCTGTGAAAGGTGGTTGAGAAATGGAAACCAGCGTGGCACAGACCAGAGATTCCCCCGTCTCCACTTCCAATCAGTCATGATTACAACCCTCATGCAGTTTGCTCCTACCCCAGTCAAGGTGATGTGTGTGTGTGTGTGTGTGTGTGTGTGTGTGCATGTGTGTGTGTGTACATGCGTCATGTGTGTACATGCGCCAGTCCTGAAGCTTAGACTCAGGGCCTGAGCTCTGCCCCGGCTTCTTTTTGCTCAAGGCTACCTCTTGAGCCACAGCACCACTTCTGGATTTTTCTGTTTATGTGGTGCTAGGAAATCAAACCCAGGGCTTCGTGCATGCTAGGCAAGCACTCTACAACTAAGCCACATTCCCAGCCCTGCAAGGTGTTTTTTGAAAGAAACAATTAAAAGGAAAAAGTACTGAGAAACTCATCACAAAAAGTCTGTGTCTTTCTTTTACCTAAATATTAATCATTTGCAGGACTAAGTTCAATGGAGTTTTCCTAACTAATCTTCTTCCAGGTCCTTTACTCTTCCTTTGCCACATTTGTGCCCTGATCTTCCCACCTAATATTAGTAAGGCTCAGCAACATGCAAGTGGAGTGTGGCTCAGCAATGGGATCTGAGTAGCCCCAGAGGAACCAAGAAAGTACGCGTAGATATAGTGATTTTTAATTGGATTCTCAGACCCAAAGGCTAACTTGCAAATATGGAGATCTGCATATCTAACAAATTTCTCCAAAAATCAAAATCTAAATATGTTGGGGGGCTCTGGACCCCCTTTTCCCCTATCTCCCGAAGGAATGCCTGATCCCAAACTATGAAAGAACACTCGGCTTTTATTCCTCCCGCCGGCAGAAGGAACAAAGCGTGTTCTTATGGATTACACTAAGCTGAGGAAAGGTTTCCGAGACCCCCCTTCCCACCCCCAGTCCCCTCACGTGTCAGAAACGGTGGCGGAGAGAGAGGCATTGGGGAGACAATTCCATGGTCCATACGTCTCACAGGATTTAATTGGGGGGGGGGGTTATATAACGGTAACGGCGGGAAAGGAGGGGGACTGGCCAAAGGGTCAGTCATAGGCTAAAGACCGTGTCTGTCATGGTGATGCCACGAACTTCCTCTATGGGCGGAGACCACACCCCCCAAGGGCCGGACCTCCGCCATTAGACACGTGGCTGAGCCGAGAAGGGGGACCGCTTGCTTCTCTTCTGGTTGAGGCCAGAAGGTGGGAGGGGCTCCTTCCCACACTGCCCCAGGGCTGGGGGAAGGGCAGCGTGAATCTCCAACATAAATATACTATGTTGAGTATGTTAATAGAAACAGACCTTAAGGATCTTATAATTTAGAAGAAGAGTGCATATTCTAAGGGCTTACAACTATGAATCTTGACAATGAGGCAGCCTGCTACCATCATCCATGTATAACATACAGGGAACTAAACTCAAAGTATAAGAAGTTTGTTCCAAATTATACAACCAGTAAGGGGAAACCAGGAATCAAACTCAATATGGATTACAATAATTATATATTCTAAAAGAAAAAAAATTATGGACAGTAAATTATCATTGAAGTAAAGTGGTATCAAGAATATTGCGGGAATGTGATTGATAAAATTCATATCAGGCCATGTGCCAGTGGCTCCTGCCTGTAATCCTAGCTACTCAGGAGGCTGAGATCTGAGGATTGCAGTTCAAAGCCAGCCTGGGCAGGAAAGTCCATGAGACTTATCTTCAATTAATCACCAGAAAAACCAGAAGTGGCACCGTGGCTCAAGTGGTAGAGAGCTAGCCTTGAGCTGAAGAACTCAAGGACAACGCCCAGGCCCAGAGTTCAAGCCCCATGACTGACAAAACAAAATGAAGTAACAACAAAAAAAAAACGGTACAGAGATGTCAACTACTGAGCAACAAAACAGCAGCAGAATGATGGTAATACAAGGGTTATTAATCAACAGTAGAATGGTAGTAATATGAGTATTAATATAACTGTAGAAAGGTAGTAATACAAGGATTAGTATTGTGTTAAAAGTCATGTAGTGGGATGGAAATGTGGCTTAGTGGTAGAGTGATTGCCTAGTAAGCATGAAGCCCTGGGTTTGATTCCTCAGCACCACATAAACAGAAAAAGCCAGAAGTGGCACTGTGGCTAAAGTGGTAGAGTGCTACCCTTGAGCAAAAGAAGCTCAGTAACAGTGCCCAGGCCCTGAGTTCAAGCTCCAGGACTGGCAAAAGAAAAGGAAGAGGAAGAAAAAAAGAATCTCACAGACTTTCCTCCCCTGGGCTGGCTTTGAACTGTGATCCTCAGATCTCAGCCTCCTGGGTAGCTAGGATTACAGGCATGAGCCACCAGCACCTGGCTCTCACCCAGTCCTTTGGATCTGTTTTGTTTTTTAGATGAAGTCTCCTGCCTTCGCCCAGGCTGCCCTGGACCATGTTCCTACCTCCAATTCCCAAGTACCTGGGATTCCAAGTATGCACTACTATGAATGGCTTACTTTTGAGACAGGGTCTGACTAATATCTTCCTGGGTTATCTTCAAGCTGCAATCCTCCAATCTCCATTTTCTAAGTACTGGGATTATAGATATGTTCTACCATGCTTCATCTACAAATGCATTTTAATATTAAACTTTAAAAAATTAACTTTTATGATAGTAATAAAAATTTATACTGTTGCAGTGTTTAATTCAAGAGAATATATGTTTGGTATCTAAGAGTTAAATAAGCTGCTACAGGACATAGGAAAAACTTCCTACTGAGCCAATCAAGTTTGAGAGGGGAAACATTTCAGCATAAGAAATAGTTTACACCTAGATACATTTCAAGTTAACCCTATGAATCTTGCTCCAAGGACTTATCCTTATGCCTTCCAAAGTTTTTCTTTAAAATATGTAGTCATGCTTTAACCTAATTCATTTGTTAAACAAAGAACAATCCTGTCCTTCAATGAACCACCCCATTAGCCCCTTTCACTGTGAACTTACTTTGAAGAGGTCTGTCCTCACCATTTTCAAATTCCTTATCTGAGTCATCAACCCTCCACCTCCTAGGATCTGTACCCTCTACTCCCCTAGATGGCACTTGCTTAAATACCCAATTATCATAGTGGTGGTAAGCCTAATGAATATGTATTTTTTTTAATACTTTTCTTTTTTTTGCCAGTCCTGGGCCTTGGACTCAGGGCCTGAGCACTGTCCCTGGCTTCTTTTTGCTCAAGGATAGCACTCTGCCACTTGAGCCACAGCGCTACTTCTGGCCATTTTCTATATATGTGGTGCTGGGGAATTGAACCTAGGGCTTGTGTATACGAGGCAAGCATTCTTGCCACTAGGCCATATTCCCAGCCCCATATTTTTTTCTTTTTGAAAGTAGAGGACAAAATATCAGAATGAAAGGAGGTCTTAAAGGAGGAAGAATAGCAATAAATCATGAAAGAAGGTCCTGGAGAGAGAAGGGGCCCAGTACACAGACAGGGTACCAGCAAGGAGGAGACGGTGCTCAGGCCCTGAGTCCAAGGCCCAGGACTGGCCAAAAAAAAAAAAGAACCTAAGATTGTCTGGAAGACAAACGTAAGAGCTTGTCAATCCAGAAGAATGGAGTTGGGGAGAGAGGAGGTCAAAATGAGGTTACAAAGTAGACTGATAACTACAGATGAGATAATTGTTGTGGTCAGAAACAGGAAGCTCATATTTCAAGACCTCAAGGCAGAACATTTCCAAAAAAGAATGAGGTGCACGTGTGGCTGAATCAAAAGGAACACATGATTTTAAGTCATGAACACTGTTTAAGACAGTCTTACAAGGAATTCCCAGCTACACATTTGTTTTTGAGATAGGAGCTCACTATGTCGATCAGGCTGATCTTGAACTTGTAGATTCAAGTGATCCTCTGCCTCAGCCTTCCTAGTAGCTGGAACTACAGCTTTACATCTTGTTTTCTTGACATACATGCACACACACCCCCATAAGCATACATAAGTTATATAGGGTGAAGTTTCATTGTGGTATTTCCATACATGTTTACAATGTATTATAGTCATTCTCACCCTCTCTCACCCTTGCTTGCCATTTTTCAAGTAAGAAAACTCTAAAGGTGTAGTAAAAATGGACATTTAACAAGTGCCCACTATGTAAGTAAGGTAGGCTTTACAAAATTGAAGTAAACGCTGGACACTGGTGGCTCACAGCTGTAATCGTAGGTCCTCAGATCCCGAGCAAGATTAATTAATTAAGTGCTTCCAATTAAGCACCAAAGGGCTGGGGATATAGCCTAGTGGCAAGAGTGCCTGCCTCGGATACACGAGGCCCTAGGTTCGATTCCCCAGCACCACATATACAGAAAACGGCCAGAAGCGGCGCTGTGGCTCAAGTGGCAGAGTGCTAGCCTTGAGCGGGAAGAAGCCAGGGACAGTGCTCAGGCCCTGAGTCCAAGGCCCAGGACTGGCCAAAAAAAAAAAAAAAAAATTAAGCACCAAAAAAGCCAAAAGTGGAGTGTGGCTCAAGTGGTCAAGTGCTAGCCTTGAGCAAAAAAGCTAAGTAAGAGTTTCTGAGTTCAAGTCTCAGGACGGACACACATACACAAAACAATTGGGGTAAAGAAGCCAAAGGTCTCTTTGGGCTTGTGCTCAGCAACTGCCAGGCCCTAGGTTCAAATGAGTAACGTACCAATTCATTACTTTCGTGTGTGTGTACAGCTCAGTGCGTTTACATGTACATGTGTTAATATACATATTAAGTAGTTTCATTGTTGTGCAACTATCACCAACAATCTATCTCCAAACTAATTACAATACTTCATTTAATCTTCATAGAACTTATACCTTTATTTCTGTAAATGAGGAAACTGAAGCTTTGAGAGACTGACAACAATAAATCTAGATTCAAAGTTAGGCCTCATTTAAAAATCTAAACCTTGACACATTACTGCTAATGGAAATAAAAAGGTGCTTTCTCATAAAATTGTGAGAAAGGATATGTTTTGCTTAATCCCTCTCACTGAATTCAGTATATCTTACTACTGCTTTCCTCCACAATATTTTTCTGCCTTTAGATAAACAGAGCTATACTCAACCTTTTTTCTAGATACTGTGTCATGAATGATGCTGAATCTTTTTTCTGGTTCCTAATACATATCAGGAATGATACTTGACACTAGAATAAACTAAGTATGTGTCTATTCAGGCTCTGGATGAAAGGCTCAATATAAAAACTCCTGTTTGCTTTTGCTCTGTGCTGCTTCAGATAGAATGAAGCAGCAGGATACGCCGTTGTCTTTTCTATTCTTTCTTGGGTGAATTTCAATTTTTTTTTTTTGTCTACAAAATGGTATTTCTCTTCATACTATCTTCTATTCTTTCTACACAACTTATTCTATTCTTCAAGCAGCTCTAGAAGCTAAATTTATAAAACAAAACTAAGAAATCATTCTAGTTAAAGCATAATTTCAAAACAGTTCTTGGCAAACATTCTCTCAAAGGCATAAATTAAGTGATTAGTTTTAATGGTAACAAAGTAAATCTAAAACTAGAACTTATGTCAACTTTTTTATATGTACATACACATGTATAAATCTACATGAATGCACACATATACATCACTAGAAATGTTTTATATATAAACCATAGAGGCAGCAGGCTAGAATTGCTCAATCTGGTAGGAACTTTTCAAATATATTTTGAGAAGCATTAAAATCTGTTTCAGAAAGTTTTCATTCTGCTTACAGAGCAATAGAAATGGCTGTCCAGGAAGAGGTTATAAAAGTTGTGCTGCAGAGGTTTTTGGCTTCCGCACCTCTGAGATTACAGTGTTTATTGCCAAGAAGTGACATGTGAAAATCCCCAACTCTGGGCCACATGACATGACAGCACTTAAAAGTGCTCCATCAGCATTAACCATTCACCCTAATTTCATCTTTAACACCACAATTGGTTTATCAACATTTGTTCTCCCTCCTTAAGATTTTTGGATTTTAGTACATAATTCTAGAAAGTTCCCTTCAAAACTTGTCAGATATTATATATATATATGATTGACAATCTAAATGAGCATACTCTCCCATGGCATCAAACTGTATGTGGTCTTTTTCTGGCCACCAAGTGGGCACAAAGTTGCTAACTCACAACAGGAGAAGCACTGCACTGCATTAGAGCTCAAACCATTCTAGGTCAATGGTTTTTCTCTATGAAGGTATCAAGACATTTTGTCATAGTACTGCTGCTCTCCATCACATTAGAAGGACTAAAAATTTCTAGGACCCTTTCTCAGGACAAAGTCTTGAGATAAGTGTAGAGTGAAAATTTATGAATTAGTCTAAACAGTTTGTGAGTCATTTATGCATCTGTACCAATGAGGTAGTGAATCTACTATGTTACCAATCATTATTATAAATTTTAAGGGATACTACTAGGTTTTGGTATCTCAGAGTCCAGCAAAAAACTATCCTCAGTCACAATAACATAAGAAATATAGAACTGGGTCAAATTCAATATTATTTCCTAATGGCATATGAGATCAAGACATTCTTTTTTTTTTTTGCCAGTCCTGGGGCTTGGTCTCAGGATCTGAGCACTGTCCCTGGCTTCTTTTTGCTCAAGGCTAGCACTGTGCCACTTGAGCCACAGCACCACTTCTGGCCATTTTCTGTATATGTGGTGCTGGGGAATTGAACCCAGGGCTTCATGTATACGAGGTGAGCACTCTTGCCACTAGGCCATATCCCCAGCCCGATCAAGACATTCTTAAAGAGCTCAGAATATGCTCTAAAATAAATATTCTGGACTCCTTTTCATAATCTCTATTTTTGTTAGCCTTCATCTTTATAAGTAAAAGAGTTTAAATTATTTTAAATTCTTAAGTCAGAGACTGTCACAAGTTATGGATTTCTCTTAGTCTTATGCTATTAATCTTGTTGTATTTTTTTAACTGTATTTTTTTTTGTCTTTTCCTTTTTTTGGTACTGGGGATCAAACCCAGGATGTTGCACTTGCTAGGCAAGCGCTTTGCCACTGAGCTACATCCCAGCCCAATCTTGCTGTTTTTATAAATAACACTTATCTAGAAAACTTCCACTATTATAGCAGTGACTGAAGACAAAACTGACTCAGGATTATAAACATTTGAGCTAAAGGACACTAATGGGTTAAATGTAACTTTCTACTTTTACAAATGAGGAAATGAAGGATCAGTGCTGATAAGCAACTTTCCTTTAGTAAAAGGTCTAAAATCATGAGCTAGATCTTAAAACTGCAGATCATGGCCAATCAATTACATCATTATTTGCCACTACAATGACAACAGAGTAGGAAATAAAATAGGGCGTCTCATAAGCTATTTTCCAGTTACATGCATATATCAGACCATAACGTAAAATATATTGTAATGGTCAAAAAGTTTAGAAGTCATTGTATTAGATATCGAATTTCTTGAATGGAATCACAATTTTATTTTATTTTATTATTATTATTATTTTTGGCCAGTCCTGGGCCTTGGACTCAGGGCCTGAGCACTGTCCCTGGCTTCTTCCCGCTCAAGGCTAGCACTCTGCCACTTGAGCCACAGCGCCGCTTCTGGCCGTTTTCTGTATATGTGGTGCTGGGGAATCAAACCTAGGGCCTCGTGTATCCGAGGCAGGCACTCTTGCCACTAGGCTATATCCCCAGCCCCACAATTTTATTTTTAACACTGATTAAATTACTATGATGTAATTCGTATAATGTATCAAGCTAATAAAATACTGCATTAAATGCTAAATGCTACAATGTTTTAAAAGCACTTTTTCCTTTAAAAGACTGATTCTACATGTCTGTAGTAATGGGACTATTTTGAGGGGACTAGGGAGAGAGGGTAGAGGAAATGAAAATGGTAAAGGGTGAATAAACCCAAAATACATTGTATCTATGTGTTAAAGCACCATGAAACTCACTGAAAGCCAGTGAAGAACAGAGGAGTGAAAGGATGGGGGAAGAAGGCATAACAGAAGGGATTCATGTGATTAAAGTACAGTATATGCACATGTGAGACATCATGGTGAAACCCTTTTGAAAAATTAATGCAAAAATTACGCTGTGTACCCACCCCAGTGGAAGGGTGAAGATAGAAAGGATGAATATGGTTGAAGTACTTCACATTTATGTATGAAAACAGAACAATGAAACCTGTTGAAATTGTTTTCAGTGCCAGTGCTAGTGGCTCACATCTGTAATCCTAGCTACTCAGGAGACTGAGGTCTGAGGATTGTGGTTTGAAGCTACTGCAGACAGGAAAGTCTGTAAGACTCTTATCTCCAATTAACTACTCAGAAAAAACTGGAAGGCTCAAATGGTAGAGACTTAGCCTTGAGCAAAAGAAGTTCAGGGAAAGTACGGCCCAAAGTTCAAGCCCCAGGACCGGGGAAAAAAAGAAAAAAATGTTTTTAGAAACAGGGGAAGAGGAATGAGGAAGAGTGATGAAGAAGTGAATCTAATTAAGATATATGGTTAGTATATATGGGGAATATAACAAACCCCCTTGTACAATGTATGCTAATAAAATGTTTCAAAAAACCCCAAACCAAACAAAAAAAATTGACTCTAAATGATGTAACCAGACCACATGTGAGTAGAGTTCAAGATATCTTATTCTGTAAAGCTTGTAACTAGAAAAGCTTTAAAAAAATACTGAATATCAGAATTTTCAGCATACATGCAATACAAAAAAAACTAATCTCTGTAAAAACAGTGACCTCTAGTGGGTTTAATAAGTAACACTGGTGTAATTCCTAACCTTAAAAATTCAGAAATGAAGGTAATGTTGCATCTTAAAAACTGATATGATTGTGAAAGTAATAAATGCTGAATGTAATCAAGGGCTAAAGACATACTACATACAACAGGACAGATGTTTATAGATGACTGTTCTCTTTTAATCCGGTTTTATAAGATGAATCAAAACCTATCACTAGTTTAACAATACACTTAATCTGAGTTTGTTTAATGAAAGAGTTGGATTTAATCTAAGGATCCTTTAAGCTCTTGCATTGTGGTGGTTGTTTAATTCTTGCACACCAACACCAGAAGAAGTTCTATTCAAAAAACAACTGATGGTCCCAAGTACTTAGGATATAGCCAAGCCTGGTCTCTCTTTATTCCTCTCTTGTTAGCTACTAATCCCCATGCTCCTGTAGACAGCAGGATACACTTTGAGACTCCTCATGGGCAATTAAAACCATGGACAGCACTATATTCTTTCCTTCACAGTAATAAGTGATTAGCAGGTGAGCAGTATATACTGTGTGGATACCTTGGAAAAATGGATGACTCCTGGGCAGGAGGAAGGAGCAAGATGTTATCAAATTTAATTTTTAGCCACTTTCATGATTTGAACTGAGCAGCTTCTCATTTGGCTTGCTTGCTTAAAGCTGGCACTATACTTTTTGAGCCACATTTTCAGCCATGCATTTTGCTGGTTAATTGGAGATGGAATCTCACAGGCTTTTGTGCCTGGGCTGGCCTGAGCAGGATTCCTCTAGGTATCAGCCTTCTGAGTAGCCAGGATTACAGCTATAGACCAGAGGTGCTTTGCATGGTAAGAGTTTTTTTGTTTGTTTGTTTGTTTTTGGCCAGTCCTGGGGCTTGGTCTCAGGGTCTGAGCACTGTCCCTGGCTTCTTTTTGCTCAAGGTTAGCACTCTGCCACTTGAGCCACAGCGCCCCCTCTGGCCATTTTCTGTATATGTGGTGCTGGGGAATCGAACCCAGGGCTTCATGTATATGAGGCAAGCACCCTTGCCACTAGGCCATATTCCCAGCCCCCATGGTAAGAGTTTTAATCATGCTATTCAAAAGGATGTAACTGAAAACTTGTGAATTGTCTATAGAATATTACATTAAATATTTTCAAACAGCAGTTGATGTAAACAAGACATGGATTGTAAGGGAAGATCTACTCCCATGAATTTTTTTCCCTTTTATTCATGGTTTCTCATTAAGGAATATCTTAAGCTTGCTAATATACATTATAGATTCCCATTAAAGTTAAAAAAATATTATTCTGCCATCTATCTCAATACATTTTCTTTTTTTCTTTGGTGCCAGTCCTAGGGCTTAAATTCAGAGCATGGGCTCTGTTCCTGAGAGCTAAAGACTAGTGCTCCACCACTTGAGCTGCAGCTCCAGCTTCACTTCTAGCTTTTTTCTTAAAAAAAAAAAAAAAAAAAAAAAAAAAAGTCTCACGGAGTTTCCTGCCTGGGCTGGCTTCAAATCCTGATCCTCAGATCTCAGCCTCCTAAGAAGCTACAATGACATGCATGAGACACCAGCACTCAGCTCTATCTCTATTATTATTAAACTCACAAGTTGGGGTGTACATGTATGCCATGCCAGATACTAAAGACAAACTGTATACTTTGAATATAAGTTAATTAATTTAGATTAAGGGAAACAAATGACTATTTTCATCTTTCTTTTTTCAGTAAGTAAAGAAGGGTATATAAGTAAGACAATTTCAAGAGCTACAAATACTAAGTGGCAAGACTTCAAACTCTGAGGTAGACATTGTAATTACAGGTTAGTAAAGTTTTAGGCAAAGATTTGGAAGGAAAAAATTATTCTAAATGAGCTAAATGAAGTACCTATAGCTGAAGAAAATAGAGATACCAAGAAAAGTGGCTTGGTAAATGATTTTTGAAGTGGATACAAGAAGGTAAGAGTAGAGAAAGTATCTTTGAAAAGAGTTAAGTTTAAGAAAACCATCTCAGTGGGGAATGGAGCAGGTTGCTGCTGGAGGAAAGGGCAGTTCTGGTGAAAGAAATATTAAAATGGGTGACAGTACGAGTGACTTTGCTTCCCATTTTTTTTTTTTTTTTTTTTTTTGCCAGTCCTGGACCTTGGGCTCAGGGCCTGAGCACTGTCCCTGGCTTCTTTTTGCTCAAGGCTAGCACTCTACCACTTGAGCCACAGCGCCACTTCTGGCCATTTTCTATATATGTGGTGCTGGGGAATCGAACCCAGCGCTTCATGTATATGAGGCAAGCGCTCTTGCCACTAGGCCATATTCCCAGCCCCGACTTTGCTTCCCAGTTATTGCAGACAATGCCATAATTTTGTAGCCTACAAAGATGAAAGTTGAGAGATGGTGGTGAAATGACTAACAATTTAGTTTTTACTATATTCAAAATAGGTCATGGGTGTTATGTTTAGCATATTCTATAGCACACATGGTCGGACTGGCAGGCAGGTGTCTGCCATCAAAGGTACTGTCACTACTATTGCTGCTGACAGAAATCAAGTAGTGTTATTTTACCTTCCTCA
This sequence comes from Perognathus longimembris pacificus, assembly GCF_023159225.1. NCBI lineage: Eukaryota > Metazoa > Chordata > Mammalia > Rodentia > Heteromyidae > Perognathus > Perognathus longimembris. Next base: position 75,541,822 of record NC_063167.1, on the reverse strand, counting down.
TCAGAAGATTTTGGAGTATACTTTTTTTTTTTTTTTTTTTTGGCCAGTCCTGGGGCTTAAACTCAGGGCCTGAGCACTGCCCCTGGCTTCTTTTTGCTTTTTGTTCAAGGCTAGCACTCTACCATTTGAGACACAGCACTCCTTTTCTATATATGTGGTCCTAAGGAATGGAACCCAGGACTTCATGTATAAGAGGCAAGCACTCTACCACTAGGCCATATTCCCAGCCTGGAGTAAACTTTCTTGGAGGCAAAGTTTTTTTTTTAAAGCTAATTACATTTTATTAAGCTTTAGTCAATATGTTTATTTGGTATAGGTCTTCACTACTTTACTATAAATAACACAACCTTGTATTATTATATGACTCTCTGAAGATGAATTATTTGGAACATTATTAATTTCATCAAGCTTCTGTTTGGAATTTCTACATGGTAGTTTAATTACTGTAACAGTAATCTTTATTATCATGCCATTTCACTCTCAATATACATTTTTCTCAAATTCAGCATCTAGAAAAATATTACAAGTATTTAAATATTTCCCAAGAAGCAAACTCTTATAGCAATAATAACATTTTTTGTAAATATAACTTTAAAAGCTGAGTAGTGGTAGCTTATGCCTATAATAGCTACTTAGGAGGTCGAGATCTGAGGATTGTGGTTTTAAGCCAGCCCAGGCATAAAAACTCTGTGAGACTTGTATCTCCAATTAACTGCCAGACAACTGGTAGTGGTGCTGTGGCACTAAGTGGTAGAATTGAGCAAAAGAGCTCAGGAACAGCACTGTGAGTTCAAGCCCCAAGATTAAGACCAAAAACAAAACAAAAAAATTACTTAACTGGTTTAATTTAAGCTTATAAAACATTGTAGTTAAATAAACACTACTTTCTAATCTTTAGTATACAGTTTCATAATTGTAAAGTGAGTTTATTTGAGTATCTTCAGAAATTTTGTGCCAATACTAAGAGTTGACTTCATTCACACTAGGTTTTCTTGCTCATGGCTGGAACTTTTCCACTTGAGCCATGTTTCTAGCAAACTCATTTTTTTTTGGGGGGGGTGGGGGAGGAACACTGGGGTTTGAACTCAGAACCTGTTTACTAGGCTGACATAATACCAGTAAGCCATTCTCTAGCCCTCAGAAAAAACTGTTCTTAATTCAGGAATATATATACATGTATAACCATATATTGTATATGTATTTACATATATGAAATACAGATATCTTTATATGTCTAATATATACACATTTATAATCTTTATCTATATATTATGCATCATATATTTTATATAATGAATGTTATGTTCTATGTGTATATAGATAGCATGTATATGTACCTACACACATATGCACATACATATGTATGTCTAGGTACATATATATGTATGTATATATAGATGTATATAATTTTTTTTTTTTGTACCAGATCTGGGGCTTGAACTCAGGGCTGGGGCACTGTCCCTGAGCTTCTGTGCTCAAGGTTAGTGCTCTACCACCGAGCCACAGCTCCACTTCCATGTTTTTGCTGGTTAATTGAACATAAGAATCTCATGGACTTTCTTTCCTACCTAGGCTGGCTTTGAACCACAATCCTCATATCTCAGCTTCCTGAGTTCATAAGATTATAGGCATGAGGCACCACCACGTGGCTCAGGATTTTATTTTAAAAGGATTCCTAGACATATTGGGTAGAACAGAAAACAAGAGTTAAGGAACCAGTTTTGTAGTTCAAATTTTTTTGGCAACAAGAAATATATAACATCTGAATGCATTGATTTTTCTGATTTTATGTGTAAAATTCTTAGTAACCATGCAAAAAAATATAAGTATTTACTTACATTAAGGTGTGCAAAATGTTAGTATTAGAGAACAATCTATTCTCAGCCTATCAAAAAGCAGATAGAATTAGGAAAATGAAAAAATGTGTATAATGATTTAAAGTACCTCTCTTCTTCTCGAACCCATACTGGAGTGTTGGAAATTTGTGCTTCAAAAATCTTAGATGCTTTGTAACAAAAATTGCTGCAAAAAGACTGGAAAGAACATTGTAAAATTAGTCATTTTCTTTTCTTTTTTTGGCTAGTCCTGGGTCTTGGACTTAGGGCCTGAGCACTGTCCCTGGCTTCTTTTTGCTCAAGGCTAGCACTCTACCACTTACTTGAGCCACAGCGCCACTTCTGGTCATTTTCTGTATATGTGGTGCTGGGGGAATTGAACCCAGGGTTTCATGTATACAAGGCAAGCACTATTGCCACAAGGCCATATCCCCAGCGTCATTTCCTTATTTTGAAATATAACCTACACAAGGAAGACAGTATAAATAAATATGTAGCTCAAAGAAGAAAATAAGCCTGCAAATCTTGCACCCCTAGGTTCAGGAACTGAAGTGCTCTTTACACTGTACTTCTCCAAAGTCCCCAGAAGAAAACACTGTAACAAATTTAATTTTAATCACCTTCTTCTCTTCTTTTTGGTACGGAAACTTGAACTTATGGCCCACTTTTGCACTGCTAATAACCTTCCTTTGATTTTGATTTTTTTTTTCTTTTGGTGGTCATGGGGCTTGAACTCAGGGCTGGGCGCTGTCCCTGAGCTTTTCTGCTCAAGGCTAGCACTCTACCACTGTCAGCCACAGCACCACTTGCAGTTTTCTGATGGCTAACTGGAGATAAGAGTCTCACAGACTTTTTTGCTTCAACTGGCTTTGAACCACAATCCTCAGATCTCTCATAATTTTTATAATTTGAGAAGCTTTCACATCCAAATGTGAAGTCAAGTTTGTTGAACTTACTTCAACCAAACTAGAGTGAATTCACGGATGCGATCACATAATCCAAGCATTATTTATCACAATTATTCTAGGTATTTATTTTACAGTTCTTCAGCCTCCTGAGTAGCTAGGATTACTGGCAAGAGCTACCAGTACCCTTCTGATTTTCTTTATTGTATACATACACACACACACACACACACACACACACACACACAATTTATCTCCCTATAAGGCACACCACTGAATTTTGCCTGTTTTAAAACTTATCTGAAAGGAATCATATTGTTATATACTATTCTCTTTCATTCAGTCATGTTATTAAGATTCATTCATATAGTTATATGTTACATTTTACTGTGTATTATTACATTCCATGTTGTTAGTATAATTTGTATATGGACAATTCAATTATTTCTAATTTTATGCTATTACTTTAATGTTAAAATCTTAGGCTTTTTTTTTGTTTTTTTTTAAGCAATGTCTCACTATGTAACCCAGGCTGGCCTTGAACACTCACCTTGGTGCTCAATCTCCCATGGCTCATCTTAGCCCCTGTTCAGCATGTAGTTTAGGGACAGTGTTGCACAGCCATCATCAGCATCAAATCTGCTCATATTGCTGGGTGCCAGTGGCTCACACCTGTAATCCTACTACTCAGAAGGCTGAGACCTGAGTACTAACAGTTCGAAGCCAGCCTGGGCAGCAAAATCTGTGAGCCTCGTATCTCCAATTAACTACCAGAAAACTGGAAGTGTTACTGTGGCTCCAAGTGGTAGAGCGCTAGCCTTGAGCGAAAAAGCTCAGGGACAGCGCCCAAGCCCTGAGTTAAAGCCCCATAACCAACAACAACAAAAAAAAAGAAAGAAAGAAAAGAAAAAGAAATCTGCACATCTTACAAAATAGAAACCCTATACCCTGTAGATAACACAGGCACCATTCTACATCCTGTCTCTTTAAATTTGATTACTTTAGGTATCTCATTTAGATGGAATCATACAATATGTGTCTTATTTTCCTTAGCATAAATCCTTAAAGTTTATCTATGTTATAGCTTGTTAGTCTTTGTTTTAAAGGCTGCCTAATATTCACTGTATGTATATAACACATTTTGTTGATCTCCTATGAAATTCTTAAACATATGCCAAGAACACACAGTCAAGAGTATCTTTAGAATATATGCCAAGTAATACAAAGGCTTGTTCATACACAAAGTATAGAGCTGATAGGATATGGGTCAGAGTACTTGTCTAGCACATACAAGTCCTTGGGTTTCATCCTTAGCAATGCTGGGGGTGGGGTAGGAAGGAGGAAGAGATGTGTAGTCATCACACAAAATAAGTTCTCAAAAAGGTTATACCAAGTTTTGCTTCCATAAGCAGGATAGACATTCCTAATATTATCAGACTTTTAAAATCTTGCTACATTAGGGGTTGTAAAAATGTAACTCAAATAGTTTGTGAACTTATTTGTGAAATCTCTCAATAAAAGATGGAGCATCTTCTCATATGCTCTCTAGGCATTCAAGTAAGGGTTTTCTACTAGTTTGCGTCCCCTTTTCTTATAGATTATATAGTCTGGATATGAACCTAGTCAGTTATATATACAAACTTACAACTTATTTATCACTTCTCATTCTGCCAACTACTGAAGAACAAAAGTTCTAAATTTAATGTAGAAAAATTTGTCAGTTTTTCCTCCATGGTTGATGATGTTGTATTATATAAAAACTTCTATCCCAAGTTCATATTCTTGCATATGATCTTTAAAAAGATCTTCCCTTTACATTTAATGTCTTTCCTCTATCCACTTTAAAAAGACTAAGAGGGAGGAGCTCGTTTGTTTCCACTTAAGATAGAACTGGGCCAGTATCATTTATTGAAAAACCCTTGTTTGTTTCCACTGATACACAATACTTTCATCACCATATACCAAGTTCCACATATACTGTGAGTCTGCTATTAGTTTCTATCCCATCTCACAATTTACTTTAGATTTATGCCAACATGTACTTGAATTTTATTTACTATCATATTAAAAACTAAAACCTTAAACATAGCATTTGAACTTACCTTTCTTTCAGTAATATCATAGACTTTATTGGTTTTGGTAGAAATTTTATATTTCTGTTTTGGTATCTAAATAAAAGAAAGTATAGTTTAGAAAAGAATCCAAGGTATAAATACAGACTTTTATTTTTATTTATTTATTTATTTATTTTTTGGCCAGTCCTAGGCCCTGAACTCAGGGCCTGAGCACTGTCCCTGGCTTCTTTTTGCTCAAGGCTAGCACTCTGCTACTTGAGCCACAGCGCCACTTCTGGCCATTTTCTGTATATGTGGTGCTGAGGAATCGAACCCAGGGCCTCATGTATACGAGGCAAGCACTCTACCACTAGGCCATATCCCCAGCCCCTAAATACAGACTTTTAAAATTAAGTCATCTAGATATCATAGCTTCGGCCAACTCATGTCATTAGTTCATGACCTCAGGTTTCATTCCCTGCTTTTCTACAAAGTGTTTTGCCAAATTAAAAAAAATACAAAAGCTTATACTAAAAAAAAAAAAAGTACTTACAGTTCCCAATTTCTTCTGACACAAAGGATAACCACAAAGTTTGATGATTGACCGTTCATCCACAATATCACTGTAGTGAGCAGGAGTGATGAACTTGCCCTGTAATGACAGGAGAGGTTGCTCCTCTCAGATGAATAGAAGAGGATATTTATTAAATCAAATCCTCATCAATCTCACCTGAAAAGACAGGGATAACCAAGGTACCTACCTCCTAAGTTAAAAGGTAGAATTAGAGGGGCTGGGGATATAGCCTAGTGGCAAGAGTGCCTGCCTCGGATACACGAGGCCCTAGGTTCGATTCCCCAGCACCACATATACAGAAAACGGCCAGAAGCGGCGCTGTGGCTCAAGTGGCAGAGTGCTAGCCTTGAGCGGGAAGAAGCCAGGGACGGTGCTTGGGCCCTGAGTCCAAGGCCCAGGACTGGCCCCCCCCCCCAAAAAAAAAAAGGTAGAATTAGAGGAGAAAATAAAGGAAAAGCGCTCAAAAATGTTTAACATAAACACTCAAAAATATTAGTTACTGGGCTGAGGGTGTCATTCAAGTGGCAGAGCACCTGGCTAGCAAGCTCGAGGTCCTGTGTGTAACTCCCAGTACCACACACACACAAAAAATTATTAAAAGCAACTTATGCCATAGCAGACTAGGTATCTTTGTTTTACAATAGCAAATAAAATAATTCTGAAGCAATAAGAAGTGGTATAACCCTACCAAAAGAAAATTATAGTATCTTTAATTTTTTAATTATTTTTTGCCAATCCTGAAGCTTGAACTCAGAGCATTCTTCCTGGTTTCTTTTTGCTCAAGGCTAGCACTCTACCACTTGAGCCACAGCACCACTTCTGGCTTTTTCTGTTTATGTGGTGCTGAGGAATGGAACCCAGGGCTTCGTGCATGCTAGGCTAGCACTCTACCACTAGGCCACATTCCCAGCCTATGTCTTTTATTAAAAAATAATTTTATTTTTTTAAACACAATCTTAGGAAATAAGGTATATCAGAAATGTTACTGTGCTGGGCATAGAGGAATCCTAGCTACCTGTGAGGTGGGGAGAACTAGAGGACTGGGCATAAATTAGACTCTTATCTTGAAAATAACCAATACAATAAGGGCTGGTAGAGTCACTAATGGCACAGTGCCTGTCTAGTTAAGTGCAACTCTCGAGGTCTAACCTGAGTACTACCAAACCAACCTCCCCACCCCTGCTCCTCATCCCACCCAAAGAAGTCACTGCAGTTCAAATGTTTTGGGCAAAATATTCCTATTGAAAAATGTGTACAGAATTGTAAGATGATAAGTTAACAAAAATTATTTTTGGTGTTTTCATATTCAAATGATCTCAATTGTTGTTTAATAACCCTGATAGCTTTTTGAACAAGTTTTTCTGCTTTTATAGGGACTCAAATACTCTTTACAAATTTTGTTTCAAAAGGAAGCATTCATGGCATTTGTTTAAAAACAAAACAAAACAAAAGGGGCTGGGAATATGGCCTAATGGCAAGAGTGCTTGCCTCGTATACATGAAGCCCTGGGTTCGAATCCTCAGCACCACATATACAGAAAAGGCCAGAAGTGGAGCTGTGGCTCAAGTGGCAGAGTGCTAGCCTTGAGCAAAAAGAAGCCAAGGACAGTGCTCAGGCCCTGAGTTCAAGGCCCAGGACTGGCAAAAAAAAAACAAAAACCCACACCAATACCAGTTGAATTAGTGTCTGGCTATGCAGCCCAGACTGGTCTTGAACTTGTGATCACCTTCTCTCAGTCTCCCCAGTGCTGGGGTTACAAGCATGTTCTATCACACCTGGCCTTTTCTTTTTACTGTCAGTTTTGAGTCTTGAACTCAGGGCCTGGGTGCTGCCTCTGAGAACTTTTTTGTTCAAAGCTAGTGTTTTACCACTTTAAGCCACAGCTCTACTTCCAGTTTTCTGGTGGTTAGTTGGACTTTCCTGCCCAGGCTGGCTTTGAAGCACAATCCTCAGATCTCAGCCTTCTGAGTAGCAAGGATTACAGGTGTGAACCACTGGCACTGGTCTGGCTTTTTTTTCTTTATTGTCATCATGTATGTAGATTCTGTGTAGTTACCAGAGTCAATGAAAATAGTGTCAAGCTCCCATTCTTGTTTAGAAAAGCTCTGAACCACGCTAAGAATTTTTTTTCAACAGAAAGCTTAAATTTAAGTATTTTTGTCTTGAGAATTATGATACATTCAAAAGTTTAATAAAGCTGTTTAAAAATACATATAATAATGATTTTTTGTGTTGTCCTAACTCATCTATATTTCAGGATTTAAAATACTAAATAATATTATAGTAACAAAACAATCTTGTTACTTAAAACAGCACAAGCTAGCTGGGTGCTGGTGTTTCATCTCTGTAATCCTAGCTGCTCTGGAGGCTGAGATCTGAGGATCACAGTTCAAATCAGGGATATCCATGAGACTTTTTTTTTTTTTTGGTCAGAGACCAGGACTTGAACTCAGTACCTGACATTTTCGCTAACTGGCTAGCACACTACCAAACAAGCCACACCTCTAATCCCCTTTTTTCCCCATGAGTCTCTTATCAACAACTAACCACCCAAAAGCAGTAAATGGAGCTGTGGCTCAAGTAGTAGAACACTAGCTTTGAGAGCAAAAGTTGAGGGACAGCACCTAGGCCCAAGTTTAAGCCTCAGGACTGATACCACACACACACAAAATAATAAAAAGCACAATATAAATATCAGAAAACTGACATTGTGATCACTAGTGCAAAGGTAGGACAATGAGGTAATAAGGTTAAAACAACTGCTACATAAGATTAAAATGTGTTTTTTTTTCTTAATTTGAATACTCTGTATACATCATGGAATAAGCAATCAAGTTATAATATGTGTGCCACTTATTTACTTTATTTTTTGAGGTGAGAACATTTAAATTCACTTTTAGCAATTTTCAAATGTAAAGGTTTTTTGTGTGCCAGTACTGAGGCTTGAATTCAAGGTCTCATACTCTCAGCTTTTTCGTTCACAGCTTACATTCTACCACTTGAGTCATACCTCCATTTCTGGTTTTTGCTGGTAAACTGGAGATAAGGGTTTCAAGAGTTCATTGCTGGGGCTGCCTTAAACCATGACCTTATGATCTGAGCCGCCAGAGTAGGTATGATTGTAAGGGTGAGGCACTGGTGCCAGGCAATCACATTGCTTCTAACTATAGTCATTTAATCACTGTTATCTCTCATTAACTCATTTTATTTTTATTTATTTATTTTTTTTTTTTTTGGCCAGTCCTGGGGCTTGGACTCAGGGCCTGAGCACTGTCCCTGGCTTCTTCCTGCTCAAGGCTAGCACTCTGCCACTTGAGCCACAGCGCCGCTTCTGGCCGTTTTCTGTATATGTGGTGCTGGGGAATCGAACCTAGGGCCTCGTGTATCCGAGGCAGGCACTCTTGCCACTAGGCTATATCCCCAGCCCCTCATTAACTCATTTTAAATTCATTATACAGCAAGTAATATTATGGTAATTACTTTAACATGCACAAATTACATATAGTATGTTACCTGCTATCTAATAACCAAACTGAAAAATTTCAACAATGCAAAGCGTTTTCATTATGTTGTTCTATAAAACTAACAATTTGTCAACATAATACATACACATTCCTTTAGGAACTCTTCAGTAATATTCTCTTCTAAAAGTTGTTCAACAATACGTAGAGCTTTTCTCTCAAATTCAATCTTCTTTTTCACAGCTGCTTCTAGTTCTGCTTTCCTAAAATTTTAATGAGAAAGTCAGCCCCCTTATAAGTTTCATTATGTCCCCAATATTCCATAACTTCAAGTCTAACACTAACCTGAGGCACTATCTTGCTGCTTACATTTGCATTTTTTATTTTTTTATTATATATTTTTTTATTATCAAATTGAATTACAGAGAGGTTACAGTTTCATAAATTAGGCATTGGACACATTTCTTGTACTGTTTGTTACCTCGTCCCTCACATTTGCATTTTTTTTTTTCCAGTCCTAGGCCGTGAACTCAGGGCCTGAGCACTGTCCCTGGCTTCTTTTTTGCTCAAGGCTAGCACCTGCCACTTGAGCCACAGCGCCACTTCTGGCCATTTTCTGTATATGTGTTGCTGAGGAATCGAACCCAGGGCCTCATGTATACGAGGCAAGCACTCTTGCCACTAGGCCATATTCCCAGCCCCTACTCACATTTGCATTTTTTATGCTGTCACTTTTTTTGGCCCTTGTTGGTCGTGGGGCTTAAACTCAGGGCCTGGCTCTGTCCCTGAGCTATTTTGTTCAAGGTTAGCACTATCACTTTGAGCCACAGCTCCATTTCCTGTTTTTGAGGGGTTAATTGGTGATATGAGTCTCTCAGGGACTTTTCTGCTGGGCTGGCTTTGAATATCATGATCCTTAGATTTTAGTCTCCTGAGTAGCTAGGATTACAAGCATGAACCACCAGCACCCAGCTTATGCTGGGTTTCCAAAAAGCAAACAAGCTACTTGTTGCACAGTTTACAAAGAATCTCACCAAGAGTATCATTCCCAAGGTCAGAGAAAAGGAAGCATTCACATAGATGATGGAAATGAAAATGAGGTGAATTATTTTTCCTCTACCAATGTTATATACATGCCTAAAACACTCCCCGCCCTGCCCCAATGTAGCCAGAAATCAGAACAGATTAGATCTTGTTAAATAGCTTGTTAAATCTTGTTATGCAGTTTAGGAAATAAAATTGTTGCTTTGAGGGCTTGTCCTTGTTACCAGTCAGTCTTCACTGGCCCCAACACATGAGGGAACATATACCCCGATACCATTGGAACCAACAAGACCACAGGGCAGTGGCTCTCAATCCAAGCTGCACATCAGGATCATCTGAGATGAAAAGCCATGATCAGGCCCCCCTGCAATCTAGGTCAGAATCTCTGAGGATAAGGACTGGTTATTTCTATTTTTTTGTGTGCTGGAACTGGAGCTTGAACTTGGTGTCCTGCTTCACTTAGCTTTTTTGCTCAAGGCTGGCACTTTACCACTTAAGCCATAGCTCTACTTCCAGCTTTTTGGTGGTTAATTGGAGAGAAGAGTCTTTTTCTGTCTGGGCTGGCTTCAAATTATGATCCTCAGATTTCAGCTAGAATTACAGGAATGAGCCATAGCCCAGTAGGGTTCTTCAGAGTGTTCAATCTTAATGTTCAACAGGGTTGTGAGTGCCATGGGCCCAAAGATACCAATCATTTTAGTGACTTACCTGATTCTTTCCTGGGCTGGTTTCTGCATGCTTGCCAGAACTACTTTTGCTGACACTTGGTCCTTGAATTGCCTCTCACATTTGGACCTCAGAATGCCTTTACTTTTTCTTCCTGCCTTCACTGACTTCCAAGACTTTGGCCTCTAATTCCTTGTCTGAAGTATTATACCTTCCAAAAGTAGTTTGGAGGTCTGACATAGTTTTGTTAATAATTTATTTTGCCAAATAGAGATAATAAAACAAAAAGAAACTTTACAATTAACACCTACTATTACACCAATTCCTAAAGACTTTTTTTTTTTGGTGTTATGCTTGCCAGGCAGGTATTCTACCACTTGAGCCACTTCCTAAGCTCTTTTTTTCATTTCCATTATTATAAAAGGGTTTTATGTTTATTCTTGTCTTGGGTTACAATCCCCCTAGTTAAGCTTCCCTCGTTGTTGGGAGGACAAGCACACCACTATGCCCAGCTTTTGGCTGATTAAGATGGGGTCTGGTTGACCTTTTTTGCCTAGGCTGGCCTCAGAAACCCTCCTGATTTCCACTTCTAGAGTAGCTAGGATTACAGAGGTGAGCCACATGTCGGGCTTATAAAAACCATTTTTCACATTAAAGATATGTGAAAGATATGAACACAGATTAGATGATAGTTCTTTATCTTGAACACATGTAGCCTTATGAAAAAAATTCTATTTCTCATTTTATTGCCTACTAATAAAAACCATATCACATATTAAGATCACTACACAGCCTATATTAAGGAACTGTTGACTCAAATCACCTGAACCTGAGCCACACTCCTCTTGACAGTGTGATCACCACACCTAGCTTACTGATTGAGCTAGGACTCTTGCTTTCTGCCTTGTCTTGCCTTGACCCACTCAACCTCCACCTCATGAGCAACTGGGATTACAGATGTGACAATTAGGCCCAAATATATGCTATTATTTGTTTTTATGATACTGGGTTTCAACTCAGGATCTCAAGCTTGTTAGAAATGAACTTTCTACTGAACTATACAGTGCCAGTTTGTTTGTTTTGTACTAGTTACTCTTGAGATAAGTGTCTTGCTCCCTTGCCTGGTCCTGGTCCTAGTCCTGGGTGTAGACTGGGATCCTTTGGTTTGACATTTCCCACTGTGGTTGGGATGAGAAATGTGCAGTACTATGCCCTTTCTTTCACTGCGATGGGAGTCTTAAAGCCTTTTCTGCTTGAGCTGGCCTGGAAAAGGAATCCTTCCTAGTAGTTACTGGAGCCTGAGTCCTTGTTAACTTTTTCAAGTGCACAACTTCATGAGAAAAATAGTTATTTTGCAGTTTTGCCAGTTTCAAAAATTTCTGTCTTAATTGTATTCAGCTGAATTGAATGTAGGAGTACTTTTCAGTTGGAATATAGAGGGTCAATTTAACAACTTGGTGATCTGCTCAAACTAATTTCATCTGTGGCTGAGCGTATAGCTCAGTTGGTAGAGTGCTTGCTTAACAAGTAGGACCTAATTTCTATTCACATGTCAAACCCCTACAAAACAGTTTTGTAGATTCCTGAAATTTTAACAAATGTAATCTCTACAGGGTAGAGATTAGTGACTTTGTGGCGGGGGAAGGGGGTAGGAGAGAAAGTGCAGATAGATTGAGATAGGGTCTTACTACTGTAGTCCAAACTGGTCTAGAACATGAATCCTTTGCCTCCATTTTCTGACTGCAGGAATGTACCACCATGCCTGGCTCAGATCAATGTTGAGGAGTATAGAAATCATAATCAGTAATAACTAAACTTTATTCTTGCAATATGGCATAAAGCTAAGTTAGGGTACTATATTGTTTTACAATGAGATATGTTCTACTATATATCTCAAATACATTCTGTTTCTCCATTCTAAGATGATCACCAGCCTTAAAGTCTTAAAATTGTGTAAACTTAAATCCAATCACTCTCATCAGTTTTTCTCCTTCTAGTACTTGCCACAATTTGTTACTATGCATTTATTAGTGTGAGTTTGACACCTGTTTCACTAGGCAAGAAATATTATCTAGCTCAATACCATATTCTCAGGGCCTAATCCAAGTGGAGAATAGCTTCTACTTAGTAAATGATTTTGAAAGAAAGATATTAAGATCACATCCAGTACAAGATTAGCAAATCTTCATAAAGTGATAAATCAAATATATACTCATGTATACATGGCTTTTGATTCCCTTCATAGACAATTATTCTAGAAAAATTTAGTGACATGAGATTACCTTGTCCTCTTAAAAGCCAAGAGGCAGTACAGCCTTTTCTGACAAGAAAGTTTCTTGAACTGTTAAAACATCATAACTGGCTGGGAATGTGGCTTTGAGGTAGTGCTTGCCTAGCATGCATGAAGCCCTGGGTTCCATTCCTCAGCACCACATAAACAGAAAAATCCAGAAGTGGTGCTGTGGCTCAAGTGGCAAAGTGCTAGTCTTGAGCAAAAAGAAGCCAGGGACACTGCTTAGGCCCTGAGTCCAAGCCCTAGGACCAGCAAAGCAAAACCAAACAAAAAACATAGTAACTTTCTCAAGAAGTCTTCTAGCATACAGCAATAAAGAGTACCTGAAGGGGTGGGAAAGGAGTCCCAGGTTAATGTCTGTCCTTCCAGAGACTTCTACAGGTATCCTACCTTCACCAGCAGTCTAAGTCTAGTCTGCTTTTCTTAAATCCTGGAGCTAAGGGAAGGAGCAGTCTATTTGAGAATTTTAGTACTTCCTGTATCTTTTCCTTCGTTCTCATATTAATCTTCTCCCAGACAAGTACTATTGTTTTTCAAACCGATTTGCTTAACGAGTAAGTAAATGCACCTGCCCTAGCACTTCTCATACCTTTCTGAAGCATCTTGTTTCAAGGCACGTGTCTGTTTTGTACCTACAATTAAAATAACACTAGGTCAAGTCTACACAATCAAATTAGATACCCAATCAAATTAGCTGCCCAAATAAACTGTAGACATCTTTTCCGCCCACTTCCAACTCGGTGTATAAATCAGAAAATGGGAAGAAAATCCAATTTGTTTTTGTAAATTAATTACTCTCTATTTTTTCTGGGTTACTAGTATCTCTTTGGATAATTATTTTTCTCAGGCATCACATTTGTTTATTAAGCATTACTAAAGAAAGAGGTGTTTTGTCTTCCAAAGTTCGCTCAACTATGCCAGCGTTCCGGAAGGAGGAGGCAAAGGTTGGAGGCTGACCCCAGAGGGCGACGGGTCTTGCTCTCTGGGACACCCCCGACACCCCCCCCCCCCCCACTCCGGAGCCTGCTCCTCCACAGGTTCAAGGCAGGCCCCGACGCCAGCTGGTCTCGCTCTCTGGGACACACCCCCCGCCCCCTCCGCGGCCCGCTCCCCACAGTCCAGGCCCCGGCACTCGGGAACTTGGTTAAGGCCGGGGACTGGCCTCAGGAGTGCTCCACGTTCACCACCCGCGGATTTCTTCCCTGGCCGGGTGGCAACCTGGGCCTGGTCCTCAGGGCAAACACAGGCCGGAACCATGTTCCTACCTGCAGCGTTTCGGGAGGTGCGAGTAGGCCCGGGCTTTAAGCCCGAGCAACGGGGTACGCCACCATCAGCCATGGGAAGCAGACTCTAGGGCGCAAGGCAGGTTCCGGCGTCTCCCCGTGAGGCTCCGCCCCCGGCGGAGAGACCGGTCCGGCGGGCCTAGAGCCAGGGGCTGGGAGGCCCGGGAGGGGGCGTGGTTACTGAAAAGGGGCGGGGACCCGAGATGGGGGCGTGGTTACTGGAGAGGGTCGGGACGACGGTAGGAGACCAGGGCTGCGGGACGGTGCTACGGGAGATGGGCGGAGCGATGTTAGGAGACAGACTGAGGGGAGGGGCCATGGCCGGGATCTGGGCGTGGCTACGAGGCAGGGCGGGGTCAGGAGCGCGGCCTGCGGGGCCGGTAGCCGGAGCCGGTGCGGAGAGGCCCTCTAGGTCTGGCGGGTATGTGGACACGCTGGATCTTGGGCGCGGGCGCTCGCAGTGGGCGGCGGGGCGTGGCGGACAGGGCCTGTGGACTAGGCCCCGCGAGGTAATGGGGACTGAACGCCGTTGGAGCCGGACTTTAAAGAAATGGCTTCGTCCGGGTGCTGCCCACAGGCACTACGGGGTTCTGCTCAGGCAAGCCTGGGAGCCCGCGGAGCGACGGCCGGACCCCCACCCCCACCCGAGGGGCCGCGTCCTCCGCCGGAGGCTGGCCAGCACCCCGACCCTGCGCGATCCGGAGATCTGGCTCGTGATCACTTCCTCGGGAGTCAGCGTCTGCCGGGGAAATGGGGTGGGGTAGCAGAAGCTTAAGCCCTCGGGTGATTGACTAGGGCTGGATTTGTCCGGTAGGAAGTTCCCTAAATACAAATGTCCCCAGTGATTAGAATCTTGATCTTAAGACTCCTTGTTTGGAGGTGGCTTTTTTTTTCCCCCTGAAAAGAAATACCTTGCAAAGAAAGCACTTCAGTGTGTATTTGCTTTGCCTTTAAGAAGTCTTAGTCTCCTTTCCGCCCTTAAAGATGCAGTAGGGAATAAAGAGGCACTGGGGTTTAAAAAGTCCTACTTTCTTGGGCCTACATACCAACATTCAGAGATAACATTTAAACCTTAAAACCTTAAATTTTCTTCGTTGTGTTTTCTGAGGAACTTAACTTTGAAACATGTAATGTCATATAGCTAATAGTATGTTTTATGTTAGTACATTTCAGCATCAACACTAGGGAAAAATAGGAATGGCTGTGGAGGAACTTCAGTCCATAGTGAAGAGATGCGTAAGTATTTTTTCTCTTTTGGTAAAATTAAATTTCTTTCAGCATATGGGAAGGGCACAGATTATTTCTTGTGGTCAAACTGCTTATCTTTAAGCCCTTCTTTTCTTAACCTGTTCATAAATAGCATGAGAGCAGGAAGGCACACTGGTTTGCCTTTTTAAGTTTAACACAGACCCTTTTCATGACTTTGTTTGATCATGTAGATTTCATGTTCATTCAGTAAGCCTTGGTGGTCCATGCTTGTAATCCAACATTCAGGAGATTGAAACAGAATTGTGACCAGCCTGGGCTATATAGCAAGACCTGTCCCCCCAAAAAAACAAAAAGGGAAGAAAAAAAATCGTTGACTTTTTTATTAGGTAATCATGATTTTATATATGTATTTGTGTACAGTTAATGTAGAAGTTAAACAGATTACATTTGTCTCTAGAGAGATAAAATAAATCAAAGATGTTATCATATTGAATTTCTATTTGCATATATACTTGATTTGTATGTTTGTTTTGTTTTGAACCAGCAAATCTTAGAAGAACATGACTTCAAAAAAGAAGATTTTGGCCTATTTCAATTAGCAGGCCAAAGATGTATAGAAGAAGGGCACATAGATCAGCTATTAGAAATTATTCAGAATGAAAAGAATAAGGTAAGCATAATCTTTTACTTTGGGAATTTGTTTGGAAAAAGAATAATTGAATCCAATTTTTCATTTATTTTTAATAAAATATCTTAATAATTCACTTAAATTTTCACAGTAGGAAACTGGAAAACAAAAGTGAAATTAGGAAGCCAAAGACTGGTGGTTCATGTCTGTAATGCTAGCTACTCAGGAGGCTAAGATCTGAGGGCTGAAGTTGAGAGCTAAGCCTGGGCAGAAAAAGTCTATGGGACTCTTATTTCTAGTTAACCAGCAGAAAGCCAGAAGTAGAGCTGTGGCTCAGGTGACAGAGTAGCAGCCTTGACTGTACCCAGGACCTGGTTTCAAGCTCCATTATGAGAGAGAGACATTAGGAGGGAGCATTCATATACTTTAAGGTATTCAGTCTGGTGGAGCCAGAAATGTTTAACAAGTAGTAATCTGGGGGCAGAGGAAATGAAGTGAGGGCTGCAGTGGAAATATAAGTAACAAGCTTTGGAAAGAACTGGGTTACTTGTAACTTCAGGGGTCAAAAGGCAGCATTTCAACCATTAATTTATATTGAGAAATGCTAGTGCCAAGCAGACTAAGTACTCTTTTTTTGGTGATCAGTCCTTTATCTTCTAGCCAGATTTTTTTTGATAACCAGATTTTATATAAAACAATATTTTCGTATACATATAATCAGAGCTGGCCAGTGTCATCGAGCTCCTATAGTTAAATCATACAGAAAAGGGACCTGTTTGTGGATCAAGAACAGCTTTTTCCTGGGACACATTACTAGCAACACACTATCAAGTTTTGTGACTTTGGACTCCTCTTTGTATGGGTATAATAAAGAACAGTATCTTCCTAGGAACATGACCAGCCTTCATTTACTGCATTACTGATATAAATGCAAGCTTGCTTTGTTGGTATCACAACCCAGTCATGCTAGCCTGCACTTCTGGCCAGGGAACCTTGATTGGATTTGAGAAGACAGAGACTTGCTGTGTAGCCTGAAACTCTGAGTCTCCTGCCTCTGCCTCTTGGGTACTGGGATTATAGGCACATGTACCTCAATGCCCTGTTTTGAGACAAGGATGGGATAAGCATATGCTATACTATTGAGCTGTATCTGTAGAACTTTAATCACCCATTGTTGTAGATTCTTACCATTTAAAAAGGTTTTTTAAATGGCTTATTAGAAAAATTAGGGAATTCAATTTTGTGTGTGGGATATGTTTATGATATCTGTAGCTGCGAATACAGTCCTTTTCTTCTTCTTCCTTCTTTTTTTTTTTTTTTTGGTAGTACTGGGGACTGAACTCAGGGCCTTCTATTTGCTGAGCAAGCACTCTACCACTTAAGCCCATGCCTCAGTCCTTTCATCCTTTTAGTTTTACAGGTCAAGACTCACACTTTTGCTCACCTGTCTCCCTAGTAGCTGGGATTACAGTGTGTGCCATGATACCCAGCCCCTAATTTCATACATTTTTAACAGTTACAGATTCTTACCCATTGCATTTTCAGACAAGCTTTGAATATATTTAGCTTTTGGCTACTGTAACACTAAAATAACGACTAATATTTAAATTTGCTTTATGCCCTACTCTCTATACTGTCTCTCTGTCTGTCTGTCTGTCTTTCTCTCTCTCTCTCTCTCTCTCTCATTTTTGCCAGTACTGGGGCTTGAACTCATGGCTTCATGCTCTTACTTGGCTTCTTCTGCTCAAAGCTGATACTCTACCACTTGAGTCACACTTCCACTTCCAGCTCTCTACTTGGAAATTGGAGGCAAGAGTCTCATGTACTTTTTCTGCTCAGGCTGACTTTGAACCTTGATCCTCAGATCTGGGTCTTTTCAGTAGCTAGGATTACAGGTGCGAGTCACCCGTGCCCAGCCCTATGCTTTCTTAAATGCTCTATATGTGTATGAACGTAGCCATTCCACAACTGCATGGACAGGTACTGAGTATTTAACCCTTGTAACTTCAGCTACTTGGGCAGTTGTGGTGAGAGGATTCCTTGAGCACACAAGGTCAAGATCAGCTTGGGCAATATAGTGATATTCCATTTCCAAAAAAAGATTTTAGGTAAGAAACAATCACTAAAAGGTTAAATGTAACCCAGCTTTATTTTCAGTGATACCTTTTTTTTGATGGTATGGGGGATAGTATTAGGGCTTGAACTAGGGTCTCCGGTTCTGGCTCAGGTTTTTTGCTCACAGCTCATGCTCTACCACTAGAGCCATACCTCCAATCCAGCATCTTTGCTGGTTAATTGGAAGAGTCTCTCACACATTTCTGCCCTGGCTGGCATTGAACCTTCATCTTTAGGTCTCCGCATCCTGAGATTTGAAACCGTAAATGTTTCTGCTTGCACTCTACACCGTGAACCATGCCTCCAGCCCTTTTGCTCTAGTTATTCTGGAGATAATGGCTTGCTTTCTGCACAGGCTTACCTGACCCTCAGTCCTCCTGTTTATTGTCACTGGGATGACAGGCATGTGCCACTATGCCCTGGCTGTGCTTCCCCCATAACTTGGGATGACAAGTGTGCACTGACTGCCATGCCCAGACATTACCTAAGGTGGAGTCTTGTGAACTTCTATGCTGGGCTGGCCTCTGATTCCTCCAATCTCCCTCTCTCCAAGTATTAGGATTACAGGCTTGAGCCACCTCAGTGGGTTTGAGCAGTTTATTTTTAGCATGCTTCTAACTAAATAGCTGATAGGATAAATTTTAAGCGTAGGCAGGTTTAGTCTTAATAGCTTGAGAATCAATTACCTTTGTATGTATGCTCTGCTAAACTCAGGTTCTGATTTTGATAAGCAGTGTTTAAAATGGACTACAACTGTATTTTCTTTCTCTTTTTATTTGGTGCTGGGAATTGAACCCAGGATTGAATTTAACAGATGTTTGGTAGGCACACTACCACTTGGCCATGACCACAGCCCCATTTGCTTTAGCTATTTTTCAGGTAAAAATTCATGTTTCTGCCTGAGGCCAGCGTCAAATTGTGACCCTTCTCATTAAGGATTGTAATCAGGGATTACAATTATGATCTATTGTGCGTGGTCTGTCCTTTGTTTTTGAGAGAGGGTCTCAATACTAACTTTGCCTGAGCTAGCCTCCAATTCACTATCCTTCTGCCTCAAACTTGTGTTTGTCCATTCTTTTTTGAGCTGGATACTTGTTTGTGAGTTTGTGTGTGTGCACACTCATGTACCAGTCTTGGAGCTTGAACTTGGGGTCTGGGTGCTGTCCCTGAGCTCTTTTTTTTTTTTAACCAATTCAATTATTTTATTAGCATCAATTAGTTGTATAAGAATGTTTTATTTTAGTATACCCATTTTGTATACAATGCATCTTGACCAGAGTCACCCCCTCCATCCTCCTCCCTATTACCTCTTCTCCTAATCAATCTCACTGTGTTTCCCTGTTCAAACATGTACATAAATTATTATGATAATATTACCCCTCTTTATCCATCTCTGTTCACCTACCCTCTTCCCATTAATATCCATCTCCCAGTTCAGACATGTTTCAACTTTCCAATGTTCTTTTGTTACAATAATTATTCTTTAATGATACCCCATATCTACAAATAACATGTTGATTATCAAGTCAATTATTATTATTATAATTTTTTATTTTGGTGCTGGTCCTAGGAGTTTGAACTCAGGGTAGTGCATCAAGGCTAGTGCTTTAACACTTGAGCTACAGTTTCATTTCTGGTTTTTCTGTAATTACATGAAAATAACAGTCTCATGGACTTCCCTGTCTGGGCTGGATTTAGAGTTGACCTATAACCCTCAAATCTCTGTCTCCTGAATAGCTTATGTTATTATATCAATCATAAATATGTGTGTATACACATAGAAACAAAACTACTTATTTACAGATGTACACACATATGAACATATCTATTGCTAATATATGAAAACATATGCCTTGATTATAAATTTTAAAGTAACGATTTAATGTTGTAGCAATGAAAAAAAAAATTGCAAGGGAGCCCATTTCCATGAACTTAAAATTGAAAGTAAGCACTCATAAATATTTCCAGACTGACTTTTTTTAGCACTCTACCATTGGAACCACAGCCCTACTTCTGGCTTTTTTGTGCTTACTTGGAGATAAGAGTCTCATAGACTTTCCTGCCTGGGCTGGCTTCAAACAGTGATCCTCAGATCTTAGCCCCCTGAGTAGCTAGGATTACAGGCATGAGCCACCAGCACCTGGCTGCACTGGTTACTTTTGAGAAAGGTTTGCTTTCTGCCTGGGCATGCACCTAGGATCCTCCTGGGCTAGGCTTTGTGCTGTCGCTGGCATGACAGGCACATACTATCATGCTCAACTTCTTTCCATTGCAATGGGGTCTTGTAGACTTTTTTTTTTTTTTTTTTTTGCCAGTCCTGGGCCTTGGACTCAGGGCCTGAGCACTGTCCCTGGCTTCTTTTTGCCCAAGGCTAGCACTCTGCCACTTGAGCCATAGTGCCACTTCTGGCCGTTTCTATATATGTGGTGCTGGGGAATTGAACCCAGGGCTCATGTATACGAGGCAAGCACTCTTGCCACTAAGCCATATTCCCACCCAGCCCCTTGTAGACTTTTCTTCCTGGGCTATCTTGGAACCTCTATCCTCTCATCTCAGCTTCCCACTAGTTGGATGACAGACATGAGCCATTAACACTTGGCTTAAGTACCTGTTCATCTCAAGCAAGTTAATAACTCTCTTAATGAAAATAGAGGAACTATTCAAATCCTAAGAAAGGCCAAGTTACCTGACAGTAAAACATAAAATACTTTTGTCTTGCTCAGTGAAAGTATTAAAAAGTATTTATTTATTTTTGTGGTACTTGGGTTTGAACTCAGTACCTTACACTTATCAAGCAAGCGAAATAGTACTCGAGCCATAGGCTCAGCTTTTTTGCTTTACTTATTTTTTAGATAGGGTCTCATCTTCATGTCCGGTTTGGCCTAGAACATTACCTTCCTATTTAAGCTTTATGTGAAGCTGGGAAGACAGGAAAGCACTACCATGTCTAGCTCATTATTGGTTGAGAATGGATTGCTCTAACTTTTAACCCAGATTGTCCTTCAACTGGGGTCCTCCCCATTTCTGCCTCCTGAGTAGCTGGGTTGCAGGTGTAAACCACCACTCCCAGCCTTAAAAAGTATTTTATAGGGCTGGGGATATGGCCTAGTGGCAAGAGTGCCTGCCTCGGATACACGAGGCCCTAGGTTCGATTCCCCAGCACCACATATACAGAAAACGGCCAGAAGTGGCGCTGTGGCTCAAGTGGCAGAGTGCTAGCCTTGAGCGGGAAGAAGCCAGGGACAATACTCAGGCCCTGAGTCCAAGGCCCAGGACTGGCCAAAAAAAAAAAAAAAAAGTATTTTATAATGTCAGTATATATGTTTGTAGCCTACCCTGGAAAGTGAGTGAAATGTGGTTGGCCTCACTTTGTGTCAGCGACATCCTAAGCTCCTCCAGGTTAGGAAAACATGCTGAGAGTCCTGCAGAGGGCAGTGTTTGCTTTACTCTGACAATGTTTTTCAGGTTATCATCAGGTCTATGGGCTGGAATCTTGTTGGTCCACTTGTTAGGTGTCTTTTGTGGAATGATAAAGATGATAAAAGAAAAGATTATTTTCTGATGCTTGATTTCTTAGTAAAGGTAAGTTAATAAAACTAGGTTCTTTCTCATAATCCATAGCAGTATTGTAATTCCTTTTAATGTTTAATTAATGTTACTTGCTAAGAACACTTTTTAGTTCATGAAAGTAATATGCAGAAGAGAATCCTCTGGAGAAAAGCCTAATCCTATTTGATGGGAAGAACAGTTCTACTTCCCACTTCTCAGAGTTTCTGGATATCAGAATTACTAAACACACCAGACTTATAGGTTCAGAATCCTGAGGGAAAGACCTGCGAAGCTGTATCCTGACAAACAGCTGTATCATACACATTATGGATCCAGTGTTTAGAGAAGTACACTGATCTTTTTGTAATACAGGAACTAGAACCAAATGTCAGTGCTCTTCTGTGGCAATTAATTTCAAATCCTTTCCAAAAACAAAATTAAAAAACCTAGAATTACAAGCAACCACGAGAGAATGAGTAGGAAGCAGAACACAGATCAGTTGTGACTTACAACCTTAAGAGAGTGACCATTGGTAAAAGGCTAGGAGAGTTCCAAGTTAATATGTGGTGACTTAGAAAGATAAATTTTGAGGGAAAAAATGACATCATAGGAAACTACTTGGAGATAGGTAAAATATATATGTAGAAAGAAGCTTCTCCTAATATGCGTTCCTGACTACATGGGCTTTTTAAAAACATTAGGCTGAGGATGTAGCTCAGTAGTAGAAGAGCTTGCCTAGCATGTGTGAAACCCTAGGTTTGATCCTCAGCTCTGGAGGGGAAAAAAGCAACTACAAATGAAGGCAAATGAGATGGTAAGACCTGTCCAGTCTGAAAGCAGTGTAAAGTTCTATCTTCAGGTAGTAGAAAAGATTTTGTGGGCTACTCTAAATACCCAGGCAGGTTCCATAGGAAGGGCCCATCTGTGAGAAGCCTGGGGAACACCAGCAGCTAGTGTGTAGCACCCAACAGCTAGTGCATACCCATGAAGCACAGGGTGAAACCTGAGCTCTGACCGTCCACCCTTTTCTTCGTCCTCCTCCTCTAGTATCTCCTAACAACTAGTTAAGGTATTTTACTGTTAAACAAAAGTCATTGTATTTTCTTAATATATACCTTCTTAAAAATAGTAATCATGTGGCTTTAAATACAACTTAAACAGGTTCAATTGTGAATATTTTTATAGTTATGTAATCCAAAGGAATTATTGTTGGGTTTGCTTGAACTGATTGAAGAGCCTTCTGGAAAACAGATATCCCAAATTATTCTTCTTTTACTTCAGCCATTACAAACAGGTAATGAGCATTTTGATATAAAAGTATTTCTTGCTTTATTTGTGTAAAGACATTGATGTTTATACCAAAAATATGAATACTACACTAAAATAAAGTTTAGGCCAAATTATTAAGTCCTCTGCTTACACTAGTCATAATAATGCCAGTTTGAATCCTGCTGATATTTTCCTGGCCGAGTGGCTACCTAGTAAATATTTTACGGAATGTTATCCTGTGTTTGGTGTGTTATGTTGCAAGCTGTAGCTTTATGGCCAGCCTTCCTATCTGTGGATTATAAGAATAATTTTTCCCTGTAAGCATAGTCAAAGGGTTCTCTTCAAGGTGTCTGTGATACTCAGCCTGCTAGTATTATGGTTGTTCTGTATCTTGGTTAGAATGTCAGGCAGGGCTTTGGGAGGTTGGAGGGAAGAATAGCAAAGCTATGGCTGGATAGAGACACTAGGAGATATGGAATGAGGAGGCTCCCTGGTTGAGCACAGCAGATAGCCTGTATTTATTCATGGGAAGAGATTATTTTTTATTTTAGGAAATATGTATGATACAGGATCCTAGAATCAGAAATTGGAATAAATTCATTTAAATATAAATGCTCATCAGCTTTGTAGCACTTGCAATATTCAAAATCTTGAAGAGAAAAAGTAGTGATATTCCCATTTATACATTGTTTCATAGTCTACTACTACTGTATTGTGCTTGTAAAAATGAAGAGTGTTTCTGTCTTAAGAATATAACATTGTAAACACACATAAACAAGATGTATGTACTATGAGAGGTTTGTGTACTTTCATACATAATATGCTTAAAATGCTTAGTTTTATGGACAAGGAAAAACACTTCCAATTAAGCTATGATACGTAAGTCAGCCTGTTAACAGGGTTGTTAAAATGTAAGGACAAGAGGAGTCTTGTAATTCTGTACACTGAACTGCTTCATGAAACTGTTTTAATAACAACTCCATGTCTGTTTCAGTGATTCAGAAACTTCCTAACAACAGGGCATATTCAGTTGGATTGGCATTGTCTACCCTCTGGAGTCAGCTGTCTCTCCTCCCTGTTCCATACTCAAAAGAACAGATAGAAGCAGATGACTATGGCCTCTGCCAATGTTGCAAGGCCTTAACAGAGTTCACTAAACCTTTTGTGGAAGAAGTCATTAATGGCAAAGAAGAAAAAGAAAAGGAAAAATTAAAAGATGAACTGCTGAAATTGTAAGTATGTTGTTAAGAACATGGACTTAAGTAATTGATGGTTCAGTTACTTTATGTTTCCAATTTGCCATACGAATATGAATGCAGTTTGAGATTTGTTTATCTAATGTTGGTGGTACTGGACCTTGACTCAGGGCCTCTCTCACTCTCCTCACTTAGTTTTTTTTTTTGTTCATAGCTAGTGTTCCACCACTGGATCCAAACCTCTAGTTCTGGCTTCTTGTTAATTAGAAATAAAGTCTCTCAAATTTGTCTGGGATGGCTCTGAACCTCAGTTGTCAGATCTCAGCCTCCTGAGTAGCTTGGATTTGAGCCAATGGCACCTGGCTTTTGCTTCAGATTTTGGAGCTTAACTGATACAGCATGGGCATTTAATGAGGCATTGATATTATGTATGTTATGTATAATACCATATATTAATAAATATATACTTTTTATTTTTATTTTTTGGTTGGTTGTGGGCCTTGAACCCAGAGCCTGGGTACTGTCCCTAAGCTTTTTTGCTCAAGGCTAGTGCTCTACCACTTTGAACCACAGTGTTACTTCTGGTTTTCTGGTAGTTAATTGGAGATAAGAGTCTCAGACTTTCCTGCCTGGGCTGGCTTTGAAGCTCGATCCTTAGATCTCAGCCTTTTGAGCCGGGATTACAGGTTTGAGTCACCAGCACCCAACTTGGCATTGATACTTTTGTAACCAGATACTATATTGATATAATAAGGTATTGAAAACCAGGTGTTTTAGTTTAGAAAACCAAATATTTTACTTTATGTTTTTCTATGTATTGCTTTTATGCTTTATAATATGAAATAATGAGAGTAGGGAAATGGTTATCCATAGCTCAAGGAAGCTATTATGGCTGTGGGGAAATTCTCCCTTTGAAAACACCAGGACTACTGGACAGTTGTGCATCCAGCCTGACCAAAAAATCCAGTAGTGTTCTTACCACCTAGTCCTCCCCAGGGTACAGAGACTAAACACACAAGGTCCAAAATGGCTGCCAAGGACTTGAGGTACTGTTCATTGGCAGTTCAGTCTCAATATGAGGTTTGGAGGAGATAAACATCCAGAACACAGCAGTGCTTATTTTATTTTTTGCCTGTCTTGGGGCTTGAACTCAGGGCCTGTGCACTGTCCCTGGCTTCTTTTTGCTCAAGACTAGCATTCTACCACTAGGCCATATTCCCAGCCCCTTATTTTATTTTTGATGTAAAACTATCTCAGGGGCTAGGAATGTGGCATAGCAGAGTGCTTTCCTAGCATGCATGAAGCCCTGTGTTTGATTCCTCAGCACCACATAAGCAGAAAAGGCCAGAGTGCTAGGTTTGAGCAAAAGAAGCTCAGAGACAGGGCCCAGGCCCTAAGTTCAAGCTCCAGAACTGGCAAGAAAAAACCCAAAAGAAAATATCGAAAGACCTAGACATTTTATGTTTCTGTAGTGTTGACTTCATACTTATCCATTTCTTATGCTTTAGCTGTTTCAAAAGCTTGAAATGCCCTTTACTGACAGCACAGTTCCTAGAACAATCTGAAGAAGCTGAGGATGATCCTTTAAGGAGTTTTGCTTCTGACATAATAGTAAGTACAGTCAATTTAATCTGCTATAAAGTCTACTGTGACCTTAAATGTAATTAATCCTGCTATATTCTCATGTACTTCACATCAGCCTATACATTGATAATTTATTAATAAAGCGATATGTGGTTTTAGATAGGCCAAAAGATAGAACAAAAAAACCAGCAATACTTTCATTTTCCAAGATAATACTATGAACACCTTCCAGACTTCTATTCATAAGTAAGAACATGTATACATATATGTATAGGATGGGTGGGGTTGAGAGATGGGGGAGAATGAGAATGATAAAAGGTAACACTGATCCAAATGCATTATGCTCAAGCTGGCCTTGAACTTATACCTTCCTACCTTCTGAGTGCTGAGATTATAGGTGTGTCCCACCAGAACTGACACAATAATTTCTTAGTGTATTGATCCTTGTTGACTTATGATGAAGATTTGAAATTATCCAGGCAAAAAGTTCATGATAACCTCTTCTTTACTAATTACTGGGCATGGTGGGTGGGGTACACTTGCCATCCCAGCTACATGAAAAGAATAAACAGGAGGATTGAAGTTGAGACATAAATGTGAGCTCCTGGTTTTCCTGACTAGGTTGTGGCTCAAATGTTACCAACTTAAGGCCCAAAACTAAAATCCAAGCTTCAGAAGCAAGAAACAAAATAATCTGCTACCTAAGTCTGGCTCAAGCAGGATACTAACCTCTCTGAATAATTTTAAATCACCTGATTAGAAACCTTCATTATATCTACAAAAATGCCTTTACTTTGACATATCACATAATTTAGCCATGAGTCATTATTCTATTGTTTAAAAGTCAGTCTTAGGTCTGGGAATATGGCCTACTGGCAAGAGTGCTTGAAGGCTTAGGTTCGATTCCTCTGCACCACATATATATAGAAAATGTCCAGAAGTGGCCCTGTGGCTCAAGTGGCAGAGTGCTAACCTTGAGCAGGAAGAGGCCAGGGACAGTGCTCAGGCCTTGAGTCCAAGGCGCAGGACTGGCAAAAAAACAAAACAAAAGTCAGTCTTAGCTCCTATACTTGCTTAAGGGGAAGGGATAATGCAGGTCATGGGGGTGAGGCAAGGGGATACCCTAGAGTCTGCCCACATGATAAGCTTCTTTAACCCATTTCACAGAGCTTATTAGCAGCAATTGGATACCCTTTGCCCCAAATTATTTTTAATCATGGAAAGAGAAAGAAGACTTGGGATTACCTTGAATTTGAGGAGGAAGAAGACAAACAGCTGGCAGACTCCATGGCTTCTCTGGCGTATCTGGTATTTGTTCAGGGCATCAATCTTGACCAGCTGCCGATGGTGTTAAGGTAAAAGCGTTCATATCTTTTTTTTTTTTCCTGGTTTTAAGACTTGAACTTGGGGCCTGGGTGCTCAAGGCTGGCACTCTACCACGTTAGCCACAGCTCCATTTCTGGCTTTTGGTGGTTAACTAGGGATAAGAGTCTTATGGACTTTCCTGCCTTAGCTGGCTTTGAACTATGATCCTAGATCTCAGCTTCATGAGTAGATAGGATTACATGCATGAGCACCAGAGCTTGGCCCTACATTTTAATTTTACACAAGCTAGGTATTGATCCAGTTCCTTTCTCGTGTCTACCACTTGAGCCATGCCTTCACTCCTTTTTTGGCCAGTCCTGGGGCTTGGACTGAGGGCCTGAGCACTGTCCCTGGCTTCTTTTTGCTCAAGGCTAGCACTCTGCCACTTGAGCCACAGCGCCACTTCTGGCCGTTTTCTGTATATGTGGTGCTGGGGAATTGAACCCAGGGCCTCATGTATAGGAGGCAAGCACTCTTGCCGCTAGGCCATATCCCCAGCCCCGCCTTCACTCCTTTTTGCATTGGTTATTTTTGTCCTTTTTTTTTTTAAAGAATAAACTTTTTACTTTTTAATTAGCATATATTAGCTACGGAGGAGTTTCTCTGTGACTTTCTCATGTACATAAATTATGTATTTCAGTCATTCTCCTCCTCTACTTTTCCTACCTCCCCCTCTGCTACATTTAATTGTATAGGAGGAATTCAAATATATTCCTGTCGGGTACCACTTATACTCAAGAACTACCAAAATAGTTATATACAGCTATGCCTGCTGTAACAAAGTACCACAAAATAGATTGTTAAATTAATAACATCTTGTCTCAAAGTTCTAGGGGCTTACAGGTCTGAGATTGAGCTGTCTGAGAGATTAAACTTCTGGGGGATGTGAAAGAGAGTCTCAGAAGCTAGAGGTTTCTTCTCTATCTTCTAGGAGTTTACTTGTAGTCTTTGACATTCTTTGTGTGTGTTTGTGCGTACATATATATATAATATATAGTAATGTATGTACATAACATATATATATATGTATTCTTTGTCTTCAATGGCATTGTCCCTGTCTGCATGTCTATGTCCAAACTGCCCTATAATTCAACCATATTTGACTAAGGTTCACCCCAGAAATTTCACTATGTATTTCCTTTATAAAAACTAAGTAAGATTACATTCTGAGCATTGGAGGTTATGGTTCTAAACATATCTTTTTGGGGGAGGAGACAATTTAACTGAAACTGAACACATGTGAATAAAATTTCTAAAAGTACACACACACACACACACACACACACACACACACACACACACACAAAACACCTTGGGGCTGGGGATATAGATCAGTGGTAGAACGCATATGTGAAGCCCTGGGTTTGATCCCCAACACTGGCGGGGGAAAAAAAAACTTATTGTATGTATTTTTTTCTATTTAAGCCCATCATACATTTTGCAGTTTAACATGGAGCATATTGAAGTCTTTCTGCAAAGGTAAGATCATTTAGATGGTGACTTAGGATTTAATAGATTTAGAATAATTCTTGCCATGAGGGGAACTACATCTTCTTTGCCAGGTCCTCATTAACTGACTGTTTTATAATAAGTAAATGTTAAGTTTTTGTTTTTTTTAAGGGGCTTTCTAGGCTTGTGTTTCTATGGCTCTGAAATGTATTTCAAAAGGTGGTAGAATGGGATGTGAGATGCCTCTTTCCCCCTGCAGCCTCCTCCACTTGAAGGCTGTCAACAGAAAGGCACCCATGCTTGTGCTTTATGGACCCAGTCTGTGAACTGCATCAAAGCAAGAGAGGCAGTTTGGTCTCACATTGGGTAGCATAGGGTATAAACAAGGCACCATTCAAGTGTAACTTTTCTCATTTGAGGTGCTAAGAAGTAGGACTTTCTTTATTTAAAAAAAAGTCATCAAGGGAACAGATCTTCAGACAGAAACTTAAGATTTCAAAACTATATAATTTGTTTCTCTCCCTATGATAGGTTTTAAATTTACCTCTTGGGCTCAAGGTCTTTTGCAATATTGTCCTCCTTGTCAGAGAACTAAGGACAGTTTACCCATTTCAGCTCTTCTCAAGGGAAGGGATATTTATCAGATAGAAAATGTCTAAAACCTCAGCCTATAAGGCAGGGATTTCTGAGGGTCTCTTGGCATAGATAGTGGTTAATTCTATAAATCTGCTGTATTAAGTATCTTAATTTTATATTCAAGTAGTTTATATTACTCATGCAGTGATGTATTGATTTGAATTTTTGGTTTTCAGTGCTGAGACTTTCAAACTGTCTGGGTCACCAAGCCAAAACATTCCTTGCTTCTTACATGGCTAGAATAAGAACCTGGAGCCAGATTTTTTAAACCACAGATCCTAATATTTAGTTAATAATGATCACAACTGTTTGTTTAAAACAATTCTCATAAGTAGAAAGCTTTGAGCTTTTTTAACATAAAAATTGAGGTTTTACCATTTCTTCCACTTACTCTTAAAGATTTACTGATTTGAATATCAAGAAATAAGCTCCAAGTAGGTTAATTTTGATCACATTGGAATATGTTTCCAAATCTAAAGCAGATAAAGTAGATTAAGAATTTTGAGGGCTGGGGATATAGCCTAGTGGCAAGAGTGCCTGCCTCGGATACACGAGGCCCTAGGTTCGATTCCCCAGCACCACATATACAGAAAACGGCCAGAAGCGGCGCTGTGGCTCAAGTGGCAGAGTGCTAGCCTTGAGCGGGAAGAAGCCAGGGACAGTGCTCAGGCCCTGAGTCCAAGGCCCAGGACTGGCAAAAAAAAAAAAAAAAAAAAAAAGAATTTTGAGTTCTTTTGTCAATAGAAGTTTTATTTATATTACATAAATTTTGTTTTGCTGAGACAACTATGTAGTCCAGGCTGACCTCAAATCCAAGATCTTCCTGTCTCAATCTTCAACTACTAGATGACTGGGTTGTATACGTGGCTAATGGTACACATTTTTTCTCATTGGTGGTACTAGAGTTTGAACACAAGGTACTTACAAGGTAGGCATCCTGCTGAGCCATGTCTCCAGCCCTTTTTTGACTGGTTATAATTCAGATAGCGTCTTACTTCCTGCCAAGAGTGCACCTGGACCATTACTTCCATATGTATCACTCCCTACCATAGTAGCTGGCCTGACAGAAGTATACCACTATATCCAGCTTTATGGCCAAACAACGATTATCTACATCTCAACATTCCACATATCTAGGATGATAGATGTGGGCCATCCAATATAGGCATTAGTTGAGAAAGGCTGTCACAAGTTCTTATGCCCAGTGTCGTCTCAAATCACAGTCCTCCCATTCTTAGCCTCTCAAGTAGATAGGATTACAGGCATGAACTACCAGCATTTGGCTTGTATCAAAATTGAGAGACAAGGATAAAAAGACAAACAACTCCAAAAGCAGTACTTGCAAAACCATTTGGTGTAAACCAACTGAACAACTCATAGGGGGAGAGGGAAAAGGGGAAGGGGAGGGGGGAAATGGAGGAAATAACAAATTATACAAGAAATTTAACCACTGCCTTACGTATGAAACTGTAGTCCCTCTGTACATCACTTTGACAATAAATAATTATTTTAAAAAATCTTTTATATTTCCTAAAGAATCATTCTAAAGCAATTTGTAAAATCATACTAATAATTTTTTATATTTTCTTCCAGAACAGAGGAGTCTGTTCTCTCCAAAGGATTGGTAAGTTTTGTTTGCTTCCATTATCATTTAAAAGACCAACAAATACAGCTCTTGAGCTATATGCATATATTTTCATCTGTAGGAACTACTGGAGAATGGTTTGTTGAGAATAGAAGACAATAGTCTACTGTATCAGTACTTGGAAATCAAGAGTTTTCTTAGTGTACCTCAGGTAACTAAAATGTGCATTCTAATCCTGAAAATAGTTTCTTGCCTCTTCCAAACTTCTCCCACTTCCTCTTCCACACCTAAACTCTCCAGGGTTGTGCGAGTAGGACTTTCTGGGATGATAGGAGGGTTCCAGATCTGTAATGTACACTTCAGAAGCCAGTGCTTACTGAACACTTGAAACAGGGAAATGTGGCTAGTGTAGACTAAGGAACTGATTTTTAAATTTTAGTTTAATTTAAACTTATTAGCTACCAGTTGCTACCACAGGTGATGGCATAACATGTATTCTTCTTTACACTTTGGTTCTCGAGAGATTCATTATTTCTTTCAGAATGCAGGTTCTCAGAACTCTGAAGCATGTACTGATTCATTACTTCAGAGAAGAATATGCATTTTGCTTTTCCCTCCTATGGTTTATCATGCATTCTTTATTTGCTAAAATATACAAATAGGCCCTAGCTGTGATTATTTTTTAATATTTAAATTAGAAAAACATACCTTCTGTTAATATACTAAACTTGCTTATATTTAGTGAGTACAGTTCTACATGTTTGGCTTCATTTTGTTATTAGATGAAATTGAAAGTTACCATTTATTTAAAAAAAATTATACATCCATTCTTTGTTACTCACAAAAGCAATAGCAGTTTCCCTGTAGACTTTATAATGGAATGAAAGGCTCGTGGAAAAGTAAATACTTTCACTTGTAAATCTCCTCCCCTTACTCCTCTAAATTTTTAGCATCCACTGTGTAGACTTTATAATGGAATGAAAGGCTCATGGGAAAGTAAATTCTTTCACTTGTAAATCTCCTCCCCTTACTCCTCTGAATTTTTAGCATCCACTGTTGATAATATAGGTGTTTGTAGCTGGTATAATCTGTTTATCTGGATTAAAACTTTTTTATTCACAGGGCTTAGTCAAAGTAATGACACTCTGCCCCATTGAGACACTGGTATGTACATTTTGTGATACTAAACAAGAATTAGCTACAGTGAGAAATTTTTAATAAGTGATACTTATTCATATGAACAATATTATTTATTCCATTTTAGAGGAAAAAGGGCTTAGCGATGCTTCAACTATATATTAACAAGTTGGATTCACAAGGCAAATATACATTATTTAGGTATGTATCAAGCACGGGGGTGTGAGTCACTTTTTGTTTCTATGTCAAAATACTTGAGAAAACAACTTAAAGGGGGAAGGACTTATATTGATCCATGGTTTCAGAGGTTTTGGTCCTTGGTTAACTGGTTGCTGTAGGTCTGTGTTAAGACAGAGCATCAGGGCAGTGGGCCTAGTAGGTCACAGCAAGAAACAAGATGTAGCTTTTTAGATTATGCTCCATAAGTGACCTCTTCCTGCAATTAGATCCAAGTCCTAAATTTCATCACCTCTCAATAATTCCATTATATTATGAATGCATTAGGGGATTAATCTGTTGATTAGGTCACAGCCCTTAGGATCCAACCACTTTCCAAAAGCCTACCAGTTAAATAGCAAACCTTTAACACATGAGCTTTCAGGGTATATATTTTTCTTATGCAAGCCATAACACAAGGCTAATTGTTAAGCCTATAGTTAATGGAAAACCAGATTAGTAAATGTAACTATTGCAGGGTATAGAATTTATCTGATCAGGTAGAAAATGGGCTTAGCAAATATTTTAGATGCAAATATACATATATACCATATGGATAATAGTATGTATGTCAGTTAATTAAAATACTGTAAAATTAGCTAGTTGTCAATGACCCTGGGTACTGAGGAGGCTGAGACTTGAGGGTTATGGTTCAAAGCCAGCCCAAGCAGGAAAGTCCATAAAACGTTTTTTCCCCCCATTAGCCACCAAAAAACTGGAAGTGGCACTGTGGCTCAAATGATGGAGTGCTAGTCTTGAGTGCAAAAACTAAGGAAAAATGCCCAGGCCCTAGCTTCAAGCACCAGTACTGGTGCGTGCACACACACACACACACAGAGTAAATTTAAACTACACTTTAAAAAAATTAATCTGATGCCTGCGGAGCTTTAGCTCAGCAGATATCTAGGAGTGAAATCGCTAGGTTGTAATCTTTAGCTTTCCTATTCAACTCTCAAAAGTTTTACAGAGTGGCAATTACTTCCTATCCACACTTAAGGACATAGAAGGTGTTCTAGTTTCTCCATCTCTTCACCTCAGTTCAATGATGCCAGTCCTTTGAACTTAATTCTTTTTTTTTTTTTTTTTTGGCCAGTCCTGGGCCTTGGACTCAGGGCCTGAGCACTGTCCCTGGCTTCTTCCC
This sequence comes from Perognathus longimembris pacificus, assembly GCF_023159225.1. Classification (NCBI taxonomy): domain Eukaryota; kingdom Metazoa; phylum Chordata; class Mammalia; order Rodentia; family Heteromyidae; genus Perognathus; species Perognathus longimembris. The sequence continues at coordinate 75,508,628 of NC_063167.1, read as the reverse complement.
GCTCAAGGCTGGCACTCTGCCACTTGAGCCACAGCGCCGCTTCTGGCCGTTTTCTGTATATGTGGTGCTGGGGAATCGAACCTAGGGCCTCGTGTATCCGAGGCAGGCACTCTTGCCACTAGGCTATATCCTCAGCCCTGAACTTAATTCTTATGTTTGGAGATTTTGCTGGAAGTATAACACCAGAGTTTGAAGTATAAAGCATAAGTTGGGGGGAAAAAAATATATGGCTTGCTAGACAAATCTGGCCCACTGTCTGTTTTTTTGTCAGTAAAGTTTTGCTGAAACCCCAAGATTGATAATGTTCTGCTAGAATTTTATGTATTTCAGTAATCCCATTATTCATAGTTGAAACTAACAGTTGCAGACTTGCAACTGAACATATTAGAACTTATTGACGGTGGTATTTGAGATTGCAAAGGTTTTAGAATTCTCTAAGTTAAAGACTGGGATATTTTCTGCATTAGGTCAGACACTAAGTGTAGACTTTATAGGCCACACAGCCTCTGTTGCCAGTGCTACATTTTATTTATATTTGGAGGTAACAAAAATTAAGCAGCAGGCTGCTTTTGGCCTTCAGACTTTAGTTTGTTGAGCTGTTTTAGGTCTTAAAAATGGTTTAAAAATAAATCTAGGTAACATTGAAGTGCTAGAAAATCTTTGGTATTGTTCCATATTTGATCCTATCTTCATTTATATTAATAGTCAGACCTGATTTATGAAATTTCTACTTAAGTCTTATACCAATGTTCTTCTGTTCTACCTCTATCTACTAAGGTGTCTCCTTTTTCTCTTGTTAGTTGTTTTGGCAGCTTTCCATTGCTGTGACAAAATACTTGAGAAAAATAAACTTTAAAAGAGGATTTATTTTGGCTCACCATTTCAGAGTTTGAGTCCATGATTGGTGGGATTCATTGCTTTGCAGAGTGTGTAGGATGGGGGTGGTTTGTAGCAGAGGAGCTCTCATGGTGGCCAGGAAACAGAGAGAGGACTAGGCCCTCAATACCCCATCTTCAAGGGCAAGCCCCTAATGAGTGAACTTCCTTCTGCTTGGCCTTTTCTTCTCAAGGCTCTACTACTGCACAGCAGCACCACCAGCTATTGATGAAGCTTTCAACCTGTGAGCCTTTAGGAGACATTTATGATCCAAGCCATTACATTATTCACATCAAGTTTCCTTTTGCAATTAAATGGGGTTAACTAGCCATTGTATATTTTCATAGTGACTCATTTTAGAAGCTTTTAGGTTATTATACTGATGCCCTTCTTGCCATGTCAAATTGTCACAACTAGCTGCAAAAAGAAAGAGAAACTGAAATTTGGTTTGATGCATTTTTGTTGTTGTTGAAAAGATTCAGTTATAAATTCAGTTGAGTATTGATGGTTCATATTTGTAATCCTAGAGGCTGAGATCTAGAGGATCATGGTTCCAAGCCAGCCCCGACGGAGAAGTTCACTAGACCCCCATCTCTCCCCCAAACCCAGCAGAAAATAGCTGTGTGGTTCAAGTGGTGGAATGTCAGCTGTGAGAAATGCAAGGCACTGAATTTAAACCAGAGTACTACAAGATAGATAGATAGACAGATATCCAGTCAGTGAAAGCAAATAACTTACAGGTGACTTTGTAATTGGTTGATTGGCTTGCTAATTATCTTCTCACTGTAGATCTTACATTCTTAGAATTAACATATGACCCATTTGAATTTTCATAACTTTAATCATCATTTAATTATAATATAAACTAGTATAACTTCATGTATTGTAATTGTTTTCAAGGTGTTTATTGAATACAAGTAATCACTCAGGTGTGGAAGCTTTTATTATTCAAAATATCAAAAATCAAATTGATATGTCACTTAAGGTAAGCATTTAAGGAAGCCTGTGTCATGGTCAGTCTTATTTATTTGTATGTGGAATGCATCAATGTAGCTTTTTCCCCACAGTTTAATTGTACTATTAAGGTTTATTCCCTGTTTACTACTGTATTGTGAATTTTGTTGAATTAATTCTTTGAACTAATACATTCCTTTTTATTTTGCCATGGACTTCTGAAAAATAAATGGAAACTTAAGTCCTGTACATTTGTGAATCAGTAATCCCAAGTACTAATATTCTCAGATAGGCAAGGGTTGTTGAAGGAATCTGAAAAATGAATGGAAGGATAGAAATCAATGTTAAAAAAAAAAAATTTAAAGCTAGGAACTGGTGACTCATGCCTGTAATACTAAATACTCAGGAAGCTGAGATCTGAGGATCATGGTTCAAAGCCAGCCCAGACAGGAAAGTCCATGAGACTCTTACCTCTAATTAATTGCACAAAAAGCTGGAAGTGGTGCTGTGGTTCATGTGGCTCCAGTGGTAGACTGCTAATCTTGAGCAAAAGGAACTCAGGGATAGTGCCCAGGCCCAGAGTTCAAGCCCCAGGACTAACACACCAACACACACACACACACACACACACTTGAGGCTGGGCACTGGTGATTCATGCCTATAATCCTAGCTATGCAGGAGGCTGAGATCTGAGGATTACAGTACAAAGCCAGCCAGGGCAAGAAAATTCTTGAAACTTCTCTCTTACTAACCACTAGAAACCAGAAATGGAGCTGTACGTAGCTCAAAGTGGTAGAGCACTAGCCTTAAACAAAGAGCTCAGGGACAGTGCCCAGACCCTGCATTCAAGCCCCAGGACTGAAAATAAAAATATTTGGAATGTGTAGTAGTTTGTTTTGTAGTATACAGGTATTAGAAAAACACATGATTTATCTTGGTATTATTTAAACCTTTCCCAATTTTTCTTTTGCTTTTCAGAAAACCTATAACAAATGGTTTACAGGACCACAGCTGGTTTCTCTTTTAGATTTGGTACTGCTTCTACCAGAGGGTGCTGAAACAGATTTACTGCAAAACTCAGATAGGTGAGCTGTTCATTACTGAGGCTTAAACAATTAACTGCCTAAACTAATACTGACCTATGGTTAATTAATAAAATGACAAAGATTTTTATACTTAAGTTATTCATTATGTAGAAACAAAATAAAGTCTCTTTAAGAATGTCCAACACAACTAGCTGGGTACAGTTGCTCACACCTGTAATCTAGCTTCTTAGGAGGTAGAGATTGGGAAGATTGTGGTTTGAGACTATCCAGACAACCAATAAAAAAGTTGGGCACAGTGACATTCCAGCACAGGAAACAAATGTAAGGATCATGGTCTGGGACAGCTTGAGCATAACTGAGACCCTATTAGCAAAAAGAGCTGGGGCCAAGTACTTGCCTGGCCAGTACAAGGCCCTTAAATTCAAACTCCAGTACTCATCCCCACAAACCCCACACCAACACTCCCGATTATATTCAGTTGTTATAACCCAGATTTTGCAACCCCAGATTTTGTGACTAAAAAATAAGAACATGTATGTAACTTACAAATGGTTTGTCTATTTGAAAACCAGGCAGTTTCTAGCTTCATGGGAGGATGAGGATAGACAATGGTAATTCCAGCCTAGTCTCAGATAAATTTTTAAGTCTCCATCACAACCAAAGAAGCTGGGCATGCTGCTTTGTGCCTGTCATCCCAGCTATGATAGGAAGTATAAAACAAGCAGGTTTGCCAGACAGAAAGCAAGCTCCATCTTGAAAATCATTAAGCACAACTAAAGATCAGAAGAGTGGCTTAGCAGTATTTAGATTTTGCTTTTTGTTGGTTTTTTTTTTTTTTAGATCTTTCATTTTTTCCAATTTTGGTATATTAGGCAAAATCTGAGAAATATTTGTAAGCATTTGCAAACAACAGGAATCTTAAAATCCAGAAAGCAGGAGGTGATGCTTTTCTTGAGGGGAAATAAGACAGTAATTTCCTTAATTGTATTTTGTAAACTTAAATACAAAGCCGCAATAAGGAGCTATTATTACTCTACACATAAAATGGAAGTAGTTTCTAATGGCAAATTAATTATAAGAAGATTCCAAATGTTTTAACTTTATGCATTTAAATTGCTGTTGACTATATTAAACTATACTGTAAATAACAAATTATATGTTTTTAACAGGATTATGGCTTCATTAAATTTACTGAGGTATTTGGTTATCAAAGATAATGAAAATGACAATCAAGTAAGTGAATTATTTGAAGAACAAACTGTTATTATATTCAAAATGCATTAATTAGCTCAAATTTTCTTGATTTGTACCTACCTAAGCCAGTGCTTAACAATTTGGCTGGTTACAAAGACTGAGAAGTATGCCGACAATTATTGACACCTACAGTTCAATCCCAGAAGCATTCATCATGCCACATCAGATTCCCCTTTTTCTCTTCCTGGTATGCTTCTCTCTTGGTGGAAGCACTGCCTTGCCTTGTTGGGTAAATAAATTTAGGATATTAGTTCCTTTACAGAACTCACCATACATTGGGTGTCTTGTCCCATTTCCTCTACCAATGGCTCATGATTTATGTCTGAGCTATACATATTGTAGTCATTTGGTATTTTAACATAACTTTATCAGACATGACAAACTGAAACATTTTCAGCACTGAAACTGAATTTGTTAACAGCGCCTTTTGGATGATGTGTAGGAAGGAAACTTTTTTAAATAGCACTTCGTTAGAACTAGTCGATAAATAGAAAACTATTTGAGGAAGATTTGTCATACCATAGAAATATTGTTTTTTATCTTCTCTTTTGTACCAACCCTTTGTATTAACTGCTTTCCCTGTATTTGTCACCTCTATTAACTATAACCACTTAAATCATGTGCTGTGAAACCTGCTTTTAAGAAGGTGATAGAGTGAAAGTAATTGGTTTTATATAAAGATGACAATGAATTTTAAAAAGCAAGTCATGATTGGGGGCAGAAAATGTGTGGGAAAAGTACAGATCTGTACTTGTTCATCCCTCTTTGGCCAATAATAGCTATTTGTTATCTTTGAATAGTGCTTATTTTGAACCTGATTCTATTTGTTTCAAAATTTGTGGAAAACATTCAAATTTATAGCAAAGCAGAAAGAGATTTACAGTGATTTCCCTACCCCTTAGATCCTACATTCTACTGCTTGTTTCGTCATGCATTCATCTCTGCCTCCTCTCTCCTTCCATCACTCTTTCAATGCGTTTCAAAGTAAGCTATGGGCATCAACATACTTTGCCCCAAATATTTCTGTGCATGTTTAAGTAGAGTTAAATGTCAGTAGTTTTCCTATGAGCTACAATTTATATCAAATAAAGTGTACAAATTTTAAATGTATATTCACTGTTTTCACAGATACATAGATCTATTTGATTCAATCCAATTTCAAATCTAGAATGATGCCATCCTCACTAGAAGCTTCCTCATTCCCTCATCCAGTTAGTTTCACCCCATCTCTGTGAAAGGTGACCACTCTTCTGGCCAGGGGCTGTATACAACTCATTCTTCACAATACTGAAAAAGAGAGCTACTCTGTTTTCTTCTTCTCATGGATAATGTAGGCATAAGAAGGAATACTAATTTGCAGAAAGACCTAGGAAGTGGTAGAGATGTGACCCCTAGCAGGGGTCACTTTTGAAATCACAAGTTAAATCCTGATTTCTCCAGGAGCTTGTGGTAAAAACAGAAAAGGTACGACATAAGATTGAACAGCAAGTAGAGACTTGCATTCTTGGGAAGGTATTCTTAGGGTAAGACACAGCTTTTACTTTTCAGTACTACATAAGACAGTATCTGATGTGCTTGACAAATGTCAAGATGGATGTACTAGGTGGAGGGTAGTATCACACAGGGGCAGCACATTAGTCTGTCCTTGGAGAGGGAAGACCTGACCGTTGTGTAGCATTGTATGAGGTTCTGCTTTGAAGTCCACAAATAATGTGTCACTTGAATTGATGTGAAGGAAAAGATAGCTACTTAATAGAGGCACTTTAAAAATTATTTTTGATATAGTAGGGTTTTAAATAGGTGTTCTACCACTGGAGTCACTCTCCTATTAACTAAAGTTTTTCAGTTTGTCTTGTTTACCCCCAAGCTGGCCTGGATTTAGGTCCTCCTGTTTACACTTCCCATATAGCTGGGATAATAAATGTGTGACAGCCTTGTTTATTTATTTATTTATTTTCAGTTGGTTAAGATGGGGCATGTGAACTTTTTTTTTGCTAGGGTGGTCTTGAGCCATGATCCACACACGCTTTGCCTCCCAGGTATGTAGGATTATACTGGTATGTCTTTTTTTTGGGGGGGGGGGGTAGGGGGGGTGTTTTGATGGTTGAACTCAGGGCTTGGGTGCTGTTCCTGAGCTTCTTTTGTCCAAGGTTAGCACTCTACCACTTGAGCCAGAGCGTCACTTCCAGCTTTTTCTGAATAGTTTATTGAGATAAGAGTCTCATGGACTTTTCTGCCTGAGGTGGCTTCAAACCATAATCCTCAGATCTCAGCCTTCTGAATAGCTAGGATTACAGGTGTGAGTCCAACTGGTATGTCTTGGGACAGTGGCTCATGCCTATAATCTTAGTGACTTTGAAGGTAGAGATCCAGGGATTGAAGTTTGAGGTCAGCTTGGGCAATAAAGTTCACAAGATTTCATCTCAACCAATTGCTGTGTGTGGTAGTACTTGCCTGTCACCTCCAGCGTACGTGGAAGGATCACAGACCAGGCCTGGGCCTAACAAGATCCTACCACAAAAACAAGGCAAAAAGGAGCTGGAGGCATGGCTCAAATGGTAGAGAGCTTGCCTTGGAATCGAAGCTCTGAGTTCAGTTTCCAGTACTGCTAGTGCTGGGAAGGTGGGATTGTAGAATGAAGAATTCTTAGGAATTAAATATTCCACATTTTGCCACATAAATCATAAGAATTTCCACACAATAAATAAGCAATAATTTCAAGTCTATAGTAACAAGCTAATATCTTTGAAGTGGCATTAGACCCTGCCTGTCTACCATGAAAATGTTTCTCCCAGGTAAAATTAAAGTAGATCATTACGTAAATGGGAGGCAAATTTATCTACTGTGGCTCATCAAAAAATGATAGGGTCCATCCTGGCATGAAAGTACACACCTGTAATTCAGAATTGAGGCTGTGGGCTCACTAGGAGTGCATGGTTATTAGCATGTGCAGAGGCCTTGGCTCAATCCATCTAGGAGAGAGAGAGAGAGAGAGAGGAGAGAGAAGAGAAAGAGAGAGGGAGAGAGAAAGAGAGAGAGGAGAGAAGAGAGAGGAGAGAGAAGAGAGAGAGGAGAGAGAGGGAAGAGAGAGGGAGAGAGATTCTGATTTTCTAGAAACTTTTGTGAACAGAGGAAATTAAACCTTGGTGATGTTGAATTGTGGGGTATTTCATCCAAGACTCCTACCAGTTCCTATTTTTGGCCATTTAAGTGTGCTGAAAAGGTAACTAGCAAGTCAGGTGAGCAGCTAAAATTAGTAGGGGAATTTAAATAAGAACAGATCCATTCAAATAAAGACAATAAAGTGGTTCATAATTGAATAATCATTTCTTTTCCTGCTATTTGAGTTACTGTCAGCAGACTTACTCTTTTCCTAAACCATTCACTCGCTTTTCCTTATTTCATGCCTCTCCCTGCCTCAGTGAGAAGCACTTTATCTACACTTAATTTTTGTATAATTTTTCTTGAATCTTATAAACATATTCCATCTCTAATGTTAAAACCAACTTAGCTTTTACACCTAGTATTCTCCATTGGTGTCTATCTTTAGATAGATACTTTTTCAATATTCTAATACTCAGATTATTATTAATTCTTAATGTATTCCTTACCTTCTATCTTGTCTAATCCTACCCTTTCTCATCAACCTGCTTGCCCAATGTGTTTCCTACATAATTTCTAATTGGCGTAGGTACAGTGAAAGCAGGCTAAAGGACAACAATGAAACTGCAAAGGCCACGGGAAGTATCAAGAATTAAAAAAAAAAAAAAAAGGCTGTAATGCATCCATGTATTGAGAGAACTACAAATACCTTACCTTGCAGTCATACATATACATACAATTCTATATTATCCATTCTTCCATAATTAAAAAATACCCAAGAGCTGGAAGTGTAACTTAGTGTTGAACTTATTTTAGCAATAAAATAAGAATGAAATTCCTTTGCATGGTATCTGCATAGCCATGACTTCAGGTTAACAGAAGTTCTGAAATTACTCATAGGAGCACAGGGCAAGCTGGGGTTTGTTTCTGTCTTAATTTCTCCAAGCATGGGTTTGGACTCAGGGCCTGAGCACTGTCCCTGGCTTCTTTTTGCTCAAGGATGGCACTTTACTACTTGAGCCACAGTGCCACTTGTGCCTTTTTCTATATAAGTGGGGCTGAGAAATCAAACCCAGGGCTTTCATGTAAGCACTCTACCACTAGGCCATATTCCCAGCCCCCCAATTTTTATACCTGTGAGTCCACTTGGGTATGAAATTAAAATCAGTCATTTGTGAATACTTCCAAGTTTTAATCCTGATTTTTTTTAAAATCTCATTACTTTTTAGACAGTAAAGATGAAAGAAATCTTAAAATGGGTTTATTTGTAATTTTTAAAAAAATATCTTAACGTATGACAAAGAGAAAAGATTATTTCCACAACTTCTTTACTCCTACATAATTCTAAAAATGATTGTTCATTATATGAAAGATGTGTGGAATGATGAACAGGATGTGTAACCAGCTTCTGTTAGCCTAATTTTGACACACATTTTTATTACTTGAAGTTTTATGACTATGGACTGTGAATTAAAGTTTTCAATATTTAAAGACCTTCTAGTTTTGTATAGTCCATTTAAATAAAAAATAGCTGTATGTGATCACTGAAATTTTAAATTAATTAAAAAATTACATACTCAATTCCTCAGTGGCATTATATGATGTCATTTTAGATTACTGTTTCTCAACATATGGTTTTAATCAAATTACCTAGAGTATTTTTTAAGTGTAAATTATTACCTTTGTGTGTGTGTGTGTGTGTGTGTGTGTGTGTGTGTGTGTGTTTCTGCTGGTTGTGAGGTTTGACCTCAGGGCCTAAGTACTATCCCTGAGCTTTGTGTTCAAAGCTAGCTTTCTACTACTCCACTTTCAGCTTTTTAGTACTTAATTGGAGGTAAGCGACTCATGGACATCTTGCTCTATCCTCAAATCTCACCTTCCTAAGTAGCTAGGATTATAGGCATAAGCAGCTGGCCCACAGCTAGAAATTTACATTTATAACTAGGACAGTGAAAGTTGAGGATCTCTATATATTATAAATAAATCTTTTTATGAAGTATGTAATAAAGGAACATTAACTATTTAGAGCAAAATAATGAAATATATTAAAGTTTGTGGGCTGTACCTACATTGGAACTTAAGAGAAAAATATACAGATTTTTCAATTTACTATTTGCTTACATTATACAGGGTGGATTTCACTGTTACATTTCCACACAGTTGCAATGTATTCCAATCAGTTTCACCCCTCTATTCCTCTCCAACTGTTTCTTTTATTATTACCTATTATTAGGAAATAATGGATTCATTCTGACATTTATATATATATATATATGTAACATTTTTTGTTGGATCTATATATATTTGCATATAACTTTACTTTGATAGCATTCACCCCCATTACTGTGCCCTGTTCTCCCTGGTCCTTTGCTTTTCCCAAATTGTCTTCTGCTTCTTTGTAAGTCTGTGTATGTTAATGTAGATTACATATATAAGAGAAAATGAGAAATTTGTTTTTCTGATCTGGCTTAGTAGAATGATCTGAAGTTCCATTCCTTTTCCTAAAAGCTACATTATTGTGTTGGTTTGGTTGATCCCTGAGTACTACTCACTTATATAAGCATAACTTTTTTTTTTATCCATTCATCCACTGAAGGGCACCTTGTTTTATAACTTGTTTATAGTGAATATTGCTGCCTTAAACATGAGCATATAGGTTTCTCTGCAGTAAGCTGAATTTGATGTTTTGAGGTTTGTACCCAGAAATTCTATATAGATGAATCACTCAGTACTTCAGTTGTTGTATGCTCTTGACAGTCATTTGTTTATTATTGACCTTTATCTTCTCTGGTTTTGGATTGAGGTTTTCTTTTTGAGATACAAGTATAAGTACTGTGGCTTTCTTTTGTATTATGTTTGGAATACAATTTTCCATCCTTTCAGTCTGTATGTATATTTGCAATTGAAGTGTGTTTCTTGGGACAGCAAACTGTTGGATCTTGTTTCTTTATTCAGGAAGTCTGTGTTTTTTTCTTGGTAAATTAAGACTATTTACATTTAGGTTTATTACTGAAAGATATATGCTAATTTCCCTCTATCTTGGAGGTTTGCTGGTTTACTAAGTAAATTATGTTTGGTTTTTCTTGCTATTTGTTATTCTAGAGATTCTTTCCTCACTTCTACTGATTTTATCTTTTTTCATGTTTTATGTGTACTATTCCATTAAAGCATCTTCTTAGATGCTGGCTTTGAATTGCTTTAGTTCATGTTTATCAAGGAAGGATTATATTTTTACTTCAAATTTAAAGGATGGTAGTCTTGGTTGTCGTTTTGTTCTAAGGTTCAAAATACCATCATTCTCTGTTCTCTTGGCCTTAAAGGTTTTTACTAAGAGGTCATGTATACTTTTGGTGAACTTGAGACTTATTTTTCATTATACATTTTATATTTTGCACTCTTGATACTTTATAGTAAGTGGAGAGGTTATTTTCTGGTCATGTCTACTTTGGGATATACTTGTCTCCTGTGCTTGGATAGCCTTTCCCTGGATTTGGGAAATTTTCTGCTATGCCTACCTTCATTCAATAGGTTTTCTTTGCCACTCACGTGTATCTTAGCTCCCTCTTTTATACCACAGACTTGTAGGCTTGTTATCTTATTGTGCCCCAGATAAAACTGAATGTGGGCTGAGTGCCCATGGCTACATTTGTTTGGCCTAGACTCAAAGTCATAATCTTTCTTCCCTCCTGCCTCCACCTCCCAAATAGCCAGGATGACTGGCTTGCACTACCCCCATGTAGCTTTTAGCAGCCTTCTCTTGAGGCTCAATCCTCAGTCCCCAGAGGAGAAACCAAAAGGTTTTAACACTAGCAAACCCAAAGGAAACTAGATACACAAATATAATATAAAAAAAAGACACCAAATACTATCACATAAACATAAAAAAGCAAGAGCAAAAGTCAGAGGCTGATAGCTCATACTTGTCATGCTAGCTACTTGGAAGGGTGGTATTGGGAGGAGGATGTTTCCAGATCTTTGGTGTATATATATACCTATACTACATTGTCTTGATTACTGTAACCTTATTTTTTTGTTTGCTTTTGGTATGGGGCATTAAACACAGGCCCTGAGGCATGGTAAAAACACGTTCTACCACTGAGCTATACTTCCAGGTTATAGTGAACTTTTTGCTCTAATTATTTTTTGTGCACTAAGTCTTGAACTTTTTTTTTTAAGAAAATCAAGCTTCTACTCTTCTCCTTTAGTACTGTAAATACAATAATCTTGAAATCAAAGCTTCACATATTAAATCATAAAATAACCCTTAAGGTGTACACGACAGATAAAGTTTCATTGTCACTGGTCACCAAGAAAGTCCAAATCAGCTTTGTGTTCTAAAACTTTCCATCAATAAGAAAAGCACCACTTTTCTAGATCTAGAGCTGTAGTGTAGAAACCAATTGAAAGGTCCAGAGTTAAAGGCATAGTTAAGGTAGAGTCATTTTGGGGACAGTTTCTAGAAGAACGATGTTTCAAACTGATTTAACACCATATAATTTTGTGATGAACCTTGAAAAAAAAAGAGCTAACCATATGGAACACTAATGAATGTAATGTCTATGTATATGTTTTGATATGGTATATAAATATCCATAAAGAATTGCAAATCTTTTTTACAACTAAAGATAATTTTAAAAAATAAAAACAAAATGACTAAATGTAGTAGTAAAAGTATGTTAAATTGGAAATAGTCTTTAAAAAAAGAAGACCCACATTTCATTTCCTTGTTTCTTCCACTATCAGTATGTTTAGAATAGTAGCCACCAATAGTGTTGGCTCAAATAACATTCTTTCATTAATTCTTCTGAACAGACTGGATTATGGCCAGAACTTGGAAAGATTGAGAATAAATTTTTAAAGCCACTACATACAGGACTTAATATGTCAAAAGCACATTATGAAGCAGAAATTAAAAATAGCCAAGAAAATAAGCAAGGTTGGTAATTTTATTTTCAAACAGTGCTAAAATATATTCAAATTTTATATTCAAAGTAAGATTATATATTTAATTTATACCAAATGAGTGACTATGACTGCTACCATTTTATTTAATATTAAAAATGATACTTAGAAGATCTGAAATAATGAAAGTGAATCAATAAATACTTAAACCAAATTGTAGTATATAGTTTCAAAGTATCAAGTTCTGATTAAGAATGGGGTGCACATACACATTATAAAAAAGAACCTTGGATTCAGATTTCAGAATTACTTTTATAAAGTCAACATTATATGTATGTACATGTTTATGTTTTTATAGGCATTATTTACTTGGAATTTTGTCTTTTAAAAAATATGGCTATTATTTCTAATTATGTATTAAAGAGAAACATTTTCTACACATACCAAAATAATGCTGTTTATCCAAAGAATTCACATGTTGCAGAATTATGGTATTTAATTTTGTTTATAGTTTGATTTAAATATTTCCTGAGTTGTTAAACAATATGATTCAATAATTTTTAAAAACTGACAAAAAATTTTAAAGTTAGTGAGTGAGGAACATAGCTTATAAAATCTAAATGAGAATCTGAGAGTTGTTTTAATGGTTAATGTGACATTGTTTTCTTCTACAGCAGTCCAGAAGTCTCAGAGTCTTTGTTCTGTAACTGTAAGTGGAGAAGAGATCCCTAATATGCCTCCTGAAATGCAGCTTAAGGTGATCTAAAGTTTTGTTTGTTTTTCTGCTACAACTAGCTTGAAGACTTTTATTTTATTTTAAAAGCAGTACTAACACTAACATAGTAGCATATGCCTGTAGGCCCAGCCCTTGGGAGGCTGAGGCAGGAGAATCACAAGTTTAAGGTCAGCTTGGATTACAAAATCAGATACTGTCTTGAAGTAAGTAGGCAACAGTGATAATTTTTTGTTGGTTTTGCAGGTCCTCCATTCAGCTCTTTTCACGTTTGATTTGATTGAAAGTGTTCTGGCTCGGGTAGAAGAACTTATTGAAATGAAAACAAAGTCTACCTCTCAAGATGTGGGGATAAAATAAAGGTTTACTTACTAAATAAAAACTACTAAAATACGGTATTTTCCATATGCCTTATTTAGTACTTTAACAACAAATTTCCTAAGAAAAGTATCTTGCTAGGAAAAATTCAGCTTTTCTCACTTGTCAGTTTCTATAATACCACCATATAGATCAGCAGTATCCTTTGGTCTTAAAAAGCTTTTGAAAATCCTATGGAAACTAGTAATTCTGTATTATAACTTCATAAATTATACTGAAATGCTTTATTCATAGACTTTTATGGTTATAAAAACTGGACATTTCTGTTTGTTGGTTACTGTGTAACATTTTAGAACTCTTTTAAGCAGGGGTGGGAAATGAAATCATTTGACACATAAGGGGACAGACACATAGGCTTTTTTTTGGTTGGCTGCTCATGGCCCTTCTGCCTGTATTGGTGATTTTCTATGGTCCTCAAAGATGCTATAAACATTCAAATGGCCCTTGGCAGAAAAAGGTTCTCCACTTCAGTTAGTGTCCTATTGTATATCACACTATTGTCCCATTACCACTTCTCTAGAAAGTTGCAATGTGCAAGTACCTGCAAAGGTTAGCTTTAGAATACTGGCTGACATTGTTGAGAACTATTACTGTTTCTTTAGTCTAGGAAACTAATTAGAAAATGCTTTATTTTTATTTTCTGATAAAATATGTGAATACCCAACGAATTTGTAGCATTAAGAAACTACATGAGGGGCTGGGGATATAGCCTAGTGGCGAGAGTGCCTGCCTCGGATACACGAGGCCCTAGGTTCGATTCCCCAGCACCACATATACAGAAAACGGCCAGAAGCGGCGCTGTGGCTCAAGTGGCAGAGTGCTAGCCTTGAGCGGGAAGAAGCCAGGGACAGTGCTCAGGCCCTGAGTCCAAGGCCCAGGACTGGCCAAAAAAAAAAAAGAAAGAAACTACATGAGTTTTATATGCGCGTACCAATTATTTTCTTTTCCCCTTTTTTATTTTTCTGTGTTGGGAAGTAGTGACCTCAGGCCTGTGCTAGGCAAGTGCTATCTTCCCTAGTTTCAGTACCAATTATTTTCTATTATTTTCTAAACATTAAAAGAATTACTGGACAAAACTCCTCAAATCAGTTGGTTGTACATATATTATTTAATATAAACATTTAAGCATATATTTAAACATAACTTACTACATATTTGAACAATAATAAAGAGGCTTAATTTAAATATTTTTCCCAAAAGAAAATGTTTATAATTGGGCTAATTGAATCACTAACAATTAGTTTGGGCTAACTGAATCACTACTCAGTTTTATCTTTTGAAGTGTTTTCCAAACAGGGCTTTGCTCTATGATGTAAGCTTTAGTTGTTATCATTCTATAGCAGATGGTGTCTATGTTTGGTTTAGAGGTAGTCTATAAGAAGATATAAATGTGGCATTACTTACCAAAACAACTTTTTTCAGAATCAGATAAAAAAAAAACCCACCCATCTTTATTCAGTAGATATCTTTGATATCTATATGCTAAAAAGTATGTATATACTATAGTATGAAGTATATACTATATACTATATATACTATAATATATACTATAGTATGAAACGCCTGATCTCTTATCTTCAAGGAATTTCGAACATGTAAGCCAAAAAGGTAGAATGGCATTATAAATGCTTTAACAGGGTATGTCCCAAGGGTAGAATAAAGAATACCTAACTCTTCCTAGGAGAGTTGGCGTGTCTGGGTACAAAGGAAGACAAACCTGAACAAAAGGTCAACAACTAATGAAGAACATTCCATAATATATCTACGCCCATACTGACTCATGACTGCAATCTGACCAATGTTTATACTTCAGAAATTGAAGGAAGAGGGACAGCACAATCATATAATTGGTGAAGGTTCTTTTGGTCACAAGTAAATTGATAGCTAAATTAAGAAGCCTTGAGAGACTTGAGTTCAGGCTTGGGAGAGTTACATGCATGAAACATAACTTCTCTGGAGTAAACAGAAACAGGATACTTGACAGTCCTGCTAAGCGGTTATACAACTTGAAGTAAGAAACAAATACACAACTGTGTATTTGTGTATGAATGCCCTTTTCCCCAGTGACTTACCTTAGCTATAGTGCACATAATATTAATAGCATTTACTGTGTTGTGTACTGGAAGCAACCGTAAGTTACTTCCCAGGAATCTGGAAGAAAAAAAAAACCTCATAAGTTATACGGATCATTTTTCTTTTAAATCAGTATAAAGAAGAGACTAACACCTTTATTTGTTTAGCTGTATGTTTAATCACTCATGCCCTGCGTGATGCTTTAGAGGATTTGAAATGTCTTTGGTGCTTAAATAACAAAATATTCACTTTCATTTGGTATTACAGACCCATCCTGACACACAGAATAACTATTTGGCTATATTTCATTAAATATAACAGCTTATAATGTTTATCTTCCAGCAAAATAAAAGGCATTTACCTAAAATAATTGACAACAGAAACAACATAGTATTTCATATGAAAAACAAGTCTATAGTGCTATTCTTCCATACCTCTGCTGAATCCTAAACATCAACTTCCATTCTTGAGGCCCATGGAGTGCAGCAGACAGAACCAAAAAACTATTTCGGTGAAGATTAATAAACTTCTCAATTTTGATTAGAAATATTTCTTCAGCTGACATAATGCATTCATTAGCATCCATCAATAGAAATGCAACTCCTAGGAAATGTGGATGTAACATAAAGTCATGTAAAGAAAATTTTGTTAACAAAGTCAATAAAAATATAATGAAAATGTATTCAGACCATAAACTCAAAGAGTTGAAATTACTATCATACTTCCTATATAAGTAAACAACTTATCTAGGCCTGTGAAGTATCTGTATCAAAGAACAACTTATTCTAAATATTTAAGGGAAACCCATTTTGGTCAGTCATTTTTTTCAGACTAAGGTACTGGCCCACATGTAAGTAATGTCTAACTTTAGTATCAAGACTATGGGTCTGTGTGTGTGTGTGTGTGTGTGTACACACGTACATGCATGTACCAGTACTGGGACTTGAACTCAGGGTCTGGGCACTGCCCCCAAGCTTTTTTGCACAAGGCTGGCCCTCTACCACTTCTGGCTGTTTGTTGGTTAACTGGAGATAGGAGTCTAATGGACTTTACTGCCCAGCCTGGCTTTGAACCATCATCCTCAGATCCCATCATCCTCAGATCCTATCATCCTAAGTAGCTAGTATTACAGGCATGAACCTGTATTTCTTTGAGCATATTTCTGGCTATAAAAACTGCTGAAAAATAATCTCTTCTTAGAAAGGAATTTTCCTCCTTTTTCTAGCTTCCTACACTTACGAAGTATACTCTTAGAAACAGACGTGGAATTTCAGGATATGTATTTGACCAGGGATTGTTTCTCAAAGATTTTTGTCTTGTTTAATACAACTTTTAGATCATTTTTATTTGTCATTTTAATTTCATATTTTATTTTCTGTATTCTAGATAAAATATCCTGGGTGTTCTTGTGTATTTTTAGCCTTGCAATGTTGCATTGGCCTCAATAAAGTGCTTTAATACTGTTAAAAATTAGCCTTTTGTATTAAGAATTTTTGAAAACCAACACTGATTTTTGAGAAAGGGTACTGCAAAAGGAACAGGTCAGAAAGAAGAGATGCACAGGGAGCCCTGTCAGGGAAGGGATATGGAGCTCCAGTGCCCTCTCTGGACCTACTTCTAGGCACTTCCATGTGATTAGCAACTCAGAAGCTCCTGTAGCCGTAAGTCTTCTATTATTTCTTGTTGGAGAAAACTTTCTCCCAGGGCATAGGAATTAATATTAATACCCTCAATGAGCAGATAATCAAGTGTGTAGCATTGGGTCCATCAGAATGGTCCTGAAAGGAAACTTGATTTCACTGTAGTGCTTTAAAATAGGTATGAGGGAGCTCAGCCTGGTGATTTGTGCCTGTAATCCCAGCTACAAGGTAGACAAAGATGCGAGGATCATAATTTGAGGCTAGTGTGGGGGAAAAACTTAGTGAAGCCTGGGCCTGGTGGTACACACCTGTAATCTCAGCTACGTGTGAGGCAGAGGTAGGAGGGTCAGAGTCTGAGACTGGCTCCAGGCAGAATGTGTGAAACTATCTGGAAAATAAAAGTGGGGAAGAGGAGGATAGCTGGAGATGTAGTACAAATAGTAGAGAAGTTTGCTCAACCACTGCAAGTCCCTGAATTCAAATCCCAGTATCACCAAAAAATAAAAGTTGTAGGAAAGACAAAACCTACGGAAAGTGGCTATGTGGTTATTTAATAACTGAATTAATTAAGGTAACATTTAACTTCATGCAGACAAACAGCATTTCTTCATATCATGGAAATAGTATTTGGTAGGCTTTTCAGAAGTATTAAGTAATATGTTCATATATACAAAGAGATCAAAATGTATAACTGATAACTCTCCCTAAAATATTCTTTATTCAAAAGGAGAATTGAGTTTGAGGCTGGACCACTTCCAGCAGGGAGCTATTAGATACACTTCTAACTGGAAACCTCGGGTACACTGCCCTCCTGATAAAATCTTTCACTCCCACCTGTATCATTTCTATTACTTTCCATGTGCCAGCCTTCTCCTATCTTAATCTAACAATTCCTGCCCATAACTTATGATTTTAAGTATAGTTTTATGACTTCAAGAACATTTGTCCCCATATAGTTTTACAATATTTGCTTATATTTTTCAGTAAACTCTCATACAAAACAAGAAAAAATTCCATATATTGTTTTGTATATAATTGTTGATTAATGATGTAACATTGTCCTCTGTTAATAAAGTTAAATAACAGTACTATTGTTAAAAGATAGTAACTTTGTCTATTTTCATCTTAGTTCCAAACAATTAGTTCTTTCTATATACTGCTAGATTCACTGGCTCAGTTCTATTTTAGTCATTCTAACCTAAAAAGGAATATATTCTGTAACTGGCCATAATGTACAGTTTTTGCAGCAGCAACAGCAAAATACATGTACTTTTCCTAAAAGACTACAGGCTGTAAGCTGTTCCATGGTTACTGAATTGCAGAAGTTATAATTTATGTGCACATACTTTATAAGAAACTACGACCAAGGTAGATGACAAATATACTGTACCAGAACGAGAAAATATAACTAATCCGTCTTCCACTGATTCTGAATACCGAACCTTGTAGCTTCGATTTTCTAGAGCAGTCGAGATCTCATAGCTCTTCAAAAGAATTTTCAGAAATACAAACTTAAGACATGCTTACAGTAATTTTTATGACAGTGAACAAAAAACAATATTTAATGGCTTATTTTTATAGCTACAGACTCATCAAAAGAAACAATCTTTGAGAAAACTATTTGAAAATAAAAAAGAGCAAGATATTCCTACTGATCGGAATTTGGAAATAAGTTCATGCACTTTAGTTTTGGTTGCTTAGGAAAAGGAATAACTTGATAGCATTAAAAAATTAAACTGAGAACCAGGGAAAATGAAAACTTTTTTTTGAAAAAAAAATACTACTTGACATAGTACTACTTGAGATAAATCAGTGTATAACTGGGAATGGGATGTGTTGTGTTGTGTTTCTTAGATGGCTGATAGAAACTACACAAAATGCTATGGACAGAGAATGCCACACAGGTAATAACCAATCTTCTAATTCGTTTGTTCACACTACATTTTAATATGCTTTTAAAAGGTAATCTAGAAAATGCAAATGAAGACATTATTACTGTTATCTTGTTTTAATACTAACCATTAAAAAAAGCCTCACTATTCTATCCAAGCAATTATATTAGTCAGGACACTAAAGTCTAAGTGGTTAATATTTCCTTATTAACAAAAACTCAATCTTGTTAAGTCTCCTTATAAATAAAATTTTCTTAAGTATTTTCTTATGTATTTTTTTCTGCAGAATAGATGTACGCACATAGTCTGAAAGCATGTATAAAAAAAGCAGGCCTCCTAAAGAGTATTTTGTGGTTCTTAATTCTAGCTAGGACTTTGAATACAGCTTATATCTTTTATGTAGTTGTACAATTATATGTAGCTTCCAGGATTAAGTAATTTAGGCCACCTTTTCTGCTGAAGGCAACTTGAAAACCTAGACAACCGAAACAAATCTGCTTGAATACATCAGAGAGCTAGTGTGATAGAAATTATAAGGCTAAGATCTATACAGAAATTCAAAGCTCTGACCAGAGAATTTAGGCCATTTCTTCCCTAAGGGTGCCTGCCAATTCAGGGAAAGGCAAAAGAGAGGCTGAACAGAGCTTTTGACAAAAGTAGAGCAGCTCTCACAGGGAATGCAGCCCTGCTTCAAACCATTTCAATCTCCCAAGCTGAACTAAGGTGATATGGAATTACTAGCACTCCTATGCCCCTGCCCCTTGCAGAAGCACTATTCAAGAAACCTTTCCCAATCAAGTCTTCTTAAGCAGGTCTGCTGAATTACAGAACAATGAAAATGACTTTTCTCCATTATCCATAACTAGGGCCATCAGACATTTTGTTAAAAAAATGTAGACAGGGGCTGGGAGTATGGCCTAGTGGCAAGAGTGCTTGCCTCGTATACATGAGGCCCTGGGTTTGATTCCTCAGCACCATATATACAGAAAATGGCCAGAAGTGGCGCTGTGGCTCAAGTGGCAGAGTGCTAGCCTTGAGCAAAAAAGAAGCCAGGGACAGTGCTCAGGCCCTGAGTTCATGGCCTAGGACTGGCCAAAAAAAAAAAAATATATGTGTGTGTGTGTGTATGTATATATACATACACACACACACACACACAACTGAGGGCTTGGACTGTCAATTTTAACAAATAAAAATATAGATTGCCCAGTTAAATTTGAATTGCAGATTTTTTAAATTTTATCCTATACAATATTTTAGACACATTAAAATTGTTCATCTGAAATTCAAACTTTATCTAGCAAATAGAGTATTAAGAGTATGATTCTATATATACACAAAGTAATTTTACTCATTCCTTAGGCAGAATGATCACATTATTTGTAAAGAAATGGATGAACCTAGAAAAAATCATTTTGAGTTAAAAAAAAAAAAAAGCCAGGCCCAGAAAGACAAAGGACATATGTTTTTCTCATATGTAGAAGTCAGGTCGAATTAAAAAGTGTACAAGTAAACATGGGATTGTATGCAAGTGTACACTGTAAGGTTTATTAAAGTAGGTAGCCAATGAATGAGAACATCACATGGTATTCAGGCAGGAAAGAAAAGTTTATTCCCAAACTGCTGGCCTGTGGCCAAGATGAGGCATGGCAGGAGAGAAGGGCTGAACCACCCCAAGGCCATGCCCTATCTAGGGTAGGGAGGTGTGGCAGTAACTGCCTCCAGGTGTGCCAGTTACCTAGGTAACGCAGGTACGGGCTCGAGACTTAAAGGGGCGGGGGGGGGGGGCATCTGTATGGTGCCCTCCCAGGGGTGGACCTTACATGTGCAAACTTATTAATAACTATGTATGGTATATGCAGAGTAACATTCAAGTGGTGTTAACTTCTTAGAACAACTAACTCACACTCAAAGTAAAAACCAGGAAGCTGATATTTGAGGTGTGTGGAGAAGGTATAAAGGGAGTAGGAATAGATGAATGAAGAGAAGAGGGGGGAGGATTCATTCCCAACATGAGGTGCAGGGATAGGTGAGAATGATGACGGGGTCATCAAGATTCACTGTACTCAAACTGACATGTTGAATCACAAACCTTTTGTACAACCAAAGATAATAAAAATATGATTAAAAAGTGTAATTCTCTGGGTGCCACACCTCTAATCCTAGCATCTCAGGAGGCTGAGATCTAAGAATTACAGTTTGAAGCCAGCCCAGGAAGGAAAGTCTGTATAACTCTTATCTCCAATTAATCATAGAAAAAGCTGGAAGTGATGCTGTAGCTCAAGTGGTAGAGTGCTAGCCCTGAGCACAAGAAGCTTAGGGACAGTGCCCAGGCTGAGTTTAAGCCCCAGGACCAGCAACAAAACAAAACAAAAACATGTGTAATTCACAGAATTACGACTTCTCTAAAGGAATATAACATTTTAACATTCAAATTATCTCTAAAATTTGAAATTCCAACACACAGTAAAAAAGAATAATGTGACATACAAAAAGAGACATTTGCAGTACATGGAAGAAAACCACCAGAAATAATAGACGATAGAAATAGGCCCATGGACATATACACATTGGAATTTTATGCCTCTATCAGAAAGAATGGCATTGCCCCATTTGTAAGGAAATGGAAGGACTTGGAAAAAATTATACTAAGTGAAGTGAGCCAGACCCAAAGAAACATGGACTCTATGGTCTCCCTCATAGGGAATAATTAGCACAGGTTTAGGCTAGTCACAGCAGAGGATCACAAGAGCCCAAAAGCTATACCCTTAGCTATACACAAAAGATGATGCTAAGTGAAATGAACTCCATGTTATGGAAATGACTGTTATATCACTGTTGTAATTACTTTCAACATGTGATGTGAAACCGTAGCTTCTATTATTGATGATCCTCTTGTATGCCCTTCCTGTGGTCGTGCCTTCACTATCGCTGTATCTTATCTGAGTACATTGGAAACCACGTATACAGATATTAGAACTAGGAAACTGTAAGGAAATAGCAAAATCAAGAGACACAGGGTAAAAAAAGACAAATGATTACAAAAGCAATACTTGCAAAACTGTTTAGTGTAAATCTACTGAACAACTCATGGGGGAAAGGGAAAGGGGGAGGGAGAGGGGGGAATGAGGGAGGAGGTAACAAACAGTACAAGAAATGTGCCTAAAGTATGAAACTGTAACCGCTCTGTGTATCAGTTTGACAATTTAAAAAAAGAAAAAAAATCAGGCCCATGGAAGATCCATATACATATATATGTATCTATCAGATACATAGATATGGTATCTGTGCTTACTCTGCTCAAGGAAATGAAAAACAAGGCTGAATATTTTAGCAAGGAACCAGAGACTTCAAAACGATGTAACAGATGTAAACGTCAGGAACACGTTCTAAAATTTGTGCCAGATCTTTAAGGTGCACAAATTATAACAAGCAAAGCAAAGCAAGGAGATAAAGGTGAGAAGAGCACAGGCAAAATAACAAGGAAAGGCATTCACACTTCTAAGTATGATTCTTGGTTGATGAGTATGGAGGCTGTAGTCAACTAACTTGGGAACGGTGTCAGGAATAAATACAAACAGAACAAGAAGTCCCATATATGCTATGCCAGTGAATTTCAATCACATCCTATTAGAGGATCCAACCAAAAGAATGATAAAAATAATAGAATAATAAACTCAGAAAGTATGAAATGGAGAGAAGTATAAGAATTGATTTATCCAAATAATCCAGGAGTCAGGGCTTGATTTTCCAAAATAAGTTCCTATGGAATATGAAAAGATATACCTTATTCAGATAAGACTAGAAACCACTGGATATTATTTTGTCTTCTTTGGAGGATTTACAATGCAATAGAGCATTTAAAAACAAAAAACAAAAAAAAACTTCAGCTGGGAATATGGCCTAGTGGCAAGAGTGCTTGCCTCATATACATGAAGCACTAGGTTTGATTCCCCAGCACCACATATATAGAAAACGGCCAGAAGTGGCACTGTGGCTCAAGTGGCAGAGTGCTAGCCTTGAGCAAAAAGAAGCCAAGGACAGTGCTCAGGCCCAGAGTCCAAGGCCCAGGACTGGCCAAAAGAAAAAAAAAACAACAAAAGAAACACTTCATCTATTCAAGCATACCAAATAAGATCCACATAATAATCGTTCCTACATATATAGTACCTACTAATTTCACTTAAAACTGAATAATTTAAAAATCTACTCATTCAAAAATATATAAATTTAAACTTAAAAAAGGGCATTTAATAGGGCTGAGATGTAGCTCAGTGGCAAAGTGCTTGCCTAACAAGCACAACATCTTGAGTTTGATCCCCAGTACCAAAAAAAGAAACACACACACACACACACACACACACACACACACACACACACACACGTTTTTTGTTTTTTTTTTTAAAGACATTTAGTAACAGAGCCAGTTTACTAGAAATTTGAAAGTATGGCAATATGAAAATTGTCACCATGGAAATGGTGAGTTTTGAGTTCAACTTAAATTTTTGCAAGTATTTACCTATTACATAGAGGTTAAATGTAACTTGATGAAAATATACTCTCAACAAAGAATAAAACCTAATAGCACAAACCACCAAAATCATTAAAAGACTACAAAGCACAATTTAACAGGAAAACTCTTTCCCTCTTTCATTGCAATGTTAGGGGTTGACCTAATCCCTCACACATGCTAGGCAGTTGAATGCCTTTGAATGCCAATGTGAATGCCTTTCCTCATTGTGCTATATCCCCAGCCTAGGAAATTTCCTTTATACCTTTAGGTATAAGTAATTTCCAAACTATGTAACTGCATCAGCACACAGGAATACAGGTGGAGAGAGAATGCAAAGGAAAATTACTTCACTCCTTCAAAAATACCATAGGAAGAGAAAACTATAAATAATGATATGAAAATATTATCAAAACAATTTTTTAAAAATAAGAAGAAAACCCCTAACAACCAACTAGTCTAATGGCAATGAGATTAGGTTACCTGGATTCTTTTTAGCATATAAAACAATATATGCAACTGAAAATGTTTCATACTTATTTCTGATTAAGACAAAAACTTCATAAAGCTTAAATAGTAACATAACACATCTTGCCAAAACTAGCAATTTTAGCTGCAAAATAAGCCTACACTCCCCACAAGCCTTAAGCCCAGTGTGAAATTTGGTGACACTGGCTGTGATGTAGAAGGCTAGCTTTAATGGGAAAAAAGGCACAATTTTATCATGCCCCTTAACTTAGGAAGCTATAGCAAAACATATTGAGAAAGGTGACAGTGGAGACTGAACTAGTGTGGGAGTTGGAAAATAAAGAACCAGTAAGGTTCTGAGTCTTGGCCCACACTGCCACAGGTAGAAGATGGTTACTAATGGACAGGGAGAAGGCTTGATGTGTTTAAGAGTAGGGAGCTTGGCAGTGAAGTAGACAGAAGTACTGTGCTACCTGAGAGGGACCTAGCACCAAGTACCACAGTGGAAACAAAGCACCTGTGCAATGGACAGAGTACTCCTGACTCTCAGCTATGTGTGTTAGCTGCCAGGGACAGAAAGAGCCCTGAGCTCACCCTCCTTCCCCAATAAATTACAACATTTCCACAGAAAACTGAGCTGCGAGGTGGGGTGTGAAGGCACTGAGCTCTGACTCTGAGACTTGTATTCCAGAGCTTACTGGCATTAAGCTCCACCAAAGGCCCTCTGAACCACATGATTTCCACAGCCTCCTCCCTCTACAGAAAGATGAACTTGGGTGAAGTGTGAAAGTACTGAAAACAACAGGTAAGATACTTTAGTTCCTCAGTTTTTCCTCTGTCGATGCAGCAGTCAGTGCTCTGCTAGCTCGGCTCTCTGACCCTCCAAAGTTTCAATACCTGCTGCTCCTAAGGAGAGAAACTAGAGGCTTGTGAAGTAAGTAGGAACTTTCCTGGCCCACAGGCTATGGAGTACAATAGCAGCTACCAATACACAAAGAAGTGAAACTTCTTTTTGTTTTCCAGAAGCAAACAACTAACCCATCTACAAGACATGTCAGTTAGTTTATCTTGATCTGAGCACTACTGGGGATCAAACCCTGTGCCCTGAGCACAGCAGTGAAGGCTAGGCTCCTGAGCCATAGCCACAGCCTAGCTGCGAGAAACAGCACCACAGGCCTGCAATGCCTAGCCTAAACATTGAGAATAGTTCAACTGGAGATTTAACTTGCAACCCAACCAAGGACTTGACCTCAGACATGCAAATCCCAAAGAAGAAACACAGGAAATGAAAAAACATAAAAATATGATTTCAAAGTAAACAACTCCACAGTATCAACCATGATAGTTGATAAACCCTCAGAAAAATAATTTTTAAAAGTTGTTGTAAGAATTATAAAATAAATGCTCAAATGAATGCCCAAATAAATTTCAAGAGAACACACACAAAGAGCTGAATGAGATCTAGGAGATAACAGATAGCACAAAAGAGAAATTCAACAAAGATAAAGATACGATGGAGAAAATAAAATTAAAATTCTACATATGAAGAGCTCAATAAGTCAAATAAAACTCAGCTGAAAGCCTCTATAGTAGAGTAGCGCAAATTGAAGGCTTGAGCCAGATGCTGGGAGCTCATGCCTGTAATCTTAGCTACACAGAAGGCTGAGACCTGAGGATCACAGTTCAAAGCCAGCCTAGGCAGGAAAAGTCTATGAGACCCTTAGCACCAAAACCAGAAATGAAGATAGATTATAGGAAGAGGTCCATAGAAGACACACACACACACACACACATACATACACACACACGTATCAGATCCATAGGTTTTGGTAGCTGTACTTATTCTGTTCAAGGATATACTAGAACAATTCAATTCAAGACAGGGCTGTGTATGGTTCAAGTAACACAATACTTGTGCACGGCACTAGGTTTAATTCCCACAATTGGAAGAGGCAACCTAAAGGGCTCTGTGAATAAACTAAAAGTCCCCAAACTTTGTGTCTGTGCCCTGTGATCTGAGCTATTCCCTACTGCAGTCCCTTTGCAATCTCTTTGAGCTCCAGGAAAGACCAAGTTCTGTGTGGAAAGCAAAACACCTCTTAAACAGGCAATGCCTGCTTTCTTCTTATCATCTTAAAGGCAGAAACAGAATACTCAAGAGAACATTTGCCATGAAACTTATTCCTGTCCATCCCAAAGATAAATGGTAACTTTTCCAGAACTACTCCAGGGACAAAAACAGAGACAGTCATCAACCAGGCACTCCTGTAGTTTGGGAATGTTTTAACTATGTACACCCTTCTCAATTTTAACCTGAGCCAATGTTTGTACCCCTGAAAAGGCTGAAGATTTACTGACATGGCTGCTTTGTAATAAGTTTCCTTTCTCTGCTCTTCACTGTATCTCTATATTTGGCACATGGGGGTGAGTTTTTGAACCTAGCTTGGGACTCCTGGACTTTGATCCTAGGATCTAAAAACCTAGCTTCACTATCACAAACCAAAACAAAAACCTCAAATAATATAGGATGTGCCCATGTTTTCCCATTTCTAGAATCTCTTAAAAGTTTTTATCAGGGGAGGCTTAAGAAAAAAAAGCTTAGAAAATTTCCAGATATAAAGAGGTATGATGCTGAATATAAATGCAAAAAGTTTGTAACTTAGCTTTAAAATACACTTACTTCCTGCTTCCTAAAACAGAATAAATAAGCTAAGAATCTTTAAAAATATTGCTCCACATTAAGATTGCTTTTAATGTTTTAATTAAGACCAATGGTCCAAATGCCCTTTACCTTAAGAGATGAGCTAATAATAACAGTGGTCGTCCAATTTCTTTCTTTTCTACTGCTGTCAGCCATCTTTGGACTGGCCCAGATCCTAGCGGTGTCACAATCTGAGAAAATTAAAAATAACATAGAGATATTTGTTTATGGGGAGGGGAATGGGAGGGGAAAACAGTGTGAAAACAGGGGAGCAGTGACATTGTCCAAAAAGAAATGTGCTCATTACCTTACTTACGTAACTATAACCCCATCACCTTTACAATAAAAAATAAATTTGTTTGATAAATAAGTGAATGAAAGAGAAATAAAACGGGATAATAGGTGCATTTTTAAGAAGTATGTGAACATCCAAGTCTCAAAATGGAAAAAAAAGTAACAATGGAGAAAACAATACAACTAAAGTACCATCAATTTCTTGTACCAATTCCTCAAGCCAGTTTCCACAGGATGATGGGATAAATGCCAGGTGACACTGCATAGTCAGTGAGTTGTAATAAAGGAAAGAAACAAGAGTGTAGGATACCAGCATTTTACAATGCTATTTGGCACGAATATCCTTGAACATAGTTGAGGGGTGGAGCCTGAATATCTGCAGTTCTAACAAGTACACAGCTGATACAGGCGAAGCAGGTCTGGGACTAGACTTGGCGAACCATATGCTAAGGGAAGGAAGAGCATTTTGGGGAACAAGAAGAAAGCGCTATATAACTGAAATTTGCTATGAAACTATGTAATAAGAAAAATTTAAGAAGTATTTGAAAAGAAAATAGGGTAAGAAGTTCACTAAGAACCTAGGGATATAAAACTGAATTTCACTTGCTCTAAATATGAATTTACTGATTACATTGAGACTGATCATGCTTCCACTTTTGCGAAAGGCTTGTGTCTTTTGCTCAAATGGCTAGTAGAATTTTTATTTTTTCTCACTTATTTGTAGGATTTCCTTCCTTCCTTTTTTCCTTCCTTCCCTTTTTTTCTTTGTGGCTTATGGGGCTTGAACTCAGGGGCTGGGTGCTGTCCTTGAGCTTTTTCACTCAAGACTCATCGTGCTCTACCACACTGAGCAACAGCGCCACTTGCAGTTTTCTGGTGGTTAATTGGAGATAAGAGTCTTACAGACTGTTCTGCCTGGGCCAGCTTTGAACCATGATCCTCAGATCTCAGCCTCCTGAGTAGCTTGGATTACAGGTGGGAGCCACTGACACCCGGCTTTGTTTGTAGGATTTCTTTGTATATCTTTATTCGATATTTTTAATTTGGTACTTTTCCCCAATTTGTGATTTATCTGTAATTTTTCCTTGGGGTAATTTTTGATGCATGTAAGTTATTATTTCCAACATAGTCAAATTTATCCATGTTCACAGGTTTTTCACAATAGTTCCAAACTGTAAACACTACAAATACTATTACTAAGAGGATAAACAAACTTGCACGATATATGCTTATTACTGATCACTGGTATATGCAAAGGGTGAGTTCTAAAAATTTGATGAGAAAGTCTCAACTCTGTTGAGACAGAATCAATGTTGTACGAGTCCATTTCTATGAAATGCAACTAATACACAGTGAAGTGGACTCAGCCCTGTGACTGCCTCTGGGGTAAGGAGCACTGATTGCTCCAGGCATGATAGAAATGTTCATATCTTTGTGTGCATGGGTGTTTGTGCATGTGAACATGTGTGTATGAATGTGCACGTGTATGCCAGTGCTGGGCCTTGAACTCTGTGCCTCCCATTCTCCCTTAGCTCTTTTAATCAAGGCTGGTGCTCTACTGCTTGAGCTGCTCCCACCCAACTTTTTGCTGAGTAGTTTGAGATAAGAGTCTCAGATTTTCCTGCCCAGGCTGGCTTTGGACTGTGCAAATTAATTTAATTAGAAGGTATCCTACAAATGACTGAAACAGAACTGTGAAAGCAGTCAAGGTCATTAGAATGAAGTAAGTCTGAAAAAAATAGCACTACCAAGAAGAAACTCAGGAAACAGTCTACATATATGTGATGTCAATTAAAAAAATCTTATTTAGGATGAAAACAAAGAATCTGTTTTTTTTGGGGGGGGGCTGGGGATATGGCCTAGTGGCAAGAGTGCTTGCCTTGTATACATGAGGCCCTGGGTTCGATTCCCCAGCACCACATATACAGAAAACGGCCAGAAGTGGCGCTGTGGCTCAAGTGGCAGAGTGCTAGCCTTGAGCAAGAATAAGCCAGGGACAGTGCTCAGGCCCTGAGTCCAAGCCCCAGGACTTGCCAAAAAATAAAAATAAAAATAATAAAAAAAGAATCTGTTTTGAAATTGTTGGCCAAACCTTACGCATGGCATAGCCTATAGATGTTTATATGCAATCTAGAAAATAAGTTAAGGTCCTTGTGAGTCTAAAAATAAAAGGCTAGGTCTACAAAAACTTTTTAAAAAATCTTATTTTAAAAAAACATATGTTTTCTTCAAAGCTCATTAAAAATCCTACCTTCTCCAAGTAACTGTTTCAGATCCCTTCAAACAAAATCAGATTTCTTAGAATTTCTTCCACTTCTCTTGAGCACTTAACATATTCTGTTCAACGTGGTTGTTTATGAACATATTTCATTTCACCTACCAAATCATAAACCTCTTTATGTCAACCAAGTTTATATATTCCATGTTACTTGGTTAAAAACTAGTTCAAATCAAAATGTAAAACAAAACAGATCCAAATGAAAGTTACTTTCAGTGAGAGCGAATATTTCCCAAGGCAGTGTCATACTTTTGAACAACTCTAATAATTAGAAAGTTCATCCTGCCCGGTTGAAACCAGCTGTTCTATAATTTCCTCATTTACTGCATGAATGAGTGAATGAGTAGCTCCATGAGAGCAGAGACACCTTCTGATTTACTCAGTTCAGCCTGGACATGGATATCAACACACACACACACACACACACACACACACACTAATTGGGTTGGCTGGGGGGAGAGGGAGGAATGTTTGTGTAGTTAAATGACAGGCCACCTGAAAATAACACATGTAAGTGCATAGTATGCAGAGACTAGCTAATTAGTTTTTTGTTTTTGTTTTTTTGCCAGTCCTGGGGCTTGGACTCAGGGCCTGAGCACTGTCCCTGGCTTTTTTTTGCTCAAGGGGGGCTCAAGGGGTGGGGGGGGGGGGGCTAGCACTCTACCTCTCGAGCCACAGCGCCACTTCTGGCCGTTTTCTGTATATGTGGTGCTGGGGAATTGAACCCAGGGCTTCATGTATACGACGTAAGCACTCTTTGCCACTGGGCCATATCCCCAGCCCCGAGACTAGCTAATTTGAACACCGGTTTGCATATATCTGCCTACATCAGTGACACATTCATTTAAAGCTTCACAGTCTTACACATTTCACAAACAACTGAAGAGAAGCTGAAATAC
This sequence comes from Perognathus longimembris pacificus, assembly GCF_023159225.1. Taxonomy (NCBI): domain Eukaryota; kingdom Metazoa; phylum Chordata; class Mammalia; order Rodentia; family Heteromyidae; genus Perognathus; species Perognathus longimembris. The sequence continues at coordinate 75,478,628 of NC_063167.1, read as the reverse complement.
TTCTGTACACTCTAAGTAAGACAGGTGGTTGGGGTCAAAGGTCAGAAGCTCCCCAAGCGTGTGCGACTTTGAGGATTAGGAAGGAATGCGGAAACAGGACTGGGCCAACATGGCTTCCTCCGCCGACTGAGCCCATACTTGCACTTGAGCAAATCGTCTACCCTCCAGCCGGCCTGCTGGCCTCTGTGGAAAAGGAAAAGTGGTCTTAAGGCCTGCTGGCCTCTGGCAGGGCTGAGGGCCTCAAAGGCGGGGCTTTTTGTTGCTTTGTTTTTCCTGAGCTCAGGGTGTTCTCAAATTCTCAGCAAGTTTAACCTTGCATTTAATCTTCAGTGAACCGCTTCCGTCTGCCAGTTGGGTGACTGACCCGCAATGGTCTTCACAGCTTTTCCTTGTCTGTTTGTTGTTTTACTTTTTAGGTAAAAAACAAAAATGAAAATAGTAAGATAAACATGTAGGGTGCACGACGGGCCCGACAGGCCGCAGTCCTGCCATCCCACCATGGAAAACCCGAGGGCCACCACTCCACATGGGATGGAAACCGCACGAGAACATTCCAGAGGGAACACAGACCTGGTCTTCACGTGCTCAGAGGCGGCTTGGCTGTGTCCAACCTTCCAGAAAGTTCCAGAGCTGTGGTCAGCGCGGCTGCAGGCGTTCTCCTAGGCTCTTGGAGCCGCGTACTTCTGCGCAGCTGCGGCTCCGCCCACTTCCTAAGGGCGCTACAGGGTTCCCCAGTGCCCCTGCAGCCAGTCACTTCTGCGCAGCTGCGGCTCCGCCCACTTCCTAAGGGCGCTACAGGGTTCCCCAGTGCCCCTGCAGCCAGTCACTTCTGCGCAGCTGCGGCTCCGCCCACTTCCTACGGGCTCTACGGAGTTTCCCAGTGCCCTTGCAGCCAGCCGCTTGGGCGCAGCTGCGGCTCGTCGCCCCACCCCCCATTTCCTCTAGAGCGCAAAGTTTGCACCAACACTTAAGTGTTAAGAAAAAAATAAATTAAAAAAGAAATCTACCTGTGGTTTGTGCTTGTAATCCTAGCTACTCAGAAGGCCGAGTCTGAGGATTGCTGTTGAAGCCTGCCCAGGCAGGAAAATCCATGAGACTCTTATCTCCAATTAGTCGCTTTCCCCCACCGCCCCCCACCCCCCAAAAGCTGGAAGTGGTGCTGTGGCTCAAGCGAGAGCAGTGTTAGCCGTGAGCAAAGTTCCTCAGGGACAGCGCCCAATCCCTGAGCTAAAGCCCAAAAACAAAAATTTTTTTAAAAAGAAATCTTAGATTAAATTGTCTAGGATTGATTTTTTATTAATTCTCTAAAAGTTTAGGCTTAGCTCTAGCAGAACAAAATCGAAGTAGCTTCCAGTTTATCCAAATTGTAAAAAAGTCTGAGGTTTTTCTTTCTTTCTTTTTTTTTGCAGTCCTAGGCCGTGAACTCAGGGCCTGAGCACTGTCCCTGGCTTCTTCTTGCTCAAGGCTAGCACTCTGCCACTTGAGCCACAGCGCCACTTCTGGCCATTTTCTGTATATGTGGTGCTGTGGAATCAAACCCAGGGCCTCATGTATACGAGGCAAGCACTCTTGCCACTAGGCCATATTCCCAGCCCTGAGGTTTTTCTTTTCTTTTTTTTTTTTGCCAGTCCTGGGGCTTGAACTCAGGGCCTGAGCACTGTCCCTGGCTTCTTTTTGCTCAAGGCTAGCACTCTGCCACTTGAGCCACACTGACACTTCCAGCTTTTTCTGTATATGTGGTGCTGAGGAATCGAACCCAGGGCTTCATGTTATATGAGGCAAGCACTTTTTCCAGTAGGCCATATTCCCATCCCAAGGTCTGAGGTTTTAATGTCTATAAATGTAAAATGAGTGGGGGTCTCTGTGTTAGCTTTGTATCATTCCATTGTTTTCAGAATTAACTGAAACTTAGTCACTAAGCACTGGTGTTCAGAATGATAAGAATTTTAAAGGAAAGAGTAAAGAAAACTGGTCTAGAGGCATGGTTTAAGTGGTAGAGCACCTGTCTCACAAGCACCAGGCCCTTGAGCTCACACCCTCAGAAAACAGGGATAGGGAGAGAGAAGGAGTGTGCTTTGGATGTCTCTAGATGTTGGTTTAGATGACTTAAGAACCCTGAAAAACTGTTGCTGTAATTGATGCATAACATACTGCTCTTATTGGTGTGTTTGTGTGTATGTATTTGTGTTTGGAAACCTTAGTTGTGCTGGCAACTTTGTACAAACCTATTCCAGTTTACTGTGTTGAGTTGGCATTGTACAGAAATTAATTGCCATGGTGGTCTAGAAACATTAAACTTAGTTTTTCCTCCTTTGGTCAAGGGTAATGTAATAACCTGTGGTGGGGGGGGGAAGAAGCCCCGCCCCATTTTGTCACCATTGCCACGCCCTACTGCGGAGCCTAAAAGGGGATCCCACCCCACGTTGAGGGGACTGGAACCACCACCCCCAGACTGCAGGCGGCTGGGGGACATAAGAGGGCGGGATTTCCGGTAGAAAAGAGAAGAGGCGCAGAGAAAGCAAGGCACCAGGAGGTACCTCGTGGAGCTGAGCAGTGCCTGGGTTCTTCTCAGGCCTGAGGGGAGCCTGGGCCTGCGGATAGGAGAGGCCGAGCCGGGGCCTGCAGATGGAGGAGGCCCGAGCCCCAGGCCTGCAGACGGAGGAGGCCCGGGCCCCGGGGCTGCGGACAGGGGAGGCCTGAGTTCCGGGCCTGCAGAGAATGGAGGCCGCAGCGGCCTAGCTCTGGGCTGGAAGAGAGGAGAGGCCTTCAGAGCCTTGCAAGGCCTGCTGAGAGCCAGAGGCCCGAGGAGAGCAGACCGAGAGGAGCACGCAGAACTGAGCCGAGAAGAGCCTGAGGCCTGCTGGGGAGTCCGGAGCCTGAGGCCTGTGGGAAAGTCCGAAGCCTGGTGCCTGTTGAAGCCAGTGCAGACACAAAAAACTGAGGCCTGTGGAGAGCGGAGTCCCTTAGAGAGGGGAGAGGCCTATGAAGAACAGAGGCCGGTGGAGAACAAGAGGCCTGCAGAGAGTCCTGTGGACTAGAGAAGCCTGTGGAAAGGAAGAATAGAGAGAAACTTGCCCCCCCAGAGGCTGCAACCACTCCGAGTTCTGGGGTAGCCCGGGGGAGGGCAGTTGCAAACTGACTAATAAAACTCATTTGTCACCTTTAACAGTGCTTAGTGGATTTTTCTCGCTCCCCAGAATACAACAGGTAATACAGCATATTACATATGTAAGATCTTAACTATGTGGGCGGATTATAGAAACTAAAGGACTCTGTAAATGATGAAAAAATGACTGAGTACTGAGGTGGGTTGGATACTTTTTACATTGCCACAGGATCTTGCTTAGAAGGCCTTCATGTCTGACAGCAGGATGAAAGCAAAGAGGTAGAGATGTTCAAGATGAAGAAAAGGAGATAGATAGGTTCCCTCTATGAAATGACTGATAGAGCAGAGCCATCGGTCCTGGAATGAAACTGCAAATGCAAAGTAAGGTCTCAATTTTACTGAGAACTTTGTACTTTGGCAGTAACGTGATTTAATTAATCACCACAAATTCTGTAAGGTATATGCTTTTCTAATTTTAAAAGTGAGAAAACCGAGGCTTAGAGGAATTTTAAGTTATTTGGCTAGGATAACAGCATGTGAAGAAAAAAAAGCTGGATTCAGAACTAATTTTATCAGATGTCTAGGCTATGCTTCTACTTCTGCAAGCTCCTCCACATATGGACCCATGTATAAGATTTGGAACATAAAATACATCACAAAATTTACTTAACAGAAAGCTACAGTCAATGGAGATATTAATTGATTGCCTTTTTTTCTTTAGTTTAACCTTCATCCATCCAATCAACAAATATTGTGCAGCAAAAAGAGCCCAGTGTCTGAAGTCAAACAGTCTGGCTTCATATCCTGACAATAGTATTTACATATTAGCTTTGTGTCTGCAAGCAAGTACAACTTTTCAAGTTTTCTTAACAATTGGGTCAGCTTACAAATGGCTGTGTATACTTTTTAGAACAATGTTGAGGATATAATAGTATATTTACCTGCAATTATTTTTGTTCAAATGGGCTCTTGTGGTAATTCTACATCAGCCCAGTGTGTTCATTCTCTCATATTTCTTGACAGCCATTTCATATGCTGTGAATGATTATGTCCTCCCTGAATTCATATATTAAAACCCAATGTGATAGTATTAGGAAGAACTGGGCTCTTTGGGAGGTGTAAGGCCAAAAGGGAGGGGCCGCGCATGACAGAGATTAGTGCCCTTATAAAGAAAGCCTAAGGGAGCTTGTTCACTGTTGGGGGAGTAGACCTGACTCCATCTTGATTAGGAAAACATGGTAGCAAATGTTGGGAGTAGAGCTGACTCCATCTTGATTAGGGAAACATGGTAGCAATTGTTCAAATGAAGTTAAATATTAGGTCAACCTGAAGCAAAATTCTGCTTCTGTAAATGGTTTGCTTAACTTGCTGCTTTCTCTACCCTACATCAACTACCTACATCTGTGCTATGCTTTTACCTTTATAAACCCCCAGCTCAAGGACTGTTAGAGATTGCAGTTTCAGCTCCCAAGTCTGTGCTGTGTCCCTGGCCGATGAGTTCACTTCCCTGGCTGGTGAGCTCGTTTTGCTTCCCCAATAAATCCATCTTTTTGCTTGAGACTGTCTCTGGTGGTGCATTCTAGAGGGACATGGGATCTTCTCCCTGGAGCCCCGTAATATTCGCCATTTTTACCATGTGATGGCACAATAAATGGTGTCATCTGTGAGGGGATTCAGACTCTGAATCCTCTCTATTTTTGAGAGGGTTTGCTGTGTAGCTCAGGCTAACTTCAAAATTTCAGTCCTTCTTTAGCCTCCCCAGTACTGGGATTACAGGAAGCTGTGAACCACCACACCCTACTTGAACATCTTAATCTTGAAGTTTTCTTTTCTGGCTATGTTTATGCTTTTAATGATGTCATCCTCATTCATTCCCTGGTTTTTCTCCTAAACCTTCACACTGGTATAACCAATAGTTTATTCAGTATTCCATTAGTGGACATATCAAATCTTGAATAAAATTAAAATTCAAAGTACCCAAACCTGTACCTTCCATCATCTTCTCTATTAATTTTTTCCTGTTGCTAACATTAGATACTTTGCCTCTTTCACATACTCTAATCTTTGGGGAAATTTTGTTGTTGTCTGTAACAACAACATTGTACATTGTAACTTTCACAATGTATCCACAGTGAAGACCCTCCTCCCCCAACTGCCATCAGCTCTCAATTAGCAATTAGCCTCCTAACATGTCTCCATGCTTATACCTTGCATCCCTGTAACTTTCACAATGTATCCACAGTGCAGCCCTCCCTGGTCTGAACCACCATCACTCAATTAGTAATTAGCACTCTAATAAGTCTCCCTGTTTATACCTTGCATCCAGAAGTCCTTTCCCAACATAAAGCCAAGGTAATAAGGGGAAAACAGATCAGATCATGTCTGTCCTTTACTTAAAACCCTGTAATGGCTCTCAGCTCACAGAATTAAAGCTAAAGCCCTCATGATGACCTGTAGAGCTCTCCCTGACCCAGTTCCCTTATCACCTCTGCCTCTTCTAGTATTGTCTCCCATTCTCCTTGCAGCAGCTACACTAGCCATTTGCCCTGCTTCTCACACCTGCCAGGCCTGCTCCTGCCTCATAGGTTTGTGCCCACTTTTCTGTTTGAGGAGCTTTTTCTCCCAGATAGCTTCTAGCTTACTGTCTCTCCTTCAAATCTGTTCAACTGTCAAGTTTTTGTTGTTGCTGCTGCGGCTGGTGATGGTGGTGGAGCTTGACCTTAGGGCCTGGGCCCTGTCCCTGAGTTTTTGTACTCAAGGCTAGCGCTCTACCAGTTTAAGTCACAGCTCCACTTCTGCTTTCTGGTGACTAATTGGAGATAGGAATCTCACAGACTTTCCTACCTGGGCTGGCTTCAAATGGAGATCCTCAGATCTCAGCCTCCTGAGTAGCTAGGATTACAAGTGTGAGCCACCAGCACCTGGCTAAACAACTGTCACCTTTTAAATAAAGCTCAGCATGACTTACCTACAATTGAGACCATGCAAAATTGCTATTAGCCCAATTTTGTTTTATAATAGCACTTGTTACTTTGTATTATACTATGTAATTCACATATTTTTATTCTTTCATTTCTCATCAGAAAGTAAAGTCTTCCAGAACATGAGTTTTTGCTTTCTTGGTTTGATGACAGATCTCCCAACACTTAGAATGTTGGATGGCATTATAAATCACTAGTAAATATAGAAATACTCAAGTATCATTCATCTTCTACACAAAGTACCTTTCAGTTTATTTCTTAGCAATAACATATCTGACTTCATTGAATGTGAATAACTGTAAGATGCCTATTACCAGTGGGGGCTTTTATTTTTTTATTAAAATTCTTAGCCTTATTACTTTTAGGTTTCAACTATTTATTTCCAGCTTCAGTATTCTGGGTCCAGGCTAATTAGTCTCTCTGACAAGTATTTGCTAGGAATAAATGTTTAAATAGCTAGCACTACTAACAAGTTTTGATCAGGCATGCTTGTGTATTACTACAATCCATTTGTTACTGGCACAAACAAGGCTCTTTGAAGTTATGCTTTTAAAGATACCTACATGATTCAGTCCCAAATATATTTAAATTGAATACAAAAATATATTTGGCAATTCTGGAATAGCTCAACTCCCCAATTCACTACTCCCTAAAATTTCTAGACAGAAAATATGTTTTCTTCACATTCCTGCTTAGAGTCAGAACATCCCTAATTTAGCAGCTGTGAGAAAGCTATAATGAAAAATTAATTCCATACATTATTGATTCTTGGACTGAAAATGTATACTTCAACTTGAAAGCACAGAATCAATACTATATATACATATTTCATAAACCTTGCAATGCCATATTTCCACATTACCTTTAGAATGACAAGCTGTTAGGAGACCCTACAAGGAACAGCTTCATGTTTTTGTGAGACACCTGTAATTCACAAGCAGCAGCAAATCCTCTAATGTACTTAGTGCTTTGACTGCTTTGATAGATCTATGATAATGAACATACTTCAGTATTTTTTTCCTTTTAGTCAATAGCAAACATTAGACAAGCATTTTCTTTTGAGGAAACACTGAATGTTCTTTTTGTGTTGTGCATCCTCCTTGATGTTTTCCACCTACACATAACCTACCAAAGGAAACACACACACACACGAATAATGGAACTGTAGAGGAAACCTGATGAAAACAATTGTTTTCCAAATCAAACCTCTTCTGTTTTCTTCCATATAGAAAGCTGGCACAGTACTTCTCAGCTCCAATGTATATGTGTCAGTCAGCTTTCTGTTTCTTTAACAAACTATTTGAAATAATCAATTTCTAAGAAGGAAATGCTTATTTTTGGCAAACAGTGTTAGTTTACATTTGCTTGATGCTGCTACTTTGCACCTGCAGAAGCACAATACTTCATGATGGGAGTGATGGTACAGAAGGCCTCTTTGTCTCCTCATGGCCAGCAGAAGGAGGAAGAGACAATGCCCAGGGTCCCAATAGGCACATCTCCACCACCTAAGTTCTTTCTACTAGGCATCAACCCTAAGAGAGACTGAGAACTCAGCTCAACATTTGGGTTTTGCCACTTCCGGCTTTTTTCTATATATGTGGTGCTGGGGAATCGAACCCAGGGCTTCATGTATACGAGGCAAGCATTCTTGCTACTAGGCCATATTCCCAGCCCAAGTTTTATAATTTTATCTTTATTAAATTGATGATTAATTGATTATTAAAATGACTATCATGCACTGTATTTTTGATCATTTCTATTTCTTGCTTTGGTAGTTTTGTATTCTTCAGCAAGTTTAAAAATTGTTAGGTTTCAGCCAGGTGCTGATGGCGCATGCCTGTAATTCTAGCTACTCAATAGGCTGAGATATGAGGATCATGATTCAAAGTCAGCCTCGGTAGGAAAGTCTATGAGACTCTTATCTTCAATAAACTACCAGAAAACCCAGGAATGAAGCTGTGGCTCAAGTGGTAGAACACTAGCCTTGAGCAAAAAAGAAACTCAGTCCCTGAGTTCAAGCCCCTGGACTTACACAAAATAAATAAAATAAAGTTAAAAAAAAGTTAGCTTTCTACTGATTGAGATATGAGGTACTTCAGTATTAAGATATATATCATTGTCATCATTCTTATACTATTCCTAATTTGCTTCCCTTTTTTCCCCCTTATTATAAAGATTTTAGTATGTAAATGACTCAAAGAAAGATTCTATATACACTTTGACTTTTCACTTTGGGTTAACAGTCAACCAAAATTAATCAAGATGTAATTATATTAGCAGCTAAAATAAAGAGAACTGTAAAAGAAAAGCTATTTTCGTAGAGAAATGAAGCATCACTCCCCCAGATGACTCAGGTAGCAGTCATATCTTTCAAAAAAAGCCCCACAAAACAAAACAGTACTGTGCCTTGGAGAAATGGAATAAACTTTTATCCTAGGAATTCTTACAAAGGCAGCCTTTTCCTTCGTGGAGTAGTTGGAGACCTAAGAACCTATTGGTTGAATGTGCATTTCTAAGAATAATTTTTAGCATCCTTTCATGTCAGCATCATGTTCAAATAAATGTGAAGGTGACCAGTAACATTTTAAGAACAGTGAGGAAATGAGCAGAACGGTGATGGGCTTTCTTCCTGTTATGAAGGAAGTTAAGATGAAACACACCCGCTGAGGGTGCTGCCTGTGTCATGCCAACAATGTCACAGCCGTAAATGTAAATTGCTTCAGGCATTTGTGCCTCATGTGATGACAGCCCAAACAGTTTTCATTTCCTCCTCACCAATTTTTAGATTTCCTTATCTTGTTGACAATGAAAAGCGTGACTATCCCACACACTCATCTTGGATTGAATTTTAATCTACCCAGAAATTTACCTTGATTTTGACAAGTCAAAGTCGAAATGAATTCCAGGCTACTTTTGTGACTTGACCAGTTGTTGGGGTTTTTTGCCCCTCCCGGCTCGGACTCTTACTTCTTCCTTTCCACTCTCCCTTTCACACCCTCTCCCCTAGTCATTCGACCTGCAAATAAGCTAGAGTGGAACGGAGGAGATAGCTCCGACCTGACGCGCACGTGATATGCCGCAGATATGTGCTCGCCTCCTTACGCTAGAAGTCTGGCGAACATATGCAACGGGGCCGGCTTCTTAGAGCGAACTGACTTTATTAAGAGAAGGACAAGGGGACATGATTCCGAGGGAGGGGTTTGGCCAGGATGTCGATAGGCTGAAAGGTATCACCTGACCCCCAAGGGCTAACGTCACTCGAGCACGCCGAACCAGGGCAGGTTGGTAGGCTCCGGGCTGGCTAGAAGGTTGGGGGCTGTTTGCTCAACCAGTTTCTCTGGATTCCGATCCAGAGGGGGTAGCAGGGCCGCATTCCCCAGGGCTGGGGGAGGTGCATCAAGCCCCTTCCATCAAGGGGAAAGATGGACCCCAACAACCAGTATTTTAAATTTGTATAGTAGCTTAAATTTCATAGGAATCAGTTTTCTACTTTAGTATATTTCAGTTGGTTAGCTCTATCTTTGATGAGCTCCAATAACTTACTTTATAATGTTAGCAAAACTTCCAACTTGCTCTCATTTATAATAGCTAAGTCATAAAAATTAGTGTATGTTCATTTAGTTATATAAAATATTCTCATATGAAAGTTATCATGACTTACTAAACCCATTCCTATTTTCAAAAAGGCTTTTATGATTTTTTTTCTAATATTTCTTTTTTTCTCCTAGTATTTTTTTTAAGCGTTATTTTTATTAATTAAATTTTGTTGACAAGGTGTTGTGCAAAAGGGGTACAGTTGCATAATAAGGCAGTGAGTACATTTCTTGTGATATCTTACACCCTCGTTTTTCTAGATAAGGTAGGCATATATACAATATCCAGTGTACCAAAATCATATACAGTAACCACGTAGGGTATGCCAAAGGAAATTCACCTAGAACTTTAAATGTAACGTCAACAATAGAATCCTCCTGTGTCCTTCTCTTGGAGTTGTTTTTGCTTATCCTCGTCTTATATGATCATGTGTACATAGCTGTTAAGCTATTGCAATCCACTGATAGGTCTGTTTTAGACCTTTTTATGTTTAGTAGTTGTTTGGTTTTAGATACATAATGTAAGGTCGCTGACCTAAACATGTGGAAATACCATTTGAAAAGAAGTTTGTTGTTTTGCAGACCTGGTCTCTACTGTGCCCCCCCCCCCCCCATCCTAATAGTCATTTATCAAGGAGGCCATGCCCCTTTGTATTCTGTGTTCTAGACTTGTCTTGCTCAACGTTAATTGTTCAAATTCTGACCATTTCCCTGAGAATACCAGTATTTTATCATTTCTAATCGCTAGGTAGTATTCCATTGTGTATAGGTACCACATTTTTTTGGATCCATTCATCTGTAGAGGGGCATCTGGGTTGTTTCCATATTTTGGCTATTGTGAATTTTGCAGTGATAAACATGGATGTGCAGATGTCTTTATGATATCCTGAGACCTGTTGTTCAGGATAGATGCCTAGGAGTGGTATGGTTGGATCATAGGGTATGTCTATGCTGAGCTTTTTGAGGAACTTCCATACTGTTCTCCAAAGTGGTTGTACTAATTTGCACTCCCACCAACAGTTTCTTCTAGTACTTTATTCACCAGACTGGCTAAACAACTTTTCAATGTTCACTGACCGAATTTTAATTTTTGTTAAACAGAAAATATTTCCCCCTCCCAATTTAGTTTTTAAGCCTTTTTATGAATTTATTTGGGCATATCTTAGTTCTATATTTTCAATATACTTCTGATGTCATTGTTGTAAATTGATACTTGGTATCTAATGAGATATTTTTCTCCTTTGGCCTGTCCAAATACATATGGGTATGCTGTATGAATAGTCTCTTCACCTACATTCTTTAAATAAACTGCCATGTATTAATATTTTAGCACATTGCTGGATCATTTTGGAATTTTGCCATGAGAGGTATTATTAATAATACCTCATAAGAGGTATTATTTTATAATTCTCTCTTCAATGCTAACTTTAGTCAGACTTTAGTTGATCACATCATGATAGATCACTTCTTAAATTTCCTGTGATGGCTTTTCTTCTAAATGACTTAGCTCGTTAGTACTGTTAATTCCTTTGCTTCTTTGAGACAGGTTCTTACTATGTTGTCCAGGTTGGCCTTAAACTCCTGAGCTAAGCTGTTCACTTACCTTAGCCTTTCAACTAGCTAGACTACCAGTATGTACCTGCTACTATGTCCAGCTAACACAGTTTTGAAAAGTAGGTCTCATATACTTTCAGTTTCTTCCAAGATTAACAATCTATGTAGATTCTCTGTGTTCCTCTAGAACTCATTTACTTCATCTAGGTTTTCAACTATGTTTGTGATTGTGTAAAAGCCACTTCACTATATTAACTTCTGTTAAATCCTCATTAATGTTGTCTATCTGTGCTTTTTGTTTGTTTGTTCCACTAGGACAGTGGGTAAGTTATTTTGGTGCTAGGAACCAGCTCTTGGATTTACTGTTTCTATCCCTCTCCCTCCCCCATTTTAAATTAATGTCTACAATTATCTATATTAATTCCTTTCTTTTGACTAAATATAATGCCATTCTTGAATGTGTTTGTTTTCTAGAATTAACTTTAAATCAGAAAGCTATAAGAAGATACTTCTTGGTTAAAGGTAAATCTTCTGACATTTTTGATTTAGCAGAGAAATCTGAGTAAAGAACGCTTCGTGAATTGGAAAATTCTCAGAATCAGAAAATGTTTAGCCAGTTCTACTCTGCAAGAGCAGATATTATTTATAGAGAGGAACAGAAAATATAGATTTAACTTGATTGGTTACAGCTCTACCTTAGCCATGTGTGGATATGGTCTGATCATTTGGCAAACTGAGATTGGCTGAAGCCTGGCTGCTAGTTGTTGGCTGTAACTCAGCTGTTCATTACACTCCAAAGTTACGTTTTTAGTTTCTGCACACAAAGTTAGATTGTAGTTCCTTATCTAGGAACACGGTGTTGATACAGTTTCAGGCCGCTGAACTTCTTATTTAACAAAATATATTGTTCATATTTTTGAGAGCTGTACAGATCCAAAAAGGAAAGTTTTATTAGGGTACTAGTTATCTTCCTCCCTTAATCATGTGATTATTTAAGCAAAGATACATTTCAATTGCTACTTTCAAAATAAGCTCTTTTACCAGGCTAAATTGAGCTTGAAATACATAGAGAAGAGGAAGCAAGTAAACCTCAGTACCTTTTTTAAAAAATATATTTTTTATTTTTGCCAGTCCTGGAGCTTGAACTCAGGGCCTGAGCACTGTCCCTAGCTTCTTTTTGCTCAAGGCTAGCATTCTACCACTTGAGCCACAGCGCCACTTCCAGCTTTTTCTGCATTTCTTTTTTGTGCTGAGGAACTGAACCCAAGGCTTCATGCATGCTAGGCAAGCACTCTACCACTAGGCCACATTCCCAGCCCCCCTCAGTACCTTTTCTATGAAAGTCATTTAAGGAAAAATGTTATGTCTTTGTATGATATGTTTTTCCTGACATGTTCTTGGTATAGAAATTCAATGTTGTAATCGATTGAGATAATATCTGTATAAAAATATAGAATCAGAGTAGAACTGAAGTGCTCAGGTTAGAGTGAAAATACTTAACATTGGCTAAATTTACAAATAATTAAGCAACTATTGTGTGCAAGATGAATCATGGGCACTAATTTGTTTGATATGATAGAAATACACATGCTTTATATCTAGCCATGCAAAATTCAAAATAGCCTTGTTATCAGAATTTATAATATAAAAAGAATATAAATGACAAAAGAGAATAATTTGTAGATAGATAATCCTAATTCCAAAATTGGCTCTGTCTAATAATTTCTTGTAAGACCTAAGTCCTTATCTTGACCCTCTACACCCCAAAGAATTGGTAAGAGATGGAATGATCATGTGAAAAGATCCTGGCTGGTAGGTTTCTGAATTTTGAGAGACATTGTATTGTAAATCTTGGAAGTCTCAACTGCATCTCAAATATGTCATGCATAAACTGAAATTTTTCTTTTCTAACCAGGAGCAGACTTCTAACTTTTACCTGTTAGAATTCAAGCATTCTTAACAATCCTACATGTTATGTGTTTGCCTAGCTTAAAAATCATATGATCTTTAAATTCATCATACTTTAGTCTGCTGAATTTTTCCAGCTTTATCTTCCACTGCTAGTCTTTTACATATTCGTGTTTTGGTTATAGCCCAAACCTGAAGTTCTTTGAAAGGCCCTATATTAGTTAGCATTTTTGTGCTTTATCTTACCTCTCCTGTCTCAGTGGGTTTGTGTGTATGTGTGTGTTGGGGTTGGGGGGTCCTGCTATGTTGCCCAGGTTCGTCTTTACTCTTAAGCTCAAGTGACTCATCTCAGCCTCCAAAGCAGCTGGAACAAGCAAGCTATTAAGCCCAGCTTCTTTCCTTCCCCTCTCTTTTCTTGTCTCCTTTCCCTTCTTCCTTTTCCTTCCTACATTTCTACATTTTTCTATCCCTTCATGTCCTTTCCTTTCCCTCCCCTTCTCTTCCTTCCTGAGACAGAGGGTCTTACTGTCTGGCTCAGGCTGGCTTCAAACTGAAGTTAAGGCTGGCTGTGAACTTTGCTCAGCCTCCTGGAATTATAGGTATGTATGCAACACCATAACACTATGCCTAGCTTCTTCCCTGGCTTCTTCTGGCTCATGGCTAGCACTCTGCCACTTGAGCCACAGTGCCACTTCTGGCCATTTTCTATATATGTGGTGCTGGGGAATCAAACCCAGGGCTTCATGTATATGAAGCAAACACTTTTTTTTTTTTTTTGGGCCAGTCCTGGGGCTTGGACTCAGGGCCTGAGCACTGTCCCTGGCTTATTCTTGCTCAAGGCTAGCACTCTGCCACTTGAGCCACAGCGCCACTTCTGTCCATTTTCTGTATATGTGGTGCTGGGGAATCGAACCCAGGGCCTCATGTATACAAGGCAAGCACTCTTGCCACTAGGCCATATTCTCAGCCCCTTTCCTCTTTTTTGATTGTCCTGGATTCATTGATTCCCTCAGCATCATGGATACAGGGATTATAGGCATGAACCACCACACTTAGCTCTCCTGACTCTTTTTTATTTTTTTATGGTCTTTGATTCATATGGTCTAATTCCAACCCAATGTAGTTTATAAAAACTACCAATTGACAAAAAAATAAATAAGATCTTAATTTTGAAATCCACTAGACTAGTCAAGCTATATGCCTTAATTGACATCTCAAACATCATTTGAAACTGTGAACCACTACTATTTACTTCAAAACAACATACTATTTTTCTGTGTCATATAGAGAGCATGAAAATACTGTTTCATTAAAATGTAAAAATAATCTATAATTACCACTTAATCGTAACTACCATTAACATTTTTTTACATAATTCTTTCAAGTGAGCTACAGATTCAATACAATACCTATCAAAATTTCAATGAAAATTTTCATAGAAGTAGAAAAAAATCCTCAAAATTTTAAGGAATCACAAAAAACCATGAATAGCCAAAGTAATCTTAAGCAATAAGAACAAAGAAGGAAGTATCTATCACACTGCTTGATCTCATTGCAATTCAAGAGCAATAAAAACAGCATGGTACTAGCATAAAAACAGAATTTCAAGTAGTATAAAAACAGAAACTGGAACAGAATAGAGGCCAGAAATAAGTCTACATATTTCTAGTCAATAACTGCCTCAAAGTTGTCAGGAATACAGAGTGTGGATAAGACAGTCTCTTGAAAATGATGCTGGAAAAACTGGCTATCCACATGCAGAAGAATAAAATTAGGCCCTACATCATTTCATTCACAAAAATTAATTAAAAATGGATTAAAGTCTTTAAGATCTAGAGAAACTACTTGAAGAAAATGTAGTGGCAAAACTTGCTGACATTGAACTGGGCAATAGTTTTTTTTTTTTTTTTTTTAAATATGACTACAAGAGTAGACACCAAAACCTAAAATAGAAAATTGCATTTGACTGCAAAGATGCTGCATAGTGAATGAAACTATCAACAGAGTGAAGAGAAGCCTATAGAATGGGAGGAATTATTTGCAAATCCTACACCTGATAAGGGAGTCAGGAGAAGATGTTGAAGCAAGCCCAGGTGAGTGGGATGCAGCTGGGAGAGAGGAGCACTGCACTATGTTTAGGAAGGCCCCTGGCAACTTATCCATTTGGGTTCAGTCCTGGAGTGGAATTCTGAGAGAGGCTGGTTGGATGCAATGCCCTCTCTTATAGCAACAGGCTACACTGTTATATGGGAAGTTGATCTCAAGATACAGAGAAGCCACATTTTGAGAGGTTGAATCAGGAATCTATCAAAAAGCCGTTGTCTGCCAGCAGACACATGTTCCCCCCAAACTTGCTGCCTCCAATGCACTTAATACTGTTAGGAAACTGTGCCATGAGGCACAGAGTAGAAAATGAAAGAGTAGAAAATGATCTGAACAAACCAAATAAACTCTAATGGAGAGAGGAAGAGGGACAACATGGTGACCTGAGGAAGGTCAGGAGGCAGTGGTGCAATGATGTAGAGGTTGGAGGGGTCATGGTTAGGGGGAAGGGTCACAGGGAACTGGAGAGTTTGGAATCTCACCTGTCCATAGTACAGGTCTGGCAGGTCCAGGAACCTATTGTCCAAGTTCTGTCCCATCTGCTTCTAGGAATTCAGACCCCCTATCACTGTGGTTGGGGGGTGGGGAAGTGGAATTCTACTCTAGAGTCCCCATCATCCCCCAAGATGTTAAGATGGCACCACTTAGACCCAGTTTCCATATTTCGACACTAGAGGTGTGAGAGAAGCAGTGGCTAGGAAGTAGATCCAGAGCTGGATCCAGGTGGGAGGAGAACAGACATACTACCAGAACCAGAAACTTTTCAGGAAGGACTGGGAGGGCTGTGGAACTGGGAAAGTCTGGCATCTGGATGATGAACACATTGGAGGCAATTTTTTTTTTTTGCCAGTCCTGGGCTTGAACTCGGGGCCTAGACACTCTCCCTGAGCTCTTCAGCTCAAGGCTAGCACTCTACCACGTGAGCCACAGTGCCACTTCATTTTCTGGTGGTTAATTGGAGATAAGAGTGCCAAAGACTTTCCTACCTGGGCTGGCTTTGAACCACAATCCTCAGATCTCAGCCTCCTGAGTAGCTAGGATTACAGGCGTGAGCCACCAGCACCTGGCTCAAAGTCAGGGTCCTGAATATTCATTAGTGGCTGGGGATATGGCCTAGTGGCAAGAGTGCTTGCCTCCTATACATGAGGCCCTGGGTTCAATTCCCCAGCACCACATATACAGAAAATGGCCAGAAGTGGCGCTGTGGCTCAAGTGGCAGAGTGCTAGCCTTGAGCAAAAAAAGAAGCCAGGGACAGTGCTCAGGCCCTGAGTCCAAGCCCCAGGACTGGCCACAAAAAAAAAGCTGAATATTCATTAGCACAGCTGTGAGCTGCCTCCCACGTGGGCAGGGAGATGGGAAAGGGCTGCAGGAATGGCTCCTGTGACTCCACTGATTCTGCCTGAATCACAAGGAGCTGGTCACCCCTCATTTTCTCTCATATTTCTCTGACCAGTGGAATACAATAACTGAGGCCATGCTCACATTCCAGTTGCCTCGTGGCACTGGCGTTCCCCTCTACTGGCTCACACCACTACCAGAAGCTGAGGGTGGTGGAGGTGCTGCCCCCTTGGTGACTGAGTGAATAGAGGTGATTTTGGAGACACAGTATGAAGTGGTGAGATCAGAAAGCCTATGAATGTGACCGCCTCTCTCCCAAATTCACCATCCTAGCTTTGGGATGTCTAAGCAAATAAGACAAAATAAATTAGCTGCAGCAAGAAACTACTTCAAGAATTCCTGTGGAGGAATTGTCCTGGTGGGCCCACCAAAGCCAATAAAAAGAGGAACATTAAAAAAGGCAGTAACCCCAAGACAAACATTGCTGGAGACTGGAAACCAAACGCTGACCCTGGGCCTTCCAGTGTGTCCTTCCCCATCAGTGTGCTTTTATCTAGTAAATCTCCACCCCAAGATAGTAACCAAGTACAAAATGTAATGGAGGAGTGGGCACAGCAGGAGAGAGAGCCAGAGAACATGAAGGAGTTAATGACAAAATTCAGGTTGGAGAGAGACAACTTCATAAAGGACTTGAAGGTACAGCAGCTCTTGGAGCAGATGAGCCAACTGAGAGAAGAGAGAGAGCAAGGGGTGAGGCAGGTTTTTGAGCTAGAGACCAACCTGGTGTTAATGAGAAAGCAGATGGCAGAGCTGCCCTCCCTGCAGGGGCCTGCAGGGCCCTCTGATGAGCTGCAGTTGTAGGCCGAGGCCTACCAGCTGCAGAACAAGCTATAGAACTTGAAGAACAACTCTATATTCAAATGCAGGAAAACAGAGTCTCAGTCTCCAGAACGTAGAGCAGCAGGAGCGGCTGTGGTTACTAGAGTGGCAAGCTGAGGTATGGAATCGCCATGATCAGGATTGGCACAAGATCCTTGAGACAATGGAAAAAGGACATGAGACCATGAGATGTACATTCAAAGATCAGCTGCCCACGTGCAGGATGCCTCCTGTAGGTTGGGTGGTGAGAGGGAAGAGCTTGCCAGCTTCCTGCATCAGAGCGGCAGGTGAAGAAACATCTGCAGGGCTGGGAATATGGCCTAGTGGCAAGAGTGCTTGACTCCTACACATGAAGCTCTTGGTTCGATTCCCCAGCACCACATATATGGAAAACGGCCAGAAGGGGCGCTGTGGCTCAGGTGGCAGAGTGCTAGCCTTGAGCGGGAAGAAGACAGGGACAGTGCTCAAGCCCAGGACTGGCAAAAAAAAAAAAAAAAAGAAAAAAAAGAAACATCTGCAGAAGCTGGACCAGCAAGAGAAGTTAGGAGAATGGCAGGAGATGGTTGACTTAAAGAGGCAAGAGGCCCAGAATCTGCAGGAGTTGCATGACCAATACCTGGTCCAGCTGCAAGAGTTGAGTCAGCTGAACAGTACCTGGCCTCCAATAGGCAGGCAGCTAACCTCAGAGAAGGAGGCCCTACAGCAGCAGGTGCAGAGCAAGTTGGAAGACCAAACAGTACCTCAAAAGTTACAGGACAGGGGCTGGGGATATAGCCTAGTGGCAAGAGTGCCTGCCTCGGATACACGAGGCCCTAGGTTCGATTCCCCAGCACCACATATACAGAAAACGGCCAGAAGCGGCTCTGTGGCTCAAGTGGCGGAGTGCTAGCCTTGAGCGGGAAGAAGCCAGGGACAGTGCTCAGGCCCTGAGTCCAAGGCCCACGACTGGCCAAAAAAAAAAAAAAAAGTTACAGGACACACTGATATGTTGGGAAGTAACAAGACAGGAGAATGAGCAGCCATGGGCCCGGTTGAGCTTCCTAGCTTTTCCTACAGGAGATGGAATGAGCAAAGAGGAAGAAAAGGGTGGAGACGCCTTCACCTGATGTGTTGTCACAGAGGACGTAGACAACCCACAAACCATGTGGATTTTTCACTTAGAAGCACTTATCTGTTGCTGAATTTAAGAAGGTAAAGTTCAGCCAGCAGCTGCAGGAGCAGGAGGCCTGCTGCGGTACCTGACCAACCTGGGAGACCTGGGCGGGAACTCCCGTGCGCTTGCTCCGGGTCCGGCTGGGTCGGTTGACCTCTCCATCTCGTTCCTCTGGCTGGCTCCGGTGGGCTCTGCACCACTTCTCCAGGAAGCCGGGTTCAGCTTTCCACTCTGCTTCACACCCCTCCTCTCTCCTCCTCCTGCTCTTCTCTTCTTCCTTAAACAGTCTTCTTTGTTCATTTTCCTGTTGTCTAAAGCTTAGTGTGAGATTGCCCCATCTTTTTGGGGATACCCTTACCTCGGAACCCGCTTGGCTTGGCTTGGCTCTACGAATTTCACTTTTAGTGTGAGATTGCCCCATCTCTTCGGGGATACCCTTACCTCGGGTAGTCTAAAGCTTAAACCTACGCTTCCTCGTGTCCCTGTTCGGGCGCCAATTGTCGGGGGGTTTAGCCCCCCCCACCCCCCCCGCACTCCCCCACACTCCCCCGACCTGCGGGAGAGACGGGGAAGGATGAGCCAAGCAAGGAAAGGGGCGGCAGACTGCCCACACCCAGCCCTCCCTCACCGGAGGACAATCAGACGCCTGGAGTCAAGTCGGTGCAAGATCTCGTTTATTGGGGAAGTACATGCCACTAATATAAGGCACAGGAGCCAATCAGGTCTAAGATCGGCAGGAAGGGGAGGCATGGGCTGTCCATCAAGGGCGGGAGAGCCAGGGCGTCACAGCCCACAGAACCGCCTCTGGGTTATAACCAAAGACACTTGTAGCAGCTGCGCGTTGTTGTTAGGTGCTGCCATCTTAGCCACACGTGGCCCCAAGACTGAGAAACAGGCGGGGCCAGCTAGTTGACTTCCAGGTGTGCCCCACAAGCCAGCAGCTGCAGGAGCAGCAGGCCTGCTGCGGTACCTGACCAACCTGAGAGCCCAGTGCCAGATAAAGCTGGATCCCCTAGTCCCCTTCCCCAAGAGCTGTGTCTGGGGAGGGGAAGCAGGACATCTGGGCGGCCAAGAAGATGAAAGCCTGCCTCACCCATTACCCATTGGACAAGGTAGACTCAAGTGGAGGAACTCCAACTTCAGTGCATTGTCAGACCACATAACCACCACCGGAGTCCATAGTTTTCTATAAAAAACAGAAATCCTGCCAGGCACTGGTGATTCACTCCTGTAACCCTAGCTTCTCAAGGAGGCTGAGATCTGAGGATCACAGTTCAAAGCCAGCCAGGGCAGGAAAGTCGGTGAAACTCTTATCTCCAATTAACTACCAGAAAACCGGAAGTGGCGCTGTGGCTCAGGTTTAGCCTTGAGTAAAGGGAGCCCAGGGACAGTGTCCAGGCCCAGAGTTCAAGCCCCAGGACCAACAAAAACAAAACACCACCACAAAAACCAGAAATCCTGGATGAGCTGTATCAGGAGAAAGATGAGTGTGTCAGCCAGGAGAAGAGGGAGGAGCTGCAGGAGCTTGTTGCTCCTGGCAAGTGAAGGTACAGAGTGCTACGACCAGATCCCGGCAGCTGCCGAGGCCACCTCAAACCTCTCAGGCCCCATAAACATGAAGTTTTGGAGAAGTGGCAAGCCACTTCTGAAGAGGTGAAGCTTCTTGGATACAATGTGGAGGTTGCCCCAAGAGAGGCTGGAGAACCCTGGTCCCTCGAGGACCCCACTACAGAGCAGATTGTGCCACTGCACCCGGATATCCAGCACCTGCTCTCAAGCTGCAGAGCTCGCAGGCATGGGCAATGAATGACCTCTGCTTCCTATTGTTCCACAGCACTGAGGCAAATGATGAGTTGGAGGTAATTATTGCCTGAAGACCTGGAAGTTTTCACCGGAAGTGGGCTCCTATGCTCTGAAACGTACTTTTGGGGCATGAGAGCCAGGTCGCATTTTCAGGCCTAATTATAAAGGAGTAGGGTGCGGGGCTAACTGTAGGCCAGATAAGAGCAAGAGGCTGCTGCCAGGTGGCCCAAACTCTAGAGACATCGAACAGTCCACTGGATGCCTGGGAAAGGTCCTTGGTGAGAACTACTATAGAGTAAATTCTTTACAAAGAAAGATGGGAGCAATGGCATAGTATTAATATTTTACAGAATAGTAACTAATTCATGCATAACTTAATAATACTGCCTTTTCTCAATTTCATGGCATAGTTGGACATATTAAACTATAACATAGCATTATTTTAATTTTATAACATTGTCTTACTTTTGATATACTTTTATATTAGTTATATTAATATTTCATACATATTATGTTGGCATATTCATAGTACAGTCACTTGCATTTTCGAAAATGTATTGAACTCCATATCAGCAACGGTGAATTTTCTTGTATGGTGAAATGCCACAATGAGGATTTTGAGATGAGAAAATAATAACTGTGGAAAACAAGACAACATGCTGAAAGTGTGGAAAAGAAGGAAAAAGCTGTAAGCAGAACAACTGAAGGTGTGCTGCAACTGATGAACACACACCAAATAGGACAGAAATGTAACTCACAAACAAGAATTACCAAGCCTCTAGAGGATATTACATATCTCCATTTTTCAGTAAAACATACTACAATGATGTATATTGGGTATTATTTGTTAAATAAGATAAAATGTTAAAATAAAAGAGAATTAAAACAGGGAAAAGATTTTAATAGACAGTTCTTCACAGAAAACAAGCAAATGGCCAAGAGTGCTAGGAATCTTGCTCAGTTAGAGAACTTGCTTAAGCATATAGAAGGCCTTGGATTTAATCCCTGATAATACACACACACACACACACACACACACACACACACACACACTGTGCACACAAAAAAGTATCTAAGCATGACTATTATCAGGGAAATGCAAATAAAAGCCATAATGAGGTAGCAACTCACTTTTATCCTTTTACAAGGATAAAAGACAAGCTAATATTACTGTATAAGTAAGTTTGCTGAGAATTATTTTAAATACTTTTACACACGCAGAAAACATTGGGACAACACACACTATTTGGGTATTTTTTTCGTTTCTGTTGGTCATGGGGCTTGAACTCAGGGCCTGTGTGCTATCTCTGAGCTTTTTCACTCAAGGACAGTATGCTTCCATTTAGAGCCATGGTGCCATTTCCAGTTTTCTGGTGGCTAACTGGAGATATCTCATGGATTTTCCTGCTCAGGCTGGCTTCAAACCATGATCATCAGATCTCAGCTTCCTGGGTAGCTAGGATTACAGGCATGAAACACTGGTGCCTGGTGTGTGTGTGTGTGTGTGTGTGTGTGTTTTCTTATAAGCATTTTTCTTGTTATTAAGCAGATTTTGAAGCAATTTTAATTGTTGCATAGTAAATTATATAGATGGGCCAAAACTTATTTAGCTTTCCTTCTACTATTGGCATTTAGCTACTTCTCTATTTTCATTACTACAATAAACATTTTTGTAGACAAATTCCTAAGATGATCAAGTTGATTAATTTTGATAGGGTCTTGCTACACAGCCCAGGCTGGCCTTAAAGTTGTGACTGCCCTGCCTCAGGATTTCATGCTTGGACCATCACCCCCTCCTTGAGATTCTGCTTTTGTTGGTAGTGTGGGGTTTTGCCTCAGGGCTTCGTGCTTGCTGAGCAGGCACTCAACACTTGACATATGCACATACCAGCCCCATTTTACTTTAGTTCTCAGGGCTTCATGGTTTTGCTGGGTCCTGGCCTTGGATCATCATCTTCCTCTCTCTCCTGCGCGGCTACCATCATTATGGGGCAAACCACCACAACAAACTTCTTGATACAAAGACTTGATTTTTTCCCCCCAGACTAGCCATGAACCATTATCCTCTTGAGTTCTGCCTCCCTAGTAGCTGAGATTATATGTATGAACCCCACAGCTAGCCCCAAGATGATCCTTATTCCTTAATGGTAGCTTTCCAAAGGGAAGAATGACTAAAGATATAAAGTCACATTCTCAATATAGGATTGCCTAACTGATTACTGGAAAGATAACTTGTACTCCCAGTGCAACATATGAAGATCCTAAATTTTGCTATTAACATTTTTTACTCCTATATCGATCCTTGTGGATTTCATAGGTCAAAGCAGAATCTTGTGCTCTAATTGACCCCTCTTTGATTAGCAGCAAGATTACACACTCATCACTCCCTTTTCATCACTTTGGCCTCCTATTTCTGAATACTCCTTCAAGGGTGCTTATGTTTTCCTTTCTTGACTACTAAATGGTATTTTCGTCCTCAGACCTTTGAATGTCCCACAGACATTTCAAACTCAGTATGTCCTCAATTAAACTCATATTCACTCCTACACTTCTTTCAATTTTTGGGTGATGACATCATCAACCACCCAGAAACTCTAGTCAGACACTTGCATCTTCTAAAATGAGTCCCTTCTCTTGTTGCTACATCTATTCACTATGTTTCTCCAATTCCACCTTCTAGATTTATTAATGCATTAAAATTTTTTCTTACATGTCTTCCCTTCCCACTAGAAATTGACCAGTTTGGAGGCCAGGAATAAAATCTTATTTATCTTCACATTTCATACAGTGCCTTCTTTTCTTGGGATGAATGAGCTAATGACTATTTCTTAGCTAGGTATGGTGTTGCGTATCTGTAATTTCAGCCCTGGGGATGCTGAGGAAGGAGAATTATGAGTTCAAGTCCAGTCTAAGCTGTACAGAAAAACCTTGCCTAAAAAACAAAAACAAAACAAAAACACCATCATCATCATCACCAACAAAACTATTTTTGGGATGAGTGAGTGCTCCTTGCACAAAACTTCTAGTTTAAAAGGGCATAAAACTTAAAACAAATTAGTACCCAATGCTATTGTAATTATTTTAGAACAAATGATTGTACATTAATAACTAATATTCAATATATAGATTCGACTGATCATATTTACCCATTGTCCATAATTGATTATTGAAAATCGTGCTAATTAAAGAACACTTCCTGTAATTCTAGCTACTCAGAAGGACAGTGATCATGGTTCAAAGCCTGCCCTGGCCAGCCCTGGCAGGAAAATCTGTGACATTCTTATCTCCACTTAACTAACAAACCTCAGGAAGGGGAGCTGTGGCTCAAGTGATAGAGCACTAGCCTTGAGGAAAAAACTCAGAGACAGCGCACAAGCCTGCCTGGGTTCAAGCTTTAGGACTAGTGTGTGCACAAACATGCAAAAACTTCTTCTCTCTGACATATTTTACTGGAATTATGAGTTAATTATACAGCTCTTAGAGAGGCTGACACATAAAATCCTCTTATCCTAAAGGGCAGCCACCAATATCAAAGGTGTAAGTATTCACTTCCTACTAGCCTTTTGTAGAAAAGATTATCTCTTTCTACCAAAATTACAGGCTAAAAGACAATTTTACTAAGAAAATAATAAAGTATATATGTATGTAGGCAAGGCCTTGCTGTATAGCCCAAGCTGTAAAACACAATCAAAATTAACTCAGTTTCCTTAATTGCCTCATGTACCCATTTTCAAGTTAATATCTGATAACAGCTTATTGCCGGCAGAGTTCTAAAACATTGCTAGCATGAAATCCAAAATGGAGAATGGTTAACTATAAGTCTAATGATGTAGATAATTTTCCCAGTGCTTGTCAACAAGTTCAAATGCCTCTTTCTGGATATAATCTAAGAGAACTAAAGGACATCTTATTGGTGTCTTACTGGTCTTGTTTTTATCAGGAACACGGTTGAAAAATGGGGTTCATTTACTTCACAATTCCCTGAGTCTAAACAGTTGAGAAAGCTGATGTTTTCTTCCAAGGCTCAGCTGTCAGCCTAACCCACCCCAATAGGAGTCTGAATGTTATTTCACAGATTCTATATAATCTGACACAAGCACAGTAGGTTCTTTATTGTTAAATTATTATGGTACCATATGCAAAGCTAAAAGTAAAGGGACTGATCTATTTGTACATTCACATTTCCAATTCTTGAATAATAAACAAGAACAAAGGATCAGGTAGGAAAGGAAAACCGAAGCCAGGGCTTCCTTACAAGTCTTCTAATTTCTCTAATAATTATACAAAACGTGCTCAAAATTTCAGAAAAACTTTTTCCTACATGTAATATCTTACTAATAAATAAGTGTTTACCTCAATAAATTAGAAAGACATCAGTAATATTGAGATAATCTATTTTGGCTAATTATAATTTGGATATAATATAGGCATCAAAAATAAAGGGGTGGTATAGTTTAAATTTTTCCAAAATGTTAAGACTTTTAGTGCTGAGTTTCCAGTTCTAGAATTGTCCATTCCCCTTGTGGGGAACAGTCTTCAGAGGAAAAACTAGCCATGGTGATACTTGCTGAGGAAGTATCAAGTGGAGATGTTAGTTCACTCCATTTGTTCAAAGTGTCAACATGTGCTATACCCTGAGGTTTAGAGTTGTCTCGTGCTAAAAGGAGGGTCTGACTGATTAAATACTGTGCTAGATTTAGGTCTTCAGGAAGAGAGTTTGTAATATTTAAGTTTGAATCCTGTTCAGACAGCAGTTGCTTTAGTAGTGTCCAGTCTTGCTTTGCAAAGTGTTGGTCATCTTCTAAATCCACAGATGCAACAACATGTGTTTCTGTTTCCATTTTCTGCTCAAATGCTTCTGTTACATCCATTTCATATATTGGAGAGAGGGTTTTTGAAGGCCGGAGGTCACACATGCAGGTTTGGGCCAGTGTGTCACAATCATCTATGTCTCCTGTAATAATTCATAATACTATACAATGTAAAAATTGCGCATGTTGGTACCAGTCAGTTCTGTAGAATAATATTAACACAATATAACAGTGACAGCCCTCCAAAAAAACACCAAATGGGAAAAATAACATTTATACAAAATTGACAAATTTTTGAGGCATTTATTTTTCTATGTTAAAAATTCAAAAGTAATATTTAGCAGCAAAATCAACATAGGTAGCTAACAATAATTCTTCATACTTGAATTTGGAAACTTATGATACAGAAAATAACAAATAATTTAAACATAAACATAGAAAGTACACATATATCTAATTCACTACAATAGAAACTTAAGGAGAAAAAAAAAGACAGGTTTTTGTTGGTGACTTTTAAAATAACTCAGTTCCAAAAGAGAGAATAAATACATTTTATCTAAAGGCTTACTGGTCTATTTTCACATGCAAAGGAGGATGCAAGCAAGGACAAACAAACAAAAAAGTACAACTTTTAAAGCTATCCTATTCTTATGATTTTGCTGAACAGGGATTACTGATCAATATTTTCCTTAGTTATGATATACAAATAGTTCTGTCAGCCATTATTGCATGTTTTAAATGTGGGTCATTAGTCTGAGTTATTGTAATATGAAAGACAAAAACATAAAACAATTAGACAAGAAGTCATCTATGCATATGAAATAAGCCTAAGCTTTCTTCATATATCATCACTGCTTCTAAATATAATCTCTTTTAGGAAATTTATTTGAAAATTTTATAATAGAATTATATTGATCCTGAAAGTTTTAACCTCTGTAAAATGTATATAAATTGTAATAATTCATCTAGTTGTTAAAATAGTTCAATGCTTTTAGTTACATATTACTATAGTTATTGCACAGCCCTCTTAGATAAATACTAGCAAGTTCATAAGTTATATCAATGTATAATAAAACTTCTAACAGTCAAGAACTCTGATATTAAATTAGACATACATAACAAAGTAACAACAGACTAAGCCTTTTTGTTCTTTCATGTAAAATCTCCTGGTAGGTTATCTTTGTTTAATAAACAACCAGAATTTTTACTAGGTATTCATTCTTCAATAAAGAATAACTACCTGATTTTCATATTATCAAGAAATTTTAGATTTTCACTTAAAATTTGAAACTGTTGCTGAATAATTATTCTATCTAACTAAAATATAACATTCAGGGCTACATACAACCTTGTACTTCTATAAATGTATTTTCTTATGCATTAGCATTTCTATTTCTGTACATTACCTGCAGATAAAGCATTATTAGCTTTTTCGGTAGTTGTAGAATGGCTCTCTTTCACTTGACCTTCCTGAGGCAGGACTTGACTCCGAAAGGAGTCCAGAGATTTTGTAGAACTGATCTTTGGTATGTCAGAATTCTGTTCTCTTTGATGAAGCTCCAAATGGCATGGTCTTTCTTGAGACTTCATATCACTATTCAAGAATTTACTATGTTGCTGAAAGTCACTCTCTTTATCACTTCTACTGTTTACTCTTTTATCTTCTGGAAAAAGTTGTCCTTCTTTGGACAGGGCATCTAATGTAGTCTTTTGGTCTGTGGCTGTATCACTATGTTTATCTTTCCTTGAAGAGTCAATGTTACTAAAACTCAAAAGGGTGCCTTCATTTTTGCAGATACGATTGCCTTTATCTTGTTTACACTGTAAAATTTGATCTTCACTTTCTTGTGGGACTCTGGAATAGCAGGTGCCCCCATGTTGTTTGTTAGAAACACCATAGAAAACATCAGGTGAAAGAGAACCCACAAAGGGCTGAGAGGAGGTGTGTGCTTCCCCTTCATCAGACCCCAGTTCTTCACATTCATCTACTGAAAGCAAAACTGATCTTTTAAACTTTTTAGTCACAGAAAACTCACGGCTTTCGCTTTCAGTTCCATCTTCAAAAGCTAAGTTAATGATTCCCTGAAACTGCTGAGTAGCTAAGTTAGGTATAGAGAAATTTTCCGCAGCATTCTCTGCTTCTGATCTCTCATCTTCTGTTTCATCTGCTGAAGAGGAAACCTGGTCTATTTCCTGAACAAACTGAACATTGCCTCGGGAAGTACTGTCTTTTTCCCTTTGGTGAACAACTGTAGGTCGAGACCAAATTTCTGGCCTTTTTCTGGGAAACTCATCATCACTTGTTGAGTTAACTTGGAAAAGATCATTGCTACTTTGCTTCTTTATTTTTATTTCAATCCTTAAATTGCTGTCATATATCTTTAACTCTTCAGGAGTACTAGTATCACTGCTACTTCTTCCAAGAAAATCATGGCACAGCATCGTGCCACATTTAGAAACGCCTCTGTCATTGGAGCCATCATCGTCCTGAGACCCTCCAGCATCGTAGTCTTCTGATCTGGGCTTTATGTCATCGGAGGATGTGGTAGCACTGCCTGTGTCAGACTCAGGACTCTCTCTTGGGTGCATGACAGGGGCACTCAAATTCCAGTGGCCCATGAATGGAGTGTCTGGAGTTTCATGGCTCTCAGGAGTTTCTGCTGTTTCCATATTTTTAGGGGAAATTTTTCCTGATGGTTGTATAGGAACACATTTGGAGGAAACACATATATCTGCTAGAGCATGTTTATTTTCCTTCACAGCAGAGTGATCAGACACCTGACTTGAAACTATCAGATCTGCATGGACTTTAGATTCTCTGTCATCCTGAATAGAATCTAAGGTACCATTTGTCCTCCCAGAGACACAAGGTATCACTATGGCTGATGTTTTGTTTATGTCTTGTCTCCCTACCTGTTTATCTCCATCTGATATTAAATGGATTTGTTCTGCATTTGAGAAGTCTGAACCACACGTTGGATTAAAGCTTAAAGAGTTTTCATTTGGACTTGAAATCATGGATTTTAGAGCAGTGGTGCTATCAAATTTTGAATCTAAATTATCACTCCCATCAGAGAGAGAATATCTTTTAATTGAATTCCCATGGTTTGTGTCTTGGTGATTGGGAAATTTTGTTTCACTTTTATCGGAACAAGTCTGTTTTGATTTCAGTTCATGCTCTATTGATTTATCTAGCTTTGAAACGTTTTGGCATTCTAACACCAACTTCTGTTCTTGGTTGTTTAGAGGCTTTTGTGGGCTGGATCTGAATGATGACTGGAATGCTTCCACACCACTCATTTTAGATGAATGGTTACTCAGAGGTCTGTGAAGCTTTGGTTCAGCAATGCTGGACTTGTTATTATTGTGCACATCACGAAGCATACTTTTTTGGACAACCAATGTTTCGCTTTTTAAAGGTTTCTGAGTAGTCTGGGTTTTCAATGTAATCTGTCCAGAAAGTGTTTTTTGCTTTGAATCTTTATTATTCAAAATTTCACCTCTCTTTGACAGATTTAGATTTTTAGGCACTGACACAATTTTTGAATTAACCTTTGGCAAAGTGGTATGTCCTTGCTTGATTATTTTTCTCTTATGTGTCTGTTTATCTGTAGTTGTATTGTAGTTCAACTTTGTCACATTTTCATCAGACTGCCTTGAAGAGATTGAGGATTTTACTGAATTTGGTGAGTCTCCTTGGGGTCCTAAGAAAAAGAGTTGGGAGATATAATAGTCACTGCTTGAAAGTAAAATCTAGTGTCTTAAAATATATCTAATAAAAATAAAAGATAACATATCTAATATCTACCACTCAATGGGTAGTTACAGATTAAGGGTCTCATGATAAAATATTTTAAGATTTTTCTATTAAAAATACAGAGGGTCAGGTGCTGGTGGCTCATGCCTGTAATATTAGCTACTCATGAAACTAAGATCTGAGGATTGTGGTTCAAAGCCAGCCTGGGCAGGTAAGTCTGTGAGACTCTTATTTCCAATTAACCACCAGAAAACTGGAAGTATCACTGTGGCTCAAAGTGCTAGAGTGCTAGCCTTGAGCAAAAAAACTCAAGGACAATGCCCAGTCCCTGAGTTCAAGTCCCCTGGCTGACAAAAATAAATAAAATAACTAAATAAATAAAAATATAGAGGGACCATCCCAGAGCAGTAGTAGAAATTGTTAAAATAGAACTTATCTTTCTCAAGTAAAAAGCCTTGAACCTCTTGATAAAATCAGATTTGCATAAATATATGAGAGTAGAAAAATCTTGATTTCCTTTATATTAAAGGAGCAAGAAAGCCTTCTCTATGAAGTTTTACAGAGGGAAAGGACAGTAAAAAAAAAAGATTGTTCTACACCATTTTCTAAAAGGGACAATCAAGCTATTTAGTAAAAGCCAACTGATTTATATGATCTGAAGAGAAACCAGAGTATTGAATGAAGCTATTTAAAAAAGCAAAAGTTGGGGTTGGGAATATGGCCTAGTGGTATGAGTATTTGCTTCATATACATGAAGCCCTGGGTTCAATTCCTCAGCATCAGATACATAGAAAAAAAATGATATCTTGGGTATTCATATCTGCCAAATAGAATTATCTTTTATTCCCTAGTACTGGCAGTTGAACCCAGGTTCTTGTGCAAACTGGGAAAAGCCTTACCACTGGATCTATGCCTCCAGTCCTACCAAACTTTTTTTTTTTCCAGTCCTGGGGTTTGGGAGTCAGGGCCTAAGCACTGTTTCTGGCTTCTTTTTGCTCAAGGCTAGCACTCTAGCTCTTAAGCCACAGCCCCACTTCTGGCTTTTTCTATACATGTGGTGCTGGGGAACTGAACCCAGGGCTTCATGTATGCGAGGCAAGCACTCTACCACTAAGCCATATCCCTAGCCTTTCCTTTTCTTTTTCTTTTCTTTTTTCTTTCTTTCTTTCTTTCTTTTTTCTTCATTGTCAAAGTGTGATACAGAGGGGTTACAGATTCATATAAAAGGCAGTGAGTACATTTCTTGTTCTACTTGTTACCTCCTCCTTCATTCCCCTCCTCCCCCCTCCCTCTTTCCCTCTTTCCCCCAAGAGTTGTGCACTTGGTTTAAACAGCCCTTTCTTTTTCTTTTTGTGCCAGTCCTGGGGCTTGAACTTGAACCTGGGCACTGTCCTTGAGCTTTTTTGCTCAAGGCTAGAGCTCTTTGAGCCACAGCACTACTTCTGGTTTTTTGGTGGTTAATTATCTGGTTTTCTGGGTGGTTAATTAGAAATAAGAGTTTCAGACTTTGCTGCCTGGGCTGGTTTCAAACCCCAATCTTCTGATCTCAGCTTCTTAAGTAGCCAGGATTACAGACTTGAGCCACCAGCGCCAAACTCTACCAAACCTTTCAAATGTTTTTTGGTCTGTTGTGGGGCTTGAACTCAGGGTCTGGGTGCTGTCTCTGAGCTTTTTTTGCCTAGAGCTAGCCCTCTACCACCTTGAGCCACAGTTCTACTTCCAGTTTTTGGGTGGTTAATTGGAGATAAAAAGTCTCATGGACTTTCCTGCCTGGGCTGGCCTTGAACTTTGATCCTCAGATCTCAGCCTCCAGAGAAATTACGATTACAGAGATGAGTCACCAGTGCCCAGCTTACAGCCTCATTTTTTAACTTTTTTTTTTTTTTTTGCCAGTCCTGGGCCTTGGACTCAGGGCCTGAGCACTGTCCCTGGCTTCTTTTTGCTCAAGGCTAGCACTCTGCCACTTGAGTCACAGCGCCACTTCTGGCCATTTTCTGTATATGTGGTGCTGGGGAATCGAACCCAGGGCCTCATGTATATGAAGCAGGCACTCTTGCCACTAGGCCATATCCCCAGCCCTCATTTTTTAACTTTTGCAATTAAGTAGCTGTACAAAAAGGTTATAATTCCTTAAGTCAGGTTAAGAGTGCAAAGCATCTTGCTCAATGTTCTTCCATGGTTCGCCCTCATTTTCCCTCTCCTATCTCTAGCCTTAAGTAGTTCAATTTTTACATAGTATACATTGAATATACTGACTGTATTTCTCATTTTTCCTCTCTCCATTATGTGTTCTCATTTTTGACTTCCACCAACATATGTCTGCTTAGTGGTATTCATTTTGTTAAATAGTTCTGCCTTATTTTTAATTTTCAGTATTACTTCATAAGGTAACCCACACTATTTTTATGACTATGCCAACTGCTTTTACATGAAAATACCTAACACTTGAAGAAAAATAATGTTTAGATTATTATTTTAGCATATTATATAATATAACTAATATTCTTTCTTTCTTAGAACACTGAAAAACAATGGCGTAAAATTCTTCCTTCCTCCATGTTATGGCTATCAAGATTGTGGCATTATTTTAATGCTCTTTAGTAAAAGCTTTGCCAATGGAATTCCTACCATGATCAACGAAACATTCAAGGGACATGGGCTTATATATTAAAATACCAGAAATGCAGATAAGCTAGTGAGTTTTGTTTCTCTCATAAAGGACAAAAAAACCAAATTCATTTACTACAAACATGGAAATACTTGTCAAAAAAGTAAAAGTACCAATTCTTACCTCTATAGTTGTGAAACAAATACAAAGTAGTGAAATGCTTATTTGCTATTGATATTCCAAACAAGAGTTTTGTTTATCTAACTTATACAAGGAAGTAATACTCACAACACTAAGAACTATTTCAGATTTACCTTGAGTTTTAGCAGGATTAGATGGGGCACTCTTTGTCCTTTGCTGAGCCGGAGAACATCCATTGCTATTTCCTCTTTTCTTCAAAATTGCCTGTGGTACTGGATCACTGCATCCGTTGCCAATGCCCTTTTTTATTACACTAAGAAAAATGATTTGCACTCAGTGTTACAATGAGATTACAAAGCATGATTTATAAGACTCTTATATAAAATGTATTTCTCAAGAAATAATAAATATACCTCTTCTGAAAATAGAGAAACCACCTGTTCATAAGTCTTTCAAAGTTATGTATGATAAAGCAATGTATGATCACATACCATTAGTATGTACATCAGTAAGAAAATTGCTTAAAATATCACTGTATATATTAAATTTTTAACAGAAGTTTTTTTCAGTTTTAGCTGAAGTGTACAGTATATAATTAACTTTCAAGAAAGTTAATATATAGGTAAAATATCTTAAATAGAGACCTACCTATTGTTTATGTCTTGTTCACGGATGCTTTTTTTATTGGAAGTTCCATTGGTAATTCTTGAAACAAGTCGAGATTTTACTGCTGTAAGTTAAGAATAAATCAGCCATGAGGTAGAATACATTAAATATGTAACAAACTAGTGTAATTTTACTGGTTAGACAGAATAAACAAAATTGTTAAAGTGGGAAGGACTACATTTTCTCTCAGTTTGCATGACTATATTAAAGAAATATTTTTTTTTAGAATTGTAAAGTAAATAAAAACCCTCAGGGGCCATTGTTTCTGGGAATTTTAACTATCAGTGTATTTATTCCCCAACAAAGCATGAAAATAAAAACAAAGCAAAACAAAACTAGTGTTGAATCCAGTGTGGTACATGACTGGAATTCCTGCACGTGGGAGGGTGAGACTGGGCAATCACGAGACCAGCCTGTTTCAAAAAGTAGTGCTGAGTTAGGGGTAGAGCACTTGCCAGTCAGTGCAAGACTGTACTTGATGTCAGGTACCACACAAATAATAAATGAACAAAACCTACCTATAGTGGAAGTTTTGACACTGTCCACACTGTTTTTCATCATTGGTCCTGAAGAATCACATGAGTATAGCTTCTCTCCAGAAGACTTTTCTTCCTCTCCTGATCTTTTATCTGTTGGTTCATCCAGGCCTGTGTTAGAAATGAGTAGCTCCATACTTGAACTTGTAGATCTGCAGGCGGGTCCTGTGATTCTGAGGCACGGAGAGTCTTTTCCTGTCGCCTTTTTCAAAGGCTTTGCTTTGGCTTGCACATTTAAGTTCCCAGTAAATAGTTTGGGTCTTGCTCCTGTAATTTGCCCTTCCTGACTTCTTATTCCTTTTCCATTTAATGAACTTTTCTGTCCAGTTGCTGCCGCTGCTGCTGTTGATCTTTCCATACCTTTTTGTGACATGGTTTCCAACTTTGCATTATCATTTCTTTCTACTTTGGGCTTTATTATAGATTTGGGCTTTTCAGGAATATTTCTTTCCCCATTTTTCAATTCTTTAGTGATCTTAGACGTTACTTTTGTACCATCCTTTTCCTTGAACTCATCATGCTTCAAAGTTTTACTCATAGTATTTCTATTAGCATTTGAGGAATGTCCAGATGCTCCTAATCCATCAGATTTCATTTTTTGATTAGCAGAAAGAGAATTCCAACACTCTTTTTTATTACTTGCCCTCCAAGATTTGCTTTTTATGACACTAGAATCAGTAACTTGTCTCCTTTGCTACAAAGAAGAAAAAAACATGTTGTAAATTGAAGTCTTTGATATATAATATTTTGTTTCAAAATAAATCAATTTTCAGAAGAAAATAGTGAAGTTCATACTATGACTTAAAGTCCCTTAAAATTTGAATTATCTTTGATGGTTTTCATACAATTGGTGTATCTCTGACCATATTACCTTAATCGGATCTGTAATACAACATTAGGTGTTTATTTAAAAGATCTGTTATTTTAATTTCTGGAGTTATGGTCGAGTTAATACCTAAAGGCTTAGGATATCTTGAGTAAAAGACAAAATCCAAGAATTCTTGATGACTAACTATCAGGATTATGTCAAATCTTTTTCATGAATCATTTAACCTTAGAGCAATCCTAAGATATATAGACAAGAAATTGGGAATTAAAGTAGGTATGTGACTTATACAAGGCAAATGCTAGGGATAGGATTAGGCCTTGAGATCATGAGTTACTGCCTCAAGGATGTAGTAATTGAAATGTTATAATTTTAGGGACATTATAAAGATAGCTACAAAAATATTTTTCTTTTCCTTCTTTCTTTTTTTTATTTTTATTTCTTGCCAATCCTGGTGCTAGGACGCAGGGCCTGGGCACTGTCCTTGGCTTCTTTTTGCTCAAGGCTAGCACTCTACATAGTGCCACTTCCTGCTTTTTCTGTTTATGTGGTGCTGAGGAATCGAACCCAGGGCTTCATGCATACAAGGCAAGCACTCTACTACTAAGCCATATTCCCAGCCTCAAAATTTCTTTCTTTAATTCTATCCTAAATGTCAGAGATTTTATCATTAAAGGTTTAATACCCCTGACAAGAGCAGTTTACTTTGGGGCATTTAAGATAAAGCTCCTAGGAAACAATATATGATATCTGAAAAATCTGGGTTTTGCAACAAATGGTGGCAGTATAGTGCTGGTGATATAGAGAAAAGGAATTTAAAAATACAGATGAAAAAGGAGAAAGGAAGGTAAGCAATACCTCTTTTTTCTTAAACTCAACTTTGATAAGAAGTTGGTAGGAATTTTAAAATAAAATGTTAAGATTATATTGTCATTTTTTTGACAAATGCTTTTTTTTTCTCCTTTATAAAGCTATATGAAACTATAGAGGCCTTTTGTATCTAAAATCCTTGGCACCATGTCCATTGTATACTAAGGACTCAACAAAATGTTAGCTTATTAAAACTGTGCACATATTGATATATAATTCAGTCTGATTTTACTTATAGAAAGATCCTGACGACATTAAAAACAGTCTAAGAGGGGCTGGGGATATGGCCTAGTGGCAAGAGTGCCTGCCTCATATACATGAGGCCCTGGGTTCGATTCCCCAGCACCACATATACAGAAAATGGCCAGAAGGGGTGCTGTGGCTCAAGTGGCAGAGTGCTAGCCTTGAGCAAGAAGAAGCCAGGGACAGTGCTCAGGCCCTGAGTCCAAGCCCCAGGACTGGCAAAAACAAAACAAAACAAAAAAACCAGTCTAAGATAAACTAGTGTATAAGTGTACACATGCAAGTATGTGTATAGTGGCAATAAATGAAACAAATAACTTAGCTGAATTTTGGAGAACTGGTATAGATATAAAGAAATCAATAGATTCTTATTCTGGCTTTGCCTCAGAGGAGCCTGGGATAATTACATAGTATTAATGTCTTTGGGACTTAGGTTGTACATATCTATAGAGTGGAGAGTGGTCTGTACAGCAGTGTTCTAGGATTGTAACAAAAAATCAGCAATAATTTTTTTGTTTTCTTGGTCAAGTCTTAGTTCTCTACTTTTAATACCTAAAGCCATACCAAGCTTTACTTTTAAACCTCTTTCCCACCCTTTAAACAAACCCCAACCCTGGGTGCCAGTCATTTGGATAATCCTAGCTAATGAGGAGGCTTAGATCTGAAAATCAAGGTTTGAAGCTAGGTGGGGGAGACAAATCTACTAGACTCTTATGTCCAATTAACCACCAAAAAGCAGGAAGTGGAGATCTGACTCAAGTGGCAGTAGATAAGTTTGAGAAAAAAAAAAAAACCTGACTGAATCCTGTATAATTTATCATATCCCAGTATATTTTAGATCTACTCTTAGGAGAGAAATACAAAGGCAACAATGCCTTTTATGTTTATATAAAATGATATATATCTATAGATGTCTATAGGTATAGAGATTTTTGTATACAGAAATGAATTCCAAGATATGTAAACAAGAGATCTCTCTTTACAATAAATTCCATTTTTGATGATTTTATCTACTTTTCTTTATATATGGTAAATTCAAGTGTATATCTTCAGGAGGGTGGGGGAGAAGGTACAGAACTCAAGGGAATAAGGGTGAAAAAGTGTGGCAATAGTGCTCACTGGACACAGGTGAAAGTGAACTATACAACTCATGGGTGGAGACTGGAGGGAGAGATTGGGCAAGAGTGAGAGAATAGAAGACACTGTATGAAATGAAATGTACTCATTACCTGAATCAGGTAATTGTAATCCCTCTGTACATCACCTTTATAATAACAATTAAGTTAATTAAGAAAAAAAGCTTTGAGTTCAAGCCCCAGTTTGGCATAATGAATGAATGAACAAGTAAATGAAACAAGCAAAAACAGATCCTAATCTATACTGTTCTTTGTTTTTGTTTTTTTTTTCTTTTTTCTTTTTTTTGTTGGCCCTGGGGCTTGAACCTCGGGGCCTGTGGTTCCTAGAGCTGCTTTTTTGCTCAAGGCTAGCGGCTCTATCACTTGAGCCACAGTACACCAATTCCTATACTGTTCTTTAATTTGTGAACTTTGAGATGTAATGCTTTTGGTGAAACTTATGTATTGGATAAACTAAACATATGCATCTAAAACCTTCATATTACTATAGTATGGTGAGAAAAGGACTCAATATGTCTCTCTAGGTAGGGTCTGATTGATACCTATCTGCAAAGTTTATATAAACTTTTCATAAACATATAGCCAACTAGGTAGAAGTCACCATATTGTATTGATAAATTTGAAGAAATAAGAGAATGAACTCACTAAAGACTTTGGTTTAGATACTTGGTACTATTACTGTTTGGTTAACTTTTTTTATTATTGAAACAGGGTCTTGCTATAATAGCTCAGGCTGGCTGGCAGTACTGAGACTAGAGGTATAACTACCATGCCCAGCCTGGTTAACTTCTTTTTTTGTGACAGTACTGGGCTTTGAATTCAGGGCCTAAGTTCTGTCCCTGAGCTTATTTTGCTGAAGTCTAGGAATCTACCATTTGAGCCACAGCACCACTTCCAGCTTTTTCTGTTTATTCTTTTTCTGGTAGTGAGGAATCGAACCTAGGGCTTCTTGTATTGCTAGGCAAGCATTCTACCACTGAGCCATATTCCCAGCCTTGGTTAACTTTTTTTTTTTTTTTTTTTTGGCCAGTCCTGGGCCTTGGACTCAGGGCCTGAGCACTGTCCCTGGCTTCTTCCCGCTCAAGGCTAGCACTCTGCCACTTGAGCCACAGCGCGGCTTCTGGCCGTTTTCTGTATATGTGGTGCTGGGGAATCGAACCTAGGGCCTTGTGTATCCGAGGCAGGCACTCTTGCCACTAGGCTATATCCCCAGCCCCTTGGTTAACTTTTTAAATAAAAGAAAATTCAAATATAACCAAAAAACAGAGCAGTACAGTAAATCACTATGTACCTAATATCCAGCTTTAACTTGTGACAATTGTCAATTTTGTTTCATGTATACCTATGCCCATTTTATTTTGAAACCAATCCAGACATCATATATTTTTCCTTAAGTACTTTAGTACTAGTACTCTTCTTAAACCTTTGTCCTTGTTTGATTTCTCCCTGCTCCTAAAGATTTCATCTCTCTTTGGAAAACACATTTATTCATTCCATGTGAGTGTAGACCTAGCATATATCAAATAAGTGCAACTAATTTTCACAATAATCCTTTTAGGTTTTATTACTTCATCTTACAGATATCCAAACACAGGTAAAAAAAAAGTAACATCAAGATCTAAAACTAATGTGGTAGCCAGCACACATTTCAGTAAGCTACTGCCTTTCTTAGGGAAATTTATTAGCATTCCCTTACCATTGTTGTTAACAGAAAGAAAAACCCAAACTCTTCTTAAGTCAGGAATATAAGAAACAACAATAAAAATCTGTCTTATTTTGCTGTAAGGCAAAGAGAGAAGAAAAAACTGGTTGATGACAGGAGAAACGAAGATGCTTCTAGGGTGCTTCAAAAGAAACATGGGGGCTGGGAATATGGCTTAGTGGTAGAGTGCTTGCCTTGTGTGCATGAAGCCCTGGGTTTGATTCCTCAGCACCACAAAAACAGAAAAAGCTGCAAGTGGCACTGTGGCTCAAGTGGTAGAAGAGTGCTAGCCATGAGCAAAAAGAAACCAGGAACAGTGCTCAGGCCCTGAGTTGAAGCCCCAGGACTGGCAAAAAACAAAAAACACAACAAAAAAACACACAAAAGAAACATAGGGAAAGGATAGGGCTGTATCTCAGTTTACTGAGGCCCTGGGTTAAGTAGATTTGATGCAGAAAAATGAAACCAAGCAAAAATCAACCACCCACCTACCACTGCCATCAACAAATAAAAACAAGTCCACCAAAACCAGGGAACTGAGTATGTGAAAAAAAAAATGTCATAAGGTATGATTTTCTAGCGTACTAAAGTACAATATGCTTAAAAGGGGTTAAGGGGCATCTCTCACATATTCCATTCTTATACAATTATAAATACTATGTGAAATGTAATTCAAAAGTGCTATTTAGTATTTCTCAGCACTTTTTAACTTGCATCATCAGTTATGGTGAATAGTTAATTAGACTCAGTAGATGCTACATGTTCTTATGTAGAGCATCTGATGGTGAAGCACACTCTAATCCAAGGAGGTTGACTGATACAAGGCTGGTATCTCAGATTTTCACCTTAGACATTTCAAGCTTGACCCAAGTCTTAAACCAGAGGAGAGCTCTGTTATGGCTTGGGCTACATAAGTTTCTGTCTAGTGGCTAGTAAGGAAGAAAGAGAATTCCCTAGTACATTCTATGCGGGAAACATGTTCTTTGCATTCTAAACTGAAAGTCTCAGTGTTATCTCAATATCATTGGAATGCACAGAGAAGGTTAGTATAATTTTCTACTTCAAACATATTTTTGATTGCATGAACAGCTCTCAGCTTGGAACCTTAATAACTATTATAATGAGTAACCACAATATGTTAATAATCATAATATTAATTAACTTTAAAAACTATTACTAACATTTGGGGGAAGAAACAAATTTCAGGTTATAATAATTACATCATGTATGTATATGCTTAAAAGTAACAAAAATTTCCATCTTAACATTTTAAGCATAGACTGAATTGCTATATTACAGATCTCTAGGTTTTTTCCTGTTGCAAAACCAACTATCAACCTCTTACACACAATTTCGCCTTTATAAAGCTCAACCTTTTGCCCCTAGTCCCTGGCAAATACCATTCTACTTTCTATTTTTTTTTTAAAGATTTTTAACTATTTTAGATATCTTATGTAAGCAGTTCTTAAAGGACAACTGTGTTTAGTGCTAACTACTTTTATTTACACCCCTAAAAATTATGTGAATTAAAATGCTGAATAGAGAAAACTAGAACAAGTAAAACCTTCTTTTGTAAGAAGTAGGTTAATTAGAAAAATAGACATTGAATTAGGTTAAGAATTCTAGACAATTTCTGATATACTGGAAGAATTCCAATACATTACTTGCCAAAAAGGTTTTCAAGGAAATGAAAAAGGTATACATTTCCCATGCCAACTGGATATAATAATTCACAGTATGTAAAATTTATATTAAATATTCATCTGGTTAAAAACAATCAGAATTATTTC
Source organism: Perognathus longimembris pacificus (assembly GCF_023159225.1). Classification (NCBI taxonomy): domain Eukaryota; kingdom Metazoa; phylum Chordata; class Mammalia; order Rodentia; family Heteromyidae; genus Perognathus; species Perognathus longimembris. The sequence continues at coordinate 75,439,123 of NC_063167.1, read as the reverse complement.
CATTTATAAACAGCTTTAATTAAAAACATTTAAAAATTATTTTGAAATATAAAATTGACATTGTTTGGTGCCTTTTTCATCCATACTTATATATTTTTGAAAGTTTACCTGAGAGCTAGTGAATATAGGCTTTTTGCCAAGTCTTCGATCATCACCTTTGTCAAATGCAGCTGCAGAAAAAAACAGCAATTTAATTTTATATGAAGCATTACTATTAGTATAGAAGTACAGGAAAATAAAATGCTACCAGAAAAAAAATTACTTGTGGGAAGTAACTAAAAACCCTCAAACTATCCTAATATACAAGAATAATTACCTACTATATTTTAAAATTAAATAAAAAACAATCTCATTTTCAACTTATTTTTGCCCCTAAAATTTTGTTTGTAAAATTATTGAATAAAAAAAATTGTAAAATCTCACATTGAAGATTCTATTTTAAAAAGAGACTTTTCTCAAGTTGTGAGTTTTAGATAATTCCTTTTAGTTTTCCAAATTTCAAAAAATTATACATTATGACAAATGTAATATTGTATCAATAATTAAATGAGGTAATATTGTCCTAAAATATAAGCATTCTCTGTTGAAACAAAAAAATTTTGGCTTTGAAGGTATATCATGGAATATGAGAAGAGAAAATAAAGTTATACTAAATATAATTCAAGAAGTAATCTTCAAACTTGTATCATTCTTATAATCAAATAAAAGTCAATTTGTAAGTTTAGGTTTGGGAACCATTGGAAAATTAATGTTTATGTTCTTACAGTAAAAATGTAAAATTCAAATGGTATCAGAAAGTACATAAGAATAATGGTTCAAGGGCTGTAAATATAAAGTTACTATATTTCTTTCTTTTGAAAGTTTTAGGGCTTTCAGGCATACTTTGAAAAAATATGTATCAAATATATATATTAAAATATATCAAAACATTCTGAAATTTGATTTTTATTAATAGTTAAAATAATTTAATGTAAAATACTTTATGAGGCAAGTACTCTTGCCACTAGGCCATATTACCAGCCCATGTAAAATACTTTAAATTATCTGTAACTGTATCATATATCTTCTACAATGTCAATTCTGTAGATATGTGCTGTAAGACAAAGTAAAATCCTAGAAATGGCATTGTAAAAATTGATTTGCAGTAAGCAAATGACTGCACAATAACACATAAGAATAAAAATATTGTTCCCAAAGGTCAGTAGTAACTCAACAAGAATGTAAGAGATGCGTACAAAGAAAATCTAGAAACATTTCTTTTTCTAGAGTTCCCATTGTAGTAATTATGAAAAAGTCAGTATCTATTATTATTCACATACTGAAGATTTAAAAATATGATTATACTGATGTAATACATTGAAAAGTTCTTTGGGATAATTAGTTCTATTACCAATGACATTTTGTTTAGATGTCTATGTATATATATTTTTAAATTAGTACTTTGAAGATTTAAAGAATATCGCTTGAAATTCAACTTAGCTTTGAGATCCTCTAAAATAGAGAAAAACAAAGTTTGCTACTAATCAGGAGAGTGAAGGACACTCAAGGAATGTTCATCTTATTTTGTTTTTTCACATTGTACAGATTTGGTAGTGAGGATCAATTAGATAAAAATCAGCACAGAAAAAGTCACAAGGAAAAAAAATCCCAATTTCTAAAGATGTCATTATTTTTTATTTGTAAAATAATAACTTCTTTGTAAAGTGTTCTTCAAATTACATCTATTTGCACTATCATGTTATAAAGCAAGACAGAGGTCACATTCTGACTATACCACTAAAGCATTTAATATACCTATGCATTATCAAGAAAATATTTTATCACAGACAGCTTCCAGTTTTCATAGTATCAAAATGTTTGCCTCATAAAATATTATCACTTAGCTTAAATGTTTTTAAAAGTATACTTGCTCAATATGCTAGTGTTACTGCTTAAGACACCTGCCTGCTTTAACCCAAAAATAGTCACGAAGCCATTTTTGGTTCCACCCTGAATTTCTTATAGTAATATTTTTTAAATAAGTAGACATTCTGATCAATATACATCTTTTGTTTAATGCTAATGTTTCAAATGGTACCTATTAAATGTCAGAGACCACTGTGCGGCTCCTGAGAGACACTCCGCAATAGCACACAACACATCACCGAGCCAATCAATTGTTAAATAAAGCCATCTAGTTTAGGCAAAACTACAAGAAAGGGTATCTTATGGGAAAAAAAGGAAGATCTTCATGGCAAAATATATTTTAAAAGAAGGAGGAAAGTATGTTCAGTAATCTGTTCTACATAGGTTATATTCTTTTATACTTCTAATTTCTTCACAAGAATGCTTTTAAGAAAATTTGGCTGCTATAGTAGGACAAAAAATTGATATATGCAAAGAGAATGAGTTTAATTTTCTAAGAACAGCAAAAAAGCATAATTTACTGAAACTGCCTAACATACTATCACTAGTTTTGCTTAGCACCCTATTATTGAACAGAAGCACAAATATTAATCTAACTACTATTCAGAATGTCCTCAAAATATCTGCCATACAAAGACTGTAATATGAGAATAAAAATATTTCAAAGCTATCATACCTGCTTTGATTTTCTGTTGATCATCTGTGCTCATCAGTTTCCAGCTTTCTGTGTGACGAACAGCATAGAAAGACTGAACCAGGAAGATCCACAGCTTATCACGCAGAGCCTGGATCGTGCACGTAAAACCCTGTGTTCAAGCAACAAATCAGCAGCTGGTGAGCCACATTGTCATAGCAACCAGTCATTATTCCTTTCCGAATCTACTTACTCCTAAGCCAGATCAATGATGTCATCACTTAGGTTTTTAAGATCGTTGGGTACATGTTATTTATGAAGGTTTACTCATTAATAGAATTTAATAGTGAACATGAAGCTAAATCTGAACAGCTGAACATTTTAAAGCGTCAGAAGCCTTTATATAGATACCTTCCACAGTCTTTCCAAACCAGCTATGACATTACAAGGTCAAATACTCTGCTAGTGTAATAAATATGTTGAAATATTTTATCATTTTTGTATAATAAATATACTGAAATATTTTATAATTCTTGTAGACAAAAATGCCGATAATTTGCAATTAGCTTACTATCACTGATTAATTGCATTTTAAAATAAATACTTAAAATTTGCTTTTTCCTAGTATAATTTTAAAATAGGATTCTAAGGAGAAAAGGAATCAAGAACATATAAAAATAAAGTCATTATTAACATTTTTGAAATACTCATTTTATATCTATAAATTGAGTATAGTGACCAGAAATACTCAAGTTACATCTTGCTAAAAAATATTGCTGGCTATCAAACTATGTTTAGAATTAAAAAGACAAACTGCCAATTCTAAACTTTTATAAAAAGTCCATTTGGAGATGAATAGATATTTAAAAAAATTTATTATGAAAATTCCAAAAATCTTGAGGGTAAGGATGGGAGGGGAAAAGTGAAGCAAGGGTGGAAGGTGACCAACCAGCATTGTACTCAAAACCTGACTTATAGAATTGTAACCCTTTGTACAACTTCTTAACAATAATAAAAAAAAATTTTAAAGATAATTCCAAACATACACAAAAGCAGAGAACATAATCCTAGGTATTTACTGCTTAGCTTCATTGACCCATACAATATTCAAAACACACAAGTAATTTTAAATCTCCACTTTCAATATTAAATTATTTTAATGAACTGTATTACATTTAGTACCATTTCTTTTGTAATTTCAGAGTTCAGTAATGTTTCCAGACCCATAAAAAGAGAGCAACTATTTTCGGTGGTAATATTTTCTTCAATTGCTTTTAAAATTTTGTCCAACAGATCAGCTGTGCTGCTCATCGCTTGTGACTGCAAAACACAGATATTGATTTTCAGTAGAAACACATGAAAATATATGTAAGAAATATGAAAGTCTGTCATGAAAGCAGAATAACCATTTCAACTGACTATATGAGTTCAACCAGAAATCATAAGTGCTTCTTCCTTTTCCTTTATTAAAAAATCTGCCTATTACATATCCTACATGCACACTGTTTTTAGGAGCCAACACAGTTCTAATATCAGAACTTAGAAATGTGCACTAGGAATTCTTTATGCAATGACTACTTCTAGAGAAGGTAGCTGCTAAGTCAGAGAGAGAATTCTTCAGGACCATAACTGTAGTACTGATCAAAACAATATCATGGGTAGAATTGTAGTTAAACAAGCATAAGGCCCAGAGTTTGATCTACTGGAAAGAAAAGTCTGATTCAGATTTCTAAAATGTGGCTATGGTGACTGACAGTTAGAGCTGGCCAGAGTCATGGTATGTCTTGCCAGTGGCCTCAAACCTGTCCCTCCTGCCTGCCTTGTGTGTGAGCCCATATCCTGTCCATCATTCTAACTGTGCCATCTGCTATGGAATTTATTTAAATCACAAAAATTTAATCAAAGGCAACATGCATTTAAAAACTCTTATGTAATTAAAATCAGAACACAAAGAGGTGACTAAATATAGGAAGAAATTTTAGACATAGTACCTGTAAGAGAAGAGTGAAATTTTCACTCTGAATGATGCTGGGGAAGTTTTCTACAATGAATGCAATGCACTTTTCTTGGAGCTGAGATGCCATGGCCAATGCTGCTTCTGTCCATTTTACTCTGGGTAAACTGAAGATCAGCCTATCACTTTCCATCAGAAGAAAAGCAGCATTCTTATCACTCTAGAATATTTTAAAATATAGGAATTTAAAAATAGATACGGAAATTTCAAAAAAAGGTTAGATGGAATTACTGCTCATAACAAAAAAAAGTTTCAGGTGCACTTTCCCTCCCCTCTAACTCCCCTCAACCAGGTAGATACTACCTGGTTTTAATTAAAATATCTATTCATTTGTTCATTCATTCACTCAAATTATCCAAAAGGGCAAATTTTGAGCTGGAAAAGCCAACTGTGAAAGGTAGCTAAATAAACCCAAGAATAAAATTATTTAGAACTACAAAGAAAACAAACTTGATTTCTCTGAGATTATCATTACTGAGTTCATTTGTGTGCATAGAGTCAGGTGTAGTTCATGCCTGCTATTCCAACATTCAGGAAGACTGTGAGTTTGAGACAAGTCTGGGCTACCTGAGTTCTAGGCCCGCCTCAGTGACATAGGAAACCCTTGTCTCAAACAAACAAATGATACTCCTATAGAGATCATCTATAACTATAGGGCTATACTGATTTGGCTCGAGTTCTTTTATGATCATAAAAATATATGTCCTGTCCACTCTCTCCCCTGCTCTTCAACATAGTACTAGAATTCCTAGCCAGAGCAATTAGGCAAGAAGAGAATATAAAGGGGATCCAAATAGGAAAAGATGAAGTTAAACTTTCTCTCTTCGCAGATGACATGATCCTATACCTAAAGAATCCCATAGACTCTACCCCCAAGCTACTAGAGCTGATACAAAACTTTGGCAAAGTTGCAGGATATAAAATAAACCTTCAAAAATCAACGGCCTTTCTCTATGCTAACAACCCGAAGACCGAGGGTGAAGTCAGGAAAGCAACTCCTTTTGCAATAGCCCCCCAAAACATAAAATACCTAGGAATAACCTTAACCAAAGAAGTGAAAGACCTCTTTGAAGAGAACTTTAAAAGCTTGAAAAATGAAATTAAGTCAGAACTAAGAAAATGGAAAAACCTCCCATGCTCCTGGATTGGGAGAATTAATGTAATCAAAATGGCAATATTGCCAAAGGCTATCTACAAATTCAATGCAATACCCATTAATATCCCAACACCATTCTTTAATGAAATAGAGGAAGCAATCCAGAAATTCATATGGAACAATAAAAGACCTAGAATAGCAAAAACACTCCTAAGCAGAAAGAACAGTGCTGGAGGAATTACAATACCCAACTTCAAGCTGTATTATAAAGCTATAGTAATAAAAACAGCTTGGTATTGGCACCGGAACAGGCCTGAAGACCAATGGAACAGAATTGAAGACCCAGAATTAAACCCACAGAACTATGCCTACTTAATCTTTGATAAAGGAGCTAAAACAATAGTATGGAAGAAAGATAGCCTCTTTAACAAGTGGTGCTGGCAAAACTGGCTCAACACATGCAACAAACTAAAACTAGATCCTTATATATCACCCTGCACCAAAATCAATTCCAAATGGATTAAAGACCTTGAAATCAAAACAGGCACCCTGAAGACACTAAAGGAAGGAGTAGGAGAAACACTTGGGCTCCTTGGCACAGGACAGAACTTCCTTAACAAAGACCCAGAAAGGCTACAAATCAAAGAAAGGTTGGACAAATGGGACTGCATCAAACTCCAGAGCTTCTGCACGGCAAAGGACATAGCTCTCAAGATAAACAGAAAGCCCACAGACTGGGAGAAGATCTTTACCGGACATTCAACAGACAAAGGCCTCATCTCTAAAATATATGCAGAACTAAAAAAATTACCTTCTTCCAAAACAAAACTGCAAAGAACCAATAGCCCCCTCATCAAGTGGGCTAAAGACTTACAAAGAAACTTCTCTGAAGAGGAAATGAGAATGGCCAATAGTCATATGAAAAAATGCTCTACATCACTGGCCATAAAGGAAATGCAAATCAAAACAACATTGAGATTCCATCTCACCCCAGCAAGAATGTCATATATCAAGAAAACTAATAATAACAATTGTTGGAGGGGATGTGGCCAAAAGGGAACCCTACTTCATTGTTGGTGGGAATGTAAACTGGTTCAGCCACTCTGGCAAGCAGTATGGAGATTCCTCAGAAGGCTCAATATAGAACTCCCCTATGACCCAGCAGCCCCACTGTTGGGTATCTATCCAAAAGCCCACAAACAAAATCACAGTAATGCCACCAGCACAACAATGTTCATCGCAGCACAATTTGTCATAGCGAGAAGCTGGAACCAACCCAGATGCCCCTCCATAGATGAATGGATCAGGAAAATGTGGTACATTTACACAATGGAATTTTATGCCTCTATCAGAAAGAATGACATTGTTTCATTTGTAAGGAAATGGAAGGACTTGGAAAAAGTTATACTAAGTGAAGTGAGCCAGACCCAAAGAAACATGGACTCTATGGCCTCCCTTATTGGGAATAATTAGTACAGGTTTAGGCAAGCCATAGCAGAGCATCACAAGGCCCAATAGCTATACCCTTAGAAACACATAAGATGATGCTAATTGAAATGAACTCCATGTTATGGAAACAAGTGATATATCACAGTTGTAACTACTTTCAACGTCCTATGTGTATGTGTAGTTTCTATTATTGATAATGTTTTGTATCACCTTCCTATGTTTGTACCTACACTATCTCTGTAATCTTATCTGAGTATATTGGAAACCGTGTTTACTGGTATTGGAAGTAGGAAATTCAAAGGGAATACCAAATTTGAGAGACACAGGGTAAAAAAAGAGAAATAACTACAAAAGCAATACTTGCAAAACTCTTTGGTGTAATTGAACTGAACAACTGGGGGGGGAGGGAAAGGGGGGGAGGGAGGGGGGCATGAGGGACAAGGCAACAAACAGTACAAGAAATGTATCCAATGCCCAACGTATGATACTGTAACCTCTCTGTACGTCAGTTTGATAATAAAAATTTGAGAAAAAAAATATATGTCCTTAGTTGAAAATTTAGAAAGGCTAAAAATTACTTATTTTTTTCTCTTTTCTAACTTGCAAAGATTTTTTCTATTTAATATTGATTAATTTTTATGCCACAAAATATATATTCACAAATACTAAATTCTATGAAAAGTGGAGCAATAACAATAATATGTGCTCCAAGGAACAGGAAAAAATGGCAAGTATGACTGCATCTTGTTGGTGTTTGGTTTCTAGTTCTTAAAATAATGCTTAGCAAACATTAACTGAATTATTACCTGATAGACTACAGTAGATTTAAACAAAAACATGGCCACAAATTCTTTGTAGCTCCATTCATCAAGAGGTATACTCTATTTCTTCATGCCTGGAATATGGACTGATCTTTTCATTGTTTTAGTGGTAAAGTGCAAGTTTCAGAGCCTAGGCCTCAAGAAGACTTGCAGCTTCTGCCTCTACCCTTGGAATCCTGGAATCATGAGGAAAAGCCTTTTAAGAAAAAGGCTTGGTAAGAAAGGTTGTGTGGTTGGGTATGATGACCCACTCTTTTAATTCCAGCTGTTTGGGAAGCAGAGTAGATAAGGATTGAGATTCTAGGTCATTCTGATCCAGAAGTTAGCAAGATCCCATCTTAATAAGTTGGGCATGTGTGTTCACATCTATAATCCCAGCTACGTGGGAGGAACGGGTAGGGGGGATCATTATCTGGGGAAAAAAATGCAAGATTTTACCTGAAAAATAACTAAATAAAAAAAAAAGGCTAGGACTATCATTCAAATGCTAGAGTACCTACCTAGCAAGCAAAAGGCCCTGAGTTCAAATTTCAGTACTTCCAAAAAGTAAGAAAGAGAGGAGGAGAAAAGGAAAGGAGAGAGAACAGAAAACAAAGCTTCCAGCTTATCCACAGGAGCAATTTGATCTTGCCTGTGGCAAAATCAGCAAAAGAATCATCCAATCAAGCTACAGAATGAGAAATAACAAATTATAGTTTTAAGCCATTTAGTTGTGGAATAGGTTTATTACATAGCAATGGAAATGAAAGCATGATATACTTAGCATGGATTGTATGAGATGGACTCTGCAGACCTTCTCCATTTTCAGATCTCATCTAAAATACTTCTTCCCTGATTCCCACATCTATACCAGATTCCTTTGTCTCAAAGAACTGGCCCTTTTCTTTAAAGTGCTTAATTCATTTGTAGTTATGCAAGCATAAACACAATATGATTAATGTCTATCTCCCTCACTATGCTGTTTAATGAGTATGAAACCATGTCTGGTCCCCAGGGCCCTAGTAAGGACCTAGGTCATAGTAGACACTCAAATTGGTCCCTTAACATAGAGATCAACAATATAAGTGGATTTCTAAGGCAACTTAAGTTGAATCCTGAAACATTAAAACCTTATCATGTGTACAATCTTGACAAGAATTTGTTAAATGCATGATGTATTTCCACTGCTGTGACAAAGAAAAGAACACACTTTGCTATTATTCATGGTTGTTGTTGCTATCCTGTTGTCCAGGACTGGGGTTTGAATTTCAGGTCCTTGTGCTCACTTGGCTTGCTTGTCTGGTGCTCTACAACTTGAGGCATGCTTCCAGTCTGCTTTTGCTGACTATTTTTGGAGACAAAAATCTGTGGACATTTTTTTGCTCAGGCTGGTTTTGAATTTTGATTATGCAGTTCTCAGCCCCTAAGTAGGTAGGTTTACAGGCATGAGCCACCAGCTTAAGATTTTTTTTTTGTTATTTATTTTTTAAAGTACCATAGTCTTTCCTCCTATAGTGACTTAATGAGTAATGGTGCAATTACTAAGAATTTTAGGCAGTAAGCCTAATTTGCTCTACTGTAGACATTATTCTGGTTGTGGAACCAAATGTAGAGTATGCAAATCAATTTGGCAGATAGCAATAGTGCTTACTATATGCATAATGCTATGTGCTCTAACAGTAATTTTTTAAAGTACACATACAGAGTACAGTTTATCATTTAGCTTGGAGTTTATTAGAAAACTAAAATACAGATACATTTAAATGATAATATAGATAATATTTTTCCCATAATGACTTGAGTATATGACCAATATTAACTGTCAGAGTATCTTGAATTTCAAAGAAGAAATAAAATACATTTCTAGGCCAAGGGTATTACTAGAAAAGGCCTTCTTTTTGCCCCATACTAACCAATTTCAAGTCAATATTATTTTTCTCTATCCTTCCAGAATGATTTTGTATCACACACACACACACACACACACACACACACACACACACACACAGTTCCATTATTTCTTTCAAGTAGAGATAGCACACAGTACGTTCTACCTTGCCTTTTATACCTTGAAAATTTTTCTTGTCAATGTATAAAGAACCCTTTTATTATCTTGGGATTTCATTTTTGTAGGAGAGAGACTGGGTGCCACTATGTAGCTTATGATATTCTTGAACTCACTATGTGACCTAGGGTTGAGGTTGAACTCATGATCCTCCTTCCTTCCCCTCCTTCTGAGTGTTCAGATTATAGGTGTGCACCACCACTTCTGGTCCTGTTATTGTATTAATAGCTACTTAATAGTCTATAATATAGATACATCATTTAACTGGGTCTTAATTTAGACTTTTACATGGTTTCTAATGTTTTGTTATGATAATAAATTACATTGCATAAACATTATTTTATGCATATATGACCTATATAGTATATCTGTAGAGTTAATGGGTTAACATTATTTTTCTTAGCACAGGCTTACAGCAAAACTGAAAAGGAGAAATAGGTTTGTCCATAGATAGCTTATTTTGAGGAGTCAAAAAATTTTAGGGGATTCAAGGCCCAGGGAGAAAGAAACAGGAAAGGGAGGCTAAGGGTATGTTTTCTAGCTTCTTATATTCAAAGTGTGTCTGCAGCATCAGGCATAGCTTGTTAGAAATGTGAAATCTGTGGGTCATCATATCACTTACTGAGTTGAAATCTGTATTTAAACACCAATGCTAAGTGTTTTATATATACATCAGATTGAGAAACACTAACAGAGTATTCACTGTTATAAGTGCCTGGGAGGTAGTCTCGTGTAGGACTTATGATGAGTATGGAGGATGAACTCTGAATTAACCATTCAAGAGACAGAAAAAAGGAACATTTAACCATTGGCTCCCATCTCCCTTGGTCAAAACTTGCCTTCTGGGGTGTCAATTCCCTTTCATTGCCAGGATTACAAAGTTCAGCTTTGCTACGCCGGGGATATAGTTATTGATAGAGTGCTTGCCTTACATGTATGAGGTCCTGGATTCAATCTCTAGCATTGCAAACAAGCAAGCAAACAAAGTAAAGAATGAAACTGCTGAGGTACAGGTATCCCATGAGGGCCAGTGCTGACACCTCAGAATAGGAAGTGAGAAAGAATGTAAAATAGCTGAGGGACAGTGCTGTCAGATCACACCTGTGTGTAGCTAGATGCTGCAACAATGAGTACAAAAACATAGGCCAAGAAGATATGAGCTAAGATACCAGGGTATACAAATACTGCCAAGAGACATTCAGTGTGGCACTCTCTTACAAATGGCAGATTCTGCCCTACCAATCTGGAGACATGTATTCAGTAGTTCAAAATCAGCACTAAAAAAAAAGGGCAGAAAAAGAAAGAAAAGACAGAGTTCTGAAACTTTTGTTTCATTTTTAATATATAGGTTATAATAGAAAAAGAACTTCCTTGTCTTAGCCAGTCAAAAAAGTTTGGAAAACAGAGCAAAAGCCATATTAACTCATGTTCTCCCAGGAACTAGTAACAATGCATTTCTGTACACTGTAACAATATAGAAACAATTTTCTTATTTTTACCATTTTAAAGATAGAAAATGGTTTTATGCTATAATATTAATATCCATTTCTTAAATAAATGAAGTCAAGTCTGCTATTCATATGAAAAGATACTGAATTTCTTTTGTGACCTTTTAATTTTATACTATGGTTAGCTTTCAATAAAAAAATCAACTTATAGAAACTGTTAGAATTTATACTATAAATGTATGAACTGTACCTTATTTTTTCTGACATTGCTTAAGATCCTTTTTAAAAATAATACTCTTTCAGCTGGGCACTAGTTGCTCACACCTATAATCCTAGCTAGTCTGGAGGCTGAGATCTGGGGATCACAGTTTGAAGCCAGTCCAGGCAGAAAGCACACTGAGACTGTTATCCCCAATTACCTGCTCAAAAACTGGAAGTGGAGCTGTGGCTAAAAGTGGTAGAGCTCTAGCCTTGATCAAAAGAGCCCAGGGACAGTGCCCAGGCCCTGAGTTCAAGCCCCACAACTGAAAAAACAAAAAACAAAAAAACCCCAACCTCCTTTTAGGGCATTTATACCACGTAGAGATGGCATATTTTTTATGTAATCACATTTCCTTTGTTGCTTCTGAATTTTGGAGCTCCATCCTGTACAAAACTATAAAGTAAGGACACTATATTATAGGATTTTAATTGCTGAATTCTTAGCATTCAAATATCTGACCTATCTGGAACATATCCCTAGTATGACATATAAGATGTGCATCCAACTTGATTTTTTTCCAGCTGCCTTCCATTATCCTAACATTATATACTGAATCAACAGGATAAGTCATATTATTTCTTAATACTTATGATACCAAGTTAATCAAATTGGCATTTATCTTTTAGCCTTAAAACTCATAGCTAAATGTGTATATACATTTGTGTGTTCACTCACACACACATCCATCAGCTTAATTTGGCTAAATAGGGAAAATATTTGTATATATTTTTCAAAAGGGCTTAAACAGTTTATGAAAAAGAAAATATTTAAATAATGACTTGAAATATTACAAATCATTTCATTATAAAGGTGGTAGGGAAATCTGAGGTATCTCTCTCTACAAGCCCAGCTCCAAGTGTCTGTCCTAAGACAAAAGTGTTGGAGCTTACAACAAACATCTTAATTTTTCTAAGTCTTTCCCAGAGGACTGGCTGTCTCGGGTAGTAATAAACTCCAGAATAATCCAGTTGTGCCTGAGGATTATTGAGAAAAGAGAAGGTGATTCAGGGTAGGAATCAGTTTCTTACCTTGACTTAGCACAAAGTGAGTGGACCAAAAAAAAAAATTAAACTCAGTTCTCAACTCCCTGGGGAGAGAAAGATCTACAATGTGAATCCAAAACCCCAGCTTTTATGGAGGCTTCACAAAGAATGGACTTCTGCCTTGCTTGTTTTAGAGTGATAAGGAGATCTACCATACCTTAGCCACCTGAGGGCCAGGTTAGCATTGATCAATGAACATGTTCAATTGAAAAAAGAAAAAAACAACAAGAATAAACACAGTGGTTAGGCTAGCACAGTCAGCCTGCAACTAGTCACTCGAGCTTTCTTCCTTGGCTCAGTGCAGACCAAAGCACACAGAGTTGGACTGGGGGTCAGCTTTTCAGGGTCAACATAAGGAACGTGCTCCAGTCTCACTGGACACTCCTAGGAGTCAGGAACTACAAGGACACCAAATTAGATTAGCAAGAAGATTAGCCAGAATCTCTGGCTGGGCTGGTTGGCAAGGGTCTTCTCCAGCAGAAGGCCAGTCCAAAAAGCCTAGCTGTTCTGTCTATTATGCAGAAAAAAATGTGTGTGTGTGTGTGTGGTGTGTGTGTGTGTGTGTGTGTGTGTGTGTGTTTTACAACACATGGCAAGGGAAACAGAGTCAAAGAAATCAACTCAAGCAAAATAACTACAAGCATACCTCAGAGATAAGAGTTCAGTTCCAGACTGTCACAATGTCACAATAGAGCAAGTCACATGAAATTTTTCATTTTGTAGAGCACACAAAACTTATTCATACTGTATTGCAGTCTATTAAATGTGCAACAGCATATGCCTAAAGAAATATAAATATCTTAATTAAAAATATTTTATTGCTGAAATACTAATCATTGGAGCCTCTGTGTACACTCTAGAGGTTGTGTTCAGTGCTTCTGGCTACTGACTAACCAGGGTAGTGATTGTTGAAAGTTAAGGTAGCTGTGGATATTTCTTACAATTACTACAAAAAAAGAAAACGATGTTACTATCATGACAGATTTCTCTCTATAATATGCTGTGGTTTGGTGATAGTTTACCAATAGATTATCTTTTAAAACTTGAATCGATCATCTCAAACCTCATCCCTGCTTTATCATGTAAGTTTTTATAATACTGTTTTAAAGTACATAGCCAATGAGCAGTAATATTCTGAAAGATCTACAGTGGACTTAAAATATTCAGCAAGCCATAATGTAAACAGATGTATTATCCTGGCCCAGCTGCTCCATTTACAGAGCAGAGATTTAGTTCAATCCTTAAGGGGCCTAAGATTCTTAGAATGGTACATCAGCTCTGCCTTCAACTTAAAGTAATCAGCTACATTAGTCCGTAACAAGAGTCAGCATGTCATTTGAAGCTTTTTAAGCCAGTCATTGATTCTCTCTAGCTTTGGAAGTCCTAGATGGCATCTTCTTCCAATACAAAGCTCTTTAGTCTACACTGAGAAGCTGTTTATTAATTATCTTCACTAGGTCTCCTGGGTAACTTTTTCCAGCTTCGCCATCAACACTTATTCTTCACCCATATTTATATGTTATAGTCGTGGCTTCTTTCTTAAACTCATGAACTAACCTCTGTTAGTCTTAAGCTTTTTTAATGGAAGTTCTTCATTTCTCTCAGCCTTCGCAGAAGTGAAAAGTTAGGTTGATCCTGATTAGGCTATGACAAAAGTCTGTTGTGGCTGATTTGATCTTGCAAAAGATCACCGAAGCATTCTCTATATCAGCAAAAACAAAACAAAACAAAACAAAACAAAAAGCTTTGCTTTAAAAAAAATCATCTGTGTGCTCACTGTAGCAGAAATTTTAATTTCCTGCAAACTTTTCCTTTGTACTCACAATTTGACTAATTACTTAGTATAACAGGCCTGATTTTCAGTCTTTTTTTGAGGGGGGGGGGTCTTGTTATGTTGCTGAGGTAGCCTCAAATGCATACTCCTCTTGCTTCCACCTCTAAGTGATGAGATTATACTGTGTACTGTCTGGTCTATCTTGACTTCTGACATGTCTTCCTCACTGTTACGGGGTTAGAAATGTTACAGGGTTTGAGGGAAGGGAGTCCCCATCCCTCCAAGAGTCCACCACTAAGAGTCTCAAGCAAAAAGATGAATTTATTGGGTAAGCATAAAGCAAACTGAGTGGCCAGGGATGCAGCACAGACTTGGGAGCTGAAACTACGCCCGTGAAAAGTGGGCTTACCAGCCAGGGACACAGAGCAGACTTGGGAGCTGTCACCGTGACCCCAAGCAGTCCTTAAATTGGGGTTTATAAAGGTAAAAGCGGAGCACAGATGTAGGAGCCTGACGCAGGTGGTAGAGCAAGCAACAAACAACTTAAGCAAGCCATTTGCAGAAGCAGAATTTTAGGGTCAGGTTGACCTAATCTACTCCCCCCAACATTTCCTACCATGTTTCCCTAATCAAAATGGAGTCAGCTCTGTTCCCTACAACACTCACTAAGCTTATATTTATGTATTTTGATTTAAAGTAAGAATCATGTAACTCTTCTGTGTACTGAACACTCAGATCCATTCATTACTTTATTATTACCAATTGGCCTAATTTAAATATTGCTGTTTCTCAGAAAATAAGACCTGAGAGACTTCCAGGAAGACGGCAGAGGAGAAGCAGAGCCCTAGCTGAGCTCCCTCCGACATCGCAGTTTTCTCACCCCATAGAAACTTTTACTCCTAGAAAGACAGCCAAAGTAAGTTCTAACAGTACAGGGATTCTGGCCAGGAAGGAAAAATCGACTTTGCTGGTCTGAAAACACAGATTTGAGCTCCGGGCGGCACCCCACCGCCGCGCCAGTGCCGGCGCCGGCACAGCGCCCGGCACAGCAACCGCACTCCACGTGGCTAAAGCACACAGCGTAGACCAGCGAGAAATACTCCAGACGGCGGCTGAGCACGGACGGGCTGAAATCGCAGAGAAAGCATGAGTACCCCACGAAAGATATTCTCACTCACGCCCACAGAGCAGCTTCTGGAAGGCAGCCCTTCCCCCACCGCCAGAGCAAAGCGCCATCTTTGCCACTGGTATACGGTCAGACCAGATTGGAACTGAAGCGGGCATGGGGAAAGCGAGGTCAAAGTAGCCATCTTTGAAAAGGGCAGGAGGGACCGAACAGTGAGAGCCAACTCCGCCCAGGAGAACGCCCCGTGCCCTGGCGGGAGGCGAGTCCTGGACAGCGTCTTAGCCAGAGGTTCCCCGTCCTGGCCGCCAGATTTTCTAAATTTAAAGCAAAAGCTGCGAGCAGCTACCGGTGGCACGGAAACACCAGATGGAGGAACAAACAGTTCCTGGGACAGCTAAACGGGCCCGTCACAGAGGAAGCCCAATTCCCAGCCCCAAACGGAGCTGCATTCCATAGCCACCTCCACCAAGGAGGCCGCCTCCCCCAGGCAAGCAACTCTCAGCCAAGCAAAACAGGCCAGAGGCGCCCCGCCCTGCCGAGTCCACAGCCTATTCAAATCCAGGCATCAAAGGCAGGGGCCCCACAGCAGACAGAGGAGCCACAGTTCCTGAGACTGCTCACGTCCCCATCTACAGAGGACGCCAAGGCCCACCTGCAAGCTGTGCGAACCTCAGAGACCCAGGATTGCACCAACAGGGGAGAAGGGTCAGAACAGATCCACCTCTTGCATACTGAAATCAAGTCAAACCAGCCAATCAGGAAAATAGACTGCAGACCATTGCAAGGAAACCAGAGCCTGGGGAAAGACCACCCAAACAAGAAGGACTCCATTTTTTTTTTCTTTTCAAACATTTTTTAAACTCTTTTAAAAAAATTTTTCTTTTTAATTTTTTCACATCTGAAACATCGTTGGTTTTTTTTTGTTTGTTTTTTATTTGTTTGTTTTCCATTTTTACCGGTTTGTTTTATCAAGTTTTTTTGTTTGTTTGTTTGGGTTGTTCCTTCTCTGTTTTTTTTTTCTTTTTATTTATTTTTTCTTCTTTAAAAATTTTTTTTTCTCTGTTTAGTGTATCTGTCTTCCAGTATTTTTAATTTATTTCTCTCTTTGCATTCTCTTTCTTTAAAAATTACTTTCCTATGAATAACACCTCCACTCTTTTCTGCTAACTCTCCATTGTCTGTCATTTTAACCTTGTTCTTTCTACTGATTCTACTCTTCTCCACATTTCCACGTCACTGAAACTAAACCAAAATCACCACCACCACCCCAATACATTTTATTCTATTCTCTTTACTATCTCCAACTTACCCTCCTGACTTACTGCCTGGACCTCCAGGTTCCATTGACTCCTGGTTATTGGATAGAGGGTATCCCAGCTTAATCTGAGTTAATCAAAGGGGTTCATAGAGAAAGCCAGTCCTAAAAGAACTTAACATAAAAACAAGAATTGCGTATAGGGTTGTAACAGTAAATAAGTAACTACTGAATACAGGGCCCAGGATCGGTTGTTATATTGAAATTGTATTTTTTAGGAACACCAAATCTAACTTTATAGACAGGTATACAAGTTATCTGTATATAATTGTGAACTTGTAAGATTTACACAACAGTGCTTGGTAAGGGCTGCTTTGGGTCTTAAACGGTGCTCACAGGTGCTGGTAGACTGGCATTCCCAATTCAAATGGGCAGAAGAAACACAAGAAAGATGGCAAACAATGAAGTCCTATCCCCCACTCAAAACAAGCAGGAAGCAGAGCAGTCAATCAAAGACATAGAAGAGAACCCCCAAAAGGCTCTACAAAGTCTACTGATAAACATGATAAATGAAAAGTTTGAATCTCTTCAGTCAATATTCTAGAGCATGAGGAGGCAAAGCAAAAATTAATGGAGAATTTCATGGCATCCACAAATAGAAAGATAAATGAACTTCAAGAGTCAAATGAAAAGATAGCTACCCAGCTTAAAGATCTGAGAGACAACAATCAAAACCAAAGTAATGAAGTTAATGAAGTAAAGAAGTCCATACAAGACCTAAGAAATGACATGGAAATCATCAGGAAAGACCAGTCAGAAGGAAAAGAGATTCGAAATCAAGTAGCTAGCCTACAGTCCCGACTAACTGAAGCAGAGGATTGAATCTCAGGAGCTGAAGATTCCTTAGATTCTATGGAGAAATATCAAAAATCAATACAAATCCAGTCCAATCAACAAAACAGATCGCTACAGGAGATTCAAGACATGATCAGGAAGCCCAATTTAAGAATAATAGGTATTGAGGAAAACTTGGAGAAAGAAGTTAATGGGATAGGCAACCTATTTAACAGAATATTAGCTGAGAACTTCCCAAATATCCAGAAGGAAAGGCTTATACAGATACAAGAAGCATTTAGAACCCCAAACCGACCAGACCAGAATAGGACATCCCACCGACACATTGTGATCAAAACAGGATCAGTAGATTACAAGGAAAGAATCCTTAAAGCTGTTAGGGAGAAGAAAACAATCACATATAAAGGAAAAGCAATCAGAATTACCCCAGACTTCTCAGCAGAGACCATAAAAGCAAGGAGAGCCTGGAATGAAGTATACCAAACACTAAATAAAAATAACTACCAACCAAGAATTCTGTACCCAGCCAAACTCTCATTCATAGCCGAAGGTCAAATAAAAGTCTTCCACAGTAAGGAAAAACTGAAACAATATATCTCCACAAAACCAGCTTTACAGAAAATCCTCAAAGATGTACTACACAGGGAAAATAATCAAGATCCCAATACAGACAGAGAAATGAACCCTAAATAGTAAACATCAGATCAAGAAATGGGAAGACACTGCTTTAAACGAGGTAGTGATAATGAAAGGAACAAACGATCATCGCTCAATCCTAACTCTCAACATTAATGGACTTAATTCTCCAATCAAACGAGATAGGCTCATAAGTTGGATCAAAAATCAAGATCCATCTTTCTGCTGCCTCCAAGAGACACATCTATCCAGCAAAAGTAAACATCTTCTAAAAGTGAAAGGCTGGAATCAAATCTATCAAGCAAATGGCCCCCATAAGCAGGCTGGAATTGCAATCCTAGTATCAGACAAAATTGACTTCAAATTAAAAAAGGTAAGAAGAGACAAAGAAGGCTACTACATACTAGTAAAGGGATCTCCCCTACAGGAAGATATAACCATCCTAAATATCTACACACCAAATACAGGAGCACCCAACTTCATCAAACAAACACTACTGACTCTAAAAACACTCATAGACCCAAACACATTGATAGTTGGGGACTTTAACACTCCACTATCAGCTCTGGACAGATCAACACGCCAAAAACTGAACAAAGAAACCACAGATCTTAATAATTACATAGACCAACTAGACTTAACCGACATCTACAGAATATTCCACCCAGTAACAACAGAATACACATTCTTCTCTGCAGCACATGGAACATTCTCCAAAATAGATCACATCTTAGGGTACAAAGAAAATCAGTACAAATTCAGAAGTATCAAAAACATTCCCTGCATTCTCTCAGACCACAATGGAATAAAATTAGAGCTCAACTCAAACAGCCACCACAGAAAATCCTACACTTCATGGAGACTAAACAACACACTGCTGCACCATCAGTGGGTCATTGAAGATATTAAAACGGAAATTCAAATGTTTATGGACTTCAACCAAGTTGAGGACACAAAGTACCAGCTCTTTTGGGACACAGGAAAGGCAGTACTCAGAGGAAAATTTATACCTCTGAGTACATACATCAACAAACTGGAGAAACAGCAACTCAGTAATTTAAGGAAGCACCTTATTTTTCTTGAGAGAGAACAGCAAGCCAAACCCCAAGTCAATAGACGGAAGCAAATAATTAAAATCAAATCAGAATTAAATCAATTAGAGACGAAAAAAACCATTGAAAGAATCAACAAAACAAAGAGTTGGTTCTTTGAAAAAATCAACAAGATAGACAGACCCCTGGCAAACCTGACCAAAAAACGAAGGCAGCACACTCAAATAAACAAGATAAGAGATGAAACAGGTAACATCACCACAGAAATAACCGAAATTCAGAAAATAATAAGGGACTATTTTGCAAACCTTTATGCCAACAAATTCGAGAACTTGGAAGAAATGGATGATTTCCTAGAAAAAATTGATATCCCCAAACTCAACCATGAAGATTTAAACCTTCTAAACAGACCCAGATCCAGTATTGAAATAGAAACGGCAATTAATGATCTCCCATCCAAGAAAAGCCCAGGTCCAAATGGATTCACTGCAGAATTCTACAAGGCCTTCAAAACAGAACTCACACCAATATTTCTCAAACTCTTCAATGAAATTGAAAGAGAACGTTCACTACCAGACTCATTCTATGAAGCCAGTATAACCCTCATCCCAAAACCAGGCAGAGACTCATCACGGAAAGAGGACTACAGACCGATCTCCCTGATGAACATAGACGCAAAAATTCTCAACAAAATTCTGGCCAATCGACTTCAACAGGTCATCAAAAAAATCATACACCACGATCAAACTGGATTCATCCCAGGGATGCAAAGTTGGTTTAATATACGCAAGTCAATTAATGTAATCCACCACATCAACGGGAGCAAGCTAAAGAACCACATGGTTTTATCTCTGGATGCGGAAAAAGCGTTCGATAAAATCCAGCACCCATTTATGCTAAAAGCCCTGGAAAAACTGGGATTCCAGGGAACATTCCTGAATATAATCAAGGCAGTTTATGGCAAACCAACAGCTAGCATAACTCTAAATGGTGAAAAACTAAAGCCATTCCCTTTAAAATCAGGAACAAGGCAGGGATGTCCACTCTCTCCCCTGCTCTTCTACATAGTACTAGAATTCCTAGCCAGAGCAATAAGGCAAGAAGAAAATATAAAGGGGATCCAAATAGGAAAAGATGAAGTTAAACTTTCTCTCTTCGCAGATGACATGATTCTATACCTAAAGAATTCCATAGACTCTACCCCCAAGCTACTAGAGCTGATACAAAACTTTGGCAAAGTTGCAGGACATAAAATAGACCTTCAAAAATCAACGGCCTCTCTATGCTAACGACCCGAAGACCGAGGCTGAAATCAGGAAAGCAACTCCTTTTGCAATAGCCCCCAAAAACATAAAATACCTGGGAATAACCTTAACCAAAGAAGTGAAAGACCTCTTTGATGAGAACTTTAAAAGCTTGAAAAACGAAATTAAGTCAGAACTATGGAAATGGAAAAACCTCCCATGCTCCTGGATTGGGAGGATTAATATAATCAAAATGGCAATATTGCCAAAGGCTATCTACAAATTCAATGCAATACCCATTAATATCCCAACACCATTCTTTAATGAAATAGAGGAAGCAATCCAGAAATTCATATGGAACAATAAAAGACCTAGAATAGCAAAAACAATCCTAAGCAGAAAGAACAGTGCTGGAGGAATTACAATACCCAACTTCAAGCTGTATTATAAAGCTATAGTAATAAAAACAGCTTGGTATTGGCACTGGAACAGGCCTGAAGACCAATGGAACAGAATTGAAGACCCAGAAATGAACCCACAGAACTACGCCTACTTAAACTTTGATAAAGGAGCTAAAACAATAGTATGGAAGAAAGACAGCCTCTTTAACAAGTGGTGCTGGCAAAACTGGTTCAACACATGCAACAAACTAAAACTAGATCCTTATATATCACCCTGCACCAAAATCAATTCCAAATGGATAAAAGACCTTGAAATCAAAACAGACACCCTGAAAACACTAAAGGAAGGAGTAGGAGAAACACTTGGGCTCCTTGGCGCAGGACGGAACTTCCTTAACAAAGACCCAGAAAGGCTACAAATCAAAGAAAGTTTGGACAAATGGGACTGCATCAAACTGCAAAGCTTCTGCACGGCAAAGGACATAGTTCGCAAGATAAACAGAAAGCCCACAGACTGGGAGAAGATCTTTACCGGACATTCAACAGACAAAGGCCTCATCTCTAAAATATATGCAGAACTAAAAAAATTGCCTTTTTCCAAAGCAAAACCGCAAAGAACCAATAGCCCCCTCATCAAGTGGGCTAAAGACTTACAAAGAGACTTCTCTGATGAGGAAATGAGAATGGCCAAGAGACATATGAAAAAGTGCTCTACATCACTGGCCATAAAAGAAATGCAAATCAAAACAACATTGAGATTCCATCTCACCCCAGTAAGAATGTCATATATCAAGAAAACTAACAATAACAATTGTTGGAGGGGATGTGGCCAAAAGGGAACCCTACTTCATTGTTGGTGGGAATGTAAACTGGTTCAGTCACTCTGGCAAGCAGTATGGAGATTCCTCAGAAGGCTAAATATAGAACTCCCCTATGACCCAGCAGCCCCACTTTTGGGTATCTATCCAAAAGACCACAAACAAAATCACAGTAATGCCACCAGCACAACAATGTTCATTGCAGCACAATTTGTCATAGCGAGAATCTGGAACCAGCCCAGATGCCCCTCAGTAGACGAATGGGTCAGGAAAATGTGGTACATATACACAATGGAATTTTATGCCTCTATCAGAAAGAATGACATTGTTCCATTTGTAAGGAAATGGAAGGACTTGGAAAAAATTATACTAAGTGAAGTGAGCCAGACCCAAAGAAACATGGACTCTATGGTCTCCCTTATTGGGAATAATTAGTACAGGTTTAGGCAAGTCAGAGCAGAGCATCACAAGGCCCAAAAGCTATACCCTTATGAACACATAAGATGATGTTAAGTAAAATGAACTCCATGTTATGGAAACAGTTGTAACTACTTTCAACGTCTTATGTGTATCTGTAGCTTCTATTATTGATGATGTTCTTGTATCACCTTCCTGTGGTTGTACCTACACTATCTCTGTAATCTTATCTGAGTATATTGGAAACCGTGTATACTGGTATTGGAACTAGGAAATTGAAAGGGAATACCAAATTTGAGAGACACAGGGTAAAAAAAGACAAACAACTACAAAAGCAATAATTGCAAAACTGTTTGGTGTAAGTGAACTGAACACCTCCGTGGGGGGGGGGGGGGAGAAGGGAAAAGGGGAGGAGGGAGGGGGGCATGAGGGACAAGGTAAAAAACTGTATAAGAAATGTATCCAGTGCCTAACGTATGAAACTGTAAGCTTTCTGTACATCAGTTTGATAATAAAAATTTGAAAAAAAAAAAAAAGAAAATAAGACCTGAAGAAAGAGAGATAGGGAGAAAGAAGGTCAGTGGAACAATCCAACACACACACACACACACACACACACACACACACACACACACACACTTTTCTATTTTATATGGGTAGTTTGTGGTAACTCAATAGTAACATCAAAGATCACTGATCACATATAGCAAAAATAGACATAATACGGAAAAAGAAACTGTGAGAATTACCAAAAAATGACATATAGCCACAAAGTGAGCACATATTACTATTGGGGAAAATGCCATTAGTAATGAAACTGTAACCCTTCTGTATACCACTTTGACAATAAATAAAATTTTTAAATGGCACTAGGAAGTCTTACTAGAGCAGAGGTGCTACAAGTTTTCAATCTGTAAAATTCAAAATATCCACAATGTATAAGATGAAGTATAAAAAAAAGATGAAGTATTGAAAAAAAAAAAAAGGAGGGCTGGGAAGGTGGCTTAGTGGTAGAGTGTTTGTCTTGCATGCATGAAGCCCTGGGTTCCATTCCTCAGTAACACATAAACAGAAAAAGCTGGAACTGGTGCTGTGGCTCAAGTGGCAGAGTGCTAGCCTTGAGCAAAGGAAGCTCAGGGACAGTGCACAGGCTCTGAATTCAAGCCCCAGGACTGGCAAAAAAAAAAAAAAAAAAGTAAATAAATGTAAAATTTAAAAAAGGAGATATACTTGTATACAATTTACCTGACAAAGTTTCAAAATAACTACTGTAATGATAGTCACCAAGGTCAGGAGAACAATGCATGACAAAAGGATGATGTTAAGAACCATAAAATATTAAATATAAACTATAAAACTTTAAGTATAAACAAAACCATTGAATTGAAAAATGTAATTTATAAATTAAAAAATTTACTAGGAGGGTTCAACAGTAAACAAACCCTAATAGGAGAAAGGATCAGCAAACTCAAAGACAGGTCACTGGAACTGAATCCAAGGGTTAAGGAGGCTGAGGTCTGAGAATCACAGTTTGAAGCCAGCCTGGACCTGAAAGTCTGAAAGACTCTTATTTCCATTTAACCACCAAAAGCTAAAAGTAGAGTTGTGGCTCAAGTGGTAGAGTACTAGCCTTGAGCTAAAAGCTCAGGGATAGGTCTTAGGCCCCAAGTTCAAGCCCCAGGACTAGCTAAATAAAGAAAGAGTAAAGGTTTATGGGACACCATAGATAAGATTGATATTACATATTATATAAGTTCCAAAGGAGATAAGACAGATGAGTCAGAATTTTTTTTTTTTTTTTTGGCCAGTCCTGGGCCTTGAACTCAGGGCCTGAGCACTGTCCCTGGCTTCCTTTTGCTCAAGGCTAGCACTCTGCCACTTGAGCCACAGCGCCACTTCTGGCCGTTTTCTATATATGTGGTGCTGGGGAATCAAACCCAGGGCTTCATGTATACGAGACAAGCACTCTTGCCACTAGGCCATATTCCCAGCCGAGTCAGAAAATTTGTAAAACATAATGGCTGGAAAATTTTCTTTATCTAAAGAAGGAAGAAGATATTCAGATCAAGGAAGTACAAAAGACCTCAAATAAGATGAACATAAATCCACACTAAGATACCTCTTTCTGTGTGTGTGTGCCAGTCCTGGGGTTTGAACTCTGGACTTGGGTACTGTTCCTGAGATTTTTGTGTTCAAGGCTAGTGCTCTACCATTTGAGTCAAAGCTCTACTTCCAACTTTTTGTAGTTAATTGGAGGTAAGAGTCTCATGGACTTTCTTGCCCAGGCTTGCTTTGAACCACGATCCTCAGATCTTAGCCTCCTGAGTAGCTAGCATTAATAGGTGTAAGCACTGGTGCCTGCCACCAAAACACATTTTAATCAAGTTTACAAATGTCAAAAATGAAGAACCTTGACGGCAGCAAGAAAAAAGTGATTTATCATATTTAAAAAGTAAGATTATCAGTGGATTTTTCAGTAGAAATCATGCAGGCCAGAAGGGAGTGATGCAATGATATATTCGAAGTACTGAAAGGAAAATAAAATTAAACAAAAAACAGTTACAACAACAAAAAGCTTGACAACTCAAAATACTATAACTGGCAAAATTATCCTTCAAAAATAAGAGAAGCCAGGAGCTGGTGAATCATATCTGTAGTCATAGATACTCAGGAGGATGACACCTGGAAGATTTCAATTTGAAGCCACCTAGGGTAGAAAGCAACTCAGCCAAATCCTTGTCAGCTTGGATGCCATAAATACCTTTATAAACCATACGTATGTCCTAAATGGATACATTAACAGTCACACTTCTGCCTATAATGATAACTAATACATAGTTCTTTATTTTTCTGATGGTACTGGGGTTTGAGGTAGTGCTTTGTGCTTGCTAGGCAAAAAATCTACTCACTTTGTTGAGTTCATATTGTTTGGTCTATATTGTGCCAATGTATAACCTCTATCTCTAGATCCTCTGTTCATGACTATATATCGTCTAGTGGTTGTGCCTCTCTGACTGATAAATTAGGCCTGAGGGTGATTTCACAGGAAAAGAATTTTAAGGCTAGCTTCCTTTAAGTGGTCCTGAATTATCTGGTATTGCTTCTCCAATCTTACTTTAACAATACCATTCTATATTGACATTTCAATCATTGAGAGCACAAGACTGAATTGGCTTTTTGATTGCACACACAAACATGGGAATTCAGGTTATACTTACTAAAGATTGAATCAACATATTAAGACAACTTTTCTGAATCTCAGGGGGTACATTTGCAAAGCTTCTCTCAGACCAAAACCTTGCAAAGTGCTTTGCAATCCACCTGTTAAAAAAAAATTCAAATTAGAATACGGAAAATACTTCTCATTAGAAGTCAACCACATTTTTATTTTTAATTATAAAATTTAAACCACAGATGTTTTGACTAACTTTACTATTAATGAGTTCTATGGTGAACTGATTTACACACTTTCCTAGAAATACATATTTTACACCCATGTTGGGTCATGTGCAATTTTAATATAACCATGGTTCAGCTTAAATAACATTGATCCCACATATCTTGAATAATATCTAAATGAATACTTTCTACTCAACTGCTCTAACTAGAGTACACTAAAGTACACACACTGCACCCAAGAAAATAGTCTGAGTCTAAAACTCCCTTCAAAATTAGAATGAAATAATAAAATCTCTCAATTATTAATAGCAACACTATTAAGATAACTTACTTCATGCAGTCAGCAAAAAGACTTTCCACTCCAACTGAATGAGCAATAATGAGGCATTCTAGAATAGATGTCAATGTTCTGGAAACAGGCTAAAATTGATAAGGAACATCACATTTATTCTTTTTCAATTTGTAGAGGACCAGTTAGTTCATAAAGACAACATGATTTATACATCTAAACTACAGAATACATACATATAGTTAAAATTGGATGAATTTTGTTTGTTTGTTTTGTCAGTCCTGGGGCTTGGACTCAGGGCCTGAGCATTGTCCCTGGCTTCTTTTTGCTCAAGACTAGCACTCTACCACTTGAGCCAGGGCTTCATGTATACGATACAAGCACTCTTGCCAGTAGGCCATATTCCCAGCCAAAATTGGATGAATTTTAAGATTCAGGTTTTTTTTTTAACACTTAATTCTTTTTGGAATCCACTTCTTCCAGCATACTGTTTTCAGTCATTCTCTAGTCAATGTCTTAAATTCTTTTTTTCTTTAAAATACCTTTCTATACATAAACCTGAATATGGGTATTTGTATCACTTTAATTTTAATTGTCCAAACTAGGCAACAACTCAACTTCAGTTGGTGAATGGATAAGTAAACCATGCGATGGAATATTCAGCATTGAAAAATGAGCTACTGAGTCATGAAAAGGACATGGAAGAAAGTTTATGCATATTACTGGATATTAGTAAGAATACAATTTTAAAAGTTGGAGTATGATTCGAACTCCATAACAAGCTAGAAAAAGTAAAACTATGGGACAGTAAAAAAATGTAGTGGTTGCTAGTGGAGAGGGAAAGAATTTTTAAGGCCCTGAAAATATTCTATATGACATGCCAATAATAACTGCATGTTATTACACATTTTTCTAAACCTTCAGAAAGTACAATACCAAGAATGAACCCTAAACTACACTGATAATGACCAGTCAATGTAGCTTCAAACACGGCTGCCTGGTGAGGGATGCTACTAATGGGGGAGGCAGTGGGTAGATGGGATATCTCTGTATTCCTCCTTCCCTCTGGACAAACTATATAAGTGGGGTGCAGAGTAGGCTCCCCATGCTTTTTCTTCTATGTGACAAGCTAGCTTTAGCAGTTCTGAGGCAGTTGTCCATCACACTATAGACACATTTGTATTACTGTGTAGTGACATCTCGTTACAGACACACTTTCTTTATGATTCACTTGGCTCTCCCTCCTAACTTGTACTTGGCTAGGAAGATGGGGAAGCATATGAAAGAGAAGGAAAAAAACTTCCCACAAAATTCTTTGCAAACCTGAGAAAATCACAGCAGTTCCTCTTCTTTCAATTTCCCTAATTAAGGAGACTAGAGTAAACTGCAGATTAGAGGAAGCTAAGGGGTTCACTAACTTTCAGTAAATCTTGCACAGGATCCAACTGCTCATGGCTCTTTCATAGTACATGGTTTGTTTCCTTAGATATAACATATAGGTAGACAGGAAAAGTTCTACCCAACACCTCTACACAAAAATTCTATCCAACACAAAACACTGAAATTTAAATGTTACTAAAATAACCAAATTAGAAGTTATACAACACATATTACATCAAGTGCCCAAGAAGAGAGAAATACAATGTAAACAATTCTCACAAAAATTGTTTCAGTTGATTAAAATAACATGTTCATTGTAGCAAATGTATAAAATGAAGAAATGCAAGTAACAATACAAATAACCTACAATCAAATTACATTAAAACAGTGACAAACCTAAGAATAATGTGCAAAATGGGTTTGAAACTCATAGTGCAAGATCTTTATTTGGAGCAAACTGACTTCGCATGAACTACAATTAAAAATGGTGCCCAGATTTCACCTGGGAAGGGCTAAGTTTCATCCCAAGTAAATGGTACATAGGTATAGAAGGGATGAACATAACTAATGAAGTACTTGTGTAGCTCTTAGATTAAAAGAGAAGGTGACTGTAATTCTTGCCTTGCTTTCTCCTCCTACCAAACCCAGTGTCCCAGAAACACACTCTGAGTTATATAGGACATTCTTACCTCCTTTTAGTAAACCCTTCCACATAAATTTATTTTACCTGAAATTATTTAAGGTGATTTCTGATTTTTGCAATCATACCACACACTATTTCTCAACTGGAACTCCTATTACTTAGACTGATTTAGTACTTTTAATATTTAAAGCACTCTTATTATCAAAGTTAAAATTTAGTAGTTAATAGGCACTTTAATGTACTGGGGAAAGATTTCTGAGAATAATTACCTTCTGAAAGAAATTACAGTAATCTCTTCTTAAAATATAGATTGCCACTTCTTTTAATCCTTCTAGCCCATACATATCAGCGACATTGAGTATCTGTCTAAAATAAAAATGGATGTGCTGTTAATTCTCAAATTTAAAATCAAAGCATAATACACAGTAATTTCTGATAACATGTGGATTATTTAGAAAAAGGAATCTAAATTCTTTTGTTTTTCCTAATAGATATTTCTTATGGAGTATAGAAAGGACAGAGGGCAGCAGTTCAAAGCACTGACACATAATTTGTTTAGTGCTAAATAACAATAAATATACTGAAATTTGTTCCAAAATGCTTTTTTTTTTTTTTTTTTGCCAGTCCTGGGGCTTCAACTCAGGGTCTGAGCACTGTCCCTGGCTTCTTTTTGCTCAAGGCTAGCACTCGGCCACTTCAGCCACAGCGCCACTTCTGGCCATTTTCTGTATATGTGGTGCTGGGGAATCGAACCCAGGGCCTCATGTATATGAGGCAGGCACTCTTGCCACTAGGCCATATCCCCAGCCCCCAAAATGCTTTTATATGCTCAGTGATATATAGAGCAAATAAAACTGCTCTGATGGCTATCTTACAAAAATTGTAATTAATTTATGTAATAAAATTTGGAAGAGAAATGTATTGATGATTGTTATACTGAAAATGCCTATTATTAGATGATGCTAAGTGAAATACTCCAAGTTATAGAAATAAGTGGTTTATTATTGTAGTTATTTTCAATGTACCATGTGAAATTATGCCACTTTCTTTTGTCTTTCTTCCCCAGGGATTTACCCTGATGTCACTGTTACTGAATTCCGTACCCTAGGTATTGCATATATGTTTATTGGAACTAGGGAAGGGAAAGGGAACATGAAAGTGGAGAGACAAATGATAAAAGAGGAACAAATGCAACAGCAATACTTACAAAACTATATGCTGTAACCAACCGTACAATTCATGGCGGGGGGAGAGAAATGGGGAGGGGGAAAGGTGGAAGAAAAATGAGGGAGGTGGTAACAAGCTGGATAGGAAGTGTACACACTGCCTTATATATGAAACTGTAACCCCTCTGTACATCACTTTGACAATAAATAATTTAAAAAAGAAAGAAAATGCCTATTAACCATTCTAAGATTACAGACAACATCCATGACCAGAACATTCTCTTTCATTTAGTAACTAATGCAGATACTTTAGGTACACATACTTTAGGTACTCAGGAAGCCTAGGCCTTCAGAGCATGAAAACATTTCATGTAAGTTGCTAGGGGATAAAACCTTAGTAAAAAAATGTTATTCCCTAAAAGATACATAAAATATATTTAATACATTTAAAATATAATATATGTAATATATACAACATCAATTATGTATTGTATATTTTAATTATATTAATTATATAATATATAACATTACATATAAAATATAAAATATATTTATTCAGTTCAAAATTAAAGGAATTCCAGTGAGTTTTTTAAAACAGAAAAGCACCTTACACTTACTTGATACTACAATAGCAAGAAAAGGAGAGACTTGGACAATTAGAACAGCATGGAGGTGGTGGGATTTTGTTCTTCAGTAGAGTTTTAGGGAGCTCTTAAATAGTATTTTATTATAAAATATGTAAGATTCACATAATTGTTGGTCTACCATTTATTATTGTTGCTGTTGTTTGGTGTATGGGGGGGTGCACACAGTTACTAGGTCTTGAACTCAGGGTCTTGAGCTCTT
Organism: Perognathus longimembris pacificus; assembly: GCF_023159225.1. Taxonomy (NCBI): domain Eukaryota; kingdom Metazoa; phylum Chordata; class Mammalia; order Rodentia; family Heteromyidae; genus Perognathus; species Perognathus longimembris. The sequence goes on along the minus strand of NC_063167.1, from coordinate 75,409,106 downwards.
GCTAGCCTTTTTTTTTTTTTTCTCAAGGCTGGCACTCTACCACTTGAGCCATGCTTCCACTTCCTGCTTTTTTGCTGGTTAGTTGGAGATAAGAGTTTCTTGGATTTGTCTGCTCTGGCAGGCTCTGAACCTTGATTCTCAGATTTTGGCTTCCTGAGTAGCTAGAATTATAGGCAGGACCTACCAGTGCCCAGTCCCACATATTCTTAAATAAGTTTTAATGCTTTTCCTTTTTCTTTTCTTTTGCTGTTTAAAAAGACAACTTGGGGACAGAAGCATAGCTCAGTTGGTAGAGCACTAGCTAATGAACAAAAGTGGTGGGTACCGAGTTTCAGTATGGACCTAATAAAAAAGAAAAGAAACAAAAAGGACATCTTAAACTAGACATGGTGGTTCATAACTATAATCTCAACACTTGTGAGGCTCAGCCAGAAGGATCATAAGTTTGAGACCACATTGGGCTACAGACAGATATGCTGTTTCAAAAATATAAAATTCTGCCTGTGTCAGAGACTCACACCTGTAATCCTAGCTACTCAGGAGGCAAGATCTGAGGATCATGGTTCAAAGCCAGCCCAGGTAGGAAAGTCCAGGAGACGCTTATCTCCAATTACCCACCAGAAAACCAGAAGTGGCGTTGTGGCTCATGTGGTAGAGTGCTAACCTTGAGCTGAAGAGCTCAGGGACAGCAACCAGGTCCAGAGTTCAAGCCCCATCATAGGAAAAAAAACAAAAAACCCACAAAACAACAATAGAAAACCAAAATAAAATAAAATCCTATAACTTATAGAAAAAAAATATGCTCAAAGGCATGACTCACATGGTAGAATGCCTGTCTAACAAGTCCAAGAGTGATTTTAAACTTCAGTACAACAAAAAAGAAAAAAATATATAATATTCAAAGACTTCTTGGTTGATCAACTTTATTTTTATTTTTTGCCAGTCCTGGGGCTTGAACCCAGGGCCTGAGCACTGTCCCTGGCTTCTTTTTTGCTCAAGGCTAGATCTCTAACACTTGAGCCATAGTGCCACTTCTGGCTTTTTCTACATATGTGGTGCTGAGGAATTGAACCCAGGGCTTCAAGTATATGAGGCAAGCACTCTATCACTTGGCCATATTCCGAGTCCCAATCAACTTCATTTTATAAGAAGTTATTTATTTTCCAAGCAAAAAATAAGGTTCTTCTAATATAATCTATGTATATAAATTCTTCTTAATCTTATTGAGTTATGTCATCTTTCCTTCTAAATAAATATTGTTTATAGATATTCTCAAAATATACTCTCAAGACAGAGCAACTAGGTAATAAAAGTGAAGCTTGTCCTTCATTGATACTTTGCAATGCACTTCAACAAAGAAGAACTTATAAAATTAAAAATTTTTCAACTTATCAAAAAATAATACTTACCCAACATTTGCTTTGTCAGGAAAATCCAAAGTTCCTCCATATATAAAATGCATCATAACATTCATTTCTACATGGTTTATACTGTAAAATAAAATAAGACTCAAGTCGAGAAAGAACTAATATAAATGATACATTTTATTATTTTGTACATGTTTAGCCAAGATAGAGTTCTAGTCTCCATTTTTCAAATAACACTTTGTTAGGTGTATCATTAATTTAAAATGAACTGTGGCTATGGGTATTTGTAGAGAATATAAAATTGGTTATATGTTGTTATATTATCAAACTCATTGCTTATTTTTTGAGCATCTTCTACATATTTTTTCCAAGTTCTAAGGCTTGAACCCAGGGCCTGGGGCACTGTTCCTGAGCTTCTTCTTGCTCAAGGCTAGCATTCTACCACTTTAGCCACAGCTCCCCTTGAGGCTTTTTCTAAAAGTGTATGTGGTACTGAGGAATCAAACACTGGGCCTCATGCATGCTAGGCAAGCACTCTACCACTCAGCCACATTCCCAGCCCTTCATATTTTTAGTGTTAGAAATGATGTTGGACAGTAAGTCCAACATCAGGATCATTAACTAATTCTCTCTTCTACTGGCACTGTAGCACAGCAGCAGAGCTCTTGCTTAGCATGTGCAAGGTCATGAGTTCTACCTCAAACACCTCTTACAAACAATTCTCTCCTTGGCACATTTAATAAACGGCCTCTGGTTTGTTTGAAGATAGACAATTCTACTCATTAGAAAGATTCTTATTATGCACAAAGGTTTTTTAACCTGTTATATATTATATATAACAGTTTACATATATGTATGCATATATATAACTCAATCTGTACATATCTGACCCTAGCTTGGCCAATGTCCTCATTACAGCTAAAAAAGCAAAGACGGAATTAAATAGTATGGAGTGATAACCTTTATGACCTACTGACTAATGTTTCTCAAATTCTGCTCAATTGAACCTAGGATAGTTTAAACAGTTTGTGCCAAAATTCATGTTGAGATTTAATCTCCATTATAAGACACTAAAAAATAGGATATGGTGATTAAGACTCAGTCCTTATGAATGGATGAGTGCATTTACAGATTATCTCACAAGATGGTCTGCTATAAAAGCCAGTTTGACTGGTCTCTTGAGTAGTTTTTTGCCATATGATGCCCTGTATCCAGATGTTACCCATCTACCAAAACCATAAGGAAATTATAAGCATACTTTCATTTTTCCCTTTACAAAAAAATTATTTTTGAGTGAACAGTTTCATTATGTGGCTCAGAATAGCCTGATAATCATGAGTCCAGTTGGCTTCAAATTCACATTCTTCCTGCTTCAGGCTCCCAAGTGCTGGGGTTGCAGGTGTGCACCACCATGCCTAGATCTGCCTGCCATGTCTGTCTTTCTGCCTCTCTCTTTAAACAACTTACCTAGCCTGTGGTATTGCGTTATTAGCAACAGAAAACAAAGGCATCCTCCTCCACACTCCAACTTTTTAAGTGTCTAAGACATTAAAAATGTCTGTTCTGTTGATAGAACTGCCTTAAGGTCATCTATGTTGAATTAGTGGGAAGAGGCAACAGGAATAAAGTATATCTGTTATGCAGAACGGATTGACTTAGAAGTATATACAGTAGACTAAACAGTGCTGGCTTTTGCATTACAGAGCATTCTACTGGTTTAATAGTTTTTGCAAATAATAAAAGAAATGGTTTCCCACTTCATCTGCTGGTTATTTTGTTTCCTGCTGAACAGGAAATGTGCTATTTATTGGGAATTCCCTGAAAACTCTAAGATATTATTCATCTAGATGCCTACATCAGAACCTAACGTTTGTTTAAACCATTCTCTTATTATATCCTGTCATTTAAACCTTCAAGGAGTACTTGAGGGGCTGGGGATATAGCCTAGTGGCAAGAGTGCCTGCCTCGGATACACGAGGCCCTAGGTTCGATTCCCCAGCACCACATATACAGAAAATGGCCAGAAGCGGCGCTGTGGCTCAAGTGGCAGAGTGCTAGCCTTGAGCGGGAAGAAGCCAGGGACAGTGCTCAGGCCCTGAGTCCAAGGCCCAGGACTGGCCAAAAAAAAAAAAAAAAAGGAGTACTTGAACTTAGCATCGGCTCTAATTCCTTCTCACTGCCTGCTTTAGCTTCTTATTTTCTGAGTCAGTATCCTCTCACATGTTTTCTGCTTGAAATCTGCTTGCTTTCTACTTCCCACACTGCTGAGACTTTGCTAATATGTGAATGTTATAGTCTCCCACTTCTAAAACTCAACTCTTCTTCAAAGCCCATTAAAAAGTCCAAATTCCTCAGCTTGTTATAAAAGCCCTTTATTGCTTGCCTCCACTCCTCCTTATCTAGTAGTTAGTCCAAGATAAATGAATATATTCATTTCTTAATATGAACCTCTTGCGATCCCTTGTATATCTAGGCCTTATAGCATCTTAAAACCTTTTCCCTTTCCACTAATTATACCTTACTATTTCTCTAGCACTCCCAAGACAAAGCAGCAAAAACCATAACTAATATTTATTGGAGACTAATCAGCCAGACTAATATTTATTGAAGACTAATGCACTTTTAACTCATTTAGTTCATTTAATCAGTATAACTCAATACTAAGTGCTACTATAAGTCTTTGTTTATAGATTTAGAAACTGAAATTACCTAAGGTCATTTGACTTTACCCAAGGTCAAATGGCTAGTGTTGCACCAGAAATTAAATCCAGGCAGAACCACTACAAAGCCTGGACTCCTGAGCAGTATTCTATACATACTTTATTATCTTATTTTTCCAACTAACTTCAGTATCTTTGTTTATGTACTTGTCTTTCTTTTTTTTTTATTAATTGGACATAAATTTTTTTACAAGGTGTTGTGCAAAGAGGGTGCAGTTACATAGTAGGGCAGTGTGTACATTTCTTATGATATCTTACGACCTGTTTTTCTATCCCTTGTCTAGGTCAGGTTGACATATATGCAATATACAATGTATCAAGAACATATACAGTATTCACAGACTTGGTCTCTACTGTCTCTCCATCTCCCTTCGTTAACAGTCATATATCAGGGAGATCATGCCCCTTTGTTTTCTGTGTTCTAGGCTTGTCTCACTCAACATTATTTGTTCGAGTTCTGACCATTTCCCTGCGAATAACAGTATTTCACCATTCCTAATCGCTATGTAGTATTCCATTGTGTATAAGTACCATATTTTTTGGATCCATTCGTCTGTGGAGGGGCATCTGGGTTGTTTCCATATTTTAGCTATTGTGAATTGTGCCGCGATAAACATGGAAGTACAAATGCCTATTTGATATCTTGTATTTTGCTGTTTAGGATAGATGCCTAGGAGTGGTATGGCTGGGTCATAGGGTAGGTCTATATTGAGCTTTTTGAGAAAACTCCATACTGTTCTCCAAAGTGGTTGTACTAATTTGCACTCCCACCAACAATGGAGAAGGGTTCCTCTTTCCCCACAGCCCCTCCAGCATTTGTTGTTTCCTGGGTTCAGAGTATAGGCCATTCTAACTGGGGTGAGGTGGTATCTCAGGGTTGTTTTTATTTGCATTTCCTTTACTAGCAGGGATGTTGAGCATTTCCTCATATGTTTCTTTGCCATTTTTATATCTTCTCTTGTGAAGTCTCTCTTTAGCTCTTTTGCCCATTTCCTAATAGGTTTATTGGGCTTGGAGGGGCTTAGTTTTTTGAGTTCTCTGTAGATGACAGATATCAGGCCTTTGTCTGTTGCTGTGCTGGTAAATATCCTTTCCCATATCGTTGGCTGTCTTTCTATTTTGGTGGCTATGTCCTTAGCTGTGCAGAAACTTTTTAATTTGTAGTAGTCCCATTTGTCGAGTCTTTCCCCTATTTGTTGTGCCCTGGGACTCTATTCAGGAAGTTCCTTCCTGTGCCTATAAGTTCTAGTGTCTTTCCTACTCTGTCCTTCAGTAGTTTCAAGGATTCAGGTCTGATGTTGAGGTCCTTGATCCATTTTGAGTTGATCTTGGTGCATGGTGATAGGCTTGGGTCTACTTTGAGTTTTCTGCATATGGCTGCCCAGTTCTCCCAGCACCAGTAGTTGAAGAGGCTATGTTTATTCCATTGTATGTCTTTAGCTCCTTTGTCGAATATCAGTTGGCTGTAAGAGTGCGGTTTTATTTCTGGGTCTTCAGTTCTAATCCATTGGTCTTCCGATCTGTTTTTATACCAATACCATGCTGTTTTTGTTATGATGGCCTTGTAGTAGAGCTTGAAGTCAGGTATTGTGATACCTCCTGCACTGCATTTTTTGCCTAGAATTGCTTTGGCTATTCTAGGTTTTTTGCTGTTCCATATGAATTTATGGATTGGTTTCTCTATTTCAGTGAAGAATGTGGCTGGGATTTTGATAGGGATTGCATTGAATTTGTATAACAATTTGGGCAATATGGCCATTTTCACTATATTGATTCTGCCTACCCATGAGCATGGGAGGTCTTTCCATCTCCTTGTGTCTTCTTTGATTTCCCTTATTAGATTTTTGTAGTTTTCATTAAATAGGTCTGTCATGTCCTTGGTTAAGTTGATCCCTAGGTACTTTATTCTTTTTTTGGCTACTGTAAATGGAATTGTTTCCATAATTTCCTTTTCTGTTTGTCTATTGCTGGTGTACAGAAAAGCTGCTGACTTTTGTGGGTTGATTTTGTATCCTGCTACTTTGCCAAATTGGTTTATTAGGTGTAGGAGTTTGGGTACTGAGTTTTTTGGGTCCATCAGATATAAGATCATGTCGTCTGCGAATAGGGATAACTTGATTTCTTCCTTGCCGATGTGGATCCCTTTGATGTCCTCCTCTTGCCTTATTGCTATGGCTAGGGATTCCAGCACTATGTTGAAAAGAAGTGGGGAGAGTGGGCATCCTTGTCTTGTTCCTGAGTTTAGGGGGAATGATTTAAGTTTCTCTCCATTTAATATGATATTAGCAGTTGGTCTGTTGTATATGGCTTTTATTGTTTTGAGGAATGTTCCATCTATTCCTGTTCTCTCCAAAGCTTTGAATAGGTGTGGATGTTGTATTTTGTCAAAGGCTTTTTGGGCATCGACTGAGATAACAATGTGATTCTTGATTTTAGTTCTGTTTATGTGGTGAATTACGTTGATTGATTTACGGATGTTGAACCATCCTTGTGACTGAGGGATGAAGCCTACTTGGTCATGATGTATGATATTCTTAATCAGTTTCTGGATCCTATTAGCTAATATTTTATTGAGGAGCTTTGCATCTGTGTTCATTAGTGATATTGGTCTGTAGTTCTCTTTTTTTGTTGGATCTTTGCCTGGTTTGGGGATGAGTATGATATTAGCTTCGTAGAATGAGTTTGGGATTTCTCCCTCCGTTTCTATTTCGCGGAAGAGTTTGAGGAGTATTGGAATTAGCTCCTCACTAAAGGTTTTGTAGAATTCGTTGGTGAATCCATCTGGGCCTGGGCTTTTCTTAGTAGGGAGGTTCTTGATTACCTCCTGTATCTCACTGTAAGTTATTGGTTTATTTAGTTGATTTATTTCTTCTTGGTTCAGTTTGGGCAGTTTGTACTTCTCTAAGAATTGATCCATTTCTGTAAAATTATTGTTTTTTGCTGAGTAGAGGTTTTGGAAATAGCTCCTTATGATTGTTTGAATATCGTGTGTACTTGTTATAATTTTTCCTGTGGAGTCCCTGATTTTACGAATATGAATCTCTTCTCTTCTTTTTTTTGTAAGTCTTGCAAGGGGTCTGTCAATTTTGTTTATTTTCTCAAAGAACCAGCTTTTAGTCTTATTTATTTGTTGAATGGTCTTTCTATTTTCAATCAGATTTATCTCTTCTTTAATCTTCGTGATCTCTCCCCTCCTAGTCGTTTTAGATTCTGTCATTTCTTGTTTCTCCAGTTGTTTTAGTTTCATCGTGAGGGTATTCACCTGCTCTGCTTCCATTCTTTTAATGTGGGTGCTGAGTGCAATGATCTTGCCCCTCAGTACTGCCTTAGCTGTGTCCCATAGGTTTCTTTGTGATGTGTTTTCTTTGTCATTGTGGCTTATGAATTCGTTGATTTCATCTTTAATTTGATCTGTGGCCCAAGTGTTGGATAGCAGCGTGGGGTTTAGCCTCCAAGAGTGTGTATAGGCTCTGTGGTATCCTTTGTTGTTGAGGGTTACCTTTAATCCACTGTGATCAGATATAATACATGGGATGACTTCAATACTTTTGTATTTGCTGAGGTTCTTTGTGTGGGCTATGACGTGGTCTATTTTGGAATATGATCCATGGGCTGCTGAAAAGAAGGTGTATTGGGTCTCTGTAGGGTGAAAGGTTCTGTATAGGTCTGTTAGATCCATTTGGGAAATGGTGTTATTTAGGTCCTCAGCTCCCTTACTAATCCTCTGGGTGTTGGATCTGTCTCTTGGAGAGAGAGGAGTATTAAAGTCACCCACTATGATTGTGTTTGCGTCTATCTTGCTCTGTAATTCTTTGAGAATTTGCTTGACATATGTCGGGCCTCTTTTGTTTGGTGAGTATACATTTATCACCGTGATTTCTTGATTCTGGATTTTTCCTTGTATTAATATGTAGTGTCCTTCTTTGTCTTTTTGAGTGTACTTTAAAGAGAAGTCCAGCTTGTCTGAGATCAGAATGGCTACACCTGCCATTTTGGTGGATGCGTTTGCTTGGTAGATCTTGCTCCATCCTTTCACTCGAAGCCTGTTTTTGTCCCTTGCTGTAAGGTGGGTCTCTTGTAGACAGCAGATGTCAACTTTTTGTTTGCGAATCCATTCTGCCAGTCTGCTCCTCTTAATCGGGGAGTTTAAGCCATTTATATTTAAAGAGATCAAGGATAAGGGTGTTTTTTCTCCTTCCATTTTCTTGGTGGGCTGTTTTTTCTTCTTCTTTTTTTTTTTTTCTTGTCTTTAGTGAGCTTGTGTTTCTGCTGGACTTTGGCTATTGAAGTTTCTTTCTGATTCTGTCTGTGTGTCTTTTACGATCTCTGTTGGGTGGGGATCCCCTCTTAATATTCGCTGTAGGGCTGGTTTTTTATTCACATACTCCTTTAACTCCTCTTTGGTGTGGAAAGATCTGGTTCTCCCTTCGAATGTGAACTCCAATTTCGCTGGATATTTGATCCGAGGTTGTAAATTGTTATTCTGGAGTACTTGGATGGTGTTCTTCCACTGACTTCGAGCTTGGTAAGTTTGTGTGGATAAGTCGGATGTTATTCGAATCCTTTTCCCATTGAAAAAAGTTTCCTTCTTCGCTTTGGCTGAATTCAGAATTTGCTCTTTAATCTTGAGGTCTGTAGTCTTGAATATTATGTGCCTTGGGGTGGCTTTCCTGGGGTCTGGCCTGCCAGGTGTCCTATAGGCTTCGGTTACCTGGATGGGGTCCCCTGTGAGATTGGGGAAGTTTTCTGCAATAACTTTATTGAGAACATGATTAAGCCCTCTGCTCTGATATTCGGCTCCTTCTTCTATTCCAATTATGCGCAGATTATATCTCTTGTCTTTGTCCATTAGTTCCTGGATTAGTCTTCCCTGAAGCTTCACCTTTTCTTGGAGTGTGGTCATTTTCTGGTTGTTGTCAGCTGCTTCATCGTCCAGGCGAGAGATTCTGGATTCTATGTGGTCTACTCTTTGTGTTATGGTTTCAATTGCGGAGTTTATGGATGTCAGAGAGCTATTTATGGTTGTCATATCAGCTCTGATCGTGGAGATTTCTTCCTTTAAAGAGTTGTATTTTAAATCTATTTTTTCATGCATTTCAATTCTCAGGATGTGGAGATTTTCTTTAAAGGCAGCTTGCATTGTATCCATTTTTGCTTCCATTTCTTTAAAGCAGGCTTGCATTGTATCCAGTTTTGCTTCCATTTCTTTCTTGGCTTCCTGGGTGTCCTTCCAGATTTCCGCTCTAAATTCCTGGAATTGTTTTCTGATTTCATTTCTGACGCTTTCGATCATTCCTGTTAACATGGCCTCATTTGCTTTTTTATTCTCCATCTCCTCTTCAGTCGTGCTGCTTTTTGGAGCTGGCGAGTTGGCTTGCCCTTTGATGAACTGAGTTATGTTTCTTTGTGATTTGCGCATCTGGAGATCTGGATGGCTTCTCAGGTTTGGTTCTTCCCTCTCTCCTGTGTAGGCGTGTCTACGGCAGCAGGTGTTGCTGCTGTGGCTCCGCCCACCAGTGCAGGGTACACGCCTACCAGAGCGGGTGCTGTCACCGGGGGCCCCGCCCTCCTGTGTGCTGAGCGTCCACTGCAACAGGCACTTCGGCGGGATATGCCTCCCAGAGCAAGTCCTGGGTTGTTGGGTTGTGCTTGTGCCCTCCCACGAGTCCATTGTGGGGGCGGTATGTGTGGGGTCCAGTGGGATCGACTGTCTGGGTGTAGCTTGGCACCTTCAGTCCTCACCTCTGCTGTGAGTGGGGGACGTGATCAGGCTCAGGTGACCCTGCTGGGCTGGTATTGCCCACCAGCGCCTGTGGTTTTAGTTGTAAGAGCCTGCGAGGTCCAGGCGCCTCGGGTGGGGTTTGCACAACCGGCCGTCTCCCGGCCCCTGTTGGGAAGGGGGCGGGGCCGGTTCTGCCAGTTCAGGAACCTGTGGGGCCTTGGGGCTGCTCCGCCCTTCCCCTGCTAAACTGACTTCCCAGCGCCTGATGGGAGCTTCCCCGCCTGATTTGGGGGTTCTTTGTTCCCTCAGGGGTGGGGGTGGGGGAGGGAGGGCACTCACTTTTGCTGCTTTGTGTGTGTGTCCCGCGCAGCCGTTGGCCCTCCAGGGGTTGGCTATGTGTTGTGGTGGCTTCCCTGGTTCCCGATTTCTGCCGTGCTGGGTTCCTTTGTCCGGACCCGGTGTGGACCCGAACTTCTCGTCGCTGCCGGTGTGTGTCTTGGTCCGCACCCTGCCTTGTGGCCGTGGGGTCTCCCGCTATATGAATTCTGCGCTCCTGGCAGCCTGTCTGCCGATCGCCGGGTTCCCCTTTCCCAGCCTGACCCTGTTTGGGCCAGGGTCGGCTGGTGGGGGGAGGGTGCCCCGGTGAATCTCCGGCTCCGTGTAGGTTTTCGGTTCTTCTTTTTTGCTCCTTTTTGTTTTCCTGCATTTCTCCACTGCTTCTGGCTGCTGGTTTTGCTGGGTTCTTGATGGGGTGTTGGGTGCTGGAGTTCCCAGCTCACTATGCCGTTGGAGCGAGTCGGGGTGCCTCCCTATTCTATCGGCGCCATCTTTCCCTCCTCTCCTGTACTTGTCTTTCTTGACTATGTCCTGTAAAGCCAGCACCTGTGTCTCACTCCTGGATCTCTAGTACCAGGTGACTGCCATTTACTCAATGATGCTCCATAATTCCCCATCCCCATACCATACTACTGGAACTCTGCAGCAGAATCTCAAGACAGGGCTGATAAGCTCACAGGTTGTTAAAATACTTAACATCTGCAAGGAACTAAACAAAACAGGCAAGAAAAGAAGTCCAAGAGGGTATGATTGAGTCTTGTTTAAAATAATGTATTCAATAACTATTTGATGGATGATGTACTAGGACATTTACAAAGGAATGCAAACCTCCCAAATCTTCACAGGAATAGAGTTAAAATATTGAATTTATTTAACATTTCACTGGCCTTAACTATGGCTAAGTATTATTTTCTGGCAACTTAGACCTCAGCAAGGTAAAATATTTTCAAAATGTTCTAATTTATATACTACGGATATGACAAGATTTAACTTCAAAATAATTATGCCATATTATCTGTAGTCTGTTAATCTAAAATACTAGCATAGTTACTAGAATGTATACACTGTTCAATATACTTTTCTTCAGACTGATTTCTCAAGAGCCTACTAGTATTGAGAACTGGCTGCTTATACTGAAAGAATAGTTTAGGACATGGCATATTTAAGCAAAAAATAATGACTAAATGAAACATGTAATTTTATTAAATAAGCAGCACAATCTAGACACTTGAGCCTATACATCAATATCTGACAACTAAGAAAACAGGATAAAACCTTTTTCCTGCTGCCTTAGCAGATGTGTTAGTAAGCTGCATATTATGCTGTAAATCATTTGTATTTTTACTAAATGTTTATAAAGACATATCAACTGACCTAGAAAAGCAACAAAGTCCTCCAAGAGCCCAGAGTGTAAACAGAAAGATTTAAAGTACTATTTCAACTAAAATGTTATCAGGATATAAGCTTGTAGAAGCCCCAAAACATGGTACATACTCAATTAGAAAACAACTGATGAAAGAAGAAAGATCCAATCACAGTGACTAAACACACACTTGCTATGTGAAACCTCTGTGCTTTATGTGTGCCTTCCAAACACTCTATGTATGTGAGCTTCAGTCAGTCAGCCAGTCAGCCAGCCATGTGTTCATCTGTCTGTCTATACAGTCACAATTTATCTAATAACAGGCTCTGTTCTGGATCTCAGAGATAAAAGCAGCTTTCATTCTGTAGGGAGAACATAGATAATATGTAAACAAATATATGAAGATGATTTTGATAGGGAAAGTGTCATGAAGACAACACTACAAAAGAGAATACTACAACACTATAAAACAGAACAAACTCAAAGCTAGGTGCAGTGGCTCATTCTGTAATCTTAGCTACTAGAGAGGCAGATCTTGGGAGAACTGAAGTCCAAGACCAACATGAATAAGATTTTGAGGCCCCCACATCTCAATAAGCAAGCCAAGTGTGGTGATATTTGTCTAACATCCTCACTATGCAGAAACATAGGTAGGAGAAGGCCAGCCCTCGGCAAAAATATGAAACTTCAAAAATAAAATAAAGCAAAAAGGATTAAGGGCATGGCTAAAGTGGTAGAGGTCCTGCCTAGCAAGCCTGAGGCCCTGAGTTTAAGGCAGGAATGATCTTACTGAAGGAAAGATCAACAAATAAGTAGGAAAATGATACAAAATAAAGAAGTCATAGGGTTTTTTTATGTAATGGTAAAGAATTTTGGCAAACCAACTTCTGTGATGATAAGACATGGAAGGGTTAGGCAAGATAAAAGGCTCCTTCACATAATTGTTGGCTTGGTTAACTTTCCATGACAGCATGCAGAAAACTTTCCCTTCTCAGGAGAACAGGAGAATTTCTTCCCTACTATAACCTTCCATTCTTCTATTCTAGGTCATGGGTAGAATTAGGATTATAGAACTCTACTGTTCCCATATCAATTTTTTGAAGGCTTTGCCTCTTGAAAAATATCACATGTATTAGAACTCTGAGTGATGCTAAAATTACTGCAGTTCTTTCTATAAGGACAGCCAAGATTTCATTTTAATCTATTTGTACAAAACCATCCTGTGGATCTAACAGCTAGCTGCACAGTTCCCAAAAAACCTGCTGACCATGCAAAGCAGTCACTGATTTCCTGGTACTGAGAAATGGTCCTCATGTAAACTGTGTTTTTGTTTTGTTTTTCTCTAGAAAATGTGAATGATCTAATTTAGGGAAAGAAGAGAAAGACAAATGTTAATGAGAACTACATATTATAGACCAAGCACTAGGCCAGATTCTTCCATTACTATATCTCTTTCAATATTTTCAACATCCTCAGGAAGCTGAGGAAGCTGAAGGAATGTTCCTAAAGTCACATAACAAGTTAGGGCTACATATAGAACTTCCTCTAAGGACCCCAAAGTTCATGATCTCTCGGTCATAAATACACTCCGCTATCCAAGTTCATAAGTAAGTTAATGGGAAAATAGAATTTATTTTATAGATTATTTTGCTGCTATATAAAAATTTCTGAAAAAGTATAGTTTCTCAATTTCTGTTAGCTTTCTAACAACTTTAGATCCCATAGTACTAATAAAATTTTCAATGATAATTTGAGATACTCACTTTGATATTTAAAACAATAGGGAAAGGAAAAACGTATCATAAATATTGTGTGATGATAACAAAGATAAAGGATACAGATAAAATTATGTATCCAGCTGGGTGCTAGTGGCTGACTCCTGTAATCCTAAGATCTAAGGATCACAGTTCAAAGCCAGCCTGGGCAGAAAACTCCCCATCAGACTCTTAATGTCCAATTAACCACTCAAAAGCCAGAAGTGGCACTGTAGCTCAAAGTGGCAGAGCGTTAGCCTTGAGCTAGAGAGTTCAGGGACAGTGCGGAGGCCTTGAGTTCAAGCCCTATGACTGGCTGCCCTATCCCTACTGCCCCCCCACCCCCCTAAAAACCAAACAAACCCCACACAAAACAAAACTATGTATCCACCAGGAGATACTTTCACCTTCATTTTAATGTTAGAAAGTTTTGCCTTTTATCAAGCAAGATAAAGGAGTTAAACCAAAAGAAATATGTTTTCATTTCTGAGGCAATAGCATTAGAAGTGAATTTGCCAGTTAGGAGTAAGCATCCACCGCTAATACAACAGCCTTGGGTAAGATGACCCAGTAAGGACTAGCACCATGCTTATCACAAGAGAAGGGAAAATACTGTAAGAAGCAGGAGCTGATCATAGCTAATACAAAATAGGCTGCTCTCTGGATAACACTTTGAAGCTAACTGGGCAACTTCTACTTGGCTTTCCCTTTAACTAGCTACTAAAATTGGTCTGCAGTAGTCAAGTCATATTAAAGGAGGAAATATTTAGCTACCACCTTCATCATAAATTAAAGATGGACAATTAGAGGTGAGAATAGTTGGTCCTCCCATGTCTTTTTTACAGCTCCTCTGGATTTAAATGCCCTAGTGTATGAATATTACATCTTTCCCATCGATGATTAAGGAAGAGTAAAGAAAAATAAAAGGACTCCCTTACCCTTATTCCTATCATTAAACTCAGTGCCAAATGTCCTTTTCCTCACATTCCAATCCCATTCCTCTATTCCCTGATGTATCTACCAGGAACATCAGGTTAAATGAGATAAAATCTGAGAATTTACTGATTTAGGCAGTACAGAAGAATATTCTGAGCTAGCTCAAGAATGCATGCCAATAGGAAAACTTAATTTTTCAATGACTGCAGTAGATTAAACTCTGAATTAAGAATCAAGGAACATGTGATTTATATTCAGCATAAGATTCATTTACTTGAGAAGACCTGGAACTTCTCTGATCTTGTTAATATTTGAATATGTGAATTTACCTTCTGTATCTCAAAAATTGAGGGACACAGTGAACTAAAGTAAAGACGCTAGAAAGTATGTTATGCATTATTACTGTGGAGGGCAGGATCTATAGGGGAAAAAAAAAACCCAAATACACATAATAGGTACCAGGTAATTTAAATTGTCATTAATCTACAAGAAATTTTAAGGATTTTTCCAACAAAAATATCAGGTATGTACTCTATAAAGTACTAAGGAATAAGGAATAAGATCCCATAATCATATATTTCTTTTGATCTTTTCTTACAGCAGAAGTATATCATTTTTAAAGAATGCCTAAAAGTTGATTGTAAGTCAAACTAGCATTATTCCTTAACTTGAATTTATATTGACTTTAGTTCTGGTTATGAGTGGACTGAACCAATTGTTTGTGTGTATGCGGGGCCTAGGACTTGAACTCAGGGCCTAAGCACAGTCCCAACCATTTTTGCTCAGGACTAGTGCTCTACAATTTGAGTCACAGTTCCCCTTCTGGCTTTTTTTTATGTTTAATTGGAGATAAAAGCCCAGGCTGGCTTCTAACCAAGATCCTCAGGATCTCAGAAACCTGAGTAGCTAGGATTACAGGTATAAGTCAATGAATGGCTCCTGGCTGAAGTGTATTTTTTTTTTTAATTTTAAGATTTCAAGCTGGTATGGCGAACAGCTACAATCTAAGCAACAAGGGAGGGATAAGTAGGAAGATGGTAGTCCAAGGCAAGCCAGAACAACAATAACAAAAAGCAAGATTGTATCTGAACTATGATTAAAACAAATAAGGTTGGGGCATGGGTCAAGTGATAAGAGTACTTGCCTGGAAAGCACAAAGCCCTCAGTTCAAACCCCAATAACCACTTAAAAATGTCTAAAATAGAGGGCTGGGGATATATGCCTAGTGGCAAGAGTGCTTGCCTCCTATACATGAAGCCCTGGGTTCGATTCCCCAGCATCACATACATAGAAAGTGGCCAGAAGTGGCGCTGTGGCTCAGGTGGCAGAGTGCTAGCCTTGAGCAAAAACAAGCCAGGGACAGTGCTCAGGCCCTGAGTCCAAGGCCCAGGACTGGCAAAAAAAAAAAGTCTAAAATATATGAAACCCAACCCACGCGACAAGTTTACAAAACTACACAAAAATGATAATCCTTAGGATTGTCACACTTAAGAAATTTAACCACTATCACTACCTTTCCTAAATTTAGTGGATATTTGAAATTCATCAAAAAGAAAGACAATATGATGCAAACATCTTTTAAATTGTTTCAATAGCCATGTTAAAATTTTACTAATAGATCCATTTAAGCACTCCTTTTACTTACAGGATAAACCATTTAGCCTCATTTAAATTGCCTAGTGGCAAGATGCTTGCCTCGCATACATGCCACATTGGCATGATTGCCATGCCCCACTGTGGGAGATCCCGCCCCATGTTGAGGGGACTGGAACCTACACACACACACACACACACACACACACACACACACACACACACACACACACACACCCCACTGCTGGTGGGGGAGGGGGTGGATAAAAAGGGGAGTACTGCTGGAGGAGGGGGGGAGGGGAAGAGAAGAGAAGACCAGGAGGAGATGTGAGGGGGGGAGTGAAGCGGAGCAGAATGGAACCAGACCTGCCAGGGGCAGGGCGGAGAGGAGAACCAAGCGGGCCTGAGGGAGAGTTTGAGGTCCGAGACCTGAGGCCTTAGGGAGAGTCCCAAGCCTTAGGCCTGAGGAGGAGTCTTAGGCCTGATGCCTGAGGGAGAGTCGGGAGCCTTAGGCCTGACAGAGAAGCCTAAAGCCTGTGGGGGGCTTGAGGCTTAAAGCTTGAGGAGAGGGGAGGCCTACAGAAGGAAGCTTGCTCCTCTGGAGGTTTGGAGGCCAGGAGGCTGAGGTGGTTAGAAATTAAGGTGGAGGTTCAGAGTTCAGGTCAAGACAGGTCTCAAGTCTGGGTTCTGGGTAACTAACCCAGCACAAGGTAGTCGCAGGCAAGCATTAGGAGGTGGAGGGTAGCTCTGGTTCCGGGTTTCAGATTGTAAATAAAATCCCTTTGTAAATAAAACCCCTTCCCACCTTAAGTTGTGCCTCAGTGGATCATTCTCGCTCTTGGAATACAACAAAGCTGCCTTGTAAAACTTATACTTACCCTTGAAGAGTAATATATTCTTGGGAGCTTTCGGCCCAACAGCCACTCAGCATTGCAGCAAAGTAACTAGATCTGGCACTTAAAATGGCCCTAAGTGGAGAGTGGAGGAACACAGGTAAATCATTAGGTATTGTGTAAACTATAACTTTTATATAGCTTTTTATAATCTCTTAAGACATAAACATCTATTTGTCTTGTTTATAGTCACTGGTAGGTATAAACATATGCTTATAAATTTTGTTGTAATAATCCTAAGTATGTTATTTGTTTAAAACAGTCCAAAGATGGGCTTGGTATTTCATGGAAGGCTGGAGCATAAGGTTTATGAGTTTGAAACCAGTTTGGGCTACATAACAAAATGTTAATAAAAAGAAATAAACAAGGCTGGGAATATGGCCTAGTGGTAAAGTGCTTGCCTCATATACATGAAGCCCTGGGTTTGATTCCTCAGCATCACATATATAGAAAAAGCCGGAAGTGGCGCTGGGGCTCAAGTGGCAGAGTGCTAGCCTTGAGCAAAAAGAAGCCAGGGACAGTGCTCAGGCCCTGAGTTCAAACCCCAGGACTGTCAACAGAAACAAACCCAAACAAAAAGAAATAAATAAAATGAAACAATAATGCCCATATTATCATGTTTTCCCCTTGAAATTTCCTTAATTAAAAAAAACAAAACAAAAAAAACTCTGTGCTGGTTCCAAGGCTCTACACTGTCCGTGAACTCTTTTGTTCAAGGCTTTACCACTTGAGCCACAGTTCCACTTCTGGCTTTTTGTTGACTAACTGGAGATAAGACTCTTACAGACTTTCCTGCCTGGAATGGCTTTGAGCCATGATCCTTAGTTCTCAGCCTCCTGAGTAGCTAGGATTTCAAGTGTGAGCTCTTGGTGCCCAGCTGAAATTTCTTTAGTTTCAATGGTAACAAAACTTTTGCTTGATTAATATAAATAACCAGTAACTTACAAATAGAGAAATAAAGCATCAATAAAAAAGATCCTAAAATTGCTATTTTGACAGTTAAAATTTTATAAAAGAGAAACTACAATATAAAGGTTCTGAGTTCCAGTTCTTTTAATTATGCTGAAGAAAGTATTTTAGGTTTCAGAAAGTGACTGAAGAGATACCTTCTTTTGAAATGCCATCTACAAAAATATCTGCTGACTTCTATTCTGCTAAGCATTAAGATAGGATGGAAGAATGGAGAATAGGTAGAAGGGGAAGATACTCTCATCAATGCTTAGTTATATACATACCTACACATATGGATAAGTACCCACATATGTCTCTCTCTCTATATATATGTATATGTAAAATCTAAATATACGCCTATATATCAAACAGTTCATATACACATTTCTATGTAAATATGTATTTTTTGCTTATATATAAATGTATATGTGAATTACATTGTGTTTAGGGGTATATATATATGTATATCTGTACATACACATACATATTTTCAAAATTAAAATAAAGGCTGACTTGAAGCCATCAGAACACCACAATGGTGGTCAGAGACGTTACAAAAAATAAATGAAGAAACAAGCATTTGAACAAACTTCTTCCATGAGGTGACTGCCAAATCTAGAAGTAAAAGCATACATACTAGCTAATGAGTTAAAAATTAAACTGAAAATTTTTTAAAAAATCATATTTCAATTAATCAAAAATAAGGAAAAGAAAACGATGAAACAGAACAAAGAAGAAATGAAAACAAATAGGACATAGACTTAAACCCAAATAATTAATAACTATATTACTATAAAAGGAAATCAATACTGAGTTTTTTTTAAAAAAGGTAAGCTAGGCATGGTGGTGCAAACCTATAATCCCAACACTAGGGAGGCTAAGGCAGGAAAGTAGGAAAGTATAACTGTAACCCTCTGTACATTAACTTTATAATAACAACTAAAAATATAATGCAGGGCTCATTAAACAATTTTACTGAAGACTACTATTAAAACTCTATCCTTCTACCTGGATAGCTTGTCTGTACTATGCCTTGTGGTAAAGGCATAAATATATGGCATGTTATGATTTACAAAATGTGGTAATCAGAAGAATGCATTCTGAAAATCACTGATTACAAAAATGATCTGTGATTCCAGCTAGCACTCAGATTTAAGCCACATCAGTCCCAAGGCCACTGTCCTTAAGCTTTCCTGCCAATGTCTGAGCCTAGCAGGCACATTTAACCTTGGAAGACAAAGGTTTTCGCTGATGGATGATACTTAGTGCAACTTATTTCTCTTTCCTTCACCCAGCCTCAATTCAGCATTGTGTCTAACAGCTCCCAGTTTTCTCTGGCTTCCTCTTCATGTTCTCTTACATGCATTCTCTCTAATAAAGTTCTTGCAAGTCTATGCCATCACTGCTTCTCAAAATACCTGACCTAACATGACACATAAACCATTTCCAACTGAGAAAGAGTAAAAGCATCTGAGGCTAAAGTGATTACTCTGATCTTAAACTAGAAACCAAAAATATTCCTATTTAATTTAATGTGCCTCAGGTTAAAAAAAAAAAAAAAAAAGAATGCTGTAGATGGCATGGTGCATTTTAAATGTTTGCTAAGTCTTTTTGATTTTCCAACATGCCAGAAACTATTTTCTCCTTTTCATTAAATTTAATTTCAACTGACAATGCTGCTTCTGGCTCTGTCAAGATGCCCTAATTTCCCCCTTGTTATTGCTTTAGTACATTGCCACTCAATACTTCCAAGTGTTAGCTGAACTAGATTCACTATTCCAGGCAGAATAATGGCCTGAATTACTCAGATAGGATCCTCTAGGAGCTTATAACTGGGACTAATTTTAAGTACTCTTGCTCCAAGGTGGGGGGGGGAGGGACCAAATAGATCTTGGTTTAGTTCCACATAGCTGAATAAAGATCAAATTGAGAGTAGTGAAAATGAACCTTTGGATGCTGTCCATTTGGGGGCAAATATTTAAGAGAACATAATAAAAGCTAAGTGTCTCGAGAATTTTGTGACATACATTGACTACAGCTTTCAGAGGAATAACCTTTCTGAAGTTAAAGTAAGTATAATGGATGATGCTCTATTCGTCAACACAATTAGGGCTGAATGATATAGCTGCTTGACTAATTAAAAAAAATCAGGACTGTCAGGATTTTTAGAACAATTTCTACACATCATAATCACTTTGTCCTACCCAGAAAAAAATATGCAGGGCTGAAGATGTAGCTCAGTGGTACGGCACTTGCCTAGCATGCATGGGGCCCTGAGTTTGATCCCAGTAGTGCCCAACACATACTTGTGTGCACACATACAAACACAAATGTATTTATTGCCAATTCTTTCACTATATGGCAAACTTTTAAAAATATGGATTCAAGCTTGCAGAATGGCTTAAGTGGCAAGCATGACACCCTGAGTTCAAATCTCAATACTATCTATCATTCTGTCTATCTTATCTAGGGGTTCAATGGTCAGAGCCTCATCTTTTTTACAAAAACTACACACACACACACACACACACACACACACACACATCTCAATGACAGAACTCAGAGCTCAGAATTACAACAATCTTAAAAAATGTACTAGATTCAATTTGTTTCATTAAACATTAAAATAGTAAGTCACACTATAAAATATGAAGTCAACAATGGAGTGAATGAATTGGCTGGTTGGCTGCCTAGATAGAAGTAGATGGAAGGTGACAGGAGGAAATATGAGCAACAGAAATGTGTAATACCAAATGATATTCATATGTTCATTAAGAGAAACCAGAGTGAAAGGTAATGTACAGAGGTCCACAATAAAGAATAAAGTTATAGTATCCCAGAATTCTATATTCAGAAAAGTAGTCATACAATTAACAAACAGGATGCAGAAAGGCTAGAGACCTGCCTTTTATTACAGCCCCGGGTTCTCTAAAGAGCTGTTTTTCATTTTTTGCTTTGAGCAGAAGTATTGGAGATAAACAAGGATGAAGGACAAAGATGGGAAAGAGGGAAAAAGTAATACTTTGGAGAGAAAAAGACCTACATAGAGAAAGTAAATGTGTACAGTAAATGTGGTCTATTTTGTGTGTGTTCTGGGACTTGACTTCAGGGCCTGGGTGCTATCCTGATCTTTTGTGCTCAAGGCCAGCACTCTACCACTTTGAGCCACAATGTCATTTCCAGCTTTTTGGTAGTTTTTTTGGAGGTAAGAGCCTCATGGACTTTTCTGCTTGGGTTGGCAATCCTCTGATCTCAGCCTCCTAAGTAGCTAGGATCTCAGGTATAAGCCACCAATGCCTGGCCAAATGCGGCCTTTTCCCCCTTTTTGTACTAAAATGAAGTACAAGTGATTCAAACCATGTTTCTCTGTTCTTGTAAGTAAAGGGTACAGAGGTTATGACTATCATGTACACAAAAGCTTATGTACAAAGACTATGTACATAGTTTAATAAATGAGTATCAGGAAATTTAAACATGTTTTGTTAGGGTGGGGAGGGGGATAGATGAATAGAGAAAAGAAGAATGGGCAAATACAGTCATTACTTTCAATAGACATGTAAATGGGACATAATTTGAGGGTGAGTGGGACTAGAAAAGATAGGGGAGAATGATTAGCAAGATTCATTGTACTCACATTCTGACTTGTTGAAGTGAAACACTTTTGTAAAACTACTTAAAATTAAATTAATAATAATAAACTTTTCATCTAGCCCAGTGCCTATAGCCTATAATCCTAGCTACTTAGGAAGGCTGAGGTCTGAAGGTTGTCGTTCAAAGCCAGCCCAGGTAGGAAAGGTCTATGAGACTCTTATCTCTAATTAACCACCAAAAACCTAGAAGTGGAGCTGTGGCTAAAGTAGCAGAGTACTAGCTTTGGTTGCAAAAGCTAAAGATTAATGCCCATGCCCTAAGTTCAAGCCCCCATACCAGCACATGCAAGCATATGCATGCACATGCAAATATACATACCCCTTACCCATTATTGAGATGATGATAATGATGATGATAGAAGAGACACATACAGTATTTTCTTTTTTTTTCTCTTTTTGCCAGTCCTGGGCCTTGGACTCAGGGCCTAAGCACTGTCCCTGGCTTCTTTTTGCTCAAGGCTAGCACTCTGCCACTTAAACCACAGCACCACTTCTGGCCTTTTCTATATATGTGGTGCTGAGGAATCAAACCCAGGGCTTTATGTATATGAGGCAAGCACTCTTGCCACTAGGCCATATCCTCAGCCCTGTGGCCTTTTCTATATATGTGGTGCTGAGGAATCAAACCCAGGGCTTTATGTATACCAGGCAAGCAGTCTTGCCACTAGGCCATATTCCCAGCCCCTGCATACAGTATTTTCTATGTGCCAGGTTCTATTCAAAGTGTTTTAAGTATATTAAGTAATTTTATCCTTATAATCACTCTATGAGTGCTCAGTATCCCCGAATTACTAAATGGCTTGTCCATTTAGTAGTCATGCACTACAAGTGACTGATGCCAGACTTCCTCCCATCATTTGAAATGTTCCAGGCACTGAACTTAGGATCAAGAAAAGGAGTTACAATGCAATTGGAGACAAATTTGGAATAACTAGGTTATCAGGGGGGTATAGCTGAGGAAGTTATTTAAGAATAAGAGAAAGATTAACTCAATGTAAGTGGAAATGATTATGTTACCATACCAATTCGACATATTAAGCTAGAAAACATTCTAAAATAGAGACCTAAATTCAGACTACAAATAGAGACTCTAACACAGAGACTATAATTCAGATGATAAATTGTGATCATCACCAGGTACTGGTGGTTCATGCTTGTACTCAGGAGGCTGAGATCTGAGGATCACAGTTTAAAGCTAGCCCCAGCAGGAAAGTCCATGAGACTCTTATCTCCAATTAATCACCAGAAAATAGGAAGTGGAGTTGTGGCTCAAAGTGGTAGAGTGCTAGCCTTGAGCAAAAAGCTCAGGGATAGCACCCTGGCCCCTGAGTTCAAGCCCCATGACCAACAAAAAAAAATTTTTTTAATGTGGTTCTCTGAGTTTGCAGTGATATTTAATATATGATTAAATAAAATTTTATATGCTTAAAACAGCCATATTACCAATGGAGTTTTAGCCATTCTACTAGAAGAAATAATGATAATCACCATTTAGAACAAAAATAATTTAAATTGTTCTACTTTAGGGCTTTAGAGACATGTTTTCTGAACTGCTGACCTAGTATTCTATGAAATGGTAAAATATTTATGCACTAAACACAAATACTGGAGTCTGAACTAGGAAGGTCACCTTGTGATATAGAATTTGCCATTGTAACTCACATAAGGGCACAAAGCGGGAAAACTAAAGTCAGGTCTTAAAACATATCCTCAGGAAATTACCTTCCAAGTAAACATAGATTTCTTTTTTTACTGCTAAGTGAACAAAATGAACAAAAACATGGACACAGATACACACACAAATGGAATACATATATGTATGTACAAACATTTCTAAATATATACTCCCAGAGTAGAAACTTCAAATTCTGAATAGTAAATAGTTTGGTTCAAACTAGCAATCCTAGAGTTCAACAATGTACTGCTGCCAATTAATTGGCAAAACTAGCATGACTTCTAATCTTGGAAGATTCTTGTAATTAGTAAATTGTGCTAACTTATTAAGAGCTATGGACCATTGTGCTTAGAAAACTTCTTCTTGCCACTGAAAAGTCTGGTTCA
Source organism: Perognathus longimembris pacificus (assembly GCF_023159225.1). Classification (NCBI taxonomy): domain Eukaryota; kingdom Metazoa; phylum Chordata; class Mammalia; order Rodentia; family Heteromyidae; genus Perognathus; species Perognathus longimembris. The sequence continues at coordinate 75,385,760 of NC_063167.1, read as the reverse complement.
TCTTCTTCATGAACTCCAGAATAAATTCTTTTCAACATTCATATTTAAAACAAACAGAAGGAAGAACTCTCTGTTCCTCAGATTTCTGGTTCTGATTTTAGTCTGTTGTGAGGCCCAGCTGTACTTTTCTCCTTTATGTTCCAATAGACAATCTGTATTTCTTATTCAAAACGCTTTATTAAAATTTTTTCCTCGAGCTGGGCACCAATGGTTCACCTCTGTAACCCTAGCTACTCAGGAGGCTGAGAGTTGAGGATCTATCTCAGTTTAAAGCCCGCCTGGGCAGGAAAGTCTGTGAGATTCTTAACTCCAATTAAGAGCTGTGGCTCAAGTGGAGCCACAAGTAGAGCACTAGCTTTGAGCATAAAAACTCAGAGACAGTGCTTAGGCCTTGAGTTCATGTACCAGGACAGGCATATACACACAAAATTCCTCCAGGAGTAGGAACAAGCAGGAGCAGAAGGGCTAACCAAGAGAGTAAATGAGGATAAACATAGTCCAAGCAGTTTATTTGCATGTATGGAATGAGAACAAGGAAACTTGTTGAAACTGTTTTAAGAAGAGAGGAGTGAAATCAAGAGAATGACAGAGGGGGTGAGGTTGATAAGAATACATTGAATACATAATGTGGGAATATTACAATGAAACTCTCTTTATAAACCTACACATGCTAATAAAAATAGAAACTAAAAACCCATAAAAATTAAAAACATATCTTTTATCATCTTAAAGCAGATTTTAGCTATCACACTCAAAAGAGCTTGATCAAAACAAGCAGCAGGCTTTAATTTGAAGTCTAAAAGCCTGCAATATCTAAGGAACCCAATTCTAAAGCAAAACAATGATCGTTTCTTAAAGTACATTGAAACATTAAACCTCCTAATCAATGCTATTAAAAAATATCCTCCTCTGGGCTGGGAATATGGCCTAGTGGCAAGAGTGCTTGCCTCCTACACATGAAGCTCTCGGTTTGATTCCCTAGCACCACATATATGGAAAACGGCCAGAAGGGGCACTGTGGCTCAGGTGGCAGAGTGCTAGCCTTGAGCGGGAAGAAGCCAGGGACAGTGCTCAGGCCCTGGACTGGCAAAAAAATATATATATATATAAAAAAAAAATATATATATATATATACACTCTATTTAAAATCCTCAAATTTGAGCCAAAATAAAAAGTACATGTCATTCATGGAGAAATAATCATTCTCAATATTATAATGCCTGTAAAATTTAGAACTATGTTTATATGTTTACCTTTTCTGTGACTGGTTTTCAAACTTATTTTAGGCAACTGAACATATTCATGTAATGAAATCTTAGGTTCGTGCTATATTCTTGTAATGAAATCTTAGGTTCGTGCCCTACGCAAAGACTAGATGAGAATAGATCTGCTCTGGCTGAAACATGCAAGTATGTGTCAGTGTGTGCATGTATGAGCTCCCAAGCAGTCTGCTGCCCAACCTCTTCCCAGATCAGAGAAGTCTAAAGAATCAGCATGGAAGTCTGTGGTTTCATGAACCAGAGCTTGAAAACCAGTGTTAGAAAAGGACAGTGACTTTTCTATACTCCAATGTCACAACCAACACAAATCAATTACATATCTATTTACCTGTGAGCTTTAAAACGTTTCCCATCAACATAAATATCAAGATCTGGACAATAATGTTTCACATAAAGCTTCAATAAATCTTCTCCTAATTCAGATGCTGGTTCTAAGTCATAATTATCTTCAAAAGAGAAAAATAAAGACTCAACAAGTTTTGTATTATAAATGCTCCCAAATTTTGTTCTCTAATATTAGCAAGAAGTTTTTTACATAGTTTGCTCAATTAGTTGAAATATTTAAGTGGTAAATTCAAAATAAAACAAAAAATTTAAATCACTTACTTTTTTGCTTTGATATACAAATCTATATATTTAAATATTGAGGTACCCTTAACTATACACATTTAAACAAAATTATATACCAAAATGATCTGACTTCATGAACATTAGAAAGACAGAAATTTGTATAATTTTCATCTTCCTTTCCAATATCTAATTTCTTCTATGGTTTGGACGTTGATGGTCCATGTGTTAAAGGCTCAGTCCCCAGAGTAGTGATACTAGAGGTGCTATGGACCCTTAGGAGGCCAAGTGGGCGGTTCTAAGTCACGAGGGGTGTGCCCTTAAAGGAGACTGTGTTCCTAGCCCTTTCCTCTTTCTCTTTTGCATTCTGGCTCTGAGTAGAGCATACCTACCAGAGGGTCAAAATATTGGGTCTGCCTAATCATGAACTGGACCCTCCAAAACTCAGAACCAAAATAACCTCTTCTCTTTATAAATTCATTATCTCAGGTGTTTCATTACAATGACAACAATCTTATTGATACACCCTCCCTCATGAATATAAACACGGTAGAAGAATATATAATAAGCCAAAAGAATTTATATTCTTTTTTTTTACAACTTTTAATAGGTGTCATTATTCTATTTCCATACCTGATAGCACTTCAATTTAAATCAGTGGCAATCATTAGAACATTTACTGTGATATTAGTACTATACATACTTATTACAATAAATAAACATTTTCAGAAAACTCTCTTCCTAAAAAGACACAGCAGTGGCCAGCTCCAGTGACTCAAGCTTATAATCCTAGCTACTCAGGAGACTGAGATTTGAGGATCACATTTCAGAGTGAGCCCAGACAGGCAAGTCTGTGAGACTCTAATCTCCAATTAACCATCAAAAAGCTGGAAGTAGAGCTTAAATGGTAGCATGTCAGCCTTGAGTAAAAAAGCTAAGGGACAGACAGCACCCAGGTCCTGAGTTCAAGTTCCAATAAACAGTACACACACGTATACCCACACCCACACCCACAGCATTTACATAGTAAGAAGTGAAATGTAAGACATTCATATATAAAAAAAGAAAAATAATACATTATATATCATGGTTCATAGACATGTCATGGTCATTATATATGTATATATGTTCACATATATGTATTTAGTATACATGTATACATATAAATATATATGTACTAAATTAAGTTTGACCTGAGACTGTCTCTACACTTGGGATTTCTTACAAAATGAACTACAACCTAGTTTACTAAGAAACATGCCACAACTTTAGCACTATATATTTTTGATAACACATAACCAGATCTCAACTAATCACAAACAGACAAATTTAACACACTCAGACAACAGACCAAACTATGTCCAAATAAGGCTAAGGCCTATCTGTAACCTATCATGCTATTTCCATCTTTTATTTACATGCTCTTTCTATAAATATTCATTGCTCAGGCTGTAGGGTAGAACTCTGAGATTTTTCTAGTTCTAAATTCTGCCTGGTTAATTGTTCCTTGTTCAATTAAATTAAATTAAACTCATGCTTTATCTAAAGATTTTCTTTTAAATGCTAGTTCAGAAACTTAGCACACTTGACAGGGATCCCTACCTACCAAACTTATAAGCCTAGAATATAAACTACAATGCCAATATTGCCTCTATCTTCCAGAGATCCACAATCCAATTACTACTCAACACCTCTACCGTTAAAATCTAGTTCAAGCTACAACCAGTTCTCATCTGGATTACAATAACCTCCTAAGAGGTCTTCCACTCTTGACCCACACAATTTATTTTTGAAACAATATCCAAATGCTTTTTTAGATGCAAATCAGATCCTGGTACATCTCATTTGAAAGAATTCTTTATGGTTTGATCCATTTCTTTTAGAGTGAAAATCAGTGTCTTTAGCATTGTCTTTCAAGACCCATGAGACTCTGGCTTATTGCCTCTCTGACTTCAATGTCTATTACTTTGCTTCTATTTATATTGAGCTTTCTTGTTCCACCAACACAATAGATTGTTTTCATTGTGGGATCTTTGCACTAGCATTTCTTCTGTCTTGAACACTTCTCCAAGATCTCCAAATGCCTAACTCCCCACCTCTTTAAATTTTTGTTTAGCATATCACATATAAAAATTATAAGGAAAAACATTAAAACCCAAACCAGAGGTAGAAGTATGAAGACAAAAATTCTATTTCCTCTAGAATTCCTATAGAAGATTTAAGGTATATAATTTATTGGGAGAAATGAAAATATTCCCTTGGCACAAAGGGAAAATTTTAGAAATTTAAAAAAGAAAACTAAGTTAATTGTTTAGATTATACTATGTAAAGTATGGCACCTCTTATTTATATATTCAAATAGTCTACTGAATTTGAGTGTATGGCTTAATAAAACACATACATTTGGTCTTGGTCCCAGGTTCATTACATAGGCACCTAAAATCCTTGGAATTTCACTCCTGCAGCCAAAGGAGTTTCTTTTGTTATTCATAAATAAGCCCTTTGACTGCACCTATGTTATACTAATGAAGTGAATTATGGTGGGGCCCCTAGATAACTTCAATACAGGAAAGTCTCTAGAAAGACAACCTACTTACTCCCTAACTTCTGGGCATGGGTGAAGCTGGAGAATTAGATATAAAAACTTTTAAGTTATTTTGGCGTTTGTTTTGTTTTTATTAGATGGTAGGGACTGAACTCAGGGCCTCAAATATGCTATGCAAGAACTCTACCACTTGAGCTATATTCACAGTCTGAGATAACAAAAATCAGGAGCAATGATATAGGGTTCTTCCAGGTCACTGAACACAGTAACAGACTGGAAAGGTAGAAAACTTAGGAAGTCAAGGCAGTTTTGTGTACCTTGCCTCATACTTTACAGTATAAAAATCTTCCACTTGGCTACTCCTGAGGAGGCTTGAAATGATTGCAATGAACTGAACATGTTGAGGGGTTTTCCCTGTTAGTATTCTCTAGACAATGCAGTATAACAACGATTAACATAGCCTTTGAATTGTACTAGGTATAAATAACCTACAGATGGGGTAAGATATTATTAACAATTTTTTCTCTCAGAAGTGTCCTGCACTGGAAAAAAATATATGACCTTATCTCCTATTAGACTTTTCATAATGTGGCTTCTGCTTCTAGACTCATTTCATTTCTTACTGCTTCCATTCCTGTTGTTTGCTTAATCTACCCTAATCCCACAACAAACCATTTCTGATTTTCTAAGCTGTGTGTCTGGTTCCCTATGCTTCTAGGAATATAACCATGTTTACTTTACCTAGGACACTCCTTTCTTGAACTGTTTTTGCCTAGTTAACCTGATTTTTCTTTGGGATTCAACTAAGAAGCTACCATTCCACAAAACTTTCTCTACAACCCTTATTTGAGGTAACACATACCCTATCTTTTAACAAGTTGTATCTTACCCACCCAACTATATCTCCAACTAGATTGCAGACAGCAACACTATTTTTTCATTTGTACATCTTTAAAGCTAGTATAGAGTAGATAATTTAAAGTGTGAGCACTAGAATGGCATTCCAAGACTACATAGCAAGTACAATGACAGAGGGCTCAGATACATTTTTTTTTTTCAGACACACTTCTTGAATGGAAACACTAAATAATTCAGTGAGACTATTGTAAGGTTTAGGAGAAAGTAAACTGCCACATGGCTCAAGCAAAAAAACAAAAAAAGCTTTATTAGGAAGAGAGAAAACTGCTGGCCTATTGCTGGCCTGCCATGCAGTGGAAGGGGGGGGGCGGGGCGGAACAACACGACTGATTTGGAGCTAAGTAGGAAGAGGGCAAGTAGGTGTGGCCACAGATGAAGATATGACCTCAGAGGTAACTGCCCCTAGGTATGCTAGTAACCAGGGTAATGTAGATGCTAGGCTTTTAGGGAAGACCTTGCCATCATGCATGGAAAACGAAGGGGGGCCAGGTGGAGGAGTCTATGTGCAGACTCACATGGAGAAAAGTGGCCCTCTCATATTATAGTTGTTAGACCTAACAACTATAACTCAAGAGGTTTGAGGAGGCTTTAGAATAAGGAGGCAGAAAAGAGATTTAAATTTAGGCTATGCTACACCTTGAGGAATGACATAACCAGACTTGTAACTAATGCTGTTCTATACAACACAGATGGAGGGTGGCATAACTAGGGTTTGGAAACTACTTAGTTTAAAATTCTAAGCAAAATGGGGCTGGGGATATAGCCTAGTGGCAAGAGTGCCTGCCTCGGATACACGAGGCCCTAGGTTCGATTCCCCAGCACCACATATACAGAAAACGGCCAGAAGTGGCGCTGTGGCTCAAGTGGCAGAGTGCTAGCCTTGAGCGGGAAGAAGCCAGGGACAGTGCTCAGGCCCTGAGTCCAAGGCCCAGGACTGGCCAAAAAAAAAAAAAAAAAAAAAAAAAAAAAAAAAAATTCTAAGCAAAATGGCAAAGTTCTAAGCCAGGCACCCATGTCTAATCCTATAATCCTCACTACTCAAGAAGCTTGAGATTTAGAGAGCTGTAGTTCAAGGCAAGCCCAGGCAGAAAAACCCAAGAGACTCTATCTCCAAAATAACCAGAAAAATATGTGGCTGGAAGTGTGGCTCAAATAGTAGTGTGCTAGACTAACAATCATAAAATCCTGAGTTCAAACCCCAGCACCAATAAAAAATAAATATATAAAATGGCCAAGTCTTAAAAATAAAGAATGGCAGATTAAAGAAAAAAAAGTCCTTAAAAATATTTATTTGTTTTTGTATTTTTTTTTGGTCATTGGGCTTGAACTTGGGGTCTGGGTACTCAAGGCTAGCACTGTACCACTTTGAGCCACAGCACCACTTCCAGTTTTCTGGTGGTTACTTGGAGATAAGAGTCTCACAGACTTACCTACCTAGGCTGGCTTTGAGCCATGATCCTCATATCTCAGCCTCCCGAGTAGCTAGGATTATGGGCATGAGCCACCAGTACCTGGCACCTGGCTCTTAAGAATATTTAGAAAATAAACTATGGACATGAATTAAATGAAAGCAATATGAAAGTTATTCTCTCTCTCTCCCCCACTCTCTCTCTCTACCAGACACCCTAGTTTCCTGTGTATGTTATGAGCCATACCCATTCATATCTGGTGTTACGAATTTCCACTGGATTTCAGATAACCAAATGGTGGGACACTATTGAATATAAATATCCTTGTGTTTTCATGGATGGCCTTTCTGATGAGAGCGCTGGCAAATCTGGCTAACTGGTAATTAAACAGAAAACATTCCTTAGGAGCTAGAGATATGTATTTTTGAGAAAGATGTAGATGCTTGCCTCCAGAGAAAAACATTGCTTTCCATTACAGGTGTGCAAACTACTTTCCATTCCCCTCTATAGGGAAAATTTACTTACCTTCCAAAATTAAGGTTGGTGTTTCCCTCCCTCCCTCCCTTGCCCCTTCTCTCATCTCTCTTCTCTCTCTCTCTGGAAAGAATGACAGAGAGATCTGCATGCAGCTTATAAAATCTTGGTGTTTCCTACTTCTAATATTCCACTCCTGTGATATACAGCCAGAGCACAAGCAATTTGATGGTGGAGAACTGGCACTAAGAAGCTCTATGGCTAATACATGGTCCAGAGAACACAGGTTTCCTGCCAGAATACACATGCATGCATCCATTCATCCATCCCTATTTCTACCAATTCATAGCTACTTTTATAAGCAAATTTAAGGTCTTTTGCAAGGTCTTCAATTATTGTAGTATTTGTATACTTCTTAACCATGTAACATGTAAAACTACGTAACCATTTTTCTTAGGTTATTATCTTTTTTAATGTGTCATAACAAAATTTGTGTGTAACAGCTATTTTTGTTTGGAAGTGCATTTTTGAAATACATTCATTTTAAGGAATGTACATACTATGTTTAGCTGACTAAAATATCTTCATTGGTATAGAATAAAAGACATGTAGAGGCTCAGGGAGTTACAAACAAAATTGTGAAATATGTGTAGATTTATTCATAGTAATTCATAATATTTATTTATAATAATCCCATTCCAATTTTTCAATTGGGAAAAATGGGAATTGACCACACTAATATTTTCCTTTCTTTATATTTATTATTTTAATGGCTTTATACAAATACTTATTAAAGGTATAGTAACTTTTTAAGAATTCTTTTCTCGGGGGGTATGAGGGACAAGGTAACAAGCAGTACAAGAAATGTATCCAATGCCTAACGTATGAAACTGTAGCCTCTCTACATCAGTTTGATAATAAAAATTTGAAAAAAAAAAAGAATTCTTTTCTCTATGTCAGGATATATTTTTTCCATGATTACAAAGTTTATAAAAATTCAACAAAAATACCTCACCATTAGAAATTAAGTTGTCATCTTTATCAGTGACATTCTCTGGAATTTCTTGCTTCTCAAGTGAACATTTAGATGAATTTTTATACTTTTGAAAATTAAAGTCAAGATTCTTTTCTGGCATATCACTTTCCACTATCATTTTTTTAATCATTTCCTCCTCATAGGTTTTTATGTTTCTGTTTGATGAATATATAATCCTAAAAGACAAAATATAAAATACCAAATAAGGGAGATTTTAAAAATAGAGGGCTAATTTCTTCAATGTGCTACTTTCATATATAATATGTATGTTTTATATAAAGCATATATAGTTACATATATAATACATAAAATATATAACTTTAAAACCATTTAGTCTGTGTTATAGAGTTCAATTCAAAACAACAAAAAGTTTGAAGTGTCGATAACATTTTTAATATTAAAAAGTAATAATACCAAAATTGTAGATAACTTAAGTAGACATTCCCAGAAAGACACAATTATCAAACTTAACCAAGGAAGAAATGGAAAATCTGAATAGAGTACAAATAGAGAGAGTAATATAGTAATAAAAAAAAACTTCCCACAAATAAATTTGGCACAGCGGTACAAACCTGCTATCCCAGTTATATGAGAGGCTAAGGAAAATGAAAGACCTTATCTGAAAAATAACTAAAGCAAAAAGGGCTTGAGGCATGGCTCAAGTGGCATCACAAGCATGAGGCACTGAGTTCAAACTTATTTCCAGCCATAAAAATAGAAAAGATACAGCAAAAATGCAAAAATCTATTTAATCATACTTTGTCTTAACACAGATAAATTTCAAGGTAATCTGCTGAAGAAGGGAAGTCCAATACACGTACTTTCTATGTGGAAACCAATGGATGAAATGTCATTTGTGGTGTGCACATCAATGAGATAAGCAGCCTCTAATCTCATGGAGCTTACACAACAACCATGGACATACATGACTAGTCTAATATACAAACAGAATGTGACTAAATGCTTAAAATAGAGCACGGTGAAAATGCTATGAAGCACAAAACCAGCTATTCCAAGTTCTTATTTTAAATGAGAAAAAAAGAGGCTGAAAAAGAAAACAAAACAACAAACCACCAAGATAAAGCAGAGGCAGAAGGTATACATCTGGGCCAGGGGCTGGTGGCTCATGTCTGTAATCCTAGCTACTCAGGAGGCTAAGATCTGAGGATCGAGGTTCAAAGCCAGCCCGGGCAGGAATGCCAGTGAGAGTATTTTTCTCCAACTAACCACTAGAAAACCATAAGTGGTGCTGTGGCTCAAGTGGTAGCATGCTAGCCTTGAGCTGAAGAACTCAGGGACGGCAGGGACGGCACCCAGGCCCAGAGTTCAAGCCCCACTATGGACAAAAAGAAAAAGAAGGCATACCTCTGTCTTGTTGTCAAGTCCAGGGATTCCTTTACTCTCCTACACTACCTCTAATTCAATCTTTTTTCCTTATTACTTCTTATGATGACTAACAAAGGATAATATTGATATAATTTCTCCCTTTCTCTAACGTATAAAATTTTGACCTATTCCCAGGATCTTCTAGTAAGCGCAACAGTTGCAACTCAACAACTGCAGGAATCGTATAGTTTCATAGTGCTAACATTTGTTCATTATTTACTATATTCCTGGATACTGGGACATGTTTTCAGGTGATAGAGTTAACAGATAACGATTAGTACAACTCAGTACATATATGCAGAAACAGTACACCTGCCTGTTCTTATAACCACTCCACTATACAGTTTAAAATTAGTATTTGGAGCAATGATAATTCTCATAAAAAGTTATAAAAATGGCAAATAAGTACAGGAAAAGATACTCAACATTATTAGCTATTATGAAAACCACAATGAGATCCTAGCTCAGTCCTCTAGGACAGCTAATATTAAAGACAGAACATAATCATAAGTGCTGTTGAGGCTATGGAGAAACCAAAACCCTTGTATATTGCTAATGTGAATGTAAAACAATGTAAAATAGAAGAGTAAAATAGAAAAGTCTGGTTATTCCTCACAAAGGTGAAACATATAGTTAACATATGACCCAGGAATTTCACTCCTAGGTATTTACCCAAGAGAATGAAAACACAGATTGACACAAGAACTTGTAAGGACTGGGGATGTGGCTCAGGAGCAGAATGCTTGGCTCACAAGTGCAGGACCCTGCATTCCTTCCCCATCACTGTGGGGAAAAAACAAAACAAAAGACAAGTTGGGTAAGATATGTACTTGCCTTACATATGAAACTGTAACCCCTCTGTACTTCACTTTGACAATAAAGAAAAAAAAAGACTGTATATGTTTACAGAAGCATTATTCATAATAGCCAAAAAAAACCCTCATAACAAACAGGAAAAAAACTTAGCTGGGCACCTGTAATCCTAGCAACTCAGGAGGCTAAGATCTATGGATTGCGGTTCAAAGCCAGCCTGGGCTTAACCACCAGAAAACCAGAAGTGGTGCTGTGACTCAAGTGGTAGAGAGTTCAAGCCCCATGACCAACAACAAAAAAAGCAAAAACGTAATTCAACTGATGAATGAAATGTGGATAAATTAGACTTTATTCAACAAATGAAGTAAATAATTAGTTTTTTCCTATTACTTAGCTGATAAGTTTCTAAATTCACAAAACACAAGTCTTCAAAATCACTAAAATGTTGAACTGATTGATCCACTTTCAAAAATTTTGACTGCATACAGAAAGCTGCTATGATTTGAATGTCTGTGTACCCTCAAATTCTATGTCAAAACTTAATCTCCAGTGCGGTGATATTAAAAGGTCATAAGGGCAGAGCCCTTTAAAACGACACCCAAAGGGGTTTGTTCACAACTTCTGTGTGAGGACATAGAGGATGCCACCTACAGGAATTATTCCTCACCAGACACGAAATCTATTGGCACTTGAACTACACAGCCTCCAGAACTATGCTGAGAAATTGCTGCTGCTTAGAAGTTATCCAATCTAAAGAGTTTTTTGTTTTTTTTTTTCCTGTCTTAGGGCTTCAACTCAGGGCCGGGGCACTGTCCCTGAGCTTCTTTTGCTCAAGGCTAGTACTCTACCACTTCAGCCACAATGCCACTTCTGGCTTTTTCTGTTTATGTGGTGCTGGGGAATCAAACCCAGGGCTTTGTTTATGCTAGGCAAGCACTCTACCGTTAAGCTAAATTTCCAGCCCAATCTAAGGTATTTTATTATGGCAGCCCAAATGGACTAAGATACAAACCATGGGAATACAACCAGTTATGACCTCATATTTTACATGCATAATGTATCTAAAACAGGGGTGCAGAAAAATTAATCCATGGGCTCTTGGAACCATTTGGTACATGATATGACATATGCTTTGCAATGCCTTTATTGATAATTTTCTATGTTCCATTATGATGTAATCAATATTTGAAACGCCCTGGGCAGAAAAGTTTCCCTACTTGGGATAAGTTTTGAATATCAATAACACAGAAGTCAATATGCAGCAATGTTTCTCAATAGAGGACAACATGTCCTCCCAGAAGAAATCTGGCAATGTCTAAAGACATTTTGGTAGTCACAACTAAACATCCTACCATATACAACCTATAACCAAAGAAATTATTTAATCCAAAATGTCAATACTAGTAATCCATTCAAATTATCAGAGGGTTGGGATTATAGCTAAGTGGTAGACTATTTACCTAGCATGAAGTCCTGTCCCACAAAAAACAATTACCAGAGAAAACATCATTTCTTCTCTCTTCCCTGCCCATTCCCCACTCTCAGGAATTTCTCTTTTTATCTGGCGTTGAGGATTACATGCAGGACTTGACTTCTGAGCTACATTCTTACCTCACTGTCAACTCAAATCAGTCTTTTCTTTTTTTCTTTAGAGATAGTGTCTTACTATATGCCAAAGGCAGGCCTCAAACTCTCAGTCCTTCTGCCTTAGCCTCCTGAGTATTAGGATTGCAGGCATGCATCATCACACTAGGCAGATCAGTCCAATACTGAGCCTCTACTTAGACTTCACCAATTACTAAGGTAGGTTAAAATTTAACCTTATCTTAACCTTGTCTTATTAGTTTATAAAATAGATTACATACACATACACATATTTTTAAGCAACTCCATATTAAACAAATATAAGAAGAAAAAAGAAAGCACTTACTGTAAAAATGTTCTAAATTCTGAAGCTTCAACATTCCTCACAGGAAAAGGCCCATGATTTGTTAAACTATTTGATAGCTTTCCAACAATATGAAAATAGAAGTCAGAAACTCTTGCTAATAGGACTGCTTTGTGTACTTTGAACAAAGTGCCATCTATAGAGAAAGCCACATCTGTATGAATTTCTTCCCTTAAAAGCCTGTAAGGAATAATAGTTAATTAGTGTTGCTAAAATATGTAATATTTTTTAAAACAGGTTTAAAATAATATATACTCTTAAAACACAGAGGAAACAAAAATAAAAAGTAAGATTTCTTCTGGTTTTATCTCAAAGTACACTGCTTAACACTGTCTTGGAATCTAAATTTTTTTATTATTTTTATTATCTTTAAGTAGTTGTATAAAAGTTTTAATTCAACATTTCAATTTGTGAGTATCATGCATCTTGACCAGTGTTATCTCTCATCAAAACATCTAGTTTTTAAAAACTTTATAGGGCAAAGATAATTTCACTAAAGAAGTAAAACTTACTTCAAAATATAGTTTTCTTAATAATTCATTCTAGCACTAAAATTTATTTTCTGATACTTATGTCAATTTCCCTTTAATATCTATCCTTTCTTACTTTTTATTAGCAAACATTAATAGTACAGAGTTTCACTGTAATAATTCCATAGATTAGAACAGTGTACTATAATGTACCTTCTTTACATTTATTCTGAAACAGAGCAAAAAATGAACACAATTTCTGACTAATGTAATTTTTAAAAATTCTAAAACTCAAGCAAAAAGAAGTGAGCATTCAACAAAAACAAACCAGACATAACAATAGACAATTCAGATTAGAAACCAGCTCACTTTGTTCAGTTAATTACCAATTCTGAAATGCAGGCTTGGATGTCAAGAATGTGACATTTGAATCCTTTTCCATCCCCACCAAATAGAATTAATCATGTTCTAATCTATTATTTAAAATGATGGATTTAGGGATGAACCTCCACTAGTAGGCAGACAAAGTCATGGTAAGTCCCACTGCCTGTTTGAAGGAGGAACAGAAATCAACCTTATAATGGAATTTTTCATACTATAATCTTTACCATCCTGAAGAAACTACGTATTTGTGCTCTAAATACTAAATAATACTTTGTATCACTATAGCAATATCATCACTATAGCAATGCCATCAGTATCATCAAGGTATGTATTCTCAAAGGACTTCTGTGTTGCAAGATATAATTGGCAATCACACCAGTACACCATAGGAGGTGCAAGTAATGGGTAAAGATATCCATTACAGTGAGAGCTTGGAGAGTTGCCAATGACACTCACACTCCCTGAAGACCAAGCTAATGGCTCCTTCTTCTAATCCCATTATACTCAGTACATGCCTCTATTACAGCACTTCTGCCATTGCATCATTTTTACTTCTGTCTTTTTCCCACAAGACAATGAACTCCCCAAGGGCCCCAAACTGTGGATCTTCAGTATACAGCAAGAGTTCAACATCTGCTTGTTGAATGATCCAACTTTATCCTGAACAAAACAAATGCTTCAGAACAAAAATGCTTTCAAAACTTTGGAAACACAGTCAGTATTTCCATTTTTGGTCAATATTTTTATCGGCAAATTCCTATTTTCATAGGAAACTTTAAAATTATATAGAAGTATGTTTTCTTAAACTCCAATTGAAAATTCAAATTGAACACTCAATTTGTTCCTCTCTCCTTCCCTACCCTTACTCCCTACCCCTCCTCCAATGAAAAGGAAGCATTGCAGCTGGCAGCCAACAACTATCACCAGGGAACCCTGTTCATACTAGATAGATACTCATGAGTATTTGCTGAATGAAACAAAAGGCAATTTATATAAAAATTGTTAGTAAGAAAATATAATCCTTGTTAAAATAGTGTGCCAATGTCTTCTATCTTTCACAAATAACAACATATCTGACTCAGACTGGTTTAAACATTATGGGCTCACCTAAAGTCTACAAGGGCAGATTGAAGTAAAGGCTCATAAGTAGTCTAAAGTCTTAAAGAGAGACTTCTTTGAAGAAGAAATAAGAATAGCCAATAGACACATGAAGGTTCTTTCCACCTCTTAGTCAAATACTTTACTAGCCTGTCTTAGTCCTTTTTGTGCTATTATAACAGAAAAGCATAATGGAGAATAGCAGAATAGCATACTGGAAGCTAGAAGAGCAGTCTCAAGGTGTTGGTACTTGACAAGAGTCCCCCTTGCTATATCACCACATTATAGAAGAGGGAAAGGAATAAGAAGACTGTTCAATTTTTTTTTTTTTGAGTCAGAGTCTCCCTATGTAGCTCAGACTAGCCAGGAATTCTAGATCTACTTGCCTTAGCTGAGATAACAAGTGTGCACATTCAGCTACAGATTCATTCTTTAATAAAGGTACCATACTCATTCATGTCCTAATCACTACTCAAAGGTGCTTCATCTTAAAATTGCTAACAATGGTAGTTCAATTTCAGCTTGGACTTTGGAGGGGACAAATATTGAAATCATAGCATAACCTATCTAAAGCATTTTAGACTGCTGATAAAACCCAGTTATCACTAAACATTTACTGAGTGTGTACTCTGTACTAAGCACTAGGAACCTGAATGGGATTGCATTAAACTGCAGAGTTCCTGCACAGCAAAAGGACATAGCTAGCAGGATAAATAGGAAGCCCACAGACTTGGAGATCTTTACTAGGTATACATCAGAAAAGGGCCTTACAGGGCTGGGGATATAGCCTAGTGGCAAGAGTGCCTGCCTCGGATACACGAGGCCCTAGGTTCGATTCCCCAGCACCACATATACAGAAAATGGCCAGAAGCAGCGCTGTGGCTCAAGTGGCAGAGTGCTAGCCTTGAGCGGGAAGAAGCCAGGGACAGTGCTCAGGCCCTGAGTCCAAGGCCCAGGACTGGCCAAAAAAAAAAAAGGAAAAGGGCCTTACATCTAAAATATACTTAGAGCTCAAAAAAATTAAACTCCTCAAAAACAAATCCGAAAAGAAACAACAACCCTATTAATAAGTGGGCTAACGTCTTAAAGACTTCTCTGAAGAAACAAGAATGGCCAATAGACAGATCTCATTCAACATCTCTGGCCATAAAAGAAATGCAAATCAAAACAATATTGAGATTCCACCTCACCCTAGCTAGAAAGGCCATTATCAAGAAAACTAGTAATAACAGATGCTGGTAGGGATGTGGCCAAAAGGGAACACCATTACACTGTTGGTGGGAATGTAACTTGTTCAACCACTCTGGAAAGCAGTATGGAGGTTCCTCAAAAGACTAAATACAGACCTTCCCTATGATCTAGCCCTATGATCCTGGGCATTTACCCAAATGACCATAAACAAGGCCACACTAAAGCTGCCAGCACAATCATGTTCACTGCAGCATTATTTACCACAGCTAAGATATGGAATCAATCCAGATGCCCCTCAGTAGATGAATAGATCAAGAAAATGTGATATATATGGTATGCATATATGTGATAGGTGTATATATGTATATATATGGTATGTATATATGTGTAGATATTCACATATATACAATGGAATTCTCTACTTCCATCAGAAAGAATGGCATTACCCCATCTGTAAGAAAATGCAAAGACTTGGAAAAAATTATATTAAGCAAAGTAAGCCAGACACAAAGACACATAGGTTGCATGGTTTCCCTCATTTATAATAACTAGAATATATCTAGGATATTCTTAACATAGGATCATAATGGCTCAGTAGCAATGTAGACATGACCATTTAAAATGATGTTTATTGAAATGAACTCCAAGAAATGTGTTTTTTATTGTACTGTTTTCAGTTATTTCTTGGCAGTTTTTCTTTCTTTGTTTTTCCCCCTTTGGTTTATTCCCTGCTGTCACTGTTTTGATTTCTGTACCCTATGTCTTGTATATAGTTAATCTGATTTGGTTAAAGGAAGGGGAATTACAAAAAAGTGAGACAAAGGGTGAACCAATACAACAGTGATATTCACTAGACACTATGTTGGAAATGAACTTTACAAGTTGGAGAGGAGGAGAGTTGATGGGGAGTGGGAAGAAATGAGAGAGGAGGAGTTGGTAATGTGGGCTAGTGGTAAAGTGTTTGCCTGGCATGCATGAAGCCCTGGGTTCGATTCCTCAGCACCACATGTATATAAAAAGCCAGAAGTGGTGCTGTGGCTCAAGTGGTAGAGTGTTAGCCATGAGCAAAATGATGCCAGGGACAGTGCTCAGGCCCTGAGTTCAAGACCCAGGACTAGAAAAAAAATAATAGCAATGAGAGAGGAGGTAAACACTGTTCAAAAAGAAATGTACTCATAACCTTATTTATGTAACTGTAACCCCTCTGTACATAACCTTTACAATAATTTTTTTTTTTTTTTTGCCAGTCCTGGGGCTTGGACTCAGGGCCTGAGCACTGTCCCTGGCTTCCTTTTTGCTCAGGGCTTTGCCACTTGAGCCACAGCGCCGCTTCTGGCCGTTTTCTAGATATGTGGTGCTGGAGAATCGAACCCAGGGCTTCATGTATATGAGGTGAGCTCTCTTGCCACTAGGCCATATTCCCAGCCCTACAATAATTTTTTTAAAAGAAGAAAATAATAAAGGTGAGAAAACTATGCCGTAGAAGTAGATGATGTGAGCCAGGGGGCTCTGTTATCTTAAGTGTATCCATGTATTGTCACTTTGACTACCTGCCCCAAACACACAATCTTCTTCTAACTAAAGCAGCCAAATCCATTTGTCTGTATGTGGCTCTGGTTTGTACAATATGCCCCTCTGCCCTGATCACATCTGAAATGGATGATAAATTGAATCAAGATTATCCATTGGCAAACATGACAAGATAACTCAGTAGAGATATCTGATAAACAGGGACCAAGTCCTGGCACTGTGAAAGCATCCTAAAGCAAATCTATGATGCAGTTTAAAAAAAAGAAGAAATGGAACTGGGAGCTGGTGGCTCATATCTACAATCCTAAATGGTCCAAGGCTGAGATCTGAGGATCAGCATTTGAAGCCAGAAAAGACTCTTATCTCCAATCAATCACCTAAAAAAAGCCAGAAGTGGAGCTATAGCTCAAGAGGTAGAGAGCACTAGCCTTGAACCAGAAAAGCCCACAGGCACAGTGCCCAAAGAAAAAAGAAATAAAAGAAAGGAAATGGGAGATGAATGAAGCAGAAAGGAAGAGAGAGAGAGCTACAACACCACTTTGCACAGCTACTATAGAGAAGGTAGACCCCTTGGGTTCATATGCTGGGCATGTAATCTGGGACAAATTATTTTAGTGTTTATGGAGTCAGGTTGCTAAAGTTCTTATTCTGGTTCCATCTTTTCTTGCACAGCTCAGGAGATTGACTTCAGGGCTTCATATTTGTAAGGTAGGCTGCTACTCCAGGAGCCCTTTTAAAATGCTTTTATTTTTCAGATAGGGTCTTATTCTTGCCTGAGGAGAGCCTCCGCTTCTCTCTGGCCCCTAACAGC
The DNA here is from genome assembly GCF_023159225.1 of Perognathus longimembris pacificus. Lineage (NCBI taxonomy): Eukaryota > Metazoa > Chordata > Mammalia > Rodentia > Heteromyidae > Perognathus > Perognathus longimembris. The sequence continues at coordinate 75,367,900 of NC_063167.1, read as the reverse complement.
TGAGACTACAAGCAAGAACTTTTCCTTTCCCAATCACTTCTTTAAAGTTAACTCCAGGCAAGTCTAATCTCAATTTGTTAGATAAGGATAAAATAGCTTGCCTCAAGGACAGCAGGAGAAAATAAACCATCACTCATTCCTAAGCCCAGTATTTAGGAGATAACAGGATTTGCTTTTCTTGTTTATTTGCTTCAAAAATGTCAAGAATAACCAACCATTTATCAAGGAGATCTGATTATTTGTCAAATCACTATTTTTATTTTTTTTTGCCTGTCCTGGGGCTTGAACTCAGGGCCAGAGCACTGTCCCTGGCTTCTTTTTGCTCAAGGCTAGCACTCTACCACTTGAGCCACAGGGCCACTTTCCGCTTTTTTTCTTTTTTTTTTTTTTTACCCAGGGCTTCATGTATGCTAGGCAAGCACTCTACCACTAAGCCATATTCCCAGATCCCCTACTAACTTTTGACATTTCTGAGATTGGTTGTTTCAGTTGTAACCCAGGCTGAGCCACCCAGTGACTGGCTCAGATCTTGCTTTTTTTTTTTTTTTTAACTTCTGAACCTGATTCCTGTTTTTCTTCACCCCTCATCATTTCTCTTTCTCTGAGGTAATCTAAAATTGAATAAAGTTTATCTTCTCAAAAGTAAATGAAGTCCTTTCAAATCTCTTGTTTAAAATCTCTTCCCTCTGGCTTACTCTCCACAGTCCCAAATCTTAACCTCCAAGAGCTCACTCAAACATTGCCCTTTTATAACTTTCTCTAGCTGACAACACCCCCCCTCACCACCACCACTATCACATTTGTTTAGCCATTTATCTCTTTCACTAGAATGTAAGTACCAAAACCAAAGTAATGTCCTATTAACCTTTGGTTCCTCAAGACCTAGTTCAAAAGGAGATACAGGTGGTAATAGTTGATTACTATTTGTGGAATAACCAATGATACTGTTACACGTGAAGATCACCTTAGCATAGCTAGAAAGGTGGTTGTGTAAAGTTTTGGGTTTTTTTGTAGTTGTTTAAAAAAATACTGCTACCTCTATTTTCATTTGCTTATAACAGTAAGTTGGGTGTTGTTATTAGGTGAGATGAAATTACTCATCAGCTATACTTTCAATCTCCTTTTTCTTATTATAAAGTAGGTACGTTACTGTCTTTAAAATCATATTTTATGGCTCACAAATCGGGCAGCAGAATAAAGCCACTGAAGAAAGGGAGTACCTCTTCTTTGAGAACTTCAGAATTCCAGTCTTAGTTTTTCCATCTTTTACAGCTTCCCACTGGGGATACAAAACAGTGTGCCAGGCATAAATGCCCAAATGAAAGGATTTTCTTTTAAACTTTGATTTCACCTATGACTAAAGACTAAAGGGGTTAAGTGTGGGCAGATTTCTGAGAGATGCTTTTTGTTTCCAGTCCTGGGCTTGGACTCAGGGCCTGAGCACTGTCCCAGGCTTCTTTTTGCTCAAGGCTAGCACTCTGCCACTTGAGCCACAGCACCACTTCTGGCCATTTCTGTTTATGTGGTGCTGGGGAATTGAAGCCAGGGCTTCATGTATAGGAAGCAGGCACTCTTGCCACTAGGCCATATTCCCTGGGGCTTGGACTCAGGGGCTGTGTACTGTCCCTGGCTTTTTGCTCAAGGCTAGCACTCTGCCACTTGAGCCACAGCACCACTTCTGGCCATTTTCTGTTTATGTGGTGCTGGGGAATTGAACCCAGGGCCTCATGTATACAAGGCCACTAGGCCATATTCCCAGCCCCTGAGAGATGCTTTTTTTTTTATACCTGTATTGAGATTTGAACTCAAGGCCTTGTACTTGCTAAGCAGGCAATCTACCATTTAAGCCACAGAAAATGCTTTTTAAAATGAATGCTTAAAGTACATCATATACATACATATATCTAAATATCACAATGAAACTCTTGTACAATTAATGTTAACAAAAACTTTAAAAATTAAATCAATTCTACACAGCTGTCAAGATATGGCCCACAGCATCAGCAATCCTGGGACCTTGTAGCCATTCAGTCTTGGCTCCTAGCCCAGACCAACTGAATCAGAACTATAGGCTGGGATATGGGTAGACCTGCATTTAACAAGCCTTGCAAGGTCCAGGTGATTCTGATGTGCACTGAAAATGTTTTGCTAGAAATGCAATGTTGGCCACGTCAACTTGGAAGCTCGGCTGCTTTTTTTTTCAACTTTACTTGAATTGTTTTTTTTTTTTATAGTCTAAGGTGGATATTCCCGAGGTTTACAAATGTTACAACCCTTCATTTGCTTGGGTTCTGGTGGGAGCTGAAAGATGATAGGAGCTATAAAATGTACCAGGTGGTCAGGTTGCAACCAATAGTATTTCCATATAAGCATTTGTGGTCAGAGTTTAAAAGGAGAGACCTCAAGGTCTAGTAACAGGTCCTTTCCTCACTCCAAATTCATTTTTCTAACTTTATTTTTCTTACAATTAAAAGAAAACAACAAGGCCTGGGAACGTGGCTTAGGGGTAGAGTGCTAGCCTAGCATGCATAAAGCCCTGGGTTCGATTCCTCAGCACCACAAACACAGAAAAGCTGGAAGTGGTGCTGTGGCTCGAGTGGTAGAGTGTTATCCTTGAGCAAAAAGAAGCCAAGGACAGTGCTTAGGCTCTGAGTTCAAGCTCCAGGACTGGCAAAAACAACACCCCTCAAGAACTTCCACCCAGACTAGACGACCCAGCAATAGTCTGTCCGTGTTCGGATATTTTAGTATCAACTGGTGCTGCACGTAGCTCCGATTTTAAATCATTGTTTTCTTTCCGAAGCCGGTACGTGGTTTCCAAATGCTCCAGGCTGGTTGTGTAGGGCGCGCGAAGCCGCCGTAGGAGGCGTGGGGGAGCAGGCGAGCGCCCCACAGCCGACAGAAGTGGGGAGAGGTGGGCAGGCCGAGGAGGCGGGCGCCTCGCTGGGCGCCCCGGGCACGGCGGCGCGCGGCTCCCGCCGCCTCCTACCTGAGCAGGTCCCCGCCAAGCCGCTCCGACTCCGTCGCCTTCAGCCGGCGCCGCTCCCGGGGCCCCTTCTTTTGTAACCCCTCGCCGCAAACTCCAGGGGACCCCACCAGTCCCGCGGGGGGCGCGCCGCCCTCTTCGCAGCGGTCCATGGCCCACCCAGAAGCCCCCACGAGCGGCAGACCGTGGGCTCGCTCCCCAGCCCCGCTACGGGGAATGGAGGGGGCGTTTCCGACCGGACCGGGCACTGAGGCTCGATCCCGCCTCCTGAGGGAAAAGGCCGCCGCCCTCCTCGTGCAGCCCGCCCCTGGGAGGCGACGGGTCGTCCCCGGGGTATGACGTCATCGCCCTACTAGAGGCCACGTGATCCGGGCGGTGCACGCAGGCGCAGTCACCCTGTTTACCTCTGCCTGCGGCACGGTCTTGGCAGCGAGAGTTCCCGCGATCCCCTCGGGCTAAGGCCGTCTAGCCACGCCCCTGCCCGGCCCAGATGTACTGTCCCTTTAATAAGCTTTGTCTTATCCAGGGTGCGGGAGCCTCACGCCTGCAGACCTAGCTGCTCCGGAGGCTGAGATCGGAGGACCGCGGTTAGAAGCTAGACCCGGAGGAAAAGTTCTTGAGACTCTTACCTCCAATTAATCAGCAAAAAGCCGGAAGTGTAGGTGTGGCCCAAGTGGTAATGGACCAGCCTTCGTTGAAAAAGTTGAGAGCCATTCGTGTATATGAACTGTAACCGCTCTGTATATCAGTTTGACAATTAAAAAAAAAAAGAGAGAAAGTTGAGAGCTAGAGGCCCTGAGTTCAAGCCGTAGTACTGGTGCATGCAGTGCATGCATGCACACACACACACACAGTTCTAATATGAAGAATTTTATTTTAAATGAAGAAATTAATAAAAGAAATTCTTCACATTAAAACACTTTAAAGACAGAAATCTGGCAACTCCAAAATCTGTAGGGCCATAGGGTCAGCCCACCATCTGTAGAATCCTGTAAATTCCCAGGGGATTGGATGTCATGGCATGCCCCTGTAATCCATTAACCAGGAGGCTGAGGCAGGAGGATCAGATGTTTGAGGCCAGCCTGGAGAATAAAAAAAGAAAGAGAATTCCAAAGGACTTGTGCCACTCTCATTGCAGAATTCCCACTTCCTCTAGGGGGGACAATCATGAGGCTTTAAATGATTGAATAAGGACCCTCACATTATGATGTGCAGTCTATCTGCGCAGTCTGTTGATTTAAGTACTAATCCCATCTAAAAAAATACTTTAGTGGAACTGGTGATGGGGAAATGACATAGGTAGGGGAGGAGGAAGAAATGGTGATTCAATTCCAAGGAAGGGGGACAACAACACTCTCAGAAACATGTAATATTTGACCAACAATCTGGTACCATAGCCTAGTCAAGTTGACTTATAAAAGAGCCATCATCATATCAGATATGTACATTTAAGTGAGAAAAATGTAAAGGAATGCAGAAAACAAAGTTATGTCATGAAACTAGTTCAATTTTGGAACAAAGGGGGAGTTTCAATACTGATGCAGGGTATGGGGTAGGTGGCTGGACAAGTTTTATTTATTGGTATTTTGGTGGTACTCAAAAACTCAAGCTAGCTAGGCAAGCACTTTACCACTATAACCTTATCTGCCTCACCCCCCCCCCTCGCCCCCAGGATTTTTTTCTTGATCCAAGTATTGGTTTTAAGAGGGTTCACCTAAAAAAGTTCTATTTAGAATATTTAATGTAGATTACTTTTTATAATATTCAGTCTTCAGCCTTCTGTCTTATTTCTATATCTGATTCAAAGAGCCCTAGGTTGAAAGTACCTGGTGTTACCACCACCACCAACACATACACACACACACACACACAATTTACTAGGGGCCTGTATTAGTTTTATTGTCACTATGTGCACATCCCTAAGAAAACTGACCAAAAAAGTGTATTTTGGCTCCTGGTTTCATAGGATTCAATGTAGCTGGCTTCTTCCTTTCCCCTTTTATTCTATCCATAGCCTCCTCCCATGAGATGGAACTGCTTATTTTCAAGGTAGTAGGTAATGCTCTGTGGAAACACCTGGAGGTCACATCCAGAGGAGTGCTGTATTAAACTCCTAGGCTGTTCTCAGTCCAACCCCCGTACAAATCAACACTAAACAGGGCCCCATTCTTCTTTTACAAGCCCCTTACATGACTCTAGTAGGGTCTCTGGAAGTATGTTTACTTGGGTATGTTTTGTAAACTGTAAAAAAGATAATTTTGACCTCAATTGTTTCTCTTTGACTAAATATGATCACACTTTTGGGGGTACAGTGTTCCTGAAGATATTTTGCAGGGAGGGATTCAACCAAAATGCAACTAAGAGATACAGTAAGTTGGGGTGAATGAAGCATGCTTACGATTCAGACTCATAACCATGCCTAGATAGTTTTTTTGTTCTGTGTCCTGGTGTAGGATTGAATCCCAGGAATCCTTTGCTGATTCATCCCACAGAGTGCTTGCTGTGGGGGAGGGCAGGGGCCCAAGATCACCTCACCATGTGAAGATGTCTTGTAACAACAAGTATTGGAAGTGAAAGGGCAAGAAAGTAGAGGCTTCAGTGCTGGGTGACGCCCACCCAGAGCAAACGAGTGTTCACAGTAATGTAGAACAGGCAATTATAACCACTTTATGCAAAGTAGAATTTGGCATAATTCTTGCAGTTATAATCTATGCTTATATTAGCTTTCCAGAAATTACAATCTATTGTGATTTCTCATTCTCATCAACCACTTCCATACTTAAAAAAAAAAAAAGAGGAAGCCATACAATGTACAACTGTTTTGATATGCTCCCCATGCTGTATTTTTGGCATTTCTGATTTTTGTCGTGTAAAATGGAATTTGGACTTTGTTCTTTAACAAAAAGGTGTTTATCTAGAGGATTTTTTTTTCTTAAAGGAGTACAAAGGATAATCTCTGACTGCTTGTGGAGCTCTCAAATGATCATTTTTATTTCATTAATAGTGTCTCCCTGGAAGGTACTGGCGCCATCCCCGAGCTGGCTTGGACATTGGGATGCAGGGATGAAGGCTGGCCTTCTTGGGGTAGTGAATAGATATAGGCGGCCTGGAGGTCCAAGTACGAATGAAATAGCTTGGCATACGCCGGGTGCTTCAGGGCAAATTTCCTGAAGCTCTTGAACGAAATGTGCGCTGAGCTCTCCCCGGCCATCTCCCCGAAGAGTCTAGAAACATCGAGATCGGGCACTCCGAAGGCCGCCCGCAGGATGGCCGTGAACTCCTGTTCCGTGATGAAGCCGTCGGCGTCGAGATCGAAAAGCTTGAAGGAGATCTCCAGAATCCTCTCGGTGTCGTCGGGGTTGCACAGCACGGTCAGCCCGATCACGTACTCTCGGAAGTCGATGGTGCCATCGTGGTTGCGGTCGAAGAAGGCGAAGAGCTGCCGGAGGGGCTCGGTCACCGGGAGCTTCAGGTAGGCAGAGAACTCCTCCAGGCTGATCTTGCCTCCCTTGGAGGCCGCGGCGATGGCCGCGTACTTGTCCAAGTGCTTGTGGAGGTCGTCCCAGTCCAGCTTCAGCTTCTGGCTGATCTTGGTGAACTCCACCAGGCCTGCCTCCATGGGGAGCCGCAGGGCGCCCGCCGAGATCATCAGCCGGCAGTCCTCGAAGGTGTGGTCGGTCACCGGCACCCCCAGCGCGTTGGCCATGTGGACGCGCACGGCGTTGGCGAAGACCCGGGGGTCGCTGCGCTCCTCCTCGCTGGGCACATAGACGGGCAGCAGCTCCACCTCCACCCGGGTGAAGGGCTGGCTCAGGGTGAGCACGCAGGCCTGCAGTCCCGTGAAGCCCTGCCAGGTCCAGGTCACCGTGTCCAGCGCGTTGGGGTAGCGCAGCAGCACCGGCTGCACCGGCACCCCCGGGGAGAAGGCCCCGAGCTTGAAGGTGACCAGGCACGAGCGGTTGGTGCACACACCCTCGGGGAAGATCAGGATCTGGGGCCACTTCTCCCTGGAGGTCACCCGCTTGAGGATCTCGTTGCGCGTGTTCTTCCTGGAGTTGGGGTCCTCACGGGTGACCAGCACCGGCTGCGTAGACAGGAGGAACTTCCCCGCCAGGGGAATATGCACGTTCTGGCTGGCGGACACCACAGACGGCAGCCCCAGCACCACGCAGGCGATGGCATCGAAGAACGTGGAGTGCGGGGCGGTGACAAAGATGGGGGCCTCCTCGCGCGTGGCCTTCTTCCCCTTCACCTTCACTAGGAACCCAGCGAAAAAGAAGCCCACCCGAAACAGGAAGTTGAGGGCGGGTTTGGTCAGGTGTCTCCTCCAGCTCCTGGTGGGCCTGGCCGGCTGGACGGGAAGGTTGATGGTGGAAAGCGTCACCATGGGCCAGAGGAAGAGGAAGAGGAAAGCGATGCAGGACACGCGCACCGGCACCAGCACCAGGCCCAGCAGGATGGTGTGGGCCCAGCGCCACCGGCTCAGGCGGGTCTGCTGCAGGAAAGGGTTGTCCACCGCCGGCGGGTACAAGGACCGCGTCCTCTCCTGGGCCAGCCTGGTCCTCCATGTCTCCATCTGGCCGGCGTCGGGCAGGGCCGGGCCCTCAGCTGCAGGCGGGCCGTGGGGCTTGGGGCCCCGCTTCCACCGTGCACCCTGCCCCCACATTCGAATGCGCTTTCTGTTTGCCCATAATTACAGCTCTCTGAGGCCAACGTGGGTAACAGGCAACCTGAGAGGGTAAATGGTCAGGGGAATTCGAATAATAGAAACCCATTTCTCCCTCCCTCTTTTCTTTGTGACAATTCTGGGGCTTGAACTCAGGACCTAGGCACTATCCCTGAGCCTTTTCACTCAAATCAGGCATTCACTCTACCACATTAGCCACAGCTCCACATCTGGCTTTTTGGTGGTTAATTGCACCTGAGTCTCAGGGACCTGGCTGTGGGGGCTGGCTTTGAACTGTGATCCTCAGATTTCAGACTCCTGAGTAGCTAATGGAGCCACTGGTACCACCTACAATCACTCCCCTCCCCCCACCCCTCAACACCTTCTTTTAAGAGAGCACTTTTGTTTGTATTTAGCTCCTGAGATAGAATCTGACTTTGTCCTGACTGGCCTCTGTCTGTTACCTAAGCTGAGATTAAAGGTGTGCACTACCACCATCTACTCAGAACAACAATTTTTCATTGTTTGAAAACATCTTGCTTTTGGTGTATATGCTTAATTTTCATATAATTTCTAGTACTTTTAGTGGACATAGTTTATATATCTACTAAAGTCATGTTAATGAATGAATAAATATTAACTATACTATTACAATATATAACTATCACATATACATAATAACAATAATAATATTAGTTCCTTTGGCAACTGATTAGTGAAATTCAGTTACTCTTCAGACAAATTGATTTCTTTCTTTCTTTCTTTCTTTCTTTTTTTTTCTCAAGGCTAGCACTCTACCCTTTGAGCCACAGGGCCACTTCTGGCTTTTTCTATATACAGTGGTCCTGAGGAATCAAACCCAGGGCTTCATGTATGCAAGGCAAGCACTCTACCACTAGGCCCAGTTCCCAGCCCCGGAAAAATTGATTTCTATGGAGACAATTACATCTCTTTATCCCAAGAGGCTTAAATCATAGCACTCTTGAGCCTTTATGTTACCAGCCCTTTTCAATTGACATGCATAATAGGCCAGAATGTGTTACTACACACGAGCCAATCAGCATTCTATTTATTTAAATATTTAATTTTTTGTGCGAGTACTGGGATTTGAACTAAAGACTTCTCATTCTCACCTAGCTTTTTAGCTCAAGCTTTTTCACTCAAGTTCTACTTCTGGCATTTTGGTTGCTAATTGGAGATTAGCATATCATGAGCTTTCCTGCCCTGGCTGGCTTTGAATCTTGATCTCCAGATTTCAGCCTCCCAAGTAGCAAGGAGCATAGGTGTGGGACACCAATGCTCTGGCTCCAATCACTATGCTAAATGGACATTAATATAAAGTTCAACATCAACTGTCAGTAGCAAGTTGGGATTAAAATAAATCAGGCTGATATAACAATGATGTGAACACATATTGTCCTCTTCCTGGCTTGCTTGTGAGAGCCCAAAAATCTAAGCTGTGAGACCTCAAAAGGATTGCGAGTTTGGAAGGCCTCACCCAATGTACACTCTCAAAACGCTGAGAGTTTGCTGGAAAGGTCAATCAGTCCTGGCTCAACAGGAACTCAGACTTCTATTCTGAGTGTGGGCTAACTCCACACTAAACTGTGTAGGAGCCTGAGTGTAGACTTAAGTTTATGCAAATTTACTGTTTAGCTCTCCTCCCCAGAATTAGAAGGTCTTAAGATCATCTACCATTTGTATACAAAAAAATGTCACATGGAAGTTTGTTCCTTACTTCCTTGCATAAGACCAATAAAAACTTTGGTTAATGGAACTTTGGGAGCTGAAGCTGGAGGAAGGCTATAGATCTCTTGGTACCCCAAATCTCAGTTCCAAGGTCAGGTCTCCATTATTGTGTTAAGGGGCTAAAGAGGGGTTGCAACAGTTGCTGCCCTTCAATGATCAGAAGGGAGAGTGAAGTTTATGGGAATTGACTACCTGCTATGCCTGTTAGATTGATGTGAACCAGCTTTCTTCTACCTGTGGTAGCATTTGCAACTCTGAGGACACTATGGTTTTCTGGTTGCTCATTTAAATCAGGAAAAAGGCCCTGGCTTAAAAGTCTCTGAGTTTTTAATCTATTGAAGTCCACCACATTTGTGCTACAATGGGAAAAGTAGTGTGCATGTCAAAGCCTGCTTTTTTTTAAAAAAAGATGCAAGTGTGAAATCCTGGGCTTTACCACAAAATGAATCCGGCTCAGTTCCTGGCTCCAGAGCTTACACTGGGGGCAATGGCAAAGGGACTCATTAAAACTCATTTTCATGTCCAGAAGTTGATAATACACCTTACCAATACACCAATGTTGTTATGAAGCTCCAGTATAACATAGTACATAAAGAACTGAGCTTTTGTTGACAATACTATGGTATTGCTATGGGATAATGAGAATCCCTAGAGACATTCTACTTGTCACAATTAGAACACGTGTGCTGAGGAAAAGTATACCTTTCACCAACTTAGGGCTTATTTGGGCTTAGTTGAGTAGTTTGTGTGGTGCCTTGAATTGGCAGTGTCACCAGTTTGTCTCCTATAGGAGAACAACCCTAGACAGCAAAGGCAGTCCTTTGGCTTTGCTTTTGCTGGTTCTAGTACTTGAACTCTGGGTCTGGATGCTATTCCTGAGCACCTTTTGCTCAATGCTAGCACTCTACCACTTGAGCTACAGATTTTTCTGTGATTAGTTGGAGATAAGAGTCTCACGGACTTTCCTGCCCAGGCTGGCTTTGAACAGTGATACCTAGATGTAAGCTTCCTGAATAATTATGATTACAGGCATGAGCCACAGGTGCCTGTCAATATTATTCTCTATTTGGTGGCTCTTCCCACTCCTAGTTAGAATGTTCATTTTGTGTGTGTGTGTGTGTGTGTGTGTGTGTGTGTGTGTGTGTGTGTGTCCTGGGGCTTGACTTCAGGGCCTGGGCACTGTCCCTAAACTGCTTTTTGCTCAAGGCTAGTACTCTACCACTTGCCACCACACCACTTCCAGCTTTTTCTTAGTAGTTTATTGGAGATAAAGAGTCTCATGGACTTTTCTGTTCAGGCTAGCTTCAAACTGTGATCCTTAGATCTCACCTGAGTAGCTGGGATTATAGACACGAGCCACCAGCACCTGGCTCATTTCTACCCTTCGAGCTTTATTTAACTGCATTTTAAGTAGACTTCTTAAGGAAAGGTTTCATGTTACCATAGCATCTTTCTCTTATATCTCCCCCAACAGATGAGCCAAGTGTAATATTCTGTTATAACATTATCTGTGGTTTGGGGTACCTCTACTCAACCCTGGCTTGAAAAAAAAGTAAATGAAAAATCTCACAAATAAATTATAAATTTTCAATTGTGTGCCCATCTGAGCTGTGTCAGCTGCACCTCACAGGGATGCAGATCATCTTTGCACAGCATATCAGGGTGGAATGCGTCTCACCCCACCAGTGACTGGCTTACTAGTCCACTTGGTAGCCATCTCAGTGATCAGATCCACAGATACATGGCCTGGCACACACTATTGGTGTTCCAGCTGTACTAATGGCCCCAAAGTGTGAGTATAGTGATGGTGGAAACTTGGATATGCCAAAGAGAAGCCATAAAAGGACTTCCTTTAGGAAGAAAAATCATTTGATGAGGCTGCTGAGATCTATAGTTTTCAGAAAAAACAAAGAAAAACCCACAAATCTTTCATGAAAATGAAAGGAAGGAAAAAGAAATCCATGCTACTTTTGTTGCCACACGTCAAATGGAAAAAGCCCTAGTCACAGTGTGTGAGCACTTAATGGAAAAGATGTTACAGTGAAGAACTCAGTTGCAGTTTCAGGCATCTAATGATAAGGGTCTTGAAAGGTGTTCCCCCAGGATAAGGGGACCACTGCATTTATTCATTAAACAAATTTTCAATTTCCTACAGCACATCACACTCTGAGTATGTATCAATTCAAAAGCAAACAACAAATCCCAGCCCTAGGGAGACAAGACTTCAGTGCCTACAGGAATTAGAGTATTCAATTCTTACTGTATGAAATGAAGCAAAAGAAATTTGAGATACTTTTCCTAAATCACAGTAATTAATGTGGAGACTTAGGACAAATAATTTAGTAAATATCCTTCTTTACTTTGCACTGGATGAACAAATCTGTATACATGCATGTATACACACATGCATGTATACACACATGCATGTATACAGATTTGTATATATGTACACACACATATATATGTATATATGCGAATCTTCACATTTCTTGGCATCAGAAAACAGTTTAATCTTCCCATAGCACATAGGGTCCATTTTAGAGATGTAATTATATTTACTTTCAAATTAACATATATGTATATAGGTATATATATAGTGAAACCAAGAGATTTGATAATATAATTTTAATGGGTAAAAAAATAGTAAAAAAAAAAAAAAGAACCTTTTAACAATAAAATCAGGTTTGTTTCATTGCGGATTTGCCTATTATAATATGGAACAGCTAAGCTTTAGTATACATTTATAAAAGGCACAATATGTTTACAGGGCAAAGAAAGCAAGAAACCAAAAGGGAGTTAACTTTCCCTGATTTCCTTTTTCTACAAGTTGTAGCAGTTTTAAGGCAGACCTTGTTCTGTGCAAAATACAGCGAATGAAAATAATTACATATTCACACATTCTCAGATATCCCAATACCATTCTTCAGGCTATTTATCATAAAGCATATTAAAACTTTTTCCCTAATAAAATGTAAAGAAGTCAGTGAAATTTAAAAAATGATATTTCACACTGGGCATTGGTGAATCACTCCTGTAGTCCTAACTACTCAAGAGGCTGAAGTTTGAGAGACATGGTTTGAAGCCAGCCCAGGCAGAAACCCCAAAAGACTCTTACCTCCAATTAACCAGCAAAAAGCTGGAAGTGGAAGTGTGGCTCAAGTGGTAGAGCACCAGCCTTGAGTGACAAAAAGCCAAGTGAGAGTGCAAGGCCCTGAGTTCAAGCCCCAATACTGGTACAAGAAAAACAGCAACAACAACAAAATTTCATCACAGTCCCTCTCCCCCCAGAAGAGAAAGAAAAGTCACTTTTTTTTCCTGGTTTCTTCTTTTAGAAATGTCCATATCAATTTGTTTACAATGTCAGGTTGGTCTTGCTGAAGCCAGTGACTAGCTTCTGTCAAAATGGTCAGTCTGAAATAGTTTTTCACATAAATCTTGGTGACCTCAGCCATCTCTACCTCCATAAATGCATCTTTCTCTCCCCACAACAGTAGTGTGGGAGTGTTCACCATGTGATGTTTGAGAGGCAGGCAGCTAGAAGAAAAAACATGCAAGCTTGAGATTCATTGTAAACATAAAAACATTTTTCCATCATGCTCCATCAGGCCATGCATTTGCAAAAAGGGTGATAACACCTTGATTTTTACTTTATTTTCTTAATATATACAAGATGCAAATACATATAGTACATAAACAGACATGAACATTTTGTTGGGTGGGAGTGATGAGGGAAAAGAAAAGGCTACAAAGGAGGTGCTAATGAAAACTTCTTGAAGAAAACTGAAACTAGGCAACCAACCCACATAACTAAAAAGTTTAAAGGGGTGTGTGTGTGTGTGTGTGTGTGTGTGTGTGTGTGTGTGTGTGTAACAGAGTAGTTCTAGGGCTTAAACTCAGGGCCTAAGCACTGTCCCTAAGCTTGTATGCTCAAGACTATCACTCTACTTCTTGAGTCATACTTCCATTGTTTTAGTTGGTTAATTGGAGATAAGATTCTAACAGTTTTGTTTGCCTAGTCTGGCTTTGAACCACGATCCTCAAATCTCAGCCTCCTGACTGGCTATGATTACTGGCATCAGCCATGGATAGCTGGCCTGCTTGCTTATTAATGAGGAAACATTCCCATACTTGGAGTCAGAGAAATCTTCAGTCTTTATTGCATGCGACAGCCGAGGAAAAGCAGGCATTTTGTTTTTTCTCCTAGATACAGTAGTGTTTTTCAAATTTCTGAAAATGCACAGTTCTACAGAAAACAAAGGGGCATGATCTCCCTGATATATGACTGTTAAGATGGGGTGACGGAGAGACAGTAGAGACCAGGTCTGTGAAACCAAAAACTGCTTGTCAAATGGTATTTCCCACAGGATTGGGTCAGCGACCCAACATTATGTAACTAAAACCAAACAACTACTCAACATATAAAGGTAAAAAAAAAAAAAACCTCTCAGTGGAATACAATAGCTCAAAAGCTATGTATGTATGTTCATATAAGACTACTGTCGACATATTGTCTACTGTCGACATTACATTTAAAGCCCTAGGCGAATTTACTTTGGCGCAGGCCACGTGGCTACTGTATATGTTCTTGGTACATTGTGTATTGTATATGTGTCTACCTGACCTAGGGAAGGGAAAGAAAAACAGGGTGTAAGATATCACAAGAAATGTACACACTGTCCTACTATGTAACTGTACCCTTTTTGCACAACACCTTGTCAAAAAAATTTTGTTTAATTAATAAATAAATTAAAAAAAAAGAAAATGCAGAGTTCTCTCCAATACTCTTGTTCATTTCTAACTATGTTGTGTTCACAGAATAAAATCCACAGTATAATAATTCTTTGGTATTAGTTATGAGTTACTTTGTGGCCCACTGTGTAATCAGTCTTTATAAATAATTCCTTTTGTGCTGAAAATAGTGTGCATTCTCTTTAAAATTTTTTTTTTTTTGCCAGTTCTGGGGCTTGAGCACTGTCCCTGAGCTTCTTTTGCTCGAGGCTAGCACTCTACCACTTGAGCCACACCACCAATTCCAGCTATTTCTGTTTATGTGGTACTGAGGAATTGAACCCAGGGCTTCATGCATGGTAGGCAAGCACTCTACCACTAAGCCACATTCCCACCCCTTTAAAATTTTCTATAATTAATTAACTAATTAATTAATTTTATGTGTGTCAGTACTGGGGCTTGAACTCAGGGCTTGGATGCTGTTCCTTAGCTTTTGCGCTCAAGGCTGGCGTTTTAGCACTTGAGCCACAGCTCCACTTGCCCAACAGAAATATTTTACTTGACCAAAATGAAATTATACTGACCTGAAAATACTTCGATAATGATTAATTGGACCACTTAGTGCTCCGGGCTGAGAAAAGACATAAACATAAGCTTCAAGATCTTCCGTCGTTAATCGACAGCCTCGGTGTCCAATGCCAGTGCTCTGACTGGTAAACAGGTGTTTCAAAGCCTAATTTAAGTGAACAGAGAATAATGAAAACCTCTTAGTTGCCAGATAATAAACTCGATCGCTGACTCTAAAGGAGGGAGAGTAGTCATACAGTGACAATGGTGGATTTCCAAGCCATTTGAATGAGAAGCTCATAGTTCATGATGCATCCTATGCATTTCTTCAAATGCCTTTGAAGACATCACCTATGGAAAAGTAGCCTGTCCTCTTAGTGTCTTTTCATATGCTACGAGGTCCAGCTCAAGTGCTAGCCTTACCAAGAACATCTTCCTTCTTACCCCAACTATGGTTTACCACCTTCGATCTAACTTCCCAGAGTAACTAATGCCTTTTGCAGCCAACAAACATTTAAAGAAACAGCTCTTATTCTTATGATGTACAGTGATATTTTCTACTCAGTTCTGTTGTGTGTGCTTAATTATTATAATTTCTAATTGCAAGCTACAAAATTGATATAATTTATTTCATAGCCTGCCCTCCCACCTCCAACTTTGAAAAGCTCTATGAATCATTTCTCTAAGTGTAAATAAACTTCAGCAGAATAACTAGGACCTATGTTTACAATGGAAATCCATCACCCCAAAACCACACTTGAAATAACATCACATAAGGTGATTAATTGCAACAGAAATTACTGGAAGAGCCAGGTGCTGGTGATTCACACCTTTAATCCTTTCTACTTAAGAGGCTAAGATTTAGAGGATCACAGTTGAAGCCAGACTGGGCTGGCTTGTAGTCCATCAGACTTCATCTGTAACCAGCAAAAAGCTTGGCAGGAGGCATGGCTAAAATGGTAGAGCATCAGCTAGCAAGCAAGCTGAGTGAATGGTGGAGGCCCTGCATTAAAGTCCTGGTACTGACACATGCATGTGCGCGCGTGCGCGCACACACACACACACACACACACACACACACACACTGACTAGAAGCAGCCAGGCACCAGTGGGTCATACCTGTAATCCTGGCTACTCAGGAGGCTGAGATCTGAGGATTGTGGTTCAAAGCCAGCCCAGGCAGGAAAGTCTGTGAGACTCTTATCTCCAATTAACTACAAGAATACTAGAAGTGGCTCTGTGGCTGAAGTGGTAGAGCACTAGCCTTGAGCTGAAGAGCTCAGGGACAGCACCAGGCCCAGAGTTCAAGCCCCATGACCTTCCTTCCTTCCTCTCTTGCTTTCTTTCCTGTTATACTGTTAAAAAGCAATAGTGAAGAGGTAAACCAAAACTAAATAAAATGGCTTTCTTTAAGGCAAGAAGGAAAAGGTATGGAGCAGTAAGCAAAACCTCTTTGAAGGTGCTTTGTTTTAGTTTTGATTTGGAATGATACAAATGTTTTATATTACATTACAGAAGTTAAGTAAAATCTTGTCTAATATTTTTCTGGTAATACAAGAGCTCATGGTTTCTTTTATCTTGTTTCTAACTGTATGTTCAAATTCTGTCAATGGAAAAATTGAGAAGTAATGAAAACCCAGAAGCAATGATCACCAGGACACCAACAATGTGTTCTCAAAATATCATTTTCTACTACTAGGAACTAGCATTCCTTGGAAAGGAATGCCAGATCCAGGACATGAAGTAAAGGATAAGAATGCAGGGGCTGGGAATATGGCCTAGTGGCAAGAGTGCCTGCCTCATATACATGAAGCCCTGGGTTCAATTTCTCAGCACCACATATATAGAAAAGGCCAGAAGAGGTGCTGTGGCTCAAGTGGCAGAGTGCTAGCCTTGAGCAAAAAGAAGCCTGGGACAGTACTTAGGCCCTAAGTCCAAGCGCCAGGACTAGAAATAAATAAATAAATATTATTTTTTTAAAAAGGATAAGAATGCAACATTAGTCTGGGATGTATAGCTCAGTGGCAAAGCACTTGCCTAGCAAGTACAACATCCTGGGTTCGATCCTCAGTACCAAAAAAGAAAAGGAAAAAAAGAATGCAACATTAATGGGCCAGAGTGTGGCTTAGTTGGTACAGAGCTAGCCAATGAGTGAAAGTGTCAGGTACCAAGTAAAATTTAGACAAATACCTCTGAAGCAAGCACTGTTACTAACTTAAGGGACTATATAGCCTGATATGGGAGCCTACTTAGAAGGATTCCTACTTCTGTAATCTGGAAAAATCTGAACATCAAAAAGAATAATGAGGACTGGGAATGTGGCTTAGTGGTAGAGTGCTTACCTAGCATGCATGAAGCCCGGGGTTCGATTCCCCATTACCACATACACAGAAAAAGGCCAGCAGTGGCACTGTGGCTCAAGTGGTAGAGTGCTAGCCTTGAGTCCAGAGAGGCTCAGGGACTGCCCAAGCCTTGAGTTCAAGCCCCAGGACTCACCAAAAAAAAAAAAAAAAAAAAAAAGAATAATGACTGCAATTGATAGGTATGTATCAAGAATACATCATTTACACTGAAAATTATTTAGTAAAAGAGACAAAAAGCATTTATCCATGTTATTAACCAAATAGAACATATGGGAAAATATACTTCTTTTTAAAAGAAAAAAAAATGGAGCCGAGCCTGTAATCCTAGCTACTCAGGAGGCAGGAATAGGAGGATCACAGTTTGAAGCAACCTTGGGCCAAGTTAGTATGAGGTCCTATCTGAACAACAAACTGAAAATGCAGAATGGTTCAGGTATGGCTTAAGTGGAGAATGAGAGGCCTTGAGTCAATCCCCAGTACTGAATAAAAAAGAATAGTAGAATGAGGAAACCACCATTTTTCACATTGTTATGAAATAGTAGGCCTAGGCTATCATGATTCATTCATAGTAACCTCGATTTGTTGAAAAGTTGTCAGGCAGGGATGTAGGGACAGGTGAGCGACTACGGAGCCTATGGGAAGTGCTGGTGACATATTAGGTAGCAGGAAGTACTCCTGGCAAAGGAATGCTCAGTCTGATTGTGCCTCTAGATGAGCAGCACAAATGAAATAGGAAAACAAAGGTTAAATGAACAGGTAAAACCCTACATTGAAGCAACTCATCCCATCTAAAGTGTGGGGTCCTCCCTTAGGACAAATGATCTGATGTGTTCAACACAGGGGGGCATTTTAAAAAGGAAAGGAAAAAAAAAAACAGTTTAAAACAACTCAGGGTGGTAGCCTATGCTTGTAGTCTCAGCTACTCTGGGAGGCTGAGGCAGGAGGACTGCTAGAGACCAGAAGTTCAAGGCCAATCTGGGAATAAAGTCCTGTCTACAAAATAACAAATAAATAAACAAATATATGAAATTAAATAAAAATGTAAATGCAATAATAACAATGTACAATGCATGGGCCTTGTTTTGTTTTTGATTAAAATAAAATGTAACAAAATGATTAAAATCATTAAAGGAATCTGAATAGGTGCTAAATGACATTAGGAATTTTGTGAGGCTTTTAAATTGCCACTGGGATGAAGTGAAAAAAAATCCCTTCTTTTAGAAAGGATATTTGAAATGTAAGGTTTTGTCTTAAACTGGTTTCTTTCTTTCTTTTTTTTTTTTTTTTTTTGGTTGGTCATGGGGCTTGAACTCTGGGCCTAGGAGCTCTCCTAGAGCTCTTCAGCTCAAGGTTAGCACTCTACTACTTTGAGACACAGCGCCATTTCCAGTTTTCTAGTGGTTAATTGGAGATAAGAGTCTCTTGGTCTTTCCTTCCCGGGCTGGCTTTGAACTGAGATCCTTAGATCTCAGCCTCCTGAGTAGCTAGGACTACAGGCATGAACCATCAGCTTAAACTGGTTTCTTTTCAAGGCAGAATTACGACACACCCAGACTGCTCAAGAAATAGCCAGGTATAGAATCAATCCATATGCCCCTCAGTGGACAAATGGATCAAGAAAATGTGGTTTATATATACAATGGACTTCTACTCATTAGAAAGAATGATATTGTACCATTCTAAATGAAAAATGGAAAAACTTGGAAAAATATTTTAAGCAAAGTAAGGCAGATCCAAAGAAACATGGGCTGCATGGTTTCCCTCATTTGTGGTAACTAGAATGTGCCTATAAATCTACAAGTAAACACATTGAATGATTAAAAAATATATACACTGGGACATGATAAATTATACAGGTGTCTAGACATTCACACAGTGAGGCCAAAGGAGGATATGCTTAGGAGCAGATTAAAAAGACTCAATAACTATGTGCTTGGGCTGGGGATATAGCCTAGTGGCAAGAGTGCCTGCTTCATATACACGAGGCCCTAGGTTCGATTCCCCAGCACCACATATACAGAAAACGGCCAGAAGCGGCGCTGTGGCTCAAGTGGCAGAGTGCTAGCCTTGAGCGGGAAGAAGCCAGGGACAGTGCTCAGGCCCTGAGTCCAAGGCCCAGGACTGGCCAAAAAAAAATAAAATAAATAACTATGTGCATATGGTCATATAAAATAATATTTTGTGAAATGAACTCTAAGAAAAGTAAACAAGATTTTTTTTAGTTGCTATTGTTGCTGCTTTGCTTTCTTTTCCTTTTGTTTGTTTTTGGGATGGTAAGGGAGGCACAGAAAAGGTATAACAAAGGGTAAACAAATATAACAGTAGCATTCACTAGACAGTAGAAAATGAACTGCACATCTTGTGGGTGAGGATGGGAAGAAACAATTGGGAGACAGCGAGGGAAAGGGAGACATAGTTCAAAAAGAATTGTTTTTATTACCTGACTCAGGTAACTGTAACCCTTCTGTATGTTACCTCTACAATAACAATAAAATATTTAAAAGACAATAGAAATAGCAGAGGGTGTTGGTATATCTTGATATTACTTGTGTACTGTTCATCTTATTTCAAAATCACCTTATGTAAATACATTTCACCTCATTCAAATTAGCCAGTCACGATCAGATTGTGAACCTGAGCTCAACCAATGTGAACAGAGGAGATAAATATCGGAGCCAACTGCCTACTCTGGGCTTGCTCGCCAGATTTTTGGCTATGGTGCACCCTTCTACCCAGAAATAAATTTCTCCTTGCTGGGAAAAAAAAAGTCCTTTCTTGACAGAGTGTGGCTCAGAGAGCTGCTTAGCATGTATGAGGGCTGGCTCCATTTCCCCAGAACCAAAATAAATTAGTAGAGAGAAGATGGCGCCGCCACAGTAGGGAGGCACCCCAACTCGCTCCAACTGAATAGTGAGCTGGGAACTCCAGCACCCAACACCCCATCAAGAATCCAGCAAACCCAACAACCAGAAGCAACAGAGAAACACAGGAAATGAAAAAGAACAAAAAAAAGAAGAGCCTATAACCTTCACGGAGCCGGAAAATCTCCGGAGTACCCCTCCCTCACCCGCCGACCCTGGCCCGAACAGGGCCAGGCTGGGAAAGAGGACCCGGCGCCAGCAAACCAATTGCTGAAAAGTCACACCAGGAGTGCAGAGTCCTGACAGCAGGAGCTCCACAGACCCCAGAACTGAGTGCAGACCGACTGAAACAGACGGCGGCGGCCAGGGACCCGAGGTGCGGGGACCCAATGGCAAGGATCAGACGTAAGCAGCAGGGGAACCGGGTGGTGCAGACAGGGAGAGCCAGGACCACCACCACCAAACGACTGATCGCCACACCCAAGCACCACAGCCCCGAAAAGCCCACAGCAGCGCGGGACACCCACACAATCCAGGACCAGTAAATTCCCATTACCGCCCCCCCCTCCCCCAACGGGAGACCAGCTCTAGCAGAGACCCAAAACCTACAAAGAGGGCTGGGGATATGGCCTAGTGGCAAGAGAGCTTGCCTTGTATACATGAGGCCCTGGGTTCGATTCCCCAGCACCACATATACAGAAAACGGCCAGAAGTGGCGCTGTGGCTCAAGTGGCAGAGTGCTAGCCTTGAGCAAAAGGAAGCCAGGGACAGTGCTCAGGCCCTGAGTCCAAGGCCCAGGACTGACCAAAAAAAAAAAAAAAAAAAAAACAAACAAACCCCAAAACCTACAAAGAAGCTAGAGCTCCCTCCCTCCCCTCCCTACCCTGAGGGAACAAAGGAGCCCCATATCTGGTGGCTCTAGGACCCTACAGCCTCTGGGAGGACAGGCGAACTAGCAGAGGTGGAGCAGTGCCCAATAAGGGGACGGGGAAACACCCTAGTCAGGCATCCCCCCAAAAGCCCCAGCAGAGGAGCCTGAACCTGGCTGCACCTGCCCCGTCCCCTCCCCAGCAGGGACCCAGGGACTGGTAGGCATTGGAAACACCACCTGAGGCGCCTGATCCTCGCGGACTTTTTGAACAACAGTCACAGTCTCGCTGGTGTACAATACCAGCCCAGCAGGGACACCTGGGCCCGAATATACGCCCCCCTCACAGCAGAGGCGCAGAGTCTGTGGGCACCAACCTGCGCCCAGACACTTGATCCTGCTCGGGTCCACGCATACCACCCCCCATAGCAAACTCATGAGAGGTCACAAGCACCCTCCAACAACTCTGGGCAGTACATCCCCAAAGGAAGCACTAGTGTGCACATGCATGTGCCCCCCGGAGGGCCAGCGTGGGCCAGCGTGCTAGCCCTCCAGCAGGAAGATCTCTTACCCAAACCCCCGTGGGAGTGCACAAGTGAGCAAGCTGCCCCCTCAGCAGCAACACCCGCTCTGATAGGTACACTCTGCATAGGTGGGCAGGGCCCCCCAGTGACAGCACCCGCTCTAATAGGCGCATTCCGCACCGGTGGGCCAGCCGCCCCTCAACAGCAACACCTGCTCCAACAGGAGCAATCCACACAGGTAGGCAAGCCGCCTCTCAGCGGCAAATCTCAATCTGAGAGGTGAGCTCCTCTGACCAAGGTACCGAGTGGAAAAAAAGAACCAAAGAAGAGAAAAGCCTCCATGCCACGCTGAATCAGCGACCCGCAAACCCGCCACCAGGGGCATGCTAGGGTCAGCACAACACAGCAGCAGGACACTATCCCACAGAGAAAGACACAGAACCTACCCACCACCAAGTGCAGTGAGGGTGACCACCCTGGCAACAACTGAGATGGTCACGCTCACCCATTGGGTAGTAAGGTTCAACAGCCAAACTCAAATCCAGAGCCAGGACACAAACAAGTCTCTCACTGATGGACCAGTGGGAACCAGCACAAAGCCAAACCAGGGAAGCCACCCATAGATCCCCAGAGGTGCAAATCTCTAAGAAATATTACAAATTTCATGAAAGGGCAAGCCAACTCGCCAGCTCCAAAAAGAAGTACGACCGAAGAGGAGATGGAGAATAAAAAAACAACTGAGGCTATGATAGCAGAAATAATGGAAAGCCTCAGGAACGAATACAGAAAGCAATTCCAGGAGTTTAGACTGGAAGTCTCGAAGGACCTTCAGGAAGTCAAGAAAGAAATAGAAGCAAAAATGGTTACAGTGCAAACCGCCATTAAAGAAGACCTCAACATCCTGAGAAGCGAAATGCATGAAAAAATAGATTTAAAATACAACTCTTTAAAGGAAGAAATTTGCACGATCACAGCTGATCTGGCAACCATAAATAGCTCCCTGACATCCATAAACTCCACACTTGAATCCACAGCACTAAGAATTGACCATATTGAATCCTGAATCTCTCTCTTGGACGATGATGCAGCCGATAAGGACCAGAAAATTACCACACTCCAAGAAATGGTTAAACTCCAGGGCAGATTAATCCAGGAGCTAGTGGACAAAGACAAGAGATATAATCTGCACATAATGGGAATAGAAGAAGGAGCCGAATACCAGAGCAGAGGGCTTCAACATATTATCAATAAAGTGATTGCAGAAAACTTCCCCAATCTCACAAAGGACCTCACCCAGGTAACCGAAGCCTATAGGACACCTGGCAGACCAGACCCTAGAAAATCCTCACCCAGGCACATAATAATCAAAACTTCAGATCTCAAGAATAAAGAGTAAATTTTGAATGCAGCCAAAGTGAAGAAAGATATTTATTACAATGGGAAAAGGATCTGAATAACAGAAGACCTCTCTACACAAACCTACCGCGCACAAAGAGAGTGGAAGAACACAATCCAAGTCCTATAGGCCAACAATTGCCAACCCAGAATTAGATATCCAGTGAAACTAGAATTCATATTCGAGGAAACCAGATCTTTCCACAGCAAAAAGGATCTAAAGGAGTATGTGAATAAAAAACCAGCCCTACAGCGAATGCTAAGAGGGGAACCCACCCAACAGAAATCGTACAGGACACACAGACAGAAACAGAAAGAAACTACAATAGCCAGAGCCCAACAGAAAGAACAGCTCACTAAAGACAAGAAAAAAAAAAAAACAGAGGAAAAACAGCCTAACAGGAAAATGGAAGGGGAAAAAACACTCTTATCCTTGATTTCTTTGAATATAAATGGTATAAACTCTCCGATAAAGAGGAGCAGACTGGCAGAGTGGATCCGCAAACAAAAACTTGCCATCTGTTGTCTACAAGAGACCCATCTTACACCAAGGGATAAAAACAGGCTCCGAATGAAAGGATGGAGCAAGATCTTCCAAGCAAACCCACCTACCAAAATGGCAGGAATAGCCATCCTTATCTCAGACAAGCTGGACTTCTCATTAAAATCAACTCAAAAAGACAAAGAAGGACACTACATTTTAATACAAGGAAAAATCCAGAATCAGAACATCATGGTGGTAAATGTATACTCACCAAACAAAAGAGGCCCTACATATGTCAAGCAAATTCTCACAGAACTACAGAACAAGATAGACCCAAACACAATCATAGTGGGTGACTTTTATGCCCCACTTTCTCCAAGAGACAGATCCAACACCCAGAGGATTAGCAAGGGAGCTGAGGACCTAAGTAACACCATATCCCAAATGGATTTGACAGATCTATACAGAATCTTTCACCCCACAGAGAACCAATATACCTTCTTCTCAGCAGCCCATGGATCATACTCCAAAACAGACCATGTCATAGCCCACACAAAAAACCTAAGCAAATACAAAAGTATTGACATCATCCCATGTATTATATCTGACCACAGTGGAATAAAGGTAACCCTCAATAACAACGGTTACCACAGAGGCTATACACATTCTTGGAGGCTAAACTCCTCACTGTTATCTAACACTTGGGCCACAGACCAAATTAAGGATGAAATTAACGAATTCATAAGCCACAATGACAATTAAAATACATCACAAAGAAACCTATGGGATACAGCTAAGGCAGTACTGAGGGGCAAGATCATTGCCCTCAGCACTCACATTAAAAGAATGGAAGCAGAGCAGGTGAATAACCTCACGATGAAACTAAAACAACTGGAGAAACAAGAAATGATAGAACTAAAATGACTAGGAAGAGAGAGATCACAAAGATTAAAGAAGAGATAAATCTGATTGAAAATAGAAAGACCATTCAACAAATAAATAAGACTAACAGCTGGTTCTTTGAGAAAATAAATAAAATTGACAGACCCCTCGTAAGACTTACAAAAAAAAGAAGACACTCATATCTGTAAAATCAGGGACTCCACCGGAAAAATTACAACAAATACACACGATATTCAAACAATCATAAGGAACTATTTCCAGAACCTCTACTCACTAAAAAAAAAAATAATTTTACAGAAATGGATCAATTCTTAGAGAAGTATAAACTGCCCAAACTGAACCAAGAAGAAATAAATCAACTAAATAAACCAATAACTTACAGCGAGATACAGGGGGTAATCAAGAACCTCCCAACAAAGAAAAGCCCAGGCCCAGATGGATTCACCAATGAATTCTATAAAACCTTTAGTGAGGAGCTAATACCAATACTCCTCAAACTCTTCTGCGAGATAGAAACAGAGGGAGAAATCCCAAACTCATTCTATGAAGCTAATATTATACTCATCCCCAAACCAGGCAAAGACCCAACAAAAAAAAGAGAACTACAGACCAATATCACTAATGAACACAGACACAAAGCTCCTCAATAAAATATTAGCTAACAGGATCCAGAAACTGATCAAGAAAATCATACATCGTGACCAAGTAGGCTTCATCCCACAGTCACAAGGATGGTTCAACATTTGTAAATCAATCAATGTAATTCACCACATCAACAGAACTAAAATCAAGAATCACATTGTTATCTCAGTCAATGCCCAAAAAGCCTTTGACAAAATACAACATCCATACTTATTAAAAGCTCTAGAGAGAACAGGAATAGATGGAACATTCCTCAAAACAATAAAAGCCATATAAAACAGACCAACTGCTAATATCGTATTAAATGGGGAGAAACTAAAATCATTCCCCCTAAACTCAGGAACAAGACAAGGATGCCCAGTCTCCCCACTTCTTTTCAATATAGTGCTGGAATCCCTAGCCATAGCAATAAGACAAGAGGAGGACATCAAAGGGATCCACATCAGCAAGGAAGAAATCAAGTTATCCCTATTCGCAGATGACATGATCTTATATCTGAAGGACCCAAAAAACTCAGTACCCAAAATCTTACACCTAATAAACCATTTTGGCAAAGTAGCAGGATACAAAATCAACCCACAAAAGTCAGCAGCTTTTCTGTACACCAGCAATATACAAGCAGAAAGGGAAATTATGGAAATAATTCCATTTACAGTAGCCAAAAAAGAATAACTAACCAAAGACATGACGAACCTATTTAATGACAACTATAAAATCTAATAAGAGAAATCAAAGAAGACACAAGGAGATGGAAAGACCTCCCATGCTCATGGGTAGGCAGAATCAATATAGTGAAAATGGCCATATTGCCCAAATTGTTATACAAATTCAATGTAATCCCCATCAAAATCCCAGCTACATTCTTCATTGAAATAGAGAAAGCAACCCATAAATTCATATGGAACAGCAAAAGACCTAGAATAGCCAAAGCAATTCTAGGCAAAAAAAAAAGCAGTGCAGGAGGTATCACAATACCAGACGCCAAGCTCTACTATAGAGCCATCATAACAAAAACAGCCTGGTATTGGTATAAAAACAGACCTGAAGACCAATGGATTAGAATTGAAGATCCAGAAATAAAACCTCACT
Organism: Perognathus longimembris pacificus; assembly: GCF_023159225.1. Lineage (NCBI taxonomy): Eukaryota > Metazoa > Chordata > Mammalia > Rodentia > Heteromyidae > Perognathus > Perognathus longimembris. The sequence continues at coordinate 75,342,075 of NC_063167.1, read as the reverse complement.
CTTACAGTCAGCTGATATTCGACAAAGGAGCTAAAGACATACAATGAAATAAACAGAGCCTCTTCAACTGCTGGTTCTGGGAAAACTGGGCAGCCATATGCAGAAAACTCAAAGTAGACCCTAGCCTATCACCATGCACCAAGATCAACTCAAAATGGATCAAGGACCTCAACATCAGACCTAAATCCTTGAAACTACTGAAGGACAGAGTAGGAAAGACGCTATAACTTATAGGCACAGGAAGGAACTTCCTGAATAGAGTCCCAGGGGCATAACAGTTAGGGGAGAGACTCAACAAATGGGACTACTACAAAATAAAAAGTTTCTGCACAGCTAAGGACATAGCCACCAAACTAGAAAGACAGCCAACCATATGGAAAAGGATCTTTACCAGCACAGCAACAGACAAAGGCCTAATATCTGTCATCTACAGAGAACTCATAAAACTAAGCTCCTCCAAGCCCAGTAAACCAATTAGGAAATGGGCAAAGGAGCTAAAGAGAAACTTCACAAGAGAAGAGATAAAAATGGCAAAGAAACATATGAGGAAATGTTCAACTTCCCTGGCAGTAAAGAAAATGCATATAAAAACAACCCTGAGATACCACCTCACCCCAGTTAGAATGGCCTGTACTCTGAACTCAGGCAACAACAAATGCTGGAGGGGGTGCGGGGAAAGAGGAACCCTTCTCCATTGTTGGTGGGAGTGCAAATTAGTACAACCACTTTGGAGAACAGTATGGAGGTTTCTCAAAAAGCTCAATATAGACTTACCCTATGACCCAGCCATACCACTCCTAGGCATCGATCCTGAACAGCAGGTCCCAAGATATCAAAAAGACATTTGTAATTCCATGTTTATCGCTGCACAATTCACAATAGCCAAAATATGGAATCAACCCAGATGCCCCTCCACAGATGAATGGATCCAAAAAATTTATGGTGCCTATACACAATGGAATACTACATAGCGAGCTATTAGAAATGGTGAAATATTGGTATTCGCAGGGTAGTCAGAACTTGAACAAATAATGTTGAGCGAGACAAGCCTAGAACACAGAATACAAGGGGCATAATCTCCTTGATATATGACTGTTAAGGAGCGGGGAGGGGAGACAGTAGAGACCAGGTCTGTGAAACCAAAAACTGCTTGTCAAATGGTATTTCCCACAGGTTTGGGTCAGCGACCCTACATTATGTAACTAAAACCAAACAACTACTCAACATATAAAGGTCAAAAATAAACCTCTCAGTGGATCACAATAGCTCAAAAGCTATGTATGTATGTTCATATAAGACTATTGTCAACATATTGTTTACTGTCGACATTACATTTAAAGCCCTAGGTGAATTTTCTTTGGCGTAGGCCACGTGTCTACTGTATATGTTCTTGGTACATTGTGTATTGTATATATGTCTACCTGACCTAGGGAAGGGAAAGAAAAACAGGGTGTAAGATATCACAAGAAATGTGCACACTGCCCTACTATGTAACTGTACCCCTTTTGCACAACACCTTGTCAAAAATTTTGTTTAATTAATAAATTAAAAAAATAAAATAAATTAGTAAAATTTAAAAAGACCTCATATGTCAGAGTGATATACTGAGAATTATTTCTAGTAAAAGGAAATTATAGGTTTTTTCCCCCAATGAGTTTGATTGTTTCACTATCTGACACCATTGTATTGTGACAAGAATTCAAAAAGTATCCCGGATACTTGCTCATCAACAGCTACACAGTTCTGCATTTAAGAGTTTTATTTGTTCCCAAGGGCTTCTGCTTCTGCTGCCTTTGAACTTCCTCACCTAGTGTTCTCGGCCTTCATCTCCCTAAGAGACGCTTCTCTACATAAAAGTTCAGCTTGCAGGAGTGCAGGCTCCCACAGGCTCTGTTCATTACACAAACAGAAAGTGTAAAACAAAACAAAAAAAAAAAACCAAGCAAGTCCTTAAACCCACTTATTAGGCTTTAATCTTTTGATTCCATTTTTCATTCTAAAATATGGACTTCAATTAAAAATGTTTTTTTCATGATTAATTATATGCTATTTGTTTGACTTACCTGAAAATCATTTATTGAGAACATAAATTCTGGTAGCCGGGGTATTTGAAAGAAGTAGTAAAAGCTGGATTTGAATAGCTGGACAGGGTGTCGTAAAATGTATTCTGAAATTAAAAGGCCAGATTAGACTTTATTCAAAAGGTATAAGTTTCTTTCATATTGAAAGAGCTTTTAGGACACTTTCACCCAGATCCTAAAAGAGGATCTGCATGTAAGGTTCCTTATATTTTTCTTTACAACCATTTCTATGCTCTTTTCCTCCTAATTTTGTAATGATATTCATCATTGTTGGAGGGTTTTTTTTTTTTTTTGAGGGTTGTTTGTCCCAGTCCTAGGCCTTGAACTTAAGGCCAAGGTCTGTCCTTGAGTTTGTTTGCTTGAGGTTAGCACTCTGCCACTTGAGCCACAGCTCTACTTCCAGGTTTTTGGTGATTAACAGGAGATAAGAGTCTCAAGGCCTTTCCTTCCCTGGGCTAGCTTTGAACTGTGATCCTCAGATCATAGCCTTCTGAGTAGCTAGAATTGCAGGTATAAGCCACTGGTGCCCAACTCATGGAGTTTTTAGATATAATTTTTAGGTGAGTTTAGTACTGTTTTCATAGACATTTGTGAAGTCATAATTGAATAACTCTTGTACTAAGATTTAACTATAGGAAAAAATACAGGCATGCTATTGAAAAGCTCTTATTGACCATATGAATTGAGAAAGTAGTTCCAGAAATATTCTTGCTACAGTCATCCATTTCAATTTATCTATACGTTACTGCTAATAAAACAACACACTCCAGCACACATGGCTTTGGTGCCTACTACACTGGAGAAAAATGTATCTCATCTCAGGGCAGTGGGCCCCTAAGCAGCCATTTTCCTGGGCCTCAACAGAGTCTAACCAGGTGGAGGTGTGCCTCAGGTGAACTTTAGATACACCTGCAATGTGCACTATTTATGTAGTCAGTGAAGCCCTTGTCTTCCCCATGTACTAATTTTTGAAGAAGAAGTAGAAATAGGTTGTTCTGAATTTTTTGTTTCCTAAAGGGGTTGTGGATCTCAGCAGTGCTTAAATCTGAGTCTAATGTATATCCTACAAAATTAAGAAGAGTGAGGGAAGAGGTAGGTAGGGGAGGCATGGGTGAGAATGCTGAAAGGGGTGACATGGATCAAAATGCACTGTATTCATAAACAGCTTTGATAAATGGCACCTCCTTTGTACAACTACCTAGAGATAGTGGATAATAATAATATAACTGTAATAAAGACAATAGGAGATTAAAAAAAAAGAAAAAGGAAAACCTAATGAAGGTAAATGGCACATTATAGGTTTTTATTTTTATTTTTTGCCAGTCTTGGGGTTTGAACTTAGAGCCTGAGCACTGTTCCTGGCTTCCTTTTGCTCAAGGCTGGCACTTTACCACTTGAGCCACAGTGCCACTTCTGGCTTTTTCTGTTTGGGTGGTACTGAGGAATTGAACCCAGGGCTTCGTGCATGCTCGGCAAGCACTCTACCACTAACTAAGCCACATTCCCAGCCTGTAGGACATTATAGTTTTCCCAACACCAAATAAAACTGTGCCAAGTCATTGTTCACAAGTCATTGCTCACTATTAAGATATTGGATTCCCTTTAAGGATGAGGGTTCCCAAGCAGAGTTCCTTTAAAGGGGTGAAGATGCTCAGAACCATTTCATAATGAAGACATTATTTGCCTTGTTCACTGTGTCTGAACTTGCAATGATGGTGCACAAGCAATGGCTAGCTGTCCACAAATCAAGGCAGTAAACAATGTGGCTATCCCTGCTGTCCTAAACAAACTAACTCATTAATGAAGTGACAAGGTCACTTAAGGATGTATAAAGGCAAAAATGAGTCATTTTTCCTTAATTCTCAACCTTCGAGCATGCATCTTTTAACACTTCATGTGATGAAATATACAGTATACATCAAGCAGTTCTGTTGCAGACCCAAATACAATAGTCTTAAGGACTTTGGGATTCCTGCAACTGTTTGATTGAATGAATAAATAAGTTGTATTTTTTTTAAGTTTTTGGCAGTGGTGAGGATTAAACTCAGGGAGACCTTGTGTATGACAGGAAGGTGCTCTACCACTTGAGTCATACCTCCAGTCTCTTTTTGCCTTGGTCATTTTTGAAGGTTGGCCTGGACGTCAGTCCTCTTATTTTTGTGCTTTTCTGTGTTTGTGGGGATGACAGGCATGTGCCACTGTACTGCCCTTGCACCTCTCCTGAAGCTGAGACAATAGGCAGTGTGCTTCCATGCCCATCCATTAGGTCAGATGGTGTCTCAAAAACTGACTTCAAACTGTAATCTCCTGATCTCTGCCTCCCAAGCAGCTAGGAGCACAGGCTTGCTTGAGTCATTATAGCTGAAAACTAATTTATGAACACAGTGGCTCAAGCCAGTAATCCTGGCTAATTTGAGGGTAGAGATTAGAGAATTATGGTTTGAGGCCAGCCTGACAAAAAGAAGTTTGTGAGACTTCATTTCAAGCAATAGCTGGGTGCAGTGGCTCAAGCCTGTCATCCCCAGTTGCATGGGGAAGCACAACTTGGAGATCATAGCCTAGGCCAGCCCAGGCACAAAGCAAGACTTTATCTTGACAATAACTAAGGCAAAAAGGGTCTAACTCAAGGGATTGCACGGCTGCCCAGCAAGCCCAAGGCAGCTACACCAAGGTATCTGACATTGCCATGTGCTGTTATGGCTTATTTATTTTATTTTGGCCATACCTGGATGTGTCTGGTGCTCAACCAAACTGAGCCCTACTGTAGCCCTGCCTTTTCCCTGGTATTTTGGAGGTCAGGGTTCATGGACTTTTCTTCCAAGGCTGGTCTTGAACAGTGATCCTCTAGATTATAGCCTCTCGAGTAACTAGGATTATAGGTGTGAACCAATGGTTCCCATTTAGTCAGTTAATTTTATTTTATTTTTGCTAATCCTGGGGCTTGAACTCAGGGCCTGGGGCACTGTCCCTGAGCTGCTTTTGCTCAAGGATAACAATCTACCACTTGAGCCACAGTGCCACTTCGGGTCTTTTCTGTTTCTGTGGTACTGAGGAATTGGACCCAGGGCTTCATGCATGCTAGGCAAGGACTCTATCACTAAGCCACATTCCCAGCCCATGTCAGCTAATTTTTGAAAAGATTATATGAGCCAAATTTTTGCTGTTTTTATTAATCCTAAATGTTAGTGACAATAGTGAGTTGTCCCATTAGCAGATATGTTTTAATGAAAATTCAGACTCACCTGTGAAGACATTTGGATGAGGGAAGTTAATAGCAATCAACTTCATCACCATTTCTGGATAACAGATGGCGATTAGCCAAGCAATCATACCCCCCCAGTCATGGCCAATCAGAACACATTTGCTATACCCTGTAACCAAGGGGGAAAATGTTCATGTAATTGAAAAGAGACAAGTAGGTGCATAATTTTCTCATATAAAATCATTATCCTTCTAGAACCTTCTTCCTTACCTTTCTATTCTATTTGCTCTATGAATAATATACTTTTAGAAATATATTGAGAGGGGAGCGCCAGTGGCTAATGCTGATAATCCTAGCTACTCAAGAGGCTAAGCTCTAAGGACTAGAGTTTGAAGCAAGCCCAGGCAGGAAAGTCTGTGCAACTTTTATTTCCAATTAAGCAACAAAACAGTCAGAAGTAGTGGTATGGCTCAAGTAGTAGAGCACAAGCCTGGAACTGAAAAGGCTCAGGGACAGTGCCCAGGCCCTGAGTTCAAGCTTCAGCACTGACACACACACACAAAAATAAAAATAAAAATATTGAGTTCAGTGGTTCCAAAACTTGTCTGTATGTCAAAGTCAGCTAGATAGCTTTTTACAAAATTGAGGTGGAAGGCTGGGATGTAGCTCAGTGGCAAAGCACTGGCCTAGCAAGTGCAATGTCCTGGGTTTATCCCCCAGTACCAAAAAAGAAAAGATTAAAAAAAATACAGTTAAAATTAGATGCCCAGGTCCCATGATCTACTTACAGATTCAAAATCTTCCCCAGGAAGATGTCAATCTGAAATTGACATCTAAGCTCTGGTTTAATAGACCAGAATTTGGAAACTATGGTAAAGACTCAGTTTAGTTAGGTCATAAATGAGATATTATGGAATCATTTTTTAATACTGAGAAAACACTAGGTATAGTAAGTTATAAATGTCCCATTAAGATTCATTTTATAAATCCTTATTTCCAAGAAGTAACTTTCTCCCTAATTGTATAAATCCAATATCATAATCATAGTCATTCATTTGGAAGTATAAAGTCAAACTGAACTAGTACAAAGTCTTCCTTCAGCCTCAGTTATATACAGTAACTGATACAGAATGACATTTCCATCATGCTGGATTATGTAATGGTGGTCCCATAAGATTATAATGGAGCTGAAGAATTCCTATCAGCAAGTGACATAGCTGTCCTGACTAATACAGCACAGTCCATTCCTGGGTGTTTGTGGTGATGCTGATATAAACAAATCCTACTGCTCAGTTGAATAAAAGTATGACATAATTGTACGCAGTACAGAAAAATGAATGACTTAACTAATTAGTTCATTTATATGCTTAGTGTATTATCCTGTTACTGTTATTTTAGAGTATAGACCTAATTACAAAAACTATTTACTGGGCTGGGAATGTGGCATAGTGGTAGAGTACTCGCCTAGCATAGATGAAACCCTGGGTTTGATTCCTCAGCACCACAAATATAGAAAAAGCCAGAAGTGGCGCTGTGGCTCAAGATGTGGAATGCTAGCCTTGAGCAAAAAGAAGCCAGGGACAGTGCTCAGGCCCTGAGTCCAAGCCCCAGGACTGGCAAAAAGAGAGAGAGAGAGAGAGAGAGAGAGAGAGAGAGAGAGAGAGAGAGAGAGAGAGAGAGAGAGAGAGAGAGGAGAGAAACATTTACTGTAACACCAGATGCTGTGTGATGACTGCACTAACCTCATGCATCTTGCGTTTACTAAGTCTCTTGACTATGTCATCAATAGGCCACACTAAGTAAATGACCTATACTATCTAGGTTTATGTAAGTATACACTGAGCTATTTGCACAAAGACCAAACTACTGAACAGGTATTTCCCAGAATCAATCCTGTCATTAAAGGACATTATCATAACTGTGTAAGATCCATTTCATGTAATTATAATGGTAGTTTACATAAGGCTTAACATATGGATTACTAGAGATTCCTACAGGATTTTCCTTGTATAGATGGGATTTGTCATTTATTCCTGGAACACTTAAAATTACATTACTCCTTTTGAAAAATTCTTACCATCAACACACGCACACATGCATGCACGCAGGCATGCATGCGTGCACACAAGCACAACCTTTGAGATGATAAATTAGGCCTAGTTGAATAGATTTATCACAAAATCTGAATGAAGCTAACTGCCTGAAACTAGGATCTGAGTCTATTTTACTGTGATTAGACTCATTAATGACACTTCATGTTGACACCTTAGATCCCATCCATTTTTGCTTCTCTAAAATTGTTGGCTGTGGGTATTAGATTATTATAGAAATAGATATGCTCTTGTTAGATCAATATAGAAAAGGTCTTTGATTTCATGGTGTTTCTCACTATATTGTTTCCTTAACATGTTGATGTTAGCAGGAAGATATTAGTTAAAGGGAGTGTGGAAGATTAGATTACTATCTAAAAAATTAACTACCTTAGACCAAGCATGTTGGTTCACACCTGTAATCCCAGCACTTGTGAGAAACAGATGGTGAGTTATGAGTTCAAGGCTAGTCTTGTAGAAGTATGCTTTGTTGTATCTTTGGTGTGAGACTTGGCCATGCGCTTTGCTACTATTTCTTGATGGCTATACACATTCATGAACACAGGAATAAATGACCATGGATGGCTACGTGTCACTGATCCTTGATCCTGAACCTTTATCATTACATCTCAGCATCCTGAGTTGCTAGGATGATAGGCGTGAGCCTCTGGTGTTTGGTTAGAAATGTCTATTTTTTAAAATAAACTTTGAAAGTCATCTTTAACTAGGCAATTAAGATGGCATTAGTTTAACTTTCCTCTATAAATATTTGGGGTCGAATAGCCAAGACCAATCTGATGGCACCCAGCAAAAATGAAAAAGGCATCCTTCCAAGAAGAGAAAGAAATTCTCAACTTGCGAAATGTTCCTTAAAAAGAATTAATACTTAAAAAACAACAAGTAACCTACCTAAGGAATCTAAAATATCCTTTATATCTGTAATTAGGCAGTCTAGTTTATAATTCTCTCGATGAATGGGAGCATCTGTTTCTCCATAGCCTCTCAAATCCAGTGCGACAACTCTATATTCACTTTTAAATTCTCTCAGTTGGTGACGCCAAGAATACCTGCAGTAAAAGAAAAAAAGAGACAGCAAAAGCACCAAGTAACAAAGAGTGACAGTAGCCCTAGCTAGTTTCACAGGAGAAATGACTTGAACCCAGGACTTCACACCCATCCTGGCCAGAATAGAAACAACCTTGCCTCAAAATCAAACATGAAAACCAAAGAGTCACATTAAGTGGAAAATTCTAAGAAATTCCTTACTTGGAAAAAGGTTAGATATTTATAAAAATAAATAAATAGAGGGCTGGGAATATGGCCTAGGGGCAAGAGTGCTTGCCTCGTATACATGAAGCCCTGGGTTCGATTCCTCAGCACCACATATATAGAAAAGGCCAGAAGGGGCGCTGTGGCTCAAGGGGTAGAGTGCTAGCCTTGAGCAAAAAGAAGCCTGGAATAGTGCTCAGGCCCTGAGTTCAAGCCCTAGGACTGGCAAAAAGAAAGAAAGAAAGAAAAAAATACAAAAAAAGAATTGCTAACAATCTTCACTAAAATTATTTTACCTGCTACCAGCTCCAGCAAAGTATTTACGGAAGCTACAAAATACCAGACACTACTTGATATTTTATATACAATATAGTATATAGTATATATCATATTTGAAGTAGCTATGCAAAGGAGTTTCAGTTCAACAAGTCAGAATATAAGTACAGTGCATCTTGATCAATGTCACCCTTCCTATATACATGTATTTAATATATCAACTTTGTAAGCTTCTCTTAAAAGATGCTTACAACAAAAAGGGAATTTGTACTAAGAGCAGTTACAGATTCTGCCACCTGAATTTCTAGACAGAATAAATGGATGATAAAAGTCTCATACCTAGAATGGGTAACAAGTTTGATAGGAATGTACTTATTACCTTAATTATTAATTGTAACCCCTCTGTACATCACTTTGACAATAAAATTATGTGATAAAAATGTCTTACAGCAACAAAAGGGTAGATGAGTTTGAAAGTTTTATCAAAACATATGAATGCTTATCTGGCCAGGGCTTTGATTACAGTAATATAAACAAAACAGAACATTTGCTACAAAAATATTTGATTCTCTAAATGGATATATTTATTAGATTTTAAAAAATATATTTTTCCTGTAGCTGATTTTGCTTACCTTTTCCACTATCAAGTGGGGCTTGCTGTTTTTAGTAATTATAATAGTTTATAATAGTTTATGCCTGGGATGTAAACAGAGGCTGTCACTAGAATAATCCAGTAGAACAGCCATGTAAGAAAATCATGTCTGTAGTATAAGTTCTTCTGTGAATCAATCATAACCCGTCAGTACAAGCAACAGTCATATTCAAAACACTGAGCAACCAAAACGGCCCTGCAGTGGCCAGTCATAATGGCCATAGCAGTATAGGCAAGCCCTGAAGGCCCTTGTTGAAACAGGCATACCCTCATACTTCATTAGAGAAGCACAGAACCAGCTGAAAATATAGAAACTCAAGAAACCTTCTTCACATAAGTAAAATTCCTTCCTTTCTTCTTATTATTATTAGTTATTTACTTCCTTATTGTTATTTGGATAACTAACTGGAAAAGACAGCTTTTTCAAAATGACTCTCTGTGTTATAGAACTCAAAATTTGCATCCTGCAAAAGCATGTTCATGTACACCTGTTCAGGAAAACACATGTGAAATTACCTGACATAACCTAAGCAGGAGATTCTTCTTTTTTTTTTTTTTTTGCCAGTCTTGGGGCTTGAACTCAGAGCCTGGGCACTATCCCTGAGCTGCTTTTGCTCAAGGCTAGCATGCTACCACTTGAGCCACATTGCCACTTCTGGTCTTTTCTCTTTTTGTGGTACTGAAGAATCGAACCCAGGGCTTCATGCATGCTAGGCATACACTCTACCACTAAGCCACATTCCTAGTCCATAAGCAGGAGATTGTTGTCTGGAACTTTCTAAAGTGTGCTAGACAAACACAGGGATTCTAGAGCCATAGTGAAGAGATCACCAGAGGAAGTGATGTCAGGCAGTAAGAAAAATATAACAAGTCCATCACCTTATATAAGAGATAGACTCTGACACACATAGTTGTGATAGCATCTCCAATCTACAACGAGGATTTGTCAGAGATGGAGCTGTGGCTAAGTAGTAAAGTGCCAGCCTTGAGCTAGAAAGCTAACGGACAGTGCCAAGGCGCTGAGTTCAAGCCCTAAGACCAGCACAAAAACGAAAACAGAAGCATCTATGACTGTTAACATTGAATGGAACTGAACAACATCCTAAATAATTGTAAGAAATAGGCAATTGAATATTTTATTCAATTACAGAAGAATACTTTGCAAGTTTCTTCTTACTGGAATTTATAACTAATAATATATTGTGATTCATACTTTATCTCTAAACTGAAAAGAAGTCACTCTGGTGATAGATGGATAGGCATGTCATTCATACAATGAAAAGAATTCCTTGATACAAGAATGAGACATGCCATGGAAGCTGTAATCCTGAAAATAGCATAAATAAACCACTATTGTCATGCACTTTATTTCTGGATAGTAACTTTAGGATAATTGCAGGGGCAGTTGGGAGAAATCAACCTCTTTCTCTCTGTGTGTGTGTGTGTGTGTGTGTGTGTGTGTGTGTGTGTGTGTGTCCTGGGGTTTGAACTCAGAGCCTGGTACTGCCCCTGAGCTTCTTTTGCTCAAAACTAGTGCTCTACCACCTGAAATAAGCTCTACTTCTGGCCTACCTGCCTTCCCTCTCTCCCTCCCACCCTCCCTTTCTCTCTCTCTCTCTCGCTTGCTCTTGCTCTCTCGCTCTCACATGCTCTCATTCTTTCTTTCATCCATTCTTTCTTTCATTCGTTCTTTTTTCTCTTTGGTAGTTTATTGGAGATAAAAGTCTCATGCACTTCTCCTGCCAGGCCTGACTTTGAATCACAATCTTCAGATCTCAGCCTTCTGAGCAGCTAGGATGACAGGTGTGAGCTACTGGCTTCAGTTACTACTCTTAATGGCTACAGGTTCTACAAGGGCAGCCACTTAAAGATGCAAGTATCCTTATATCTCCATCACAGAGAAAGGCCTCTGTCTGTGGCCTCTGTGCTCAGCTGTCTGCACCAAAAGCCTTTTTCTTGCTTCAGCAATGAGTGATGACACACGCATTCCTCACAGCTGGAGATGAAAATGGCTCGCAGAAATTGCCTGGGTCAGCTCAAAATATTTTTAAAAGGGATGCAAATTGAGGTGAAGAGAGAGAAGAGAGCTCAAGAGAAAAAGAAAAGCATCCTCCAACAAACAGCCTCATTTGGCACTAATTTAGCTCAAGTTCTCACAGATGTGTATCTTCTTTCCCATTTCCTTTGAATTATAAGAAAGCCCCAGGATTTTGTTTCTGAGGACCATGAATGTATTAAATTTCACCACTTGTCACAGCTATTCTTAGGCAGTGATGATGCATGCAGAGAACATATTACACGTGTATGGCGTGCCTCTCTTTCCAAAGCACTTTCACACACTCCACCAACCGAGGGTCATTTTGTTTCACTCTATCCAGTATTTCTGACATACAGGGTAGACAAACAAGCTTATAGTCTATGTGGATTTAGGCCAAACTTAATTGGTAGAGGGATAACATTTATACTTGTGGTGAAAATTAAAATTGGTTTTGAAATGTCATGCATAAAGTTTTCCAAAATGAGAATAAGAAAGAGAAAGAGAAAAGGGGAAAAAGAAAGAATGTACAAAAGAAAGGAAGGAAGGAACAAAGGAAGAAAGAGAAAGAAATATAAAGAGAAGAAAATGAAAGAAAGAAAAGGAAAAGAAAGGAAGCAAGAAAGCAGGCAAGCAAGAAGGAAGGAAGGAAGGAAGGAAGGAAGGAAGAAAGAAAGAAAGAAAGAAAGAAAGAAAGAAAGAAAGAAAGAAAAAGAAAAGAAAAAAAGAAAGATTCATGCTGAAACTTACATCTCAGGTTTTGTTTGAGTTTTTCTGGATCACCTGAGTGGAATGGACTAGACCCACTGAAGAGAGTAACAGACGTGTTCATTAGAAGGAAGGACAGAATGAATGAGCATCAACATAGAAATCCTGATCTGGGGTATGACATACTCAAAAAGAGGTATTTTACTAGCAGTAATTTGCATGTAGTTGCTTAAGACTCTCAGAGCAACTAGGTTGCTTTCAGATTAGTGGCCAATGCATTACATTAAGTGGTTTCTTTGAGCAACTAAGTTCTTTGAGTGTGCTGTTGTTTCACGTTATAGCAAGGCTCAGGCTGGAGTGAGAAAGGCTGGATTTGATAATTATAGGGGACTTGTTCCTATCAATAATTGTGAGTTTCTAATATATGAGTGTACTTCCTAATATACAGGGTGAAAGGGCCTGAGTATTTCTCACAACAATGAGATCCCTTTTGGACACATTCAAGACTTGATTGACTACTAGAGCAAATGAGGCAAATGTCCCAGGGCCAGTGCTGGGCCCTTCCTAATCTGTACTGACCACGGAAGCTTCTAGAACCTGTACAAGAATAATCATGTATTTCATGCTGGGTGCCCATGGCTCATGCCTGTAATCCTAGTTACTCAGGAGGCTGAGATTGGAGGATTGCAGTCTGAAGCCAGCCTAAGCAGGAAAAGTCTGTGAGACTCTTCAATTAATCACAGAAAAAGCTGGAAGTGGAGCTGTGGTTCATTTGGTAGAGCACTAGCCCCCAGCAAAAGGAGCTCAGAGACGGCACCCAGGCTCAGAGTTCAAGCCTCAGGTCTGGGGAAAAAAGAAAAAGAAGACTCATCAGGCATTTCAGTTTTGCAAAAAGACTGATAATGAGTGAATAATGGAGCAATAGTATGAAAAACATATACAAAGCTATCATCCAAAGATAAAACACAAAGCAGCTTCCTCCCTGTATCAAAAACATATCACATTCCTTTTCTGGGAAGTTCTTGTAGAATTATTTTTATGTTTGTGTAGATTGTTCCACATGTAAAGAGATCAAAGTTTCAGAAGGAATAGGAGAATGGGTAATTATTGAAGTAAGTATCACTTTCCCAAGCATTCGAAATAAAGCTCATTTAAATAATTATCTAAGTAAGTAAATATCTAAATATTTAGATATTAGGATGGCGATTTAACATGTTCAAATAAGGCATTCCCATATGGTTGCTGGGGTTTCTAACACCTTGAATCTTTGTAGAAGATGTGAAATTTGAAGGGGTAAAAAAGAAATCCATGTATGTTATCAGGCTTTTGGACTGAGGCCACATGGTAGAGATCAGCAGTAAATTTCAAAGAACAAGAGGGTCCTTACTTTCTGGCACGGTCAACTTCAGAAGCAAGGATATGATGCTCCCCTGGGAGGACACATGGAAAACTCTTGTGAGAATACCTGGGATGTGGCTCAGTCAACATTATTCGTTGTCATTATCATCTCTAGAATTAGGGACTCGTGGACGGCCACATTTCTGGAGTATTCACTGGGGATCATGTGACAAGTCTTTCACATGTTTTGACTTTGGATTAGCTAACATGTGGCTAAGCCAGGATCCATTGCCCATGTTACTCTATGCAGATTGGACGATTGCATCTAAGGAGCACTTTGCTGTGAGCCAGTCATGTTCCGTTCTGAGGTGAGGCTGCGCACATATGCTCAAAATGCAGAAGGCAGTTTTTTCTACACCACCTAATTAGGTTGTCTCCAGATGGAAGAACAGATGAAAATGACTTATGTTTATTCATGCAGCTAAATCCGGAGAGGGGATCTTCACCAAGGGAGTCTTCTCAGGAAGAGGCACCCACAGGCTTCCTGCTCTAGAAAAATAAGGAGGAGGATGGATCTTTGCCATCCTTAATTCCTTTTCTTAAAAAAAGTTTTTATTTTTTGTGCCAGTACTGAGGCTAGAACTCAAGGCCTGGGTGCTGTCCCTGTACTTTGTGCTTAAGACTAACTAGCATTCTACCACTTGAGCCAACACTCCACTCCTGGCTTTTGGGGGTTAACTGGGGATAAGAGTCTCAAAGACTCTCCTGCCCAGGCTGGCTTTGAACCACAATCCTCAGATCTCAGCTTCCTGAGTAGCAAGGATGACAGGTGGGAGCCACCAGTGCCCAGCTCCATTCCTTTTTATAATGACTATACTTTCTATCACACTAACATCTCTAGTACATTTGTTCATGAAATCCTTTTCATGTATAAAACACTAACATTCCAGGGCCATATGCATGGTAAATGCGACTTTGAGTGACATGACCTCTTTAAAACTCTGAAGGAGGTGAAGTGTTTTTGTTTTTTTTTTTTGCCAGTCCTGGGCCTTGGACTCAGGGCCTGAGCACTGTTCCTGGCTTCTTCCCGCTCAAGGCTAGCACTCTGCCACTTGAGCCACAGCGCCGCTTCTGGCCGTTTTCTGTATATGTGGTGCTGGGGAATCGAACCTAGGGCCTCGTGTATCCGAGGCAGGCACTCTTGCCGCTAGGCTATATCCCCAGCCCCAAGGAGGTGAAGTGTTTTTAATAGTGGAACTCTAAGAATCATGAGAGTGAAAGGGAGAAATATGGGGACAGCTTGTTGTTTCAGACCTTTCAAAGGACACCAAATACTGTATCTTTAGGTCGACTTAGAGAACATGGGATCTTTTTTCATCCATTTCTTGACCTAGTTACCCAACACTGCTTTGCTTTTTGCCAACCTATCTCTTTTAGAGATGTTCATTTAAAAAAGCTTAATGATGTGTTGCCTTTATCTTCCTTCCTTCCTTCCTTTTTTTTTTTTTCTGTCAGTCGTGGGCTTAAACTCTGGTCCTGGGCACTGTCCCTGAGATCTTCAGCTCAAAGCTAGCACTCTACCATTTGAGCCACAACAGTATTTCCAGTTTTCTGGTATTTAACTGGTGATGAGAGTTTCATGGACTTTCCTGCCCAGGATGGCTTTGAACCAGGATCCTCAGATCTCAGCCTCCCGAGTAGCTAGGATTACTTACAGGCATGAGTCCTGGGTGCCCACTGCCTTTATCTTTCCTTGTTTGACTCTGTGTGATCAATGGAGAATAGAAAATTTCCCCCTAGGTAACTGCAATGGTCTGATGATGTGATTAAATCATGAGGTCAGGGTGGGAATGTGGCTTAGTGGTAGAGTGCTTGCCCAGCATGCATGAAGTCCTGGGCTCAATTCCTCAGCACCACATAAACATAAAAGGCCAAAAGTGGCACTGTGGCTCAAGTGGTAGAGTGCTAGCCTTGAGCAAAAAGAAGCTCAGGGACGGTGCTCAGGCCCTGAGTTCAAGTCACCAGGACTGGCAAAAAAAAAAAAAAAGACATGAGGACAGAGCCCACTGATCTTATAGATGCAATAGAGGGGAACAGCAGGACCCTTTTTTCTTTTTTCTTTTTTTTTTCAAATTTTTATTATCAAACTGATGTACAGAGAGGTTAGTTTCATACATTAGGCATTGGATACATTTCTTGTACTGTTTGTTACCTCGTCCCTCATACCCCCCTCCCTCCAGACTCTTTTTTCCTTTCCATTCTTCAGCCATGTAAGAATACATTGGCTCCCTTGAGGGATATAGTAATGAGCCACAATCTTGGAAGCAGAGACTAGGTCTCACCAGATGAACCCACATGACCTTGATCTTGAACTTCCTGGCCTCTAGAACTATGGGAAATAAAATTCTGTCCTTTATGTTACTCAGTCTCTGGTATTTTGTTATAGCACTAGAAATAAATATAGACAATAATAATCAGTGTAGTTGGTTTTAGGTTTTCCTCTTCATGTGAAAAAGTTAGGCCTTGAATTTACCCTTTGTTCATATGAGCTGTAGTTATGTACAAGGAAATACTTTATATTAGTTTCTACAATTCTTATTTTCTTCGAGACCAGAACTTGAACTCAGTAGATGTTTTTGCTCATTGGCAGGTGCTCTGCCAGCTACACCAAGCATTCAACCCCAAGTCTTCTTTCTGTTCTCCAACCCACTCTAAGCCTTGTCAAAGCCTTCCTGCTAACAAACACCCAAAGACTTTGGTTTGTTTAGAATCTCATTGCCTACTACAGTGTTGTACTTTGACCATAGTAGTTACTCTAGAGAAAATGTTGGGAAACTATTTCAGAAATCTGAGGCATTAAAACCTACTTTTTGTAATGCTAAAAATTTATGATGATAGTATGTAGGTTTCTTTAGAAAGAAAACCACTGCTGTGATTCAGGAACATATGGGAGTGTTTGTAGACAGGACAAAAGTGATTATAAGGAAATGATTCTGTTTAAAGCCACCAAATGCAGTTTGAAAAGTGAGAAGAGAAAGAAGAGGTTATGGGGATATTAGAAGAAGGAGTCAATTTGTCCCAAGCACATTGTACATTTCTATGGAATTATCACAATGAAAACTCCTTTCCACTATTACTGTGTACAAATAAAATTGTTTTCTAAAAAAAAGTTCTGTGCTAAGGGCTATGGTCTGAATGTTTGCTCTGTCTAAAACTCATGCCAAATGCCATTGTGGTCATATCAAAAGATGGGACCGGAAAGAGGCCAGGAGGGATCTATTCTCAGAGGACAAGGTCACTTCCTGCTTCCTTGCCCTTCTGCCTTCTGCCATGGGATGTCACAATGAGAGTTCCATACCACCAACTCCAAGCACCTTCATCTAGGACTTTGTAGTCTCCAGAAGTGTGAGAGAATCTATGCCACTGGTGGTACTCTTGTGATCACAACACAGAATAGAGTAAATCAACAAACCAGGTTTTAATGCAAAAGAAAAAGCCAATGGGAAAATTTACCAGAATTCTGGAAATCCATGAAGCAGCAGCATGAGTGGTTTGCCTCTTTCTCCAGCAGCAACATAGTGAAATCGTAACCCTGAATCCTAAAAACAGAACACAAGAATGTTAGCGATATTTGATGCTGCTTGTCAAACTATGATATTTAGTATTGCCATTTCCTTTCATTTATGGCCAGGTGCTCATGGCTCACATCTCTAACTCTAAGTATTCAGGGGGCTGAGATTTAGGGATTACACTTCAAAAATAGCTCAGGAAGAAATTCTGTGAAACTCTTATTTCCAATTAGCCACCCAAAATGCCAGAAGCAGAGCTGTGGTTCTAGTGGTTAAGTACCAGCCCTGAGCAGAAAAAGCTAGGGGACAGCACCTAGACAATGAATTCAAATCCCAGTCCCATTATAAAAACCAAAACCAAAACCAAACAAAATCCTCATTTGCATTATCTTGAAATCAAGAAATAAAGTAACTATTACTAATTTCCAAGAAAATGATGATTTATCAATACTATAACTGGAATGATTGACTTTGTTGACATTTCCTTTTAGTGCCTTCCTTTCTTGTTCCCTAAGGTCAGTTTATATATTCTGAGCTTCTGAAGCAATGTCACCTTTTTGTAGCTCTCCTCTTATTGAAGTGTCAGGTTTTATCTCTCAACTTCTGCAGGCCATGTAAATAAATCTGGTGTGATTTATATTCTTGCCAACCTCACGAGCCCTTAGTCATGTACTTTTCTCAGTTTGCCCATCAAAAGCTGTGCCATCAGTTATATAATTCACACCTCCTTCTCTTATTTTTAGGCATCTCCTTCCCACATTATTATTTTGGGTGTCGCATGTAACTGTTTCTCTGTCTGCTTGCGTCTCATGTCAAACTGTATCCTGAGTGTCCAAGACTTCACTATGCATGTGGAAAATAAGACAGCTCAAGGAAAATAGAGAGAGAGAGAAAGAGAGAGAGGCCAAATACTAAACAAATGGAAGATGGTAAAGAAGCTAGTAAGAAAGAAAAGCAAAAATTCTAAAAGAAAGCAAGCTAGGAGAGAAACTAAGAACCAAAAGCTGAACACAAACACTGGCTTTTGGATGAGATTACACAACCAACAGACTTAGATGTGAAAGAGTCTTAAAGATCAGCTAGGGTAGAGAAGAAGGGGGTGGTAAATGTAGTAAAAAAAATTCAATGTAAAAATTTGAGAGGCAAATACATTTGGGGAAACAACTTGAGGTTGGTGGTGTGGCTCAACTGGTAGAGCATCAGTTACTGAATTGGAGGAGGAGGAGGAGGAGGGGGGGGGAGGAGGAGGAGGAGGGAACAATTTAGTGTTTATCCTGCAAAAAGTGAAGGTAGGGGTATGTTGGGAAGGATGGATGAGAATGTTGAAAGGGATGACATTGACTGAGAAATTTTTTATTTATAAACAGCTTTGTTGAAGGGCAACTCCTTTGTAGACCCACTTAAACATTATATAAGCCTGGCACTGGTGGCTCACACTTGTAATCCTAGCTACTCAGGAGGCTGAGATCTGAGAATCACAATTCAAAGCCAGCCAGAGCGGAAATGTCCATGAGACTCTTATCTCCAATAAATCAAGCTGGAAGTGGAGCTGTGGCTTTAGTGGTAAAGCACTAGCCTTGAACAAAAGAAGCTCAGGGACAGCACCCAGGGCTCTCTGTTCAAGCCCCAGGATCAACACATGCACGCGCGCGTGCACGCGCGCACACACACAATTATATATAATATGTATATATACAATGGCTTAAAGGTTACAGATGACCACCTAATTCAGCTTCATTATTTTACATATTTAAATAAACCCCAAACATGTTCATTCGGATCATAAAAGTACTTGGGAGGGTGGTAGAGCACTTGTCTGGCATGCACAAGGCCCTGGGGCCATCCCCAGCAACCCTGGGGGAGGGGAGGGTGGGGAAGGAGAGGGGAAGGCAGCGTGGTGACTAGTTCTCTATTGGTCTGACTCACAGAACTGTGTTCTTTCCACTCCTTGGTTCTGCATGCCTGGGCCAGAGAAGCTCTTGAGATGGCCACAGGCAGAGGAAAGGCATTTTAAGCAACCCAGGGAAATAAAGCTCCTTTAACTCCTTGAGTTGGATAGAGTTAACAGGATTTCCCCCTCAAATGCAGAATCCCTGCAAATCCTAATCCTATTTTTCTTCCTCCTCCTCCTCCTCCTCCTCCTCCTCCTCCTCCTCCTCCTCCTCCTCCTCCTCCTCCTCCTCCTCCTCCTCCTCCTCCTCCTCCTCCTCCTCCTCCTCCTCCTCCTCCTCCTCCTCCTCCTCTTCCTCCTCCTCCTCCTCCTCCTCCTCCTCCTCCCCCTCCCCCCTCCTCCTCCCCCTCCCCCCCTCCTCCTCCCCCTCCTCCCCGTCCTTCCCCTCCTCCCCCCCTCCTCCTTTTTTCTTGGGTGGTAACTATTGGAGGATGAAATGTAGGGAAATGGATTGGATTTAATTAACACATTTTGTTGTGCAATTTTATGTACCAGTGCAATTACTATAATCATCATTTGTATTAAGTTCTAAGTTTGGTTGGGGGGATTTTTTTTTCCTTTTTGATAAATATTCACTTGGTGCGACATCCATTCCAGGCTGATTTTCTGAATATGCTGCTGGACTCCAACAGCTGAGCAATCGGGACTTGGTGGCGTAAATACTTCCTCACGCGGTGCTGGCTTTGAGAGGCCGGCACAACCCAGTGCTCTCTCTCCCCTAGGATGGAGCCTCAGGAGCTCCTGGCCCGGGAGAAGGCTGGGGACACGCGTGAGCCCCTGAAGTCCCGGTTGAAGTGCATAGTTGGCATTTACTTTATTTCCCATTCCTTTGGTGCCTCATGTTGAAAGTCTGCTCCCTCCCTGCCAGATAACAATCCACTTATTTCATTGCTTCCTCTGCTCTGTGATTAGACTGAAGTCTGCGCCTCTTTCTCTCTCAGAATTTGGGCATCCCCAGGATCGACTCCTTACCGTGGATCCCAGCTCCAAAGGGCAAAAGGGCGAAGGCAGGAAAGGAAGCGAAAATGGCTGTAGGAGCCCTGGGGGACCCCGACCAGAAACCCCGCGTTGACAACACACACACACACACACACACACACACACACACACACACACAGAGCAGAGGACGCGACACACACCCACTACACTATCCAGATTTCCCCCTCGGACCCCCAGGCGTCTGCGGGGTCCCCGCGCCCGGTCCTCCCGCACGGCCTTCACCTTGATCCGCACGTAGCAGTGGGTGCCCAGCGAGGGGTCGCTGAGGCACGCGGGGGGCTGCTCCCGCGCCGCCCGCCGGAAGGTCCGCGCGGGCCCGCGGCCGATGCTCCACAAAAGTTTGAGCAGGTGGATGGCGGCGCAGAGCCCGCAGTAGCCGTAGACGAGCGCCCAGAAGAGCAGGGAGCGCATGGCAGCCCCCAGGCCGGGCCGGCAGCCCCGCAGCCCCGCCATCCCCGCGCTCGCGCCCGTGCCCGCGCCCGCGCCCGCGCCCGCGAGTCCCCGCGCCGGGGCCCCGCGCGCCTCCGCCCGGTCCCCGCGCCGCGGCCCCGCGCTCACGCTGCACCCTCCGCCCGCCCGCCGCTGGGAAACTCCGCACCCTGGCCGCCGCCTAGGGGCGTCCCCGGGCCTCTTCCGCAGAAGCATCCTAGTTGCACAATTGCTAAACCTGCGACCACAATAAAGGTGAGAATAACCATGTCAGGCAGCGCGCAAGTGCCCCCTGATGGCGCGACCTGGGTACCAGAGGCCCCACTGCCCCGCTGGCCGGTCAACGGGCACTAGGCCTTTCCCGGATCCTAGAGGGAATGACCGAGTCGACAGACAGACAGACAGACAGACAGACAGACAGACAGACAGACAGATCTTCTAAAGAGCTGAAGATGACATTTAGGTTCAAAGTGGCCAGCCTAGCTACAAAATCTCACACAGGGCTCCAAAGCAAGGCCAGCAGCCCCTGGCAACCACTGCTCTGTTTTCTGTCCTTACAAAGTTTGTTTTTCTTAGGAAGAATACTATATAAATGGGCTCACACAGTATGGACACACAGCTCAGGAATGTTTCCTATCCTCAGTTAAGGAATATTAACTTTATTTCCCTCCACTTTGGGGCTGTTAGGAACCATTTCACTCTAAACAGTCACATGCACATTTTTGTGCTTCCATTTCCTCAAGGTAAATGTAGAGAAATGGGTTCGCTTGGTTAGGTGAGAAGTGCACATTTAACCGTGGAAAACAGGATTTCAAAAAGGCTGCACAGGGCTATGGATGTAGCTTACCTGCAAGAGTTGATCCATGTCTGGCCTGATTGAGGTCCTATGTATTTATTTTTGTCTTTTCTTTTTTGGTACTGGGGCTCGAACCCAGGACGTTTTTTGCACTTGCTAGGCAAGCATGGTGAGCACGGTGGCTCAAGTAGTAGAGAGCTAGCATTGAGCAAAAAGCAGCCAGGGACAGTGCCCCGGCCCTGAGTCCAAGCCCTAGAACTGGCAAAAAAATGTACTTATTCCCTGACTTATGTAACTGTAACCCCTCTGTACATTGCCTTTTTAATAATAAAATTTTTATAAAGTACTGTAAAATAACTGCATATAATCATGTATAAATTACTGTAATATGATTTTTGAGCTGTTCCCCCTCCTCCCCCACCTACCCCCTCCCCCTCCTCCTCTTCTTCCTCCTCTCAGCCCCCAAGCTCAGGCCTGTAATCCTATATACTCAGTAGGCTGTGATCTGAGGATTAGGCCTGATGGGGCAGAGAAGTCCATGAGACACTGATTTCAATTAACTAGCAAAAAGCCTGAAGTGGAAGTGTGGCTCAAGTACTAGCGCACCAGTCTGGAACAAAAAGAACTAAAAGAGAGTGCCCATGCCCTATGTTCAAGCCTCAGGACTGGCATGCACACACTTCACACACACACACACACACACACACACACACACACACACACACACGGATGCATAATATTGAAATGACACCAGCAGCAATATATGCTAGTTAACTCACATTTTTGCAAGCACTGGATATTGTTAAAACAGAAAATAACAAAAAAATGTTAGCCATCCATGATCTGGCAGTGGCATTTCATTGAAATTTTGGAATATAGTCCTCTTTGTCAAAAGTACCCAAACTTTCTATTCACCTTTCCTCCTTTTCTGGAAGAATTCGAAACCCTGCCCTTGCATGAGTGTTTCAGCACTGATTCATATACACAGCTACTTTAATTTTTTTAAAATTAGGCTTTCTTGAAAGTTTCTGGCTTGAAAACTTTTATTGTACATAATGAGATTTTCCCCCCTAAATATTTCCCCCAGTCTGTAGCTTGTCTTTTCAAAGAAAAGTTTTCATTAGGATAAAATTTGCCCATTTTTTTCCATTTCTAAACCATGCTTTTGATGTCTTAAAAACTCTTTGCCTAGCCATATCGTTTCATGGTTTTACATTTTGTATAGAAGTTCATGTTCCATTTTGGATTCATTTTTTATCAAGTGTGACATTAGGTTGTGATTCCCCACCCATATCCTTATGGATATCCAGTGCTTTTGCTTGAAAGGTCCATTCTTCCTCTGTTGGATTATACCTGTGTCATTCTTTTATTTCTGGCACCTCTTTCCATTAGTTTGCTATATAGGTATTGAGTTGGTCTTCTTATGACTCTTGTTTGTACATGGTTTGTATGTTCTTATACTTGTGTCTTCCTGGTCTTGTAGTGGTTTCTCTAGGGTAGGAAGCTGGAAGGATTTGTGGGTTTTGATGATACTTCTATTCAGTTTTACAAAATAATGTCAAATCACTTCACAGAATGATTGTATTTATGCCCCTGACCATCCACATGAGTTCCCACAGATTTAATATTTAACAGAAATATTTTAGCTAATTTGCTGCATATGATCATGTAGGGCCTTGATAGGATAGACGCTGAACATCTTGTGTTCATTAGCCATGTGAAATGCCTGTGAGTGGTGTGTTGCTGGGCATTTTGGAACCTTGCAACTGGATGTGACCAGGTCATTGGATTCTGGTTAGTGGGATGTGAGTATAACGGGACTCTTTCAAGTCTGGTGCTATCCTCTGATGCCATCTTTCTGGGTTCCTTCAGCCGTAGGGACCAGACCACATGGTGTTAAGAATGAAACAGCAAGGCACTCACACTGCCTTACTTTCCATAAAGATTGAATATCCCCTTAGGCATTTCTTTTAGGATAAAACACTTTTTGTGGCAACTTTTTTTTAAAAACTGCACTCTCATGAATCAAACCCAGGGCTTCATATATATAAGGCAAGCACTCTAGAACTAGGCCACATTCCCAGTCCTCTTTCTTGCTTTTTCATATAGGATCTTGCATGTTTTTTCCTGTACTGACCTTGGATTACCTATGGCCTCCCACATAGCTAGGACTAAATAAAGATTCATGAATGACCTATGTATTGAGACAAAAAGCTTACTAATTTTTTGTGTAGGTTGACCTTGAATTGCAATACCCTCACGCTCTACTTCCTAAGCAGATCGTACTACATGTATGTGCCACCATGCTCAACCATACATACATAGATAATTATTGTTATTTGTGCTGGTACCATGGCTTGAACTCAGGGCCTTATATTCATTGAACTTGCTTGTTCATAGCTGACACTATACCACTTGAGCCCTGGTCCCAGTATGGTATTTTGCTTGTTAATTACAGATGGGAGTCCAGCCCAGGTTGGCTTCCAACCTCAGCCCTCTGATCTCAGTCTCCCAGGTAGCTAGAATTCACTGGTGAGCCACCAGTGAAGTATTATATATCTAATTCTTTTTAATTTTTTTTCTAATTCTTATTTATTGTTGTGGTACTGTGGAGTCTTATGCTTCTAGGAAAGTATAATAAAACCCCCTTAATATATCTAAATTTTATATGAAACTCATCTCTAACAGCTTTGTAATGAAAAACAATATTACTATGTGCCAGAGGCTCACACCTACAATTAAGTTACTCAGGAGGCTGAGATCTGGTTTGAAGCCTGTCCAGACAGAGAAGTCTGCAATTAACCAGCAAGAAGGTAAGCTGGAGGCATGGCCTGAGTGGTAGAGCACTAGCCATGAGCAAAAAAGCTTACTGGAGAGCAAGAGGCTGTGAATTCAAGCCCTAGTACCAACACAATGAAAATAAATAAAATACTATAAAATAGGGAAACTAGCAGAGAGCAAGGAAAGAGGTGATTTTGTTCAAAAAGAAATGTACTTGTGGGACTGGGAATGTGGTTTAGTGGGAGAGTGCTCAACTAGCATGCATGAATCCCTGGGTTCAATTCCTCAGTACCATACAAAGAGAAAAACCGGGAAGTGAGCACGGTGGCTCAAGTAGTAGAGAGCTGGGGCTGGGGATATGGCCTAGTGGCAAGAGTGCTTGCCTCGTATACATGAGGCCCTGCATACAATTCCCCAGCACCACATATACAGAAAATGGCCAGAAGTGGCGCTGTGGCTCAAGTGGCAGAGTGCTAGTCTTGAGCAAAAAGAAGGCAGGGATAGTGTTCAGGCCCTGAGTCCAAGCCTCAGGACTGGCCAAAAAAAAAAAAAAAAAAAGTAGTAGAGAGCTAGCATTGAGCAAAAAAGAACTCCAGAGACAGTGCCCAGGCCCTGAGTCCAAGCCTAGAGAACTGGCAAAAAAAAATGTACTTATTCCCTGACTTATGTAACTGTAACCCCTCTGTACATTGCCTTTTTAATAATAAAATTTTTATAAAGTACTGTAAAATAACTGCATATAACCATGTATAATGACTGTAATATGATTTTTGAGCTGCAAAATTGGTTTTGACTGTTTATTTCTAGTTATATACAAAATAGAAAATAACAAGCAATAAAGTGACAATATTTGTAATACAAAATGTTAAGATCCAGAATATATGAAGTTATAAGCAAACAAACAAATTATGAACAAAAATTCTTCTTTAGTGACTATACTAAAAGACACTGAATTGCACACTTCAAAGGGAAAGTTTTATCTTTCTTTAAAAAGAAATAAGACAAACGTTTTTTAACAAGAGTAAAAAAAATTGAAACCATGTAGAAAAACTATTTTTAAAATCATGCCCTAGAATACAAAAAGGCAAAATCAAAACAAATGTTTCAAAATGGGCAATAGGTAGAGAATGGGCCACAAGGAAATGCAGATGGGGCTTCTGGCTCTGCAGTCTACTCCCTGGGAAGTGAATCTGGATGTTTGAACAGAAAGAGGGAAATCACAAATTCTCTCATTTAATTTTCAGAAAAACGTGTTTGTCTGTTGACAACTATCACAAAGGGAGCATGGACGTGGAGATCCAACTGCTATCGCAATGTCCTTGAGTGGGTAGGACAGAACTATTAAGAGATCAACCTCAACTGCCTTAGAAATGGCGAGCAGTGGCACTCACAGAGGGGGCACTGGATGCCTCTTGAAGGTGTTTGTCCTTTCCATTACCTCAGTGAGGAAGCAGCAGGAGTAGGTAGTACAGACTAAGGCTGGGTGATGTGGTATTGGTTACAGATCTGAAGTACAATGGTGATTTGAATAGCTGACTGCCTAGGAGAGTTGAAAGGACCCTGGAAACTTCACTAAGATCTCTGGTTGGAGTTCATGCTCATTAATAAATGTCATGAGAATGGTTACTGTGGTTGTGGATCTTTCTGTAGCCACACTCAGCTACATGGGGGCAGAGCAGGCAGAGTTCATAAGAGATGGAGTTTTGCTAACTGACCCAAGAAAGAAAGGAGCAATGGAGTGAAGGCTCTGCAAGGGAGTGGGCATAAAGTGTACTAGAAACTGAGGAAAAGTAGAGTGGGGCATTAAAGGAGAAGACTTGTATTTTGTTTCGCTCTTTCGGTGTACTAGGAATTGAACATAAAGAGCCCTATACCACTGAAATCTACTTCCAGCCTGAAAAGTACCATAAAAAAGAATCCATGGACTGGAGGTCCTGCTGAGGCCTGAGGATTGTTGGAGTCAAGGTGTAAGCTAGAAAAAAAGTAAGTAGTGACAGATGCTTGAAACTGAGACTAAGGAAGGGTTTTCACAACTATTAATAACAAAGAAGCAGAAGACTAGAGCTGATCTTACTAATGGAGATCATTAGCAGAGGAATAGCAGAGAGATCATGAGACAGAAACTAAAATCTCAAAGAACAAGAGTCAGGTGGCAAAGGCGTGGCATGACACTTTTCAGGCTGGGAGTTCTTAGAAGAGAAAGAGAACACTTTGCAAGTGGCAACCAAGAAGGCAAGAAAAGCACTGGAAAGCGAGCAGGGAAGGAGGCTACCAGGACACATGCAGTGGCTTCCAAGGTGGAGGTGGATGAGGGAATGGCAGGGCTGCCTCACCATCCACTTTGCTGGATCCTACACTCCAACTTTGACTTAGCAAGTTGGCAATCTGAGAATCTGCATTATTAAAAATGTCCTAGATGGAGCTATTTTAGCTGATCTAGGGACCACATACTCTGAACAATTCAGAACAGAAAGAGGAAAGCAACAAGAGGAAGAATCAGTTAGAAATCGCTATTTTTCTCTGCTACACTGATTTCAACTGACCTTCACAACACTCAGTATAAATATTCACATGTGCCACTATGCTCTAACTGTCAAGTCACATCAGAACAGCTGTCAAGAAGCTTTTGTACTCTTTTAGGGAAATCATCAATATATTTTTAATCTACATATCCTAATTTCTTGGTTAATAGTTGGATAGAAAGCCAGGTGCTGGTGGCTCATGCCTATAATTCTACTTTCTCAGGAGGCTGAGATGTGAAGATTACGGTTTGAAGCCAGCCAGGCAGGAAAGTCTGTGAGACTCCTTTATCTAAAAAACAAAACAAAAAACAAAACAAGAAGTGGAGCTGTAGCTCAAGTGGTAGAGCATTAGGCTTGAGCAAAAAAAGCCCAAGAGAGTGCCCA
The DNA here is from genome assembly GCF_023159225.1 of Perognathus longimembris pacificus. Taxonomy (NCBI): domain Eukaryota; kingdom Metazoa; phylum Chordata; class Mammalia; order Rodentia; family Heteromyidae; genus Perognathus; species Perognathus longimembris. The sequence goes on along the minus strand of NC_063167.1, from coordinate 75,314,993 downwards.
GGCCCTGGGTTTGCCCCCAGGACCAGTGTACATTCGCGCACACACACACACACACACACGCACACACACACACATGTTGAATAGAAATGACCATTATTTTCACACTGTTTCATGTAGGTAATGCTATAGTTTACCCACTCATTAGTCATGTTTTTAAATTGGTTGGTAGTCTAAAAGTATTTCACCATTCATGCTATTAATAAATGAAATCAAGAAAACTTTTGTATTCTTTTTTCTCTCTAAAATACATGCCCACTTTGAATTTTTACTTTAGGTATTAGAAGAGTGCTTAAATCCTGTTACACTTCAAGAGTTCAAAAATTTTAAATACAGGGAGCCAAGACACATGATTTATACATAATTGTAACTTGAAAATGACAAAACAAAAATGCTTTACAGAATACTTAAATATAAGCTCAAGTTTTAGTATGGTTACGTAAAATTAAACATTCATTGTAATCACATACATATTAAGGTCTGATAAGTTCCTATAGAAACTTACATACATAATTAACATTTACTATTATTTTGCTTCAAATTCAACACTTTTCAAACCAGAGGTAGTACTTCTTTTAAGCTAAACGTCAATGTAAATTTTGAATATGCAACCACCAAAGAATCTTATATAAATGGACACACACAAAAACCAAGTGTCATTTGTTAGAAACTCTAAATATTTATCACAAGTATTTATCTTAAGTTAAAACTCAACAGGAAATATGTTTCAATTACTTTTATAAATTCTTCATTTTAAAAACAATCAGAAACTATTGCTTTTGGATTTGTTTAAATCAGGGTCTATAATACATATCTGACAATTATGTGTAGAGTGAATCTGGGAAGCTATTCAATGTTCAGAGATCCAAATGATAAAACTTCCTATAAATTGTGTCACTAAAAAATGAACATATAGCTATTAAAAATGCAAGTGAAAACGGTTTAATCGTCTTAGAGCAGTCAAAATACAATATAAGATTGATATATTTGGTGTCTGAAAAACAATCATTTTACTATATGTATTTCAAACTCTTATATGATTCATTTAAAGTCGATGGCTAATTTTAATCAAAGTTGCTTTCAAACATTGTCATAATGTCACTTTGAAGAGTCATATCAATGGTACCCGCCATCTGTGGAAAAGAGAACATTTTCATTATTTAAAGATGTATGCTATATTACAGCTACACAAAATCACTACACAACATCTGGAACAGATATTAACAATGTATGAATCATTTATTTAACATTTATTTATTTATTTAATTTTTTTGTAGCTTTTCTTCATATTAAAAGTTTTTTAAAAAAAAATATATTGTCTGTGGGGCTGGGAATGTGACTTAGAGGCAGAGTGCTTGCCTAGCATGCATGAAGCCCTGGGTTTGATTCCTCAGCACTACATACACAAAAAAAATGTCGGAAGTGGCGCTGTGGCTCAAGTGGTCTATATAGAGTGCTAGCCTTGAGCAAAAGAAGCTCAGGGACAGTACCCAGGCCCTGAGTTCAAGCGCCAGAACTAGCAAAAAAAAAAAAAAAAGTAATCTATGTAGTAAGTAAAAATAACCCACAAGAACACAAATAATAAGTTTGATCTCTAGCAAGTATAACTCTAAATGGTGAAAAAGTAAAGTCATTCCCTTTAAAATCAGGAACAAGGCAGGGATGCCCACTCTTGCCCCTGCTCTTCAACATCGTACTAGAATTTCTAGCCAGAGCAATTAGGCAATAAGAAAATATAAAGGGGATCCAAATAGGAAAAGATGAAGTTAAATTTTCTCTCTTCGCAGATGACATGATCCTATACCTAAAGAATCCCATAGACTCTACCCCCAAGCTACTAGAGCTGATCCAAAACTTTGGCAAAGTTGCAGGATATAAAATAAACCCTCAAAAATAACGGCCTTTCTCTATGCTAATGACCCGAAGACCGAGGCTGAAATCAGGAAAGCAACTCCTTTTGCAATAGCCCCCAAAAACATAAAATACCTAGGAATAACCTTAACCAAAGAAGTGAAAGACCTCTTTGATGAGAACTTTAAAAGCTTGAAAAACAAAATTAAGTCAGAACTAAGGAAATGGAAAAACCTCCCATGCTCCTGGATTGGGAGGATTAATATAATCAAAAAGGCAATATTGCCAAAGGCTATCTACAAATTCAATGCAATACCCATTAATATCCCAACACCATTTTTTAATGAAATAGAGGAAGCAATCCAGAAATTCATATGGAACAATAAAAGACCTGGAATAGCAAAAACAATCCTAAGCAGAAAGAACAGTGCTGGAGGAATTACAATACCCAACTTCAAGCTATATTATAAAGCTATAGTAATAAAAACAGCTTGGTATTGGAACAGGCCTGAAGACCAATGGAACAGAATGGAAGACCCAGAAATGAACCCACAGAACTATGCCTACTTAATCTTTGATAAAGGAGCTAAAACAATAGCTTGGAAGAAAGATAGCCTCTTTAACAAATGGTGCTGGCAAAGCTGGTTCAACACATGCAACAAACTAAAACTAGATCCTTATATATCACCCTGTACCAAAATCAACTCCAAATGGATTAAAGACCTCGAAATCAAAACAGGCACTCTGAAAACACTAAAGGAAGGAGTAGGAGAAACACTTGGGCTCCTTGGCGCAGCACGGAACTTCCTTAACAAAGACCCAGAAAGGCTACAAATCAAAGAAAGGTTAGACAAATGGGACTGCATCAAACTGCAAAGCTTCTGCATGGCAAAGGACATAGCTCTCAAGATAAACAGAAAGCCCACAGACTGGGAGAAGATCTTTACCGGCCATTCAACGGACAAAGGCCTCATATCTAAAATATATGCAGAACTAAAAAAATTACCTTCCTCCAAAACAAAACCGCACAGAACCAATAGCCCCCTCATCAAGTGGGCTAAAGACTTACAAAGAGACTTCTCTGATGAGGATATGAGAATGGCCAAGAGACAGATGAAAAAGTGCTCTACATCACTGGCCATAAAAGAAATGCTAATCAAAACAACATTGAGATTCCATCTCACCCCAGTAAGAATGTTATATATCAAGAAAACTAACAATAACAATTGTTGGAGGGGATGTGGCCAAAAGGGAACCCTACTTCATTGTTGGTGGGAATGTAAACTGGTTCAGCCACTCTGGCAAGCAGTATGGAGATTCCTCAGAAGGCTAAATATAGAACTCCCCTATGACCCAGCAGCCCCACTTTTGGGTATCTATCCAAAAGACCACAAACAAGAACACACTAAAGCCACCAGCACAACAATGTTCATCGCAGCACAATTTGTCATAGCTAGAATCTGGAACCAACCCAGATGCCCCTCAGTAGACGAATGGATCAGGAAAATGTGGTACATATACACAATGGAATATTATGCGTCTATCAGAAAGAATGACATTGCCCCATTTGTAAGGAAATGGAAGGACTTGGAAAAAATTATACTAAGTGAAGTGAGCCAGACCCAAAGAAACATGGACTCTATGGTCTCCCTTATTGGGAATAATTAGTACAGGTTTAGGCAAGTCACAGCAGTGGATCACAAGAGCCCAATAGCTATACCCTTATGAACACATAAGATGATGCTAAGTGAAATGAACTCCATGTTATGGAAACGATTGTTATATCACAGTTGTAACTACTTTTTTTTTTTTTTTTTTGGCCAGTCCTGGGCCTTGGACTCAGGACCTGAGCACTGTCCCTGGCTTCTTTTGCTCAAGGCCAGCACTCTGCCACTTGAGCCACAGTGCCACTTCTGGCCATCTTCTGTATATGTGGTGCTGGGGAATCGAACCCAGGGCCTCATGTATACGAGGCAAGCTCTCTTGCCACTAGGCCATATCCCCAGCCCCCAGTTGTAACTACTTTCAACGTCCCATGTGTACCTGTAGCTTCTATTATGGATGATGTTCTTGTATCACCTTCCTGTGGTTGTACCTACACTATCTCTGTAATCTTATCTGAGTATATTGGAAACCATGTATACTGGTATTAGAACTAGGAAATTGAAAGAGAATACCAAAATTGAGAGTCACAGGGTAAAAAAAAGAAAAAAAAACAACTACAAAAGCAATACTTGCAAAACTGTTTGGTCTAAGTGAACTGAACACCTCATAGGGGGAAAGGGAAAGGGGAAGGAGGGAGGGGGGTATGAGGGACGAGGTAACAAACAGTACAATAATGTATCCAATGCCTAACGTATGAAACTGTAACCTCTCTGTACATCAGTTTAATAATAAAAATTTGAAAAAAAAAGTTTGATTTCTTTCTCTGAGACAGGTATTTCTCAGTATTCACAGAACAATATTAATAATAATGGACTTAGAGACACTGTTTTACATAGTCCTGGATATATAAACTTCTTTTTTTTCCCTGCCAGTCCTGGAGCTTGAACTCAGAGCCTGAGCACTGTCCCTGGCTTCTTTTGCTCAAGGGTAGCACTCAACCACTTGAGCAACAGCACCACTTCCGGCTTTTTCTGTGTATGTAGTGCTGAAGAATCAAACCCAGGGTTTCATGCACGTGAGGCAAGCACTCTACCACTAGGCCATATTCCCAGCCCCTAAACTTGTTTTCTAAATAAACCATTATCTTCCTTATGTGAGAGAGCCATTATACATATATTTCATCTACAGCTTTCTTTGACTGCCACTTAGCAACTGGAGGCAAATGACTTAATCAAACTCTATCCTATGTGTTTTAACAAAGATAGAATCAGATTTATATCTAACATTCAGAACAATTTTTTTTTCAATTTGTAGTTTAATCTTAAAAGTCACAAAAATCACAATTTTTGAAAAGTCAAGAGGTAGGGCTGGGAATGTGGTTTAGTGGTAGAGTGCTTGCCTAGCATGCATGAAGCCTTGGTTCAATTCCTCAGCACCACATACACAGAAAAAGATGGAAGTGGTGCTGTGGCTCAAGTGGTAGAGTGCTAGTCTTGAGCAAAAAGAAGCCAGGACAGTGCTTAGGCACCGAGTACAAGCCCTAGGACTGGCAAAAAAAAAAAAAAAAAAAAAAAGTCAGGAGACAAAAATGATCAATGGTGCCATCTTGGGCTGGGATGTAGCTCAGTGGTAAAGTGCTTACCTAGCAAGTGCAACGTCCTGGGTTCGATCCCAAGTACCAAAAAAGAAAGGACAAAAAAAATTCAGTTAAAAGTAAACACCCATCCAATAATGCCATCTTTATTTTTGGTTTTGCTGGGTTTTTGTTTAAACAGGGTTTAAACTTCGGGCCTCACACTCACTCAGCTTGTTTCGTTGGCAGATACTCTCCTACACCTCCAGCTGGCTTTTTGTTGGTTATTTTTTTTTCCAGTCATGGGACTTGAACTCAGGGCCTGGGTGCTGTACTTAAACTCTTTTGCTCAAGGTTAGCACTCTACTACTTGTGCCACAGCACCACTTCCGGTTTTCTGGTGTTTAACTGGAGATGAGTCTTTTGGACTTTGCTGCCCAGCCTGGTTTTGAACAATGATCCTCAAATCTCAGCCTCCTAAGTAGCTAGGATTACTGGTTGTGAGCCACCAGTGCCAGGCAGATACTTTCTTGTTTTAGCCTGCAATGTTCAGTGTCTATGGAAGTATATAGACACAGACATACTATAAAATGGAAGCATGTGTAATGAAACTTGCTTTTGGTGGTAAAAGATTGTAAATAGTCTTATTTTAGATTCTCTTCTATTCGTGTATCTTAGGTTTTGACAGAAATCCATGCTTGTGGGGTATAGACTGACAGATAATCAGACGCTACACTCATTAATTGTGGGTAGCATGACAATACCAATGAGTGTCCTAGCAGCTGACACCATAAGCTGGATATTCCTTTCTCTGTGGTTCTAATATTATTGTTCAGCCATTCAAAATAAGATCACAAGCTTGTCAGAGAAACTGGTCAAAAGTGAACTTTTGGGGACTCTGATACATGTTCTATGTCCAGTCAAATTCCAAAGAAGTGTTTAGTGTATTGATTGGTTCTATTAGCTTGGCTAGTTGAATTGTTAAGTGAAAACTAGCTTGTTGCAAAATCACTTGGGGGTGACTAAAATCAGGCCCTCCCCCTCCCCCAAGTCACTAGTGGAAAACTATTAGTCAAGTACTAATGAAATTTTAATGAATAGTTCCTTAAGAAACAGAAACAGGAGCAGGTACAGTAGCATATATCTGTAATCTTGCCTACTTGGGAGGTAGAGGTAGGAAGATCAAAATTCAAAATTCAGGACTGGTTTGGATCTGAAAAATACTGTCTGGAAAGCAAATTAAAAGGAGAAAGTGCTGAAGGCATGGAAAGAGGGATGAGTGCTTGCACAAAACTCAATCACCAGCACCACAAAACAAAATAACCCCAGAAAAAAAATTAAAATAGGCAATATATAAAGTTGCTAGTTAATAAGGCCAAGAACCAGTGGCTCATGCCTGTAATCCTAGCTACTTGCTACTCAGGAGGTTGAGATCTGAGGACTGTGGTTCAAAGCCAGCCCAGGGAAAAAAGTTCCCATGTGTGCAACTCTTAACCACTCAAAAACTGGAAGTGGACCTGTGACTCAAAGTGGTAGGGCATTAGCCTACAGCAAAAGAGCTCTGGGACAGTGCCCAGGCCCTGAGTTCAAACCCCACAACCGACCAAGAAATATGTTGCTAATTAATTAAAAACCAAAGTTTAAAATTCACTTTTTTTTCCCCCCAGTCCTGGGGCTTGGACTCAGGGCCCGAGCACTGTCCCTGGCTTCTTTTTGTTCAAGGCTAGCACTCTGCTACTTGAGCCACAGCGCCACTTCTGGCCATTTTCTATATATGTGGTGCTGGGGAATTGAACCCAGGGCTTCAGTATACAAGTCAAGCACTGTTGCCACTAGGTCATATTCCCAGCCCCTAAAATTCATTTCTTAGTTCTATCAGCCTTACTTCGTATTCAATAGTCATAGGTGGCTAATGGATTCTGTATTTTGTTGCTTCCATAAGTAACATGTATATCACTGCAGCCAGTTCTTTTTACGACCTTGCTATTACAAAACAGTCCAGGGGCCGGAATGCAGCTCAGGAGTAAGAGTATTCTTAGCATGAGGTCCTGGGTTTAATTTTAAGCACCACAAAAATGAGCTAATAATCTCTGCATAACAAGGTCAACTGCAATTTTTCTACTTTAATAATAGAAAATACGAAGCTAGCTAGGCTCCATAACCAGGGCTTCCATTCCTAGTACTTAGGGGAAGATAAAAGCAGGTTCAAGGCCAACTAGGGTTACATAGAAGGACCCTGTCTTAAAAACTGAAGGTGACAAAACTTTATTATTTCTGAAGAAGTGAATCTGTATTATAATCTATCCTATGACCAAAGCTAGCAGCATTCTTTTTCTTAAAGCTATGTTCCTTGGCTGGGAATGTGGCTTAGTGATAGAGTGCTTGCCTAGCATTTATGAAGCCCTGGGTTCAATTCCTCAGTACCACATGCACAGAAAAAGCCAGAAGTGGTGCTGTGGCTCAAGTGGTAGAGTGCTAGCCTTGAGCAAAAGAAGGTCAGGGACAGTGCCCAGTCCTGAGTTCAAGCTCTAGGACTAGCAAAACAACAACAACAAAAACCTATGTTATTTTATGTTTTGTGAATCCATGTCATTCTCAGAATTATCAGAACTGACAAAACAAAGTTCTTAAAATTTAGCATTAATGAGAACCAAGTATGCAAAGAAAAAAAAACACACCAATATCCACACAGACTCATGAATCAATTAAAACTGACTTTGAGTATGAGGGACAAGGTAACAAACAGTACAAGAAATGTATCCAATGCCTAACGTATGAAACTGTAACCTCTCTGTACATCAGTTTGATAATAAAAATTTTGAATAAAAAAATAAATAAATAAAATCTTTTCATCTTACAAAAAAAAATAAAAATAAAACTGACTTTGAACTGATACTGATTTTGGAATTAGGTAAGTCCAATAAAACAGTTTTAAGTACATTCTATTTGTTCAAAAGTTTAACAGAAATACAAAGAAGATCCAAATCAAACTTCTAGGAGCAACTACAATATCTCTGATGAAAGAGTACAGAAGAATTAACGTTGTCAAATTCAGAGGATCAAACACTGAAGAAAAGAAGTATGAATTTATCCAAAATGAAACTTAAAGATTTTTTTAAGAATCAGAAGAGTATCTACAAGTTATGAGACAACTTTAAACTCCAAGTCCCACATTCTATATTATGCTTGTCTCTTTTGACTATGATTTTTTTTTTTTTTACCAGTCCTAGGGCTTGAACTCAGGACCTGGGCACTGTCCCTGAGCTTCTTTTGCTCAAGGCTAGCACTCAACCACTTGAACCACAGTGCCACTGCTGGCTTTTTCTGTTTATGTGGTACTGAGGAATCGAACCAAAGGCTTCGTGCATGCTAGGCAAGCACTCTACCAGTAAGCCACATTCCCAGCCTTGACTATGAATTTTTTATTTTAAGCTCTGATTTTAGAGTATGATACTCACCCAGAATGAAAATATCACTCTAATGCATCTTTGAATATACAAAACAATTTAGTAACCTAAAACCCACTTACTGCTTCTCTCCTCCTCCGTTCTTGCTCTTTCTCCCTTGCTAAATTACGATCTTTGAGAAGCCATGGATTGCATTTATCTTGAGCTTCTGATGATGGCTCATGTTCTTTCTGTTCTTCTCCATGGCACATGTTTTGCATTTTATTTGAAAAAGATTCTAGAGTCAGTGCATTTCCAAGGTCCCTTAAAGAAATAGTAAAAGATCAAAGTAGGCTTCAAGTTCTATAAAGCTTTTTATTACAAATGTATATTAAGTAACAAAAATATACAGAATTATATTAGACATTCATTCATTCTCTTTCTCTCTCTTTTCTCAATGCTAGGCACTCTACCACTTGAGTTACAGCTCCACATTCAGCTTTTGGTGTTTAATTGGAGGTAAGAGTTTCCTGGACTTTTCTGCCCAGGCAAGGCTGGCTTCAAATGGTGAATCCTCAAATCTCAGACTCCTTAGTAGCTAGGATTACAGGAGTGAGCCTCTGGTGCCTGGCTCTTATGATTATTTTTTAAACTATAACTTTTATGGGCCAAGTTTTATACTGGGAAATCTACATTAACAACAACAAAAATAAAGATTGGGGAAATTTAACAAGGTACACCACTATTGTGTGTGTGTGTGTGTGTGCACGCGCGCGTGCGTGCGCCTGCAGGTCCTGGGGCTTGAACTCAGGGCCTAAGAGCTGTTCCTGGGATTTTATGCTCAAGGCTAGTGCTTTACCACTCAAGCCACAGCTTCACTTCTGACTCTTTGGTAGTTAACTGGAGGTAAGTGTTTCAATGGACTTTCCTTTCTGGGTTGACTTTGAACTTGGATCCTCAGATCTCAGCCTCCTGAGTAGCTAGGATTACAGATCTGAGTCACTAGCACTTGGCTCAACTACCACTATCTTCTTATGTGTACAATGAAAAAAGTGGAAGGTATGTTTGGAATAATGTATTATAACTTAGTAATATTTGTATCTTTATTCACATCTTCAAAATACATACTTAGAAAAATACCAGGGGAATGTAACTTTTGCATTTGTAATTTGTTCTATATTCTATTAAATAGCTACACCATAATCATTTGAAAATATTTAAAATACATTTCTGCACTTCCCAAATTATTTTTTTAATCCAGTAAATTACAGACCTCTGATTTTCTTGAGATATTTTTGGTTCCTTTGTATTGTGTTCCAGATGTTTCCGTATTAGTGCTTGTGTTCGGGCTTTTACTTCCTTTTCTATTGCTGCTTTTCTAAACTGGTTGAAGAGCTCATCTGAGGATTTCAGTACCCCTGCGGATTTCACTGGTTTGCCTAAGCTTTTCCAAGAGTCTGCATTCTTAATCTTTATATCCTAAAACAGATAAATATTTTCAGTCTATGACTAACAGATTCAAATTTTGGATAGAAAGGCAATATTTCATAATATAATAAATCAAATTAAGACTCCAAAGGCTATATATTTTAATAAAGGTTACTAAAATGTGCATATGGTAGAGTAAAAACAGGACACCAGCAAAACAAATCATTTAAACTCTATTATTCATGTCAAACAGAATTAAAGTAGCATGGTTGTCAATTATTTCAATTTAATTTGCAAAGTAAATAAAGCACATATGCAAATAATTAATGAGAAGCAAAGCAAGAATAAGCCATTAAGAATGGGATTTGCATGAGATGTGCTGGGAAACCTCTGGCAATGCCTTTTTTTGTAGCAAGAAAAAAAATAACTGATATGACCATTGTTCTTAAGATATGCCATGCTTTGACAATAAATAAACAATAAAAAAAGATATGCCACGGTTGGGCTAGGCATGTGGCTTAGCAGTAGAGTGCTTGCCTAGCATGCATGAATCCCTGGGTTTGATTCCTCAGCACCAAATAAACAGAAAAAGTTAGAAGTGGAGCTCTGGCTCAAGTGGTGCTAGCCTTGAGCAAAAAAGAAGCCAGGGACAGTGCTCAGGCCCTGAGTTCAAGCCCCAGCACTAGCAAAAAAACAACAACCCCAAGCCCCCAATATTCCATAGCTGATGTCAATGCTGTAATGTAATTGATGCAATAAACAGGTGTGATGTAAAAATTTTACTAGTCACATTTAGAGACTTCCTGTTGAAATTTAATAACATATTTAATTTTATCTGATACTTTCAAAACATTGCTAATTTAACATGCAGGACATTTTACATTTGTATGCATTCTAAGTCTTCCACATTGTTACTTTGTTAAGCTTTTTCTCAAATTTTAAACTCTGGCTAGAAACAACTGAGCTGTAGGTAAATTTTTTTCTTTCTTCAGAGCCTCACATTCGCTTGGATTACTTGTTTGGCTGGTGCTCTACACTTGACATCCACCTCTAGCCCTGTTTTTCGTTTTTTTTTTTTTGTTTGTTTGTTTGTTTGTTTTTGTTTTATGTGATTACTTTGGAGATGAGTCTAGCAAACTTTTCTGTCCAAACTGGCTTTGAACCTCAATACTCTGGACCTCAGCTTTCTGAGTAGCTAGGATTACAGGCATGATTACAGTGCCCAGAAGATTACATAACAAACATACTTCAGTTGCTTCAAATATACTTAATTTTGTCAGTTTTTAAAATTCAAATTAATTTAAAAAATGTAAGCCAGGAGCTGGTGGTTCATGCTGATAATCCTAACTACTCAGAACACTGAGATCTGAGGATTATGGTATAAAGCCAGCCTGGCAGGAAAGTCACTGAGACTCTTCTATCCAATTAACTAAAACAAAAAAAACAAACCCTACCCACAAAACAGCCAGAAGTGGACCTGTAACTCAAGTGGTAGAACGCTGTCCTTGACCAAAAAAAAAAAAAAAAAAAATATTGGGACAGCAAGCATCCAGGTCCTGAGTTCAAGTAGTGGCAAAAAAATAAAAAAGTAAAATATAGTTTCTCAATTAGTCAAAGACGCATCCTGCTTTGCATCCTGGCTCTGTCCTCAGTCTCAGTGACTGCTTTCTGTTTCAACTCTCTGTCGGAAAGAGATCCTTTAGTTGACCAAATTGTTGCAAGAGCCCTGGGACTCTTAGCCTGTTCCATTGGTAAGGGCACAAATAGGTTTTATTGACAATTCATAGGAAAGACAAAAGCACAGCTGACTTCAGAAGCATGGGTGGGTGACCACTGGTGAAGGTCTTTGAATATTGTGGCAAGGTCTGGGAAGGATGTTCCAACTTCTTCCTTTGGGATAAAAATTGAAGGCTTATTGATTTATCAGTCATACATTTTCTTTTACCTTTTATGGGGTCCTAAACAAAGTTAGTGTATACTGAGAAAACATTAAGATGTTCAAGTGGGTGGATTAGGTCAAGGAGGCTCACAAGCCAGTCATTCTAGGTCCAATTCAAAATGTTAAAGTCACTCAAATGAAGGAGATAAGGCCTGGCTTCAAGAGTAAAAAGGGAAAGGGTTTATCTTTAGTAAAACCCGAAAAATTTAACAAGTCCTTGGTTATAGGATTCTGGGAAAGTTGTCAAACATAATGATATTATGAAAGGCCAGGTCTAAAAGTATGTATCTGAGTCCTTTGCAAAGTGATCATAAACAAAGCACTGTTGTGGATGACCCATCAGAGAGAAGTAGTGGAAGACTTTGGGGTTTGCACCCTCCTGAGGTGCTAGGAGGGGTGCAGGCATTTCAGACCTCACTAGCTCCTCAGAAAGGGCAAGTTTCAGGCATGGGAATGGGCATGTGGTAGACAAAATGAACACACTGGATCTTAGCTGGTGCTGATTTTCCCATCTTCTCATGCAGACAAACTGTTTATACATACTTTTTTTGGGGGGGAGACTACAATGGGGTAAGTAAAGCAGGCATTTCTGGCATTCAAATGTTAGGTTCTGGATGAGCATCCTACAGTTCAAGAACCACCCCCAAAAGATTTCTCCATGCTAATATGTCAGTAGTATTATGGCTTGAAAATTGCAGTTTAAGATGAAAATAGGTACTAGAGAAAGAAAACAAAAAAGATTCATGGTTAGAGATTATGAGAGATGTTAGGAGAGTTTCACAATAGAATTATTGAATAAGAAAAAACAGAGATGGAAAAGTTCATTTTGACAAGAGAGATGCTTTCTGGAGGCAGAAATAGACCAGAGCGGCACTGTGAAACGAGGCGTTCCAAGTAGAAATGTGAGAGGCTAAGAGCTTGCTGAAATCTTGTTTCACTCTCAGCTCTCATTTGGGAATATGCGGTTATAGTTTACTCATAAAGACTAATCCTCAAAGGTTTCCTGTAGCACCCAAATTTCATAGCCTCTCTTTTTATATACATGCTGATGGTGCTAGCAAATGTGGGAAGTGATGTCAATAGGGGAAAAGTTTGCTTGGCTGTTTTTAATGAAGGGAACAAGTCACACAATCCCATTTCTTCTTCAGTGTTCATCTCAATGTTTTACTTACAACTATGTGCTGGGTATTGGAAATTTAAAAAACAAGAAGAAGGAAAAAGAGTATAGTTCAATTTGACCTGTAGCATGAGCTTCAACAATATGACATATACCTGATATTTTATGATAATCTCTGCCTTGTGGGATATTTTCTTATTATTTTTAAGCTTTATTTTGAGAAAGTTAAAATTACCAAGTTTTGTTATTCAGGAATAGAAATATTGTAGGACATCAGAAACCAAATGTTTGGTTTAAGAAATTCAGTGGGGCTGGAGATCTCAGTGGTAGAGTGCCTGCCTAACAAGCATGAGTGACTGAGTTCAACCCCCTGTGCCACCCACAATAAAACCACCACCACTATCAATGACTACAAAGAAGTCCAGTAAGTCTATTCTTTAAAACTCTGTTAAGACAAACAATAAAATAAAATTTAATGTTGGTTGCTAGAAAAGGCAAAAAGTGGCACTGATCCATTTTTATCAATAACAAAATACCTTCATTAAAGTTTTTAATGATGATAACTATGGAACATCATATATGAAATCAAAGATATGGACTAAGATACAGCTGAGTTGTAGAGCCCTTGACTAGCATGCAGGCAGAGGGCTGGGTTTAGTCTTCAACATATGAGGCAGGGGAAGGGGAAGGGGACCAAAGACACTTATTTCATAAGTATACCAAAATGATAGTCTTAAGCATAAAAATGGGGAATTGTCTTCTGAGTACTTGTAAGGAATAAAGAAGAGAGACAGAGGTAGAATAATATCTCTTACATATTTGGTTTGTAAGAATTAAAGCTCAATGACTAGAACATTATCTGATATATCCCAAATATCTAGACTATTTATTGAAAGAATGATAGCAGTGGGAGGGTTGAAGACTAAGCATATATAGACACCATTCTAGAGAATCTCCCCCTTGGATTCTAGAATGTGATTTTAATGACATGCTTTAAAAAATTGGAGTAAGAGGCTGGGGACACAGTTTGATGGTGGAGCACATATTTATAGCATGTGCAAGGCCTTAGGTTCTACCACCAGTAGTGCAAAAAGATTGTGATAGCAGGCAAATACCAAAACAGAATTTGAAATCAAATGTAAACACAAGTGCCAGGTGCTGGAGGCTTACACCCATAATCCTAGTTACTCAGGAGGCTGAAATCTGAGGATTGTAGTTTGAAGCCATCCCAGGCAGAAAAGTCCCTGAGACTCCAAAGTGGTAGATCTCTTGCCTTGAGCAATAAAACCTCAGGGACAGTGTCCAGGCTTTCAGTTCAAGCCACAGGACCAGCACCAAATATGTGCACAACATTTGATTGTAGTGGGTGGGTGAAAAGTGGTGGTTATATATATATTTTTTTCCTTAAAAAAATTTAGGCATAGAGATCTGAAATCTCATTTACGTTAAGGCTTAAAATACCTCCTTGAATTCTTACTCAATTTTAAATCCCTTTAAGATAACAAGTGAAAACATGACTGTTTACCTTCTGCACAGGAACTTGACATTCAGATTCTAACACCATTGTGCCATTGTCACCAGATGGATGCACCACTGTGGGGCCATTCAAGACTTCAGAATCACCTAGAAGTACACATTTTAGAACGGTACAATCAAACTATTTAGTCATATTTATCCAAAATTTGTTTTTTTTCCTTCCTGGTCAGACACTATACGAATAAAAGATTTTTTAAATGCATCTTCACTTCGGCATATTCTTTATCAAGGACTTTGTTATACCATAAGATGAAATATTTCTCAATTGAAGATGACCTTTTTTGTTTCTTTTCTGTCACTATTTTTGTTTTGGTCAGCATGAGGTATAGCTGACATCAAGACTGACCCACAAAAATTGACTTATCTGTCTGTGTGCATACAGTTGTTCAGTTTGAGGGCTGATTTCAGCTCCAGAGGTGGGTCTTAATTAAACTAAGTTATCCATGACTAGTTTGTTTCCCCACCAGTAACTCCATTAGGAAGAACAGCTGTGATAATGTAGGGCTTCCAGAGAAAGACACTGTCTGGGTAGCAATCTGAGAACAAATAAAACAAAGAACCAAGTATCAGACATAGCTGGTTATAACAGCTAATGAGCCAGTTAAGGGTTAAGAAATGTAAAAACAAAAACAAAAACAATGCAAAAACTTTTGACCCTCTGAAATAAAGAAAACAAAATATTAAATCTTACTATTCCTTTCTTTTTTTGGGGGGGGGGGGAGGTGCTGGGGATTGAACCCAGGGACTCTCATTAATTCTTAAACTTTCAATTAAGTAATTCATTTACTACTATTGGTGAAGATAAACTACACAGGTACAGTTGTTTTTGTTTTGCACTGGTACTGGGGTTTGACCTCTGGTCCTCTTAGGACCTCAAGTTTCTGCTTGTCATTCTTGTTCATAGCTGCTGCTCTATCACTTAAGCCAGGCCTCCAGTCTAGCATTTTGCTGGTTAACTAGAGAGGGAATCTTACAGGCAAAAAGCAAGATCCTGTTTGGGGGGAAAAAAAGGAAAAGGAAAAGGAAAAGGAAAGGAAAAGGAAAGGAAAGGAAAAGGAAAGAAAAGGAAAGGGAAAGGGAAGGAAAGGAAAGGAAAGAAGGAAGGAAGGAAGGAAGGAAAGAACTACAGGCATGGCTTAAAAGGTAAAAGGTCCAGAGGCCTCCTGGTGTTTACCACAGGCCATGTTATTACACTGTATAGAGCAAGGGGGCAGAGTAAATTTACCCCATACACACCTTGGCTCAGGCTCTGTGCTTTATCTGTAGTGAATGGAGAGACATGAGGTGGGGGAAAAAAGAAAGAAAAGAAAGTACACAGCTCTGAGTTCAAACCCAAGCATCACAAAAAACCACAAAACAAAACCAAAACGACAACAACAAAAAACCATCTAAAGCAAAACCCTCACTGGATGCACACTAACTATACCTTTTCATTTAAGTAAAAAGCATACAGATTCAAAGTTCTCTATTATCTGCAAAAGCAATGTAGATTCAAAGTTCTCTATTATCTGTCTTTCCAAATTTATCTGTCCACATTCCTGGTGATCCAGCCAAAACCTCAATCACTGAATTATTAGTTTGCCATAATTCTGTTTACTTCATCTGGAATGCCTGCCAGTGCCTAGATAGGGAAGTCTTCTTTCTTTCTCTAATCCTTAGCTCACCTAACATTTATTCTGTAAAATACGCATCTGGCAAAGATATCAGTTCATTCTGCATTCCTTGCCGCCTTAAATTTTACTTTTGCTTCTTTTCAGTATTACTTTTGTACAAGGCAAATACTTGATTTGACTTCTCATTTGTCATGTCAATTTGTTTATGACAACCTTGATCTTTCTTTTTAAAAATCCAATACAATTCAGTGGAGATTTTTAATATGATGGGGATACAATGAATTATAAGGAAAATGTTATTAATCATTTGTGACTAAACATTTTGGCTTAGTAAGAAAAATTCCCATTTTGCAGAGATGAAAATGTGGGGATAGAAGAAAACTAATGTCAAACTATTTTCAATATGAAAATTTATTTCAGTATGAAAATGTCAGGATAAATTTATCAGCCATGGATAAGAAATTAATTTCCAAGCCAGGTGCCCTGGCTCATGCCTGCAATCCTAGCTACTCAGGAGGCTGAGATCTGAGGAGGGCAGTTCAAAGCCAACCCAGGCAAGAAAGTCAATGAGACTCTTATTGCCAACAAACTACTCAGAAAAAGCTGGAAGTGGCGTTGTGGCTCAAGTGGTAGAGTACACTAGCCTTGAACACAGAGAGGCTCAGGAACAGTGCCTAAACCCATGTTCAAGCCTCAGGACTGGCAAAAAATTAAAATAAAAAAGTATATATATATACGTATATATACACATATGTGTATAATATATGTATGTATGTATGTATGTATTTCTATTGTAATTAAACTCCAGAAAGGTAAATTTCCACATACACAGTGGGTATGTACATGTGCAGTTTCCTTTGGACATAGCGCCACCTACAGTTAGCAAATATTACAGTAGAATGAATAGCCTATTGGTACAATAGAAACAGGCAATACATGAACAATCTTGAGATAATACATAGTCTCATCCTTTCTGAACAGATAGACTTTCAATGTTTATTCTTCATTAACGCAGGAAGAAAAGAGCATCTTGTGTGCATTCTTACCATTGTTTTTCACTAACTTTATTTCTTTTCAAGGACAAAGCTGTCTTTACTCTTCTTTTTTTTTTTTTTGCCAGTCCTGGGGGCTTGGACTCAGGGCCTGAGTACTGTTCCTGGCTTCTTTTTGCTCAAGGCTAGCACTCTACCACTTGAGCCACAGCGCCATCTCTGGCCTTTTCTATATATGTGGTGCTGAGGAATCGAACCCAGGACTTCATGTATATGAGGCAAACTCTCTTGCCACTAGGCCATATTCCCAGCCCTGTCTTTACTCTTCTTAAACAGACTCCAGCAAAAGTAGCCACTTACTTTCCTCTACTCCTTTACTAATCAGCCTTCAAACTTACATCTCTCAAAAAATCAAAACCAAACAGTTGAAAAATGATTCAAAGTTGGTTTTTGTATACAAAGATGATCCAAATATACTAAAGTGCAAAATAAGCTATGGCTCAGAAACAATATTTTCATAGTCTACTCTGAATATCTTAAATTTTTATTTCCAGAAAATGGATGGATACAAGTTTTTCATACTTTGGAGGTTTATTTGTTCTTCCCCCTGCGTGTCCTTATAGTCAGTTTGCCTGCCTGTACTATCAGTCAGTCAATCAGTCAATCAATCTTTCTTGTTTGATATGAAGTGCTGAGAATTGAACCCAGGCTTTGTGCATGCTAAACACATGCTTTTAGCACTGATCTCACAGTAAGATAACTGATCCATTTTTGAGTCTTTAGTGCTCATTTCCTGCCTGGGAAAATGCTTTGCTCTCTTTTCCATTTCTCTTTCCTTTAACCTTGACATTAAACCTTTGCTAAAACTAAAATAAAAATCAAATGGCTGTAGCCATGTGGATTTCTGCATCTTCTAGAATGTCCTGAACTGGCTTCATGTCTATTTCTGTGCCAATACTATGCTGTTTTTTGTTTGTTTGTTTGGCCAGTCCTAGGCTGTGAACTCAAGGCCTGAGCACTGTCCCTGGCTTCTTTTTTGCTCAAGGCTAGCACTCTGCCACTTGAGCCACAGCGCCACTTCTGGCCATTTTCTGTATATGTGGTGCTAGGGAATCGAACCCAGGGCCTCATGTATACAAGGCAAGCACTCTTGCCACTAGGCCACATTCCCAGCCCTGAACTATGCTGTTTTTTAAACAGCAACTATGGCTCTGTTGTATAATTCAAAATCTGATATTTTGACTTTCTAGCATTATTATTTTTGCTTAGGGTTACTTTTTATGTGTGGGGTCTCATGTTTCTATATGAATTTTAGGGTTGAATTTTCTGTTTTTTTGTTTGTTTTTTTTTAATAGATATTATTTTGTATTTATATAGCGCCTTCTTCAAGAATCTTAAATGCTTTACAGACATTATCTCTAATTAATCCCCACAACAACCCTGTGAGGTAGGTATTACTCCCAATTTACAAGACAGGGAGACTGAAGCACAGAGAGGTTAAGTGACTTGCCCAAGGTCACACAGTTAAGTTCACTGAAGAGCCAGGACTCAAGCACCTTAGCCTCCCAGCTCCCAGCCAAATATCTCATGAGAGAATCTTCAATGAAAGTATCTTTAAAGAAAGTATCAAGAGTAGTATGTTATGAAAATGAAGTCCTTCTACTGTCACCAAGGAAAGAAAAAACCCTATACTGATGGTTGAGGCCACAAGACCCATAGAGAACACTTCCTTTCTTCCCTTTCCTAAAGTCTCCTGACTCCTGTCTTAAGTAATCTACAGGTAAAATTTCCAAGACAGAAGCCATGTGACTTAGAATCTGATTATGTGGTTTTTATATGTTGAACTATTTTTGTATCCCTGGAATGAAACCAACTTGGTCGTGATGTAAAATCTTTAAATGACTTGTTGAATTATGCTTGTAAGGATTCTATCAAGAATTATTTGTGCCTATGTTTGTCAAGGAAATTGCCTATAATTTTTTGTTGTGTCTTTGTCTAGTTTCAGTATCAAAGTTGTTGGGGTCAGCTGTGCCTTTAAGAGGCCACAGCTGACCTTGGCTTGTCCCTCCCCTTCCTGCCTTTAACAGGAAGGCAAGCCCTGCTCCTGGGGCGAGCATGTGTGTAATGGAGGGGTACCCCAGGGGTCCATCCTTGGGGGACTGGGCTTCTGCCCCCAAGGGAGGTCCCCTGACATCACTTGATGGACACCCCTCGTGGCCAATCCCTTCTCCCCTTCCCTGTGCCCGCCTCTGGGGTATATCTTTGTGGTTTCTCATCTGAATAAATTAGAACTGTCCCAGAGACATCTCCGAGATCTCACGCGCTCGTGTCATCCTTGGGCTGGCGAGTATGAGGTCTCGCATCTACATGCGACCCGAGGCTAAACCCAGGACCCCACTCCCGTGTCGATACCTTACCGGCCCGGGGGATGTGAGAGAGTGAGTATGGATCCCCCACAGAGATAGATAAGCCCAGGACCTATCCCCACTTGTTGGGGAGGGATAGAGCTAAGCCCGGCAATTTAAAGCCCAACAAAAGTAATGCTGGTTTTATAGAATGAGTTTAGTAGCTAACACACCTTCCCTTTCTAATGAATGGAATAGCTTGAGGTGCTGGTTCTTCTTCAAGGTCTGACAGAATGTGTAAATGAACACATCCATTCCTGAACACTTTTTGCTTGCAGACTATTACTGCTTTTAACCCTGCTACTTGTTATAGAACTGTTTGTGTATATCTTCTGACTCAATTCCACATCTAAAAATATATATATTTATTCTAGATTATCCAGTACAGTAGAAGACATATATTCTATTGGTATTTGTTGTGAATATATTTTTGGGGAACATCATTCCATGCCCTGCTTGTTTTTGGAGTTTTTTTTGTTGAAAACATGTTAAGGTTTTGTCTTTATATGTGGCTTATCGCTTTTCTCTCAAAGCTTTCAACATTCATTTATGTACATTTAGTGTTTTTATTATACTGTGTTTAGTGTTGTTTTCTCCTCTTGCCTGTTTGGTTTTCTGAAAGCCTCCAGAACCCAGACAACCCTTCTCTTTCTCAAGATTGCAGATGTCTTCTGCTATTTTGTTGAATATATTTTCTGTACCTTTAATAGTTTGTGTCTTCTGTACCCATGATTCATAGGTTTGGTCTTTTCATGGTTTCCCAGAGGTCTTGCACGCTCTACTCATATTTTCTTAGTATTTTTTCTGTCATTGTCCAGTCTAATTCCTCTACTTTGTCTTTGATCCCAGATGCTCTATTTTCAGCTTGTTTCATTTTGGTAAGGCTTTCTACTGAGGGCTTTTTTTGTGTGTTTTGAGTTTTTCTTTTTTAGGTTCTGGGGATTGAATTCTTGAGCCTCACATTGGGTAGTGGGATTATAGTTGTGAGGCACTGGCATCTGACTTGTAATTCTGGATTCTCTGCTCTTCCTTTGTTTCTCTCTTTGGAATATAGTACTTCCTGTTACCTGATTCTTCTTATGCATGGAAGGATAAAAGTGGAGGATGCATCTATTCTGCTGTCTCATCCCTTTTAACAGTTTCAGTTTTTAGATAGGGTCTCAAACTTTTGTCTGTGCTGGCCTTGGGTTTCAATATTCCATGTCCATCTCCTCAGTATCTGAGAGTAGGGATTGAAAACCTTTTTCTGCCAAGGGCCATTTGAATATTTGTGAACTATACAAAATTACCAATACAAGTAGATGGGCCTTAGTCAGCCAAAGGGAAGCATACATGTATGTCTGCCCTGTCATGTACCAACTAATTTTGTGGGCCTTATATAGCCTAATATATGTTAGGGATGAAAGAAAATATTCCCCACATCATACCCAGCTTGTTTTTGAGATAAGGTATTGCTAACTTTTTGTGGATTTTTGAGGATTGTGGTCTTGGACTACAATCCTCCTACCCCTTTCTCCTGAGAAGCTGGGGTTACAGAGGCCATGACCAGATGACACAGATAATTTCTAGGATTATATATACCTCAGTGATTTCCCACCTGGAACTTATGAGATATAATTTTCACTATTTCCTGATGTATGACATTGCTGATGGCTTTGTATTTTCATATACAGTTTTACAAGTCAATTTCTCAATCATAGTTGTTTACGTGTTGTTTCTTACCTAAAGGAGGCTGGCTCTGCACAGGCACATTGGTTTCCATAGCCCGTGGATACTCTAGCCCTGGGTAACCATGCACTGGATCTGGCTGGTAATGGTTCACTGGTACTCCACATGGGTGTGCGGTCTGCTGAGCAAGAGCTGCTTCAGCAGAGCTTGTCTCTTGCACAGAAGACGGTATCTTCTAGACAAAGATAAAGTTACCTTAGATCTTTCAGTTTTAATAACATAAGAATAATAGCTAAGAGATCAGAAACACAAGGACAAGAATATAATTTAGTGATACCTTTTGAATACCACCTTATCTATTGACATAGCTAATACCTTAAGGGACAATCATTTCTATCTTCCAGATGAGGTTTAGAAATTAAATAACTTAGTCATCATGTGACATGTGACATATAAGAGTTAGAACTAGTCAAAGCCTATCATTTAGTCACTAGTATATATATATATATGTTATTAAGCAGTGCTAGTCATTTCAGAACGTTTCTCATGATTCACTGAAAAAAATTGAGATTTTTATAATCTAGAGAGCAATCCACTTCGTTTACTTTTTCATTACTAGTCATAGAGAAGAAATTTTTAATTAAAACACCACCACCCTATAAGACTATGTACTACATGATTATTTATTAAATAAAAGTTGCACAATAGCTAATATTTATTTAGTGCTTACAACTTTAGGCACCACACACTATCTTTAATTCCTACAAAAATTCTGAGTTAGGCATAGTTATTATTTCCATTTGTGATTTACAGTAAGACTCAGAGATAATGGAAACAACCTGCCTAAAATGTTATGCCTATTCAGTGGCAAGCTAAGTACAGTAACATTACACACTAAGCTTTCAGTTGCTGAAATACAGATATGAGACATTTTTTTCTCTTCCATCTAATAAAGAGATTGGGGCAAGTGAATAAATGAAGCAAGTCTACAAATAGTATTTACACAGGTCTGAGTAAAATGAATGCCAGAGGAAGGCTTAGCCCAGCAATACTACAGATCCAATCTAAAGCTATAAGTCAGTCAGGGTTAAAACATGAAACAATCACTTTCTGAAATATGCAAATACATCTACTCGTTTGTCAATATAGAAACTAGTACATATCTACTTTAAAAAATGAAACAAGGGGCTGGGAATGTGGCCTAGAGGTAGAGTGCTTGCCTAGTATGCATGAAGCCCTGGGTTCAATTCCTTAGCACCACATATATAGAAAAAGCCAGAAGTGGCACTGTGACTCAAGTGGTAGAGAGCTAGCCTTGAGCAAGAAGCAGCCAGGGACAGTGCTCAGGTCCTGAGTTCAAGCAGCAATACTGGCAAAAAAAATTATTCATCAGTGAGTGAAACTTTAAAAACGCTGGCCAACGTAGCTCATAAAAATGGCATTCTACATGATGTATCTTAAGAACACTTCCGGAGTTCCTTCATACCTTGACATGATGTTTTGATTTCTCTAATGGCTACAACTAAGTTAAACTAGCTGTATATATAAAAGAGCTTTTTGAGAACTCATTTCTGCCTACCAAGTTGTTGCTGACACTAGCAATAGAAGTAAATATAACGAAGATCTCACTGTGTTGGAGTACAAATATGTTCCCCTTTGGTTATCTGGTCATTGATCCTATGCTATCCTCTCCCATCATAATCCTAGGTCACATTTCACTTGGGTTTCCAACCCCCAATGTTTTATCTCTTTGCCTCAGCTGCTCCATTTCCTTGAATATAACTGACAGTGCCTCATTTGTCTCTTTTCACTCATACTATTACTTCTGTCCTTAATTTGTATGTCATTATACTAATAACTAAGAATCCATTTCAAGCATTTCCTCTTCTGAGAAATCTACTCCTCCCCTTTAGGAAGTATATATTCTATCTTCTTTCATTTTCTAAAACTCTGTAAGTATAGTTTATTATAACATTATCATATAATCTCTCTCTGTGTGTGTGTGTGTGTGTGTGTGTGTGTGTAAGTCCTGGGGCTTGACGGCCTGGGCATTCACTGTCTTTGAAATTTTTTTGCTCAAGTAGAGCTCTACCACTTGAGAGCCATAACTCTCTATTTCCAGCTTTCATGGTGGTTAATTGGAGAGTTTCATATACTTTCTGCCTGGGCTGGCTTTAAAACACGATCCTTAGAGCCTCTTGAGTAGCTGGATTACAGCAGGAACCACCACGAACTCAGCCTTCTATGGTTTTACAGTGATTATCTCCCTTTTCACAACTTAGAATTCTTTCAGGACTGTTGTTTATTATCGTGTTTCCTTAGCCCACTTAGATGTAATTACATATGTTTTCTGTAATTCTTTGCTGGGGTTGGGTGTGCAGGACAAAAGTTTCATATGAGAGTAACAATTTGAATTAATGAAAATAAACTGACTTATTTTCATGTGAACTACTAATCAAAATAGGAATGCTAAAGTTGGTAGTTGGCGATTATAATCTTTATCTACTATTCTCCTCCTTGCTTTTGTTAAGAAAGTTCACCTTACTGTGCATACAGTACCCTGCCTCTCCTGTGTGCTCACAAGGGATCACCAACTCAAGGTTAAAATGAAGTTTCCAGAATTAGTTCTCTTTATATAACAAGTATATCTTATAGAAAAATAAGTCAAATATTCCACTAGACAACAATTTTTTAGGAAGAAAGTTTTGAAATTTTAGTTGATGCACTGAATAACAACTTTTGTTATGCAAGTAAAATAGTCCTCCTTCCCTCTCTCCTTCTTTTCTTCCTTTGAAACTGAAATTTGCTACATGGCCCTGGCAGGGCTTAAACTAAGGCTCTTCCTGCCAGTGCCTCCTGAGTACTAT
Organism: Perognathus longimembris pacificus; assembly: GCF_023159225.1. Classification (NCBI taxonomy): domain Eukaryota; kingdom Metazoa; phylum Chordata; class Mammalia; order Rodentia; family Heteromyidae; genus Perognathus; species Perognathus longimembris. The sequence goes on along the minus strand of NC_063167.1, from coordinate 75,291,016 downwards.
GAGCACACACACAAGGCAAAAAACAAACAAACAAAAACACCAAAATGAGAAACAGTTGTGAAGAAAGCTCTTATTATGCCAGTGAACTAGAGTGTACATACTGACTTCTTTTCTAAGGTACAAACTGGTTGAAGAACTAGCTTACCTTTGTGTTCTCTTTAGAAGGTGAATCACACTGTTTTGCTTCAGTAATTTTACGCATTTCTGCAAATGTATATAGATAACGATTTCAACATTTTTCAGCTTTAAAAAACTATCAACATATAAGTTTTCCATATTGGGAAGGATGTGGTGATTTCTTACAGTCACAGATGTTTGCTCTACTTGATTTAGTCAAAATTTCTAAAGGGATTCCTTTAGAACAATCAGCCATTCACAAATTCCACTGTGGATTATATTCAGGCAATAAACAATGACTTCACAGTAAAGAACTTCAGTAAATGACAGTTTAAAAAAGAACAGGTTAAGGTTTCAAACAAGCAATACTAATTCTTCTAAAATTGTCCTTTACTTAAAAAGCCATAGATAGAGCTATCGGAGGCTTAATTAAAATAATTAAGAATTTTCCGTAAGAGAAAGGGTAAGTTATTTACCTGAGAGGATACAGTTTTTATTGTTAAGTGAAGCTATTTGACTTCTGTGGCCAGGTTTGTTCTGCTTGCTAAATACTGTACTGAAGATCTCATCTAGTTAATCTTCGATTTTTGAGCTATTTGGCTTTTCAATTACATCACAACTGTGTTTACATCTCTTTTACTTTTAGAAATACCTGCATGGCTGACACTGGCAGTAAATATAATCAAGAGATCTCACTCTGCTGACACTGGCAGATATAATAAAGAGATCTCACTCTGTTTAGAGTACAAATATGTGCCCCTCTGATTATTCTGCTATTGATTCTGTGGATCATAAGCCTAGGTCAGTGTGGTAAGGCACCGATCCTCTAGTTATTGCCTTGATCCACCTCTCCGAGCCAGCACTCATGAACCACCTGTGTGATATTTGCTTCAGGCTCCAGGGAGCCATGGCTGGTCAACACCGAATACTATTTAGACTTAAAACATTCCAATTTTAATAATTACCTTCTGCTTCCTGAAATGCCATCAGTTTCCACTGGATGTGTTACTGCTCTTTCCTCTCCTAAAATGTTTGATGCTGAACATTGTTAAAATTGCTAAATGCCACTCAATGCTGTGCTTTAAAGAATTCAAGTATTTAAAATGACATAAAGCATCTTAATGTCACTCAGCTAAGTATTAGTTAAGTGTTGATAAATTAGGTAGAGGGGAAGATTAGGATACAAAACAAGAAGATGGAGGATAGATCCAGGTAGCCTTCACATTTAAAGGAGAAATTACTGTTTCAGCTTTGAACAAAAAGTAAACAGACTTCATTAATATCATATAGTATATACACATTTATACATCTTTAATTATTCAAACACACATCTAAATTACAAGATAGATTCTTACATATAACAAAAATGACATACTACATTATTGTTCTGCTATAAAAATTTCAGGGCATTACTTTAAGTCTTCTGATATATAAAACTAAAACTTTAAATTATTATAAAAATTAGTTCCTCAGAACTGCAATATAGTGGTAAAAGGTGGAATATATCAAAACCACTTTGTATACTATGTATTATAAATATAGGTTATGACAGGTGAAAAATGATAGCCTATAACTTAGCACTTTGCTTCTTATTCTAATTTCACATAATTGTCTTCTAAGAACATAATAAACTAAAACTGCATATTTATGTTTAGTTATGAGTTATTGGCCTTTGGAATTAAATATTGTATATATGTTTATGTATATATATACATATACATATATATACGCACACACACACACACACTTTTGCTGTTAAGTTTAAGATCATATTTCAGTTAATAAAGAAACTCTGCCAATCTGGAAAACATCAAATTAAGAAAAATTATGAAAATATAAACAGTATCAGCTCATTTCTCTGGGGATTTTAATACCATGAGTACCTACCTTAAGAGGACCAGACTGGGAAGCACACCTAATCTACTAACCAAATGAATGTTAGGTATGTCAGGATGTGCTCAAATTTCACACCTCCCAACAAATTCAATATAAAACTTATTTAAACAATGTCAGAACTTTATCATTTAGAATTTGTTTTATAAAAAGAGCTGGGATTGTGGAGATTTGGTTACAAGCTTTACTTAATTTAATGATCAGCTATCAAATCACAGAGACAGATGCTCCAGACATATCAAATATTATCAGCAAATCCTGAAAAGTTGAACAGGAATTTAATGTCATAATGTAAAAACGGAACAGGATATCATATATAGCACAAATAATTACTAAAGATATCTAAATTAGAAAAAATAAGAAGGACATGTTAGAAGAATGTGATTGGAAGTCGTTATCTAGTGGTTCCCCTTCCTTATTTTAGAGGAAAGAAAACAAGTCCAAACATGAATTATTTGCCCAAGCTAATCAGCCAAACCATGTTCTATTGGTAAATAGTAGGCAATCTGTTTTAAACTGAAAAATTCAGTCCCTTTAAAGAATGTTTTGGCAGTTTTCTTTGAAGTGTTTGGTAGTACCCTTCACAGTAAGAATAAAACAATTATAAACTAATTGTTAATTTCTCTAAAGGCCTTTCAACTAGAGTTAGAAAGTAGAAAGCAACAAGCAACAAAAACAAACAAAAATATCTAGACCAATGTTCTCAAAAGTGGGAATCTCTTAGAATTTCCAAGGCCACCATTAATACTCTATACTGCTGGCTCCACTTTCACTCAGTTCAGATTCACTGCATTTTTTAGAGTTTTATAAGTGATTCTAATGTTAAAACATACTATTCTAGATAGCCTGTTTATTGAAGAGTAAAGTTTGAGTTGAACATTTAAAAATGCATGAGGCAGAAATGACCACTGTTTCTCTAGAACTTATACCTCAATATAGACCTCAATATATGAAAAGCAGTTTTCTGAAACTCCAGTCCCTGAATTTTTATCCTTCTAGTTCTTTGAGCCCATATATTTTAATTAGTGAGAAACTTCAATTACATTCTTGTCATTTCTATAGAAGAGCACTTTTTAAAGAGTACAAAAATGACAAATTATTCTAACTTTCAAGTCACCAATAAATAAGAATGATTAAAAAAGAAATATCATTTTAAGAATTAATAAATTTCATTCTCTGAAAATTACAGTACTGCCAACAAAAGCAAACAAAACCCAAGGCCTGAGTGAAAAATTCAAGTAAATTGATCAAGTAAATTGATGTCACAACCATTGAACTTCTTTCTTCGTGTTGAAATTAAACACTTCTAGAAGTATTTTATTTCTCATTAATCAAGTATATGAGTTTACGTGTATAGTCCCTTGAGTTGTTTCTTATAAGTTTTGTGTGTTTATGTATTTGTGTGTATGTGTATATCTTGGGGCTTGAAGTCAAGAGCCTGGGTGCTATCCCTGAGCTTTTTTGCTCAAGGCTAGCGTTCTATCACTTGAGCCACAGTGCCACAACACCACTTCCAGAGTGTCTCATTGACTTTCCTGTCTGGGCTGGCTTCAAACTTGATTCTCAGATCTTGGCCTCCTGAGTAGTTAGGATTATGGGCATGATCCACTGGGGCCTGCGCCTATTAGGTTTTGATAAAAAGCACTGATATTGATCAGCTGTTCCATGTGATTTTTTTCCCCAGTAACTTCATCAATCAGAAGATTAAAGTGACTAATTATATTCCTCTCTATATCACCCCAAAGAAGTCCCCTGGTTGTTGAGCAAGATAAGTTCTTGTTAATTTATATGAGCATATTAGCACAATCTAGCCAACACAGAATACATGCACTGGAATTAATTGCATTTTCAAGATTCATCTACTAAAGCTTTGATCTGACACTTAATACTTTGAATTTTATAAAAAATCTTAAAAGCATTTATATTTTATACCAATGCTTAATAAAATGTTTTTGACTTATCTGCACATAACTATGTTGCATATTATGTTATAGTCTTAGTCAAAAAGGTAATTTAAATGATCAAATCAAATTTCATTGAAATTTGTTATAAAGTACTGCTTCTAGCCCACAGATTCTCATTTTCATTTTTGAAGGTTTGGGGATTTAACTAACAGTCTGTATACTGAAACAGGTTATCTTCATTGAAATGAGAATTAAGGGAATTTCCTAGATTTTTAAATATAGCTTTCACTGGAAACCCATGGTCTGTCAACTATGTTAGCAGTACTTGGTTAAAAAACAACAACAACAACACAACCCTGGGCTGGGAATGTGGCTTATGGGTAGAGTGCTTGCCTAGCATGCCCTGGGTTCAATTCCTCAGCACTACATAAACAGAAAAGGCCAGAAGTGGGACTGTGGCTCAAGTGGTAGAGTGCTAGCCTTGAGCAAAAGAAAGCCAGACACAGTGCTCAGGCCTTGTGTTCAAGCCCCAGGACTGGCAAACAAACAAACAAACAAAAAAACAAAACAAAAAACCCTGCAGTTATCCAACTGGTTCAAACAAGTCAGGTATTAAAAGGTAGATTAATTTTTAAAAATTGCTAAGGATTAATATCTTTCTATGTGAAGAGAATATGTCATCAAAGCTTTCAGAAAAGTTTCCTCAAAATGTTAAACAAATAAAATCATATTCCTATTTCCTATCTTGAATAAATAACCAAAACTTATTAACTAGAACTCTAAAACATGATATTCCACTGTGAATTTCAGTTCTGAACAAATCATAATTAAAAAGCTATAAAATCTTATGTTTTCAGTTTAGAAAAAATAGATGAAACAGATAAGGTTTTTATTCATATACCTAATTTTTACAAACTATATATTTTCAGTAAATGACCTATTTCCCCTAACCCTGAAACTTGAGAATGTCATGTGCATGAATTAGAACAGTGATTTTATTATATTTACAATAAGTACTATACTAATATGGTCTGACTTAGTTATCTTTCACAATTTAATACTTCTATTTATAATTTTTATTCTTAAAATGCTCATGGCTTATACACTAGAATAAAAAGCCTTACAATTGTTTAATGGAACAATTGAAGTTAACAGGATTGAATGTTCATAGAATAATTAAAATTTCAAAAATATATGACAAGCCAGGCATAATAGTAATCCTTGTGCTAGTGAGGCTGAGACAGGAAGAATGAAGATCCCATCTTAAAACAAGCAAGCAAGCAATTTAGCAAGCAAGCAAGCAAACAGGAGAATTCACAGCTCCAGTTTAGAAGGCAGAATGACCGCATGCTATGCCGAAGTAGGAAGATTGGAACTGAAAAATGAGGGAGGGAGTAACACTGTTCAAAAAGAAATATACTGGGCTGGGGATATGGCCTAGTGGCAAGAGTGCTTGCCTCGTATACATGAGGCCCTGGGTTCAATTCCCCAGCACCACATATACAGAAAAATGGCCAGAAGGGGCGCTGTGGCTCAAGTGGTAGAGTGCTAGCCTTGAGCAAAAAGAAGCCAGAGACAGTGCTCAGGCCCTGAGTCCAAGCTCCAGGACTGGCCAAAAAAAAAAAAAGAAATATACTCATTACCTTAATTATGTAACTGCAATCCCTCTGTACATCACCTTTACAACAAAGTTAAAAGAAAAAATATCGGGACTGAACTGAGAGTGTGGTCAATGCTTACAGTGCTTTCTTGGCACACACCAAGGTCTGGCAATTCCCAGAATTTGGAAGGAAAATGAAAGAAATTTAGTAATACATATTTGAGCTGGGTATGGTGGTTCATGCCTGTAATCCTAGCACTTGGGACTGAGGCAGGAAGTGAGAGTTCAAAGCTGCCTGGACTACAGAGTTGGATCTTCCCTCAAAATAAGAAACAGAAAAAAAAGGCTAGAAGTGTGGCTCAAATGGTAGAGTGCTTGCCTGGCAACTATAAGTCTAAGTAAGGTACTGAGTTCAAATCCCAGTATTGTAAAACACATACATACATACACACATGTGCATAAACCCCTATCTCCTCCCAAACCAAAATAAGTATATTTGAAAGAAAGTCTTTTAATTTGGGAAAGATGACATTAACAAAAAATATTAGTCATAAAATACTCAGCAGTGTTTTAAGATTAGAATTCTTAAAAGTCATTGTGTTAGAAAATTAGGCAAATAAAAAATATTGTGCCATTTTAGTAACACAGCTGATAACCATTCTTCCCCGAAAGTAACATATTAGACTATTCTATCAGAAAGTGATAATTCATATTAAAATGAAGGTACTTTATTTACAAACTTTACATATAGAATTTTTCCACTCATAGTCAAGGCATTACTTGAATTATTTGATTATTTTGTTTTGGGGGTGCTCATTTGTAGGGTACAATACTGGTTATTGAGCTCAGGGCCTCCTGATTGCTACGCAAGCACTCATACCACTTGAGTCTTACTATCAGTCCTTATTCAATTATTTAAGTTAAATAGTTCAAACTAATAGTTACTATAAGAGTTTAATCCTACAAATAAAAGACAAAATGCTCTAACTTATTAGACCATAAATGCTTTATTAGATGAAATTACAATTGGTATTACAATTTAAAATACTAAAGGCAACTCAAGATTTTTCCAGTATTGCTTTGTGCTTAGATGTCAAATATAAAGAAATGCTGTATAATATCCACAGCCCTAAATTCACTTTAAAATTTAGTAGTATGACAATTTCCAACAAAAGTAGAAATTCTGTTTATTCTTACAAAATTGTTTATCGCTATATACTTTAGAAATGTAAAAACAGCAGCACCACAGGAATGCAAATTAAATAGAACCAAAAGAAAAACAGCAGACCCTGACTACTAGGCAGAGAAGAGGGCTTTCCATACATACAAAGGGTAGGGATTCTTGAAGTCAGAGTAGCCATGTGGGTTTTTTTTTTTTAATTAAAAAAAGGGAACTGAATTTCACAACAAGGGATATTTCATTTAACATAAACTATATTTTAGGCCGCAAAGTGGCCTATGCTCTGAATTTGCTTTTTAGTCATTAGCATCACTGCCAAGCCAGTGTCTTTGGGGCAGTAGTGACTTGTCAGCTATGTAGCTGTCAATGAAAAAACACAAGGAAAACATGGATGATCTAAGTTTGCCACAACTGATAAATTATGTAAGAGAATATCATACTTCCATCTATTTTTCTATAGATGGAGGGTAATATTCTATAGTAAAGAACATAACCAAGTGAAAAAAAATCTACTTTATAGGTTCTGAGATGCCTGGTTTCTTAATTCTTATTGACTTCAGAACACAGCATCACAGCAAGACTTACTTAGTAATTTTAGAATGAAGTATCATGGAGAAGACATTGAGAGGAACTTCAAGTACTATTTTTATTGCCTAAAAAAAGTGAAAATCAGTATTTTATAGCTGACATTTTCTTGTCCTAAGGTCTGATGTTATTTACTAAGAGTTTATTCTACCATGAGTAAGTTGGTTTCCAAGAAGACCAAGCCTTCAAGTCACACCTGTAGAATATGCATTTCATTTTACACATTTTTAAAGGAAAATATTAAAATAATCTACATGCAACTAAATAATAAGGATGGTATTCAAACCATAGGTTCTGGGCAAGGAACAGATACTTCTTCAAAATGTTAAGTCTCAATATTACAAGAAAAAAATGTCCCACAGACATGTAAGGGACCGCTAACCTGGTTCAGAATCGCTGCTGTCCGATGAGCTTGAATCACTGCTGCTGCTACTTCCCGACTGGGAGGAGCTGCTGCTGCTACTGCTGCTGCTGCCACTGTTGCTGCTGCTGCTGCTGCTGCTGCTGCTATCACTCAGGCGGGACCCACTTCCAAGTGCTTTCAATGCTGGTGTTTTCTCAGCTACAAAACAGGGAGATTGAGCAAAGTGCCAATAGCATTCATTCGACAGAAGAGGAGCATTTAAAAACTGCCACCTACGTTTTATTTGGCGTTTTCTAGAATTCAGTTGATTATTGACATCCTGTAAGCGCTTTTCCAGTTCCTGCTTTTTCTGTGCATGAAGTTCTTCTTTGGACTGTGTTATTTTCTTAGCTAGATGATTTAGGAGTTAAAAAAAGTGAGTATAACCAGAAATTTAAATACCATACCAGAAGTTTATTAATATGTAGAAACACATACCATGAGGTTTTAATGGTCTTTTCCTTAGACATGCCACAACGTATTTTTGCAATTCTCTTAGTGTTGATGCTTTCAGTGTCTCAAAGTCTATCTCTATCTCATCAGGATTGGAATTTCTCAGTGAGGGTTCTCTTGATTGTATTATATGAACTACTCGGCCAAGTTTATCTCCAGGGAGTTTGTTGATATCCAAACTCAACTGTCTTTTCTCATCATAATTCATAGGCTTAGCATTATCTTCATTTTCCGATTTCATTAGAACTTGCTGTTTCCTTCTCTTTGGCTGACTGTAACAAAAATTACACTGAAGTCAAATTATTTCATTTATTTACTTAGGTGATAAGAGATTAAACCCAGGACCATATGTATGCTAAGTGCTCTACCACAGACCTATACACTCAGCCAAAATTTCTCCTCAATGATTCTTCTACTAAGCCATCATAAAAGGTACTTACGTGCTCTTGGGCTTTTCCTTTAGTCTCATTTGCTTACAATTTTTCCCTGGATTTTCATCTTTGTTATTAACTCTTTCTCTCTTCTTCACTCTTCTTGACTTCTCATTCTTTTTCTTTAATTTATGGAAAGGCACTTGGGACAGAACCTGTAGCTGTTGATGAACAGCATTAAGCTGACAAAGTTTAAAAAAAATGATTAAACATTTATGATTCTTAATAAACTAAAATAGTCAACTAAAAATAGTCCAATAGGGCAGGAATATAGTTCAGTAGCAGAACATCTGCCTAGCTTGAATAAAGCCTTGGGTTCGATTTATGTATAAGGCACCATAAAGAAACAAATAAAGAATATAAGAATTTAATATATCATAAAAATAAATAATAAAACATTAAAATTAATATAATATAAATTTAAATAATAATTTATAAGAACATAAGAATACATTTTCAGGTGGCCTAAAATATTTAATTATTAACTTTAAGCTCAAACTCAGAGAACATTAACATTTTATCATATTCATAGCAAATAGTAAATTCTTATCCATAAAAGATCTCAAATTTGCCAAAAAAATTTCAGTAAGGATCATTAAATATTGTGATTAGGTGATTAGTAGTGTAAATAACAGAATTTGCTTTTGTAAAACAATTTTATCACTAGCTGGATATTTCAGCAGGAAAAATAATTAAAATGACAAATGTGCCAATAGATATATAAAGGTGCTAAGTGATAAAATATAACAGCTTTAAGTCTACAAGAAGGATTTTATATAACAAATCATCAGCTCCTAGAAAGAACATCTAAAATTGTATCCAAGCAATTGGTCACCTGCTCTTGAAGCTTTACAAGACGCTGTACTCTCTCATCTTCAGAGTCCTCAGAAGAGTTATCTTCAGAGGACGCTTCACTACTGCTTCCTCTACCAAGAGATTTGGTAGCATTTGGTGGGAGGTGACATACAGGAGTGGTCTCAACAGGGTCATCAGGAATCTTTGCAAAATGCATTTCAAAAACATCCTATAGTGGAAAATTAGACTGTTAAAGGCATTATGTATTTCAAATTTAATTCAGCAATAGCACCTTTCATAGAACTGTATTTCAGATCAGCCTCCTGTGGCTCATGCCTGCAATCCTAGCCACTCAAGAAGTTGAGACATAAAGATTGTGATTTGAAGCTAGCCTGGGCAGGGAAATCTGTGAGATATTATCCTCACCTTCTGTGTGATAGGGTAGCTTCATCAAATAAGTTGCTATAAAATGATGTAATTAATCAAAAGACAAAGGCTGGAGGTGGGAGTCAAGTGATAAGAGAATCTGCCCTGAGTTAAACCCCAGTACCACATATTAAAAAGTTCCAGGATGTGGCTCAAAAGCAGTAGAGTGCCTGTGTAGGAAGAGCAAGGGCTTGAGTTCAAACTCCAGCAGAGTAGGAAAAACAAAGGAGGATCAAAAGACAACCCAGTGCAATTCACATAAAAATTCTAATGACATTCTTTACAGAACTAGAAAAAAATCCTAAAATTCATAAGGAAACACCCAGAAAAACCAAAACAAATCTGAGTAAGAAGAGTAATACTGGAGTTATTACAATACTTACTACAGCACATCATCAGCAAAATGAGCATAGTACTAGCACAGAAACAGATACACTGACCAATGGAACAAATGGAAGATCTAGGAATAAGCTCACGCAGCTACAGCTATTCAATTTTTGACAGAAATGCCAAAAACATACATTAGAAAAACAGCTCTTCTGACAAATCATGCTGGGAAAAGTAGACATCCACATCTAAAACACTGAAACTATATCTGTATCTCTCACCTTTATGAGAAAAATTGGTTGAAGAGCTTAATGTAAGACCTGAAATTTGTAAACTACTAAGGAAAACAGGAGAAATACTTCATGATATAAGCATAGGCAATGACTTCAAGGATAACTCTCCAGTGGTTCAGAAAATAAGAGTAAGGACTAATAAATGAGCTTGCATAAAAATAAAAGCTTTGGTACAGCAAAATAAACAAGTACCAGAGTGAAGGGACTATGTGCAGCATGGGGAACTTTTTTCCCAGATATTCATTTGTCAGAGTATTAAAATCCAGTATAAAGAATTCAAAACATTAAACAGCAAAATAACAAATAATACAATCTATAAAAAGACAAATTAACTGAAAAGGTTCTCAATGGAAATCAAAGTGGCCAATAAATACATGAAAAAATGTTCGACGTCCTTAGCCACTGATGAAATAGCCAGGTGTTTGTGGCTCACACTTATAAGTCTAGCTACTCAGGAGGCTGAGATCTGAGGATGGCAGCGTAAAGCCAGACCAGGCAGGAAAGTCTGTGAGACTCTTTATCTCCAATTAACCACCAGAAAACCAGAAGTGGCACTGTGGTTCTAAGTAGAAGAGCACTAGTGGTGAGCACAGAGTCTCAGAGATAGTCATGCAATCAAAAAATTGAAGAAATGTGAGTCAAAACTACACTGAGATTCTACCTCACCCAGTCAGACTGGCTACCATCAAGGAAACAAGTGCTGGTGAGGATGGGGGTAGGAAGGAGTCACTGGACTCTAATTCACTGCTGGAAGGGATGCAAATCAGTGCATTCATCATGGAAATCCATCCAGAGATTCTACAGAAATTTATTTATTTATTTATTTATTTATTTATTTTTTTTGCCAGTCCTGGGCCTTGGACTCAGGGCCTGAGCACTGTCCCTGGCTTCTTCCTGCTCAAGGCTAGCACTCTGCCACTTGAGCCACAGCGCCGCTTCTGGCCGTTTTCTGTATATGTGGTGCTGGGGAATCGAACCTAGGGCCTCGTGTATCCGAGGCAGGCACTCTTGCCACTAGGCTATATCCCCAGCCCATCTACAGAAATTTATAACTACGACTCTAGCTTTACTACTTCCAGGTATATGCCCAAAATAATCAAAGTCCGTTACTATAGTACTATTCATAATAATCGAGTTACAGAGTCAGCCTAGGTGCCCATCAATGGGTGAACAGATAATGAAAATGTGGTCAATATGCACAATGGAGGTTTGCTCAGTCACAAAGAATGACATTATGTTGTTTGTTGGAGAATGGATGGAACTGGATATCATCTGGGTAAATTTAATAAGCCAGTCCCACAAAGACAAAGTATCATGTTTTCTCTTATTTGTGAAAGCTGAGGGGAAACAAAACAAAAACAAACAAACCAGTGTATCTGGGAATGCGGCCTAGTGGTAGAGTGCTTGCCTCGTATACATGAAGCCCTGGGTTCAATTCCTCAGTACCACATATATAGAAAAAGCCAGAAGTGGCACTGTAGCTCAAGTGGTACAGTGGTAGTCTTGAGCAAAAAGAAGCCAAGGACAGTGCTCAGGCCCTGAGTTCAAGCTCCACGACTGGCAGAAAAACAAAACAAACAAAAATTAGTGTCGTGATTAATGTGTCATGACTAATAGGGAAGTAGAATCGTACTGTGTACAATTTAATACATGCCAAAAAAGACAAATCCCCACTGTTTAAAAAGCATAATTCATAAGTAGTTTCATACTTAGGAGTGTGTATTATTTATCTTTTGAATATGGTTCTGAATTTTAAAAAATATGTTTAAAGAAAAATCACCTTAAGAGTACAAGTAAAAACTCACCTGAAGCATTCTAGCCATTTCCACTACTTCATGGTCTGGAGGGTTGTATTTGTAGCAGTTCATGAACATTAATCTAACATCTGCAGCAAACTCATATGCATCCTTATATTCTTGATTGTCCATTTTCCCCTAAATTAAAGAAATTAAGGAAAAGTTAAGAGTATTCACAACAAAATTGAATTCAGTCAAATAATCAGCAAGTGAGAATGGCTTCAGAGAACTAATGTCATGCTCTTCTGTCCTTAGAATCCTGCAATAGCCTCCTAACTAGTTTGTACATTCCTGCCAGTAAAAAAAATTACAAAAATCAAATACAAAGACACTGTTCTTGACATTTTTTTCTTTGTGTCAGTCCTGGGCCTGAATGCTGTCCCTGAGTATTTCTGCTCAAGGCTAGTGCTCTACCACTTGAGCCACAGATGCACTTCTGGGTTCCTGGTGGTTAACTGGAGTCACAGACTTTCCTGCCTGGGCTGGCTTTGAACCTCAGTCCTCTGATCTCAGCCTCCTGAGTAGCTAAGGATTATAGGCCTGAGTTACAAGCACCCAACTATTCTTGACTTCTTTACAATTATCTTATTTAAGACCCTCCTTTCCTTCCAGTCTCATCCCCTCCCTCTTCAGGCTCTCCATGTGTTTCAAGTTGGCATAAAACATTGTAAATATAAATTCTCCACCTTATGGCAATTATGCAAATTGTGTCCCTTCCTGAAATTTCCTGTTCCTATATTTGTGTCCTTTAAGTTAAGACATTTTATTTATTATTTAAGATATAGTCAAGGTTTACCTATATCTGATCATTTATCATGGTGTCTGAGCATGAGTTGGTATACAGGGAAAAATAGGATAGTGTTGTTTTTTAAAAATGATAATTAAATATCTGTTTTCAGAACTTAGGATACTAACATTCAGACTGAAACGTCCATTCAGGATGAATAAAACTAAATGTCAGAAGGAATGAGAAGCAGACTGACAGCAGATACCTTGTCAGCTACAGATGCCAGAATCTGTCTTACAAGTTTGGTGGAGGGGTAAGTGCCATTTCAGAATTCTATATTCAGTAAAAACAGTCATCCAAAATTATACTTTTAGATATAAGTGATTAAAAACTGAGTACCTTTGAACTCTCATTGAATTTCAATGGAAAGAACAAATCTAGAGAGTAAAAAAAAAAAAAAAGAAAGAAAGAAATGAGGGTGAACAAAAGTCGAGGAGTAATAACCACTCTGGAAAGCAGTAGGGAGGTTTCTTAAAACACTAAAGATAGAGCTTCCCTAGGACCTAGCATTTTCACTCCTGAGCATTTATCCAATGGACCATAAGCCAGGCCACACTAAAGCTACCAGCACAACCACGCTCATTGCAGTATTGTTTGCCATACCAAGATACGGAATCAACCCAAATGCCCCTCAGTAGACAAATGGATCAAGAAAATGTGGTATATATACAGAATGGAATTCTACTTATCCATCAGAATGATATTGTACTATCGATAAGGAGATGGAAAGACTTTGAAAAAATATATTAAGCAAAGAAAGCCAGAGCCAAAGAAAAGTAGGCTGAATGGTTTCCCTCATTTGTGGCAACTAGAATGTGCCTATAAATCTACAAGTAAACACACTGAATGACAACACACACACACAAATATTCTTGAAGAACAAGTAATAAGAAAATGTTCACAACATAGTAAGCACTGTGACCTTAAGGCTATGAGAAAAGGTCAATGGGTATGTGTATGTGAAAGTAAAAAGATGCATATAAAAATATCCTAAGGATTCACTTTAGATAAGTTAATTCTCTTCAAAAATACTCTGTATTTTCCAATTTCTTTGCAATGAGGAATGAGTTACACAATAAAGGAAAAAAGTTCCTCCTTCTAGGCAACATCTACCTTGATAGTGCCCAGGTCCATGGGGTTTTTGATGATTTCGTAGTAGTTCTGGAGCCCCAGAGCATTGGCGTCGATGGGGTTGTAGAAAGGCCATGCATAGGAGACATGTTTCTTTGCAAGCATTTCTTTAAGAATCTCACTACAGTGCCTCAGTTGTTCTGTTACTTTAACACTCCTGACAGCTTTATGTTGTTGCTGAGACTCCAGCAAAACATTCTTCACTACATTTTCTTTTACTGGTGGTATTCTTCCTGGTTTATTTTCTGTAAGTATCGGAAAAGATTCACTATTTGATTTAACTATGGAAGTTGTAGGAGTTGTTGTATCTGCTTTTCTCTTTACACCCCTTGTAACCTAAAATAAAAAATTCAACAACAAAATGTTAGTCTTAAGGTAAGAGGCATCACTTTAAAAAGTGTAGGGGGGCTGGGAATGTGGCTTAATAGTAGAATGCTTGGCTAGCATGCATGAAGCCCAGGGTTTGATTTCTCAACACCATACAAACAGAAAAGACCGGAAGGGGCGCTGTGGCTCAAGTGGTGGAGTGCTTGCCTTGAGCAAAAGGAAGCCAGGGATGGGGCTCAGGCCCTGAGTTAAGCCCAAGGACTGGCCAAAAAAAAAAAAAGCAGAGGGAAACAAATATGATACCTAGTTTTTGTATAATTTATATATACCATTGTATTAAATATTAATAAAGGTAATTTCTGTTTACAAGTAAAATAAACAGCCCTAATGCCTTCTTTTCACAGACCACAAAATTAAAGACAATTAAGAGAGTCCTGATTATACTTTATATCTGAGTATTTAAAACCAAGTAAGGTATTCAATTTTAAAGAAAAAATTACACTGGGTATAGTGGTACATGCCTATAAACTCAGCACTTCGAAGGTTGAGACAGGAGGATTACCAAATTTGAAGAGTCTCAACTACTCAGTGAGAGCATGTATTAAATAGAGGAAAAAAGGAAAAAATAAACCCATGTAGATAGGTAGGTGTGTATTAGCATCAAGCCACTAAAATAGAGATATCTTATTATCAAGCTACTGAAATAGTTCCAATTCTACCTAAAAACTCCTACAACTTGATAATCATTCTAGTTTCTGTTCACAAATAATATAGACTAGCAGAAATAGTATCGCTTAGGATTGCTATTGGTTGAAGACCAATTTTCATCTACCTAAAAGTATAATCCTCACAACATCCAAAGTTACATTGAAGTATTTCAGGAAACAGTGATTTTAAAAACTATGATAGAGGCTTGGTGCATGGCAAAAGTGGAACAGAGCTTGACTCCAAGCTCCAGGCCAAGTTCAACTCCAACAGCTAAACAATGACAAGAAACCCACAATGAACTTACTTGGAGCACAGTCTGAGAGCCAGAGGTGGACAGAGCTCCATGTGCCATGTTTAAGGGAGAGATAGATGCCTCCGGAAGTCCAGAGGGGATCTCTTGCTCCTTAAATACTTTTTCTGTTGATTTGGGGGATGGTTTTTCTTTACCAGAAGAAATGGACGCGTTCTGTTGAATGTCTAACAAAACGTGAACCATAGTCAAATATTTGAGTATGCAACACCATTTTCTCTATTTTCATTGGTCCAGCTTTTTAGCAAAATAAGCATAATACACTCCCATGCTCTGAAATTTCCTCAGTTGCTGACAATTTGGCCAGATATTCAAAGACATAATTCCCAATGCCATAATCCCAAATGCTGGAATCCTGAAAGATCAAAATCCTTTACATATTAAATTCTCCAAAGAGGGCTGGAAGTGTAGCTCCAAACCCCAGAAATAATCCCTCAGATCTGACTGACTTTCATAATTATCAACTATATTGGAAGTAACACATCTCACTTTAATGAATAGCTCACTTTTTAAGTTTCTTTTAGGGTTTGACTCTTAAATGTTCAGCCTTCAGAGCCACAACCTAAATAAACCTCTGTTCTTCAGAAGATACTCAGTATGTGGTATTCAGTTAAGACAACTGGAAATGGATCATGACACTAAGATTCCCTGCTGCTGATTACCTAGGCCACACCCTCTCTTCACCAAGTCCTGTTGCCTGGTTAGCTACTCCTTCTTTACTTGTTTGGCTACCCTCCCTCTGGTATGTCTCTGTCAATGTATTCAACACTATATTCCCTTTTTTCCCACTTTAAAAATTACTTTTTTTTTTTTTTTGGCCAGTCCTGGGGCTTGGACTCAGGGCCTGAGCACTGTCCCTGGCTTCTTTTTGCTCAAGGCTAGCACTCTGCCACTTGAGCCACAGCGCCCCTTCTGGTCATTTTCTGTATATGTGGTGCTGGGGAATTGAACCCAGGGCCTCATGTATACGAGGCAGGCACTCTTGCCACTAGGCCATATCCCCAGCCCTAAAAATTACTTTTAAGTAGTTGTACAAAGGGGTTTCAATTTGATATGTCATCTATTTGACTCCTAACTCTAAATGGTAAGGAGATTGAGGAATGCCATTCTTATCTTGAAATATTGAGTTCCTGAGTTGGTTTATCAAGAATTAAACATCCAGAGAAATATCTATATATCGTACACCAAATATAATAATAACATAAAAATAAAGCAGCATAAGAAAACTAGAGAACAGAGAGAGACAGTTTTATGTAGGATGGCCAAGAATGTGACATAACAGAGAAGGCTGAAAGGAAATGTTGGTGAGAACTATGACTATCTCTTCTTTTAGGCTTGTGCTTCCCAAATTTGAGGACACCAGGGCCAGCTGGTAGGCTAGAGTGAAATAAAAAAGGAGAAAGGACAGGATATGGGGAAGCAGATTATGCAGATCTTTGTGAGGTATTGTGAGATTTGGACTGTTTCTTATATTAGAAGCCATTGGAGGACATTAAACAGAATTGTCATGATCTGATTTCAGTTGTTTTGTTTTGAGGTCGAATTTTACCAGGCTTGAACTCATGTTAACCTTGAACTCAAAACTCTCCTGCCTCATTCTCACTGGGGCTAGAATCACAGGTGCCACAAACTGATGAATTTTAATGCACCGCTTACATTATTATTTTCAATATTAGATAGTAGAGTGCAAAAGCTGAAAGATGGCCTGCCTGATAGGCTACTATTGTTTGGTTATTTCTTTGTGTATCCTTAGTAGTTTACAAAGGAGTTTCAACATATCAGTTGGAAAGTACAATGCATCTTGGTCAATGTCACCCCTTTCATCATTCTCCACAGGGCACTATATTACTCAGGATAACCTGGTGTGAGAAATGCTTTCCTGTTCTAGCACTTCATACACTGGTTACTTGGAGTTCTGTATTTAGAAAATAAAACAAACTTCCATGAAATGATTAAGATGACACAGCCTGAATCATCTAAAGACAAATTAACAGTTGATCTATGACATTCTTGGTCCACCACCAGAGTAATTCCATTTTAATATTTAAAATTCATTTTGCAATTCAATGTTTAAACAATATGATGTTTCCCTGTAGTCTGTTGGCACATGAATGTAACCCCAGCCACTCCAGAGGATCACAAGGTGTAGGCTAGTGAGACCCTGTTTAAAAATTTTAAGAAAGTTGGCGGTAGAGTTCATGAGGAATTGAGAGTTTTCTCTGAAGTTTTTTTTAGTTTAAAAAAGAAAATCTTTAGGAACATTCATTCTTCTTTTTTTTTTTTTTGCCAGTCCTGGGGCTTGGACTCAGGGCCTGAACACTGTCCCTGGCTTCCTTTTTGTTCTAGGTTAGCACTCTGCCACTTGAGCCACAGCGCCACTTCTATATATGTGGTGCTGGGGAATCAAACCCAGAGCTTCATGTATATGAAGCAAGCTCTCTTGCCACTAGGCCATATTCCCAACCCAGGAACATTCATTCTTAACATTGGAATCTTTTGCCAATTTAACACTCTGTACCAATAGAAAAGGATGGGGGTGGGGAGATAGACAGACAAAGACTTATTCTCTACTTTTTGGGCTTACCTTTCTTTATTCTTTCCTTACCACCCACAACTTGTTCATCCTGTGGCATCTGGGATAATTTCTGCATGAACAACTTCTCTAGAGCTTGTGCCATTAGAACAATGTCATCTCCAGGCTAGAAAATGTATTAAATATCCATAAGGATGCACAGTATGGTCACTGAATCAGATCTCATTAATTCAGAGTACTTTACAGATTGTGGTGATATAACACACCCAAGTAGTATTTATCTCGGCTAAACTTATGCTAGTGAAGCAGTTCTGTTTTATTTTTTAAAATCCTATCTACTTCAGCTCTCAAAAGGACTAGAATGCTTTTCTCAGCACTATAGTGGTACAATGAAAGTAATTCTAGTAATACAAAGTTATTAGAAATTAGGATTTCTACCCTTCAAATAGGTTAAAGCAAAACTTGTCAATCACCTAAGTACTTTATAGTTTGAAGGGATCAACTTTAAAATCTTTTAACTGCCTGTTTAGAAGTCTTTTTGCTTTACACTTCATTGCTGAGGAGAAATATGCTAAGTAAATTAAAAAGCAACAGCTTAGAGTAGAGAACATTTCTTGGCTGAGTAGCTCAGGAGAACTACTGAATTTTTATTTTAAATGTTAAATGTGAGTTGGGCCCTGGGAACACATACCTGTAATCCTATCTTTTTATTAAGAGGCTGAGATCTGGGGATCATTGTTTGAAGCCAACCCAGGCTAGAAAGACTGTGCAACTCTTATCCCCAATTAACTACCAAAAAAGCTGGAGTGGAGCTGTGACTCAAATGGTAGCCTTAAACAAAAACGCTAGACTTAAGCAAAAAGTTGAGGGATAGGACTCAGGCCCAAGCCTTGGGAACCCCCCCCCCACCCCCCCGCCATGTGAAATGTGAAAGAGCCCTTTAGAATCACTATTACATTACGATTAAGCAGACAATATGATAACCAGTGGTAAACTGATTTCTTTAAAATTCATTTCAGTTAATAGCCTTATCCCCTTAATTGTAGGGTTTCAATTCAGGGCCTCAAGCTGGTGAGGCAGGTGCTTGACCGCTGAATCACATCCTATTTTTGTGCTGGTTATTTTTGAGATAGGGTCAAGCTTCTTGTCGAAGCATGAATCTAAACTGTGATCCTCCTATTTTAGGTTTCCTGTTGTGGCTGGGATGACTTGTGCATCCCACTAAACCAAATACACAAATCCATTTTCTTCAACTTTAATTGGCATATTTTATTTTATTTATTTGATATTATTGTATTTTCATAGTTATATGCAGAGGAGTTATATAAATCTGATTTTACAGATGAGAAAAAAATGTGAAGATTAAGCTCAAAATGCAACCACACATCATCCTATTGGCTACTATCTTAATATAAATATTGGTACTACTACTAGGATATGACCAGAAATAAGTCTGATAAGTCAACATGTTATGAAGTTAAAAGTATGTAATTTGGGGCTAGAGGTACAGCAGAGTGGCAAATTGCTTGTCTATATGTTCACAGCCCTGGGTTCAAATCTCAGCACGGCATACTATTTATACAAAGTACACAATTTGAGGTCTTAGGTAAGTGGCTACAGATCCCAACTACTAAAATTTAACAAAGACCAGTATATATTAGGTTTATTATTCATCTTATAACTAAAATTACAGGAACTCAACAGAAAACATTCCAAGATACTTTAATCATAGAAACTAGCTATCACTGGTATTGTTTTAAGATATAAGCCACTACAGCTATTTAGGCAAAGATAGCAAATAGATAAATAATAAAGTATGTTAAAGTCATGAAATTCTGTGAAAAAACCCCAGTAACTTAAAAATAGATAAAATATCTCAAATCATGTCTTGAAATCTGAAATCTACATGGTATTTATACATCTATCCCCTACACATAACAGAAAAGTATCAGCAGTATAATAAAATGCTTACATACCTTGTTGTATAAGTAACAATTTGAGAACATTGTATTAAAATCTTCTATACATTCTGAAGCCTTCATATAGTATTTATTCTCCAACCGCTTTTTAATTGTGTTTAAATCCATTGGGTTTTTTACAATGGTATAATAATCCTATGGATTTGAATAAATTATGATAGTAAGAACTCATTTGCTACAACTATTGGTACACAATTTTCAGAAACTCTCTAGAGACTATAATTGATTGTTTTAAAAGTGATAATCTGGAAATGGAAGGACTTGGAAAAAATTATACTAAGTGAAGTGAGCCAGACCCAAAGAAACAGGGAATCTATGGTCTCCCTCATAGGGAATAATTAGCACAGGTTTAGGCTAGTCACAGCAGAGGATCACAAGAGCCTAATAGCTATGCCCTTATGAATGCATAAGATGAGGCTAAGTGAAATGAACTCCATGTTATGGAAACGACTGTTATATCATTGTCGTAATTACTTTCAACATGCCATGTGAAACCATAGCTTCTATTGTTGATGATCCTCTTGTATTCCCCCCCCTTCCTGTGGTTGTACCCGCACCATCACTGTATCTTATCTGAGTACATTGGAAACTGTATATACTGGTATTAGAACTAGGGAAGTGAAAGGGAATATCAAAATCAAGAGACAAAGGATAAAAAGACAAATGATTACCAAAGCAATACTTGCAAAACCATTTGGTGTAAACCAACTGAACAACTCATTGGGGGAGAGGGAAAGGTGGAGGTGGAGGGGGGAATGAGGGAGGCGATAACAAACAGGACAAGAAATGTACCCAAGGCCTAACATATGAAACTGTGAAACTGTAACCTCTCCATACGTCACTTTGACAATAAATAAGAAAAAAAAGTGATAACCTGGAAGCCAGAATCTTTTTGCCAGTCCTGGGGCTTGAACTCATAGTTTGGACTCTGTCCCTAAGTCTCTCTCTGCTCAAGGCTAGTGCTTTACCATTTGAGCCACAGTGCCACTTGCAGCTTTTTCTTAATAGTTTATTGGGGATAAGAATCTCATAGACTTTCCTGCCTAGGCTGGCTTCAGACCATGATCCTCAGATCTTGGCATCCTGAGTAGCTAGGATTACAGGCGTGAGCCACTGGCACCCCGCTTGGAAGCCACAATCTAGTAAGTAAAAACAAAGCTGATTGTCACAGCCTTATTTTTCAAAGAACACAAAAAAGTCAATATAAAGATTAACCAAGGAAAGAATTTAAAAGTAGAATTATCTCTGAAAAATACAAAGGAAAGGGCATGATGGGAAAAATAGTATTTATGGAGTCTGACAGATCCAGAATTAAATCACAGTTCTATCACTTCTTAGCTATATCACAAATGATGCAACCATTCTATCACTTGATGAGGCCTAAAGTTGCTCATAGTATGTGACAGAAATAAGTCTTCTAAGAAGTGCTTGAGAGAAGCTTCATGGAGAGGATGACATTCACGGTTACTCTGCATCAAAAGTCAGGTGGCACATGTTACAAGAAAATATACACATTTATCAGTCTTTAGTTGTCCTAAGTTATCAGGTGCTTACTGAATATATTTTACACTATTAAATAGTTTTTCTTATGGATATTTAGGAGTTTTTCTTTTCAATTGATTAGTTACTTTAAAAAATTGATTAATTAGTTATTAGTTGGGGACACAGCATTGGGCCTCATACTTGGCTAGGTAAGTTTGCTCTGCTGCTTGAGACATGCTCCATCTGATTTTTCTTTCTTTACGTTATTATTATTTGATATACTTACAGGCAATTTTAGTTTCACAGCATCCACAGGCTGTTGAAAAGGCCAAGAAAAACTATGCTTCCATAATGCCTTTAGGACAACTTTCTGTAGGTACTGCAACTGATTGGTCAATCGCCCATTTTTCTTAGAATTTATGTACTCAGGTGGAGGGGGATTCACGATAGATGTTTGTCGGCTTGGCAGAGACATTCTGAACTTCAAGTCCTGATATTCTACTGTTGTCTACAAGTACATGTCCTGAAAAACAAACAACTGAGTACCGTATAAGCACCTTAAAAATGTTTTTCATAGGAAAATGTTTATTCATGAGAAAGAGATATTGGATTTTAAAACACATCTTAACAGAAAAAAATGTCAAATGAAAATTTCAATTTTAAACAAATACCTTTTTATACAAGTAGTATAAGTTGTTTCATTATATATGCCTTAGTCTTAGGTGGTTTAAATTATTTCAACATTTCACAAAATTTCTTTCTGTTTTTCAAAAACACAATTTGAGGTCTTAGCAGGGAAAGTCTACAAATTCCTAATAAAAAGAAACAATAATATGTTAAAGATTTCACTAACATACAGTTCTCCAACAACTTTTCAATGAAAGTAGAAAGGTAAAGGATTTTTGTGGCTAATTTTGACAGTTCATAGCAAACCCTTGGTGTGTGCAGACCTATGGTTCCAAGATCAACACTGAGGAAGCCCAGGAGGCAGTCTGGGTGCACAGACTCAGTGCTCAGCTATGGTTGCTTGATTCATTTCCTCATATGCCAAACAACTTCCTCTCAAGGCACACTGCCTTTCTACAAATCTCAAACATTCACTTTATGACAAATTAACTCCATTGCATGCCCCTTGCGGTTTGAGAGGATTACCATAACATTTACTTTACTTTTTGGGTGCCATTTGCTTGTTGGGAGTCAGATTTTGACCTTAAGACAGGCACATACCTAGCACATCATACAATGATTTAAACACAACTGAGACAACGGAGGCCTGAGAGCATCCTCACACCAGCTGAGCTGGGCAATGGATGTGCAGGAATTAAAACATTTTGTTTTTGAAATTTCTTTTGATTTTTATCATTTGTCACATCACACTTGTGTATAATAAATTTGTGAATAAAGTGGGCTTATTGAATTAAAAAACTGAATTCATAAAAATGTGGGGAGTATAGTTCAGTGGTATAGCTCATGTGCTTATTAGCATGTACAAGGCCCTGGATTTGTGTTTCAAAACCAAACAATAGGAAGGCCTATATACATTATTGGGAGAAATATAAATGTATAGCAATTTCATGTATATGTGTGCATGTATATAGATATATACACATAACCACCACATACATGTACTTGCATACATGTATCTGCACACATGTGTCTATGTATAAGTACATGCATATACACACAGCTATCTATCCATATCTCAGAAAGATACTGGCATCTCTCTTCATTGTGAGATTTTTCACAACAGACAGTAATAGAACTAAGTAACCAATGACAGATGAATGGATAAGGAAAATGGTAATACACACACACACACACACACAATTTTGCAACTGCTTCCACTCCCAGAAGAGTAAATCTTTCCATTTTCAACAGGATGAACCTGGAGGACATATGCTAAGTGAAATAAACCAGACACAGACAAACAATGCATGATCTCAATTATATGTATATCTCCAACAATCAAACTCAGAAAAATGAGGTGTAGAATAGTCGTTGCCAAGGGCTGGGAAGTAGTAAAAAAGGGAAGATATGATCAGATGACACCATTTCTGATTACAAGGTAAATAACTTAAAGGATCTAACGTGATGGATATGTTGATTTGATAAGCATTATGTAACATACACACATTGAAAACTATCATATTAGAATATATATAATATTTGTGAATACTTTAAAATAAAAAATATTCAATATATTTCATTTTCTATTACAATTTCATTTTCGGGCTGGGAGTATGGCCTAGTGGCAAGAGCGCTTGCCTCATATACATGAGGCCCTGGGTTCGATTCCTCAGCACCACATATACAGAAAATGGCCAGAGGTGGCGCTGTGGCTCAAGTGGCAGAGTGCTGGCCTTGAGCAAAAAAGAAGCCAGGGACTTATAGTGCTCAGGCCCTGAGTTCACGGCCTAGGACTGGCCAAAAAAAAAAAATAAATAAATAAAATTAATTTTCTACCTTCAGTTATGAAGACTGAGCCTTGGTAAGTGTCTGTGCACATAGGCACGCTCTAGTTAGTGCCCACACAGAATCTGCACATGGAAGTTTATAGAATATGTATTTACAACTATAAAACCTTGGAAACAATAAAGATGTCTTTTATTAGGTGAATAGATAAACTGCAGTATATCCATTCATGGAATATTACTTAGTCCTGAACACAAACTATCAAGCCACAAAAAGAACTTTAGTATGCATTAGTAACTTTAATATGGATTAGTACTTGAAAGAAGCTAATCTTAAAAAGCTACAAACTACAGGATTCCATCTACATGATTCCCTGAAAAAAGGTGAAATTATTGCCAGGTGTGGTGGCCACACTTGTAATCCCTACACCCACTGGGCTGGGGCAGGAGGATCTGGAGGTCCAGATCCACTTGGCTATATATCAAGACCAAAAAAGCTAAGCTCTGAAGACAGCAGAAAGATCAGAATTTCCAGGGATTTGAAGAGGAGGGAAGAATAGGAAGATAAGATGATTTTTAATCCTTTATTATATATAGTGTTGCTGTGGATATACTTATAAATATCTCGTTGCATAAACATAAATATCTACTGAATATACTTTCCTATTAATAACTTCTGGAGCTGGCTGTTGTGACACATGCCTGTCCTAGAACTCTGCAGGCTGAATGAAGTAGGATTATGGGTTCCAAGTTAGCCTCAACCACAGAGCAAGTTCAAGGACAGTTTGGCCAATGCAATGAGACTGCCTCAAAATATCAAATCTAAAAACAATCACAACAGCAGCAATACAACTTCCCCTCACTCTCACAGCTGACAGGTTGGTGCTTTTAAGTTTAGCTAGATATTTCTTTAGATGTTATTTTAACATATATCTACCAACAATGTGCACAAACTTTAAACATCTAAGGAAAAGAACCTTTGAGGTGTTTGTGGATATTTCAGTCACCCCTAGATTCACAAACCTAGGCATGGTGGTACTTTAGTCTCAGCTTAGTCTCAGTACTTTAGTCTCAGCTACCCAGAAGCTAAGACAGGATGGCTTGAGCCCAGAAGTTAGAAGCCAGTCTACACAACTAGTTAGACCGTATCTCTACTTTTAAAAAGTGTGTGTGTGTGTGTGTGTGTGTGTGTGTGTAATATTCTGTCTTAAGCCTGGAAGGTTCTATTTTAGATAACTGAGCTTCTTGGAAGCCTTGAAGATTAAAAAAAATTGTACCCATTTTAATACATGGTAAAAAGTTACTCTGCTAAGTGGGGCATGCTTGCTAGAATATCGTATTACACCTTACACATATAGGAAAGCCAACCTGTTTGAGGCTTAGAATGAAAGAGCTTGGATATCAGATACCTGTACAACTCTTAAAGAACAAAAGAATTGTGTCCTGTGGTGATCTCTTATCCTGACTCCAAATCCTACATCCTCAAATGTGCAGTCTCGAGCATGCTCAAAGCTCTTTCAATCTGTTCAGTGGGAGAGGGGAGCCAGTCCCCATGAGAAAATAGTTTCTTCATAGACCAGATCTTACTTGAGGCCAATCGGAGGTAAACTCTACTATATACATTTCTTTTCCCAATGATGTACTCTGATCATTCATCTCTTCCATTTGGCCTGAAGGCACTTAGTATCTACAGTTCTTAATTTTTAGAATTTCAGATAACACCCATCTCCTAAACAACCCTGCTCCCTTTTTTTCTGTATCTTCAACATTTCTATATGAGTTTTCCTCTATATAAATTGTCAGAAGTCTTCTTTCAAAGTCTGCTGGGTATGGTGGCTCACACCTGTAATCACAAGTGTGAGGCTAAGACAGGGAGATAACCAGTTTGAGACCATCCTGCATTATGTATCAATTTCCTGTTTTGTTTGTGGACACCGTAATTGGAGTTTGCCTGATTCATTAACATCTCTTTGTACCCAGGAATTGAACCTCCAGTTATTCCTATCTGGTTCCTCCCTTAGTTCTATTATCTTCTTGTGACCTGACTTCTCTTCTGTAGCTCATACTAAGACATTAAAAAAAAACACACCAAAAAACTACACCGTCTTTACTGCCCACTTCCCATTTAGCTTTTCCTCACCATGCCTCTGAAACTACCCATACACCAGATTAACAATGAACATATTTATTTGGTAAACCCAATTGGTTCTTTCTTAATCTAGTCTTACCTGACTTCCCAGCAACCTCTCTCCCTTGACTGTTATTGTGACTCTCTTAAAACTCTCCTCTGGTTTCCAGGATACCATTTTCCAAATTCCATTTGTTCATTTATTGAATATTTATAGAGTATCTACATGATTCCAAGCCTTATGCAAGGAACTAGAGATAGTCTTTTCCCAGAGACTTTAAATAGGCAATTACAATCTGATACATAAATAGCTAGGGCATGATAGAGCATGCCTATAATCCCTGCACTCAAGATGCTGAGGCAGGTGATGGAAAGTTCTAGACCAGCCTAGATTATGTAGTGAAACTGTATTTTAGTTTCAAAGAACAAAATAAGCAGAACAAGTTGATGCATATAATTAGTGAATAATTAGTGTTATGGCAGAGGCAAAAGGGGATTGAGGGACAAAAATGTCCAGAGTAAGTCAGTTCCTTCATAATCGGATCTACTGGGCTAGCCCATTAGTGTTGTCCAGAATTCTTCCCTTTCCCTTTGCCACTTTTAACTCCATCTATACAGTCTTTTTGCACCAACCTCAGCCACTGTGAGTTATTAAGTGCCTTCACACAAATGACTGCTAGACACACCTTTATATATTCTGGATATTTAATGAGGTATATTCTTCATTCTCCAAAATATTTCTCACCACTTGTTACTTCCCACTTCAACTGTTGCAACTTACTGAACTTCACAATATACAATCCCCTTTATAATGTACCCCTTTGTCCATCTCACCACTCAATTCTCAATTCTTCCCTGACCCACACTTTTCTGTGGACACCTTCAAAGCCTCTCTGCCACAGCTTCCCTTATCACTTTTCAGCTCAACTTCCATTTGCCCCTCAATATCTAATTAAGTTGTCTCATTATGTCCCAAAGCACTCAGTACACAGCTCCACTTTCATTTCTTAGCCTAGGCCCAGAGCTTGGAGATCAGGCCCAATTCTATAGCATCCAGCAGAGTGGCTTAATTTAATCCATTCCAAGGGTTTAACAAAGTTAGTTGAATGGATACAATATAAAGTAAGGACCAGGATCTTTCTGTGTCCTATACAGAATAAATACAACGATGAGAGCTAAAGTCAATGTTCTATGTATGTATGTGTGTGTGTATGTATACACATACACGCATTTTTTGTTTCTTTCTCATTCTTCTGGCTTACTCAAACTATAGTCTAAGCAGCCACGAACAATTCAAGACCTACGAAGGCCATGGGTGTCTTTTCCAGAATGGGAGGCCTAGAGCTTCCTCCCCAGCCCTCCTGTGGGGGAAGGGAGGTGAGTGAGGAGGAAAAGGGGGGACCTAGGCTGGCAGGCGGATGGCTAGGCCCACGGCCGGCCGGGCTGGGGGTTGGGGGGCAGGCCGGGCCCCCGGGCAGGCGGAGCGCGGCTTCTCTCCCGGGGCCCACACGGGGTGGTGCGGCTTGCCAACTGCCCAGTGCCCGTGGGGGGAGGGGAGGGGAAAACCGTTGTTCCCGCCCAAAGCCAACCCTGGGTGCAGGCCAGGCCCGGACCACGTGCCGAGCGACTTTACCTCTTGGGTAAAGGACCTTATCCAACCGTCCCTCTTGAGGCGGCACCGGATGGAGTAGTGCAGGGCAGCCGTTCGTTTCCCGTCCACTGAAAGGCTGCCGCCAGCTCTCGACCTAATGGCGGCCGCGGGCTGGCTGCGACGGCCGCCTTTATAGGAAGATGCTGAAGGCCGCCCTCTGATTGGCCCGCGCCCGTCACGTGACCACGCCCACCGCCAAACCTCGGAGGAGGTGTGAACCTGGGCCGCGCGGTCCTCCAGGCTGGGAGGGCAGCGGCGAGGACCAGGCCCAGCGGCAGCTGAAGGCTAGACAGCTGGGGCCAGGGCGGCGCGTGGAGCCGGCCCTCCACCGCGGGAGGTGGTCGGACGCCTTTAAAGCAGCTTGCCACTCATTGGTGAGCCCTTTGTGGCCACTTTGGGGTTTTTGCGTTTGGGCTCATGGCGTTCCGTTTTCTGTTTCCTGTGGTCCTCTGCACACGTCCTTGGCCTGGGAGCCCTGAGTGAGTGTGCCGTGGCCACTGAGACCCAAGACCAGTGGCTTTCAAAGGATATCTAAGAGTTATTTCACACAGCTGCACGCCGTGATGCAGAAATTTTGAGTCTTGGTGTTTATTTCCTGATGATTTGTGGATAATTTAAAAAATGCGAATAATGGATTCCTAGCCAGAGACCCGTGGCTCATGCCTGTAATCCTAGCAACTCTGGAGGCTGAGAAATGAAGATCTCGTTTCCAACCCACCTGGGACAGGAAATTCCTTGAGACTCTTCTAATTTAGCATACACACTCGGCAGAAGTGGGGCTGTGGTTCCAGTGGTAGAGTGCTGGCCTTGAGCACACAAGCTCAGGGACACTGCCAAGACCCTGAATTCAAGCCCCAAGAACTGCACTAAAAACAACAAATCTAATCTCATCACATTGCCACCCTTTAAAAAACCTTTCACTTTTCATTCATTCATTGCTTGCTTGCTTGAGTTTTGAGACAGAGTTTAAAAAAAGCAGATCTTGAACTCCAGATTCTCTTGAACCTTGGCTTCCCAAATGCTGGAATTCCAGGCATGTACCACTGTGCCGGATACTTTCTATTATTATTATTATTATTATTATTATTATTATTACCAGTCTGGGGCTTGGACTCAGGGCCTGAGCACTGTCCCTGGCTTCTTTTTGCTCAAGGCTAGCACTCTACCATTTGAGTTACAGTGCCACTTCGGGCTTTTTCAGTTTATGTGGTGTTGAGGAATTGAACCCAGGGCTTCATGCGTGCAAGAAAGGCACTCTACCACTAGGCCATATTCCCAGCCCCTCTATTATTTATTTATTTATTTATTTATTTATTTCCAGTCCTGGGCCTTGGACTCAGGGCCTGAGCGCTGTCCCTGGCTTCTTTTTGCTCAAGGATAGCACTCTATCACTCTGGCCGTTTTCTATATATGTGGTGCTGAGGAATTGAACACAGAGCTTCATGTGTAAGAGGCAAACACTTTCCAGTAAGCCATATTCCCGGCCCCCTCTATTATTTTTCACAATAAAGAGAAAATCATTTTCTGGTGGTCTGGTGTGGCCTGGGTTTGATATTCTTGGTCAGAGAAGCTTTTCTACTTAAGCTAAGTGCTAGTGGCTCAGGACTGTAATTCTAGCAGAAAGCTAAGAGCTGAGGATCAAGGTTTGAAAATAGCCTGAGAAGACAAATCCATGTGACTCTTATCTCCAACTGACCAGCAAAAAGCTAGAAATAGGGGGGTGATTCAAGCTATAGAACATCAGCCTTGAGTGAAAGAGCAGAGTGAAGGCACAGACCCTGAGTTCAAGCTTTGGTATAGGTAAAATAAACCACAGAGCCAACCATGGCCCTAGCAGTGACCCTCTTAACCCATACTGACCTTTCTCCTCTTCCTAGCACCTAGCCCTCTCCCTTGACTTCTGCTTTTGGCTCTTCTTTCTTGTCCACAGAGTCATTCCTCAGGTTTTGGGCTGAAAGTCATTTCTCCAAGGAGCTCTCCACTAGATTAGCTCTCCCATCACACCCTCTCATGACAAACTATTTATACAGCACTTATTAGAACTGCACATTCTTATTTAATATGGAATATTAAATGTCGTTTTGCTCCACTAGACTAAGTCCCAGAAACACAACCTATCAAGAATTAAAAAATATATTACTATCCGGCAGGGAATGTGGCTTAGTGGTGGAGTGTTTGCCTTGCATGCATGAGGCCCTGGGTTTGATTCCTTGGTATCACATAAACATAAAATTAATAAAATTAAAAAGTAACCATTAAAAGTTATTTTTTAAAAAATGTATTATCATCTAGTATAGTATTCTTTGATCACGCCTGGGTTTTAAGGGCTGTGACAAATCAGATTTGTGTTGGGAAGGTGAACCAGAAGGGTGGCAAGTATGTATGTGTGCTGGTAGCACAGCTTGAATTCAGAACCTCACACACTCAATCAGCTTTCTTACTCACTGTTGGCAATCTACCATTTGAGCCCTATCTCCAGTCCAGCACTGGTTAATTGGAGCTGGCTTTGAATGACAACCCTTTGATCTCAGCCCCCTGAGTAGCTAGGATTACAGACATGAACCATTAGATTTCTATTTATCTATCTATTTATTTATTTATTTTGCACTTAGAATGGCTGCAAAACGAAGAATGTAGAGATGAGTTTATTTGGAAGGTAAACTCAGGATTTGCATTCGATGGGATGCAAAGGTTATTAGGGCTTCTGGCTGAGGCATTTGAAGAAGGACACAATTTACTGGGAAGGAAACCAGTCTCAGGTGGGGGAAGACCATGAATTCATTTTTGAACATAATGAATTCAAAGTACCTATGGAATATGCATAGAGATTTGGAATCTGGAGTTGTTTAGTCAATTCAAAATATTCTAGGCTAAAAATGAGAAAAGAAGGCAAGAAGATGAAGCCCCACTACTGACAAAAACAAACAAACAAAACCACCTACTCTTCACTTGGGCCCGTAAATGTTCTGCTTCCATTTGTCCTCTTTGATCTGAGCCAGTCTCTCCTGCTGTTACTTTGGTTCCTGGAAATGACACGTCTGATGGAGATAAATACCTAGTGACAAGAGTGGAATCTGCCTGGCAGACAACTATGACTTGTTCTGGGAGAGGGGAGGGGGGGATAATTATGACTTTCTCACTGGGACAAAGATTCTACTGACCAGTCCTGAACTATCCACCAGCCAGACACAGCTTTGACAATGTTAATTATGCATACCTCTTGCTCTATTCTTCTAATTAAGCCAGAAGCACATGTCAGTACCCCAAAGATGGACTGAAATGCTCACCGTCCCTCTTTCTGTTCAAGGCTACCCTGTTGCTAATCCTTTCTCTGTCTTACCACTACTGTCTCTTTGATTGACATGTTGGGGAGAATGGCCAGAACAGGCAGGATGGAGCCTCCCAGAGTTGGACCTCTGGCCTAGGACTCAGGTTACAACCTTACACATCCATTCCCTATAATGTCTTAGAAGTCCTCAATGATTCCTTGCCCTGGAGTTAGAAGAACACTTAAGGGGAGTCATCATGCCAGGTGTTGTGTTGCATGCCTATAATTCCAGCACTCAGGAGGCTAAGATGGGGAGCCGGTTTGAGGTCAGCTTGTCATCAGAGGATGAATGAAGGCTTTCCTCAGCTTCTTAGCTGTCATATAAAATCAGAGGTCCTTGAGATTCACTCATAAAAAGCAATTTAGGGGGCTGGGAATATGACCTAGTGGTAAAAGTGCTCGCCTTGTATACATGAAGCCCTGGGTTTGATTCCTCAGCACCACATATATAGAAAAAGCCAGAAATGTCACTGTGGCTCAAGTGGTAGAGTGCTAGCCTTGAGCAAAAAAGAAGCCAGGGACAGTGCTCAGGCTCTGAGACTAAGCCCCAGGACTGGCAAAAAAAGAAAAAAAGAAAAAGCATTTTAGGATGTCTCACAAAATAAGTCTCATAAGAGGAAAGATTTATTTTAGTATAACCAGGATTAGAGTAGGGAGAAATGGAAAAAAGAGAGAGACATTTCCTGTTCAATATGCAGGACACAAGAATTAATGACTCAAAATGTCAGCTCTTGTCTGTAGCTTTTATACTTTTTAGGCTGGACAAAACCACACAATTATATCACTCTAGCAGCAACTAATCCTTAGACAAGAGTTTTAGGCAAGTAAGAAGGGTGAGGCTGCCATTCCTGTAATCCTATCCTATGAGATGTGTGGATTGCAGTTCAAAGTCAGCCCAAGCAGGAAAGTTCATGGGACTCTTATCTCCAATTAACTACAGAAGAAAAAAAAAAAAGCTCCAAGTAGAGCTGTGGCTCAAGTAGAAAAGCACTAGTCTTGAGTACAAAATCTCAGGGACAGTGCCTAGGCCCAGAGTTCAAGCCCAAGGATAAGCACACACAAAAAAAAAAAAAGAAAGAAAAAAAAAAGTGAGGCCTACTCAAAACCCAAGCAACCTCTAGGAGCCAGACAAGCTTTTTCTTCTTCCTGTCTCTACCTACTTTTGAAGAGTTTCTTTGACTGCTTTAAAGGAGAAGGCAGGCTTATTTCACCCTTTCCATATTTCAAAGAAGTCAGATTTAGATAGATAGCCCTCCCAATTCTCCTGTGTATCTTAACAGCCTGAAGTAAGTATGGGGGGACTGGAGTTTAGCTGCCTTTTTAGTTGCTTTAATTTCTGATTCTGGTCCCTATAATGTTTGGGAGAAATAGTATCATATAAATAATAATATAATTTCCCAGTCTCCTCTATGCTGTCTTACTTCCAACTGACTTTGATCCCTTTTAATCTTGAGAGGGGTAAGGAGGGTTGGTGGTCAGACTTCAGTATCTGCTTCTAAGCTACAAGTGGACTGTGAGTCTTGCTTAAGAGAGAATTTTAAAAATCTTTTTTTTTTCATCATGGGGCTTGAACTCAGGGCCTGAGCTTTTTTGCTCAAGGCTAGGGCTCTATCACTTTGAGCCAGAGTGTCACTGCTGGTTTTCTGATGATTAATTAGAGGTAATGTTGTGCCAAGTTGCAAGACCACCCCCAAGAAGACCACCGAGATTCAGACACTCCGAAATGCAAAAGCAAGGCAAGGCTTTATTTAACGAGCTGCCAACTCGGGCCTCGTCCTACCCACCGACACAGCGGAGGTTAGGAGGAAGCCCCGAGCTGTGATTACACAGGGCTTATAAAGGCAAAGAACAAGGTTACAACAATCAGCTGTGCAAGCAAGATTAGAACACAGGTACAAATCTGATTGGCTCAGGGTTCGATTCTAAAATGGGGTTCACGTGGTGGGGCCTGACTTCAAAGTCTGGCACCTCATTTCCCCCTTTTTCTTTTTGGTACCTTGGGAGCCAATCATGGCTCCATTCTGTCCATTTCAATGGCTTGCATGTCTAGGGGATGATATAGAGGTAAGGCATGGGCCAGTAGGGCCAAAAGTAGTATCCGAAAATAACTCTGGTCCCTCGGTTTTAAAGGGGGGCTGATGGGTGAAGATCATCCATCTTCTGTAACTTCTTCAGGCTGACTCAGGGGCGTTGACCTTACCTAGCCAGGAACCTATAACCTTAGTCTCAGTCTAACTTTCTTTTCTTGAGGCAAAGGCAAAGCGGCTGAGTTGGGTGCTTGGAGACCTCCCATGTTAAGAAGGCTGGGTGGGGGTCCCCCTAGAGTTCTTTCTGTGGACACTCACACTCTGATTGTGAACCATCGCCTGTACATCTTTCCAATGAGCTATGCAGGTTTGACACAAAAGAGACTGTTAGACTTACAAACAACACAGAGATGACAACGCAGCATGGTGAGGTCACTCCCTGCCACCTGTGGGTGGCTTGGGCTGGCCCTACATCCACCCCGTCGGCGGCTGCGGGTCAGGACTTGGACTTGGGGCTGATGCGTCCGTGTCCTGGGCTGTCGGCGCCGGCGAGTTGACTGGGCAGGACCCTCCAGAGCGGAGGGCACAGCTGAAACATTTTCCTCAGAGTCCTCCTCTTGTAGAGTTAACTGGGATGGGGAGTATGGAGTGGGAAACATTTCCTCCTCCGTGCTTCCTCCCTATGTCAAAGCTCCCTCAAATTCCTCAAAGGTGGACCATTCTGACTTGCACAGGGTGATCCACTTTTCCTTTTTAAGGGCCACACCTTGGTTCTGAGCTATCTCCTTAACCTCCCTCCAGTGAGCTAGGATCAAGTCTAGGGGGCTAGATGGAGGTCCTCAAGATAGAACGTTATCCATAGCTCTGATCAGAAGTTCAGTCCAAAAGGCTACAAAAAACAAAACAATAAAAAAGGAGGAAAACACACAGGCCTGAGAACAAGAAAAGCTACGAGTTGCAGATCTCCCAAGCTGGCCCACAACCTCCTACAAGGGTGCAGAAGGAATGGACCCGAGTTGGCCCACAACCTCCTGCAAGAAGGAGTGG
This sequence comes from Perognathus longimembris pacificus, assembly GCF_023159225.1. NCBI lineage: Eukaryota > Metazoa > Chordata > Mammalia > Rodentia > Heteromyidae > Perognathus > Perognathus longimembris. The sequence goes on along the minus strand of NC_063167.1, from coordinate 75,256,964 downwards.
ACCCGAGTTGGCCCACAACCTCCTGCAAGGGTGCAGAAGGAGTGGACCCGAGTTGGCCCACAACCTCCTGCAAGGGTGCAGAAGGAGTGGACCCGAGTTACGAGTTGGAGATCTCCCAAGTTGGCCCACAACCTCCTGCCAGGGTACAGGAGGAGTGGACCCAAGTTGGCCCACAACCTCCTGCCAGATAAGCAGAAGGTGCAGACCCAAGTACAAGGTGGGCGGGTTGAGTCTCGTTTAGGAGGCCCTCCTGGTCAGTTCCGGCCAAAAACCAAACTGACTCGTGCCCTTCAAGTATAAGCAAAAGCAAAACAGACAAACAGACAAATTACAGGACAAGACAAATGAACAGCGCTGTTTTCTTACCTTCGGAGTCTGGGATCTCGGGGTCTCTGGGGCTATCCCGGACGAAACCCCAAATGTTGTGCCAAGTTGCAAGACCACCCCCAAGAAGACCACCGAGATTCAGACACTCCGAAATGCAAAAGCAAGGCAAGGCTTTATTTAACGAGCTGCCAACTCGGGCCTCGTCCTACCCACCGACACAGCGGAGGTTAGGAGGAAGCCCCGAGCTGTGATTACACAGGGCTTATAAAGGCAAAGAACAAGGTTACAACAATCAGCTGTGCAAGCAAGATTAGAACACAGGTACAAATCTGATTGGCTCAGGGTTCGATTCTAAAATGGGGTTCACGTGGTGGGGCCTGACTTCAAAGTCTGGCACCTCAGTAAGAGTCTCATGGGCTTACTCACCTAGGTTGGCTTCGATCCTCAGCTCTCAGCCTCCTGATTACAGGCATGAGCCACTGGTGCCTCTGGGCTTCAAACATCATTTTTGTAGCTGAAGTGACATGATTCTGAAGGAGAGGCAACTCCAGGGAAAGGAGGTGTCCACAGACACTGGGCGCAATGGCTACTTAGGAAGCACACAACACAGAGAATGAAGTTTCTTACAAGGAACAGAGTGTCTCATAATCACAAATCCAAATACAGTATAAAAATCTAAGGAAAGGCTACCCTCCTCACTTTTAGCTAATGCCATCAAAGGTATTCCTCTTTTCCTTTTTAAAAAAAATTATATCTTTCTCCTTTTTCTTACAAAATAAATCAAATTGCAAGACTGTTAAAATTTAGATTCTCGTCTCTGGGTCATTTTTCTTGGTGGCCCAGTGAACACTGGGGCCAGGTTACATTGCAGTAAGAGAGGAGGGGCTTTGTCAGATTATCAGGGGTCATAGCCATCCCAGTGTCCTATGATTCAGGGAGAGACGTGGATTTTCCTCACGTTGTCTGAGGGAAGGAGGTGGAGAGATGACACCCCATTATGTGTCTAGCGGAGGAGCAGCTCCAGGAAGGGGGTGGGGAAAATCCATATTTTATATATCCATATTATATATACCTAGACCTGGAGGATTAAACTCCAGGGTTCCGCTTGTCCTCTAGGGGAGGGTCTCCTCAGACTTAAGCTGCTAGCATCAAGGAGGTCAGTAGGTCACTCCTAGCATGAGAGTGTCTGTTTCCACTGCGCATGCGCCTACGTCTAAATTGGCCCAAAGTTTTAACTGCAGACTGCTCACAAATTAACCTTCCCCAGAGCCTTGGCCTTGAGAGGGCAAGACTGGTCCAGCACTGCTGCATGTAAGCCACCCAAACATGACTCATTCTTTCCCTTGGCTCTGACATGTCCATGATGGGGAAGAACAGGGCCCATCTCCAAAGCAAGATCCAGAGGGAAGAACTGTTAATAGAAACAAATTTAAGCAAGCTTAGGAGGTTAGCTTTAGGTGGAAGAAATCCAGGGAAGCCAGGACAGAGAAGCAGCTCCAGCAGCTAGTCACATGCCAAGTAAGTCACCAATTGAGCCTGTGTTTTCAGTCCTGGAACCAATGCATCTGAGTTCCCATTGGAAGGCTGAGAAAACACATTGGTGCCATGAAATGGCTGGGGCAGGACCCCTCTCCCCTCCCCCTTCTCTGTGGTCCATCCCTGTCTCAGGTGCCCTTAGACTGCCAGTCCAGAGGGGAGACAGAGAGCTCCTACCACAGGTCACCTGGACATTGAGAGACAGAAAAGCCCCCAGACAAAACCTTCTCCATACTTTGTGAGATTCAGGTTCTGGATCAGGCTCACCAGTCTCTGTAGCTGGGGATGGATGAGGGCTTCCTTCAGCCTCCCAGGTGTCATCTGAAATCATGCATCCTTGAGATCCACTCCTGGAAACCATTTTAGAGTGTCTCACCAAAAGGAGAGTCTCCCAAGGTGAAAGCTTTAGCAAGGATTTATTTTAGTTTGACTGGATTAAGGCAGGGACAGGTGGAGAAGAGAGAGACATTTCCTGTTCTCCAGGCAGGAAAGAGAATTTCAGACGCAAAATCTCATCTGTAGTGTCTACATGGTTTGAGCTGGACAAATATGAATGCTCAGGTCCTGCAGCAACTCTTAATCCTTGGTGGGTTTTAGATGGGTAAGTGATGGGAAGGGAGTTTAATTAACTTCCTTTTTCCCCCCTCAAGGCTAATGCTCTACTTCTTGAGCCACAGCTCCACTTCTGGGTTTTTGTTAGTTAATTGGAGATCAGAGTTTCATGGGCAATCCTTCCCAGGCTGGCTTTGAACCATGATCCTCAGATTTCAGCCTCCTGAGTAGCTAGGATTACAGGCGTGAGCCTGGCTTAACTGCCTTTGGACTTGCTTCCTAGTTTTAATGTCTGGTCCTTTTGATATTTGTTTAAAAATAATGCATTTTCCTTGTCTCCTCATTTATCAATCTTGCCTCAAGCCGAGACCATGTTGTAAAGGGAACTAACCTGGAAAAGGAGCAACTATTTACCTGTCTGGATTTGTAAGGGACTGAAGTAGAATGAACCCCATTCCCAAAAATAAAAATGGAGGTACGGACTTTAATGGGATTTCTGATTTCCCTTGCTAGTCAAAAAGAAAACCAGGAATTTATGGTCTAATAATTCCAGGTTTGCAATTCCAGTAATCCAGCAGCACCTTTTCACCATCTTACTTACTCAAAATCCTCTTTCCTAAGCTAGCATTAGTCATGATCATCTCTTTTTTCATTCACTCTCAACTCTTTTTGCCTCCTCTTCTTTCCTCCTTCTTCCATGCTTTGCAAAATCAAACTAGATGGTGCATTTGGGGGTAAAATTTTCTGATTTCCTACAATGTGTCATTTTTCCCCCTCCCATTACAATGAACTTTTTCAGACTCTTCTTATTTCTTTTAACACATTGTGAGATAACATATTATCTTCCAGTCCTTGTTATATCTGCAGAGAGAATTCTGGATCACACATCATGTGACACCAAAAGCTTGAAGCTAAAAAAAATGTAGAAATAGAACAAAAATAACAGCCAATAGGACTCATTTCCCCAAATATTTCTCTTTCCTACCCACCATTCCTCAAGGTAAGTTTCTTCTTTTCCCTCCCTTTCTCCCCTCTTTCCCTCCATCCTTCCTTTCTTCCCTCCCTCCCTCCCTTCCTTCCTTCCTTCCTTCCTTCCTTCCTTCCTTCCTTCCTTCCTTCCTTCCTTCCTTCCTTCCTTCCTTTTCTCCCCCCCTCTCTTCTTCCCTCCTTCCCCCTCCTTCCCTTACCAAAAGTCAGAAGAGGGAAGAACAGTCTAAGAAGCTGTAGGGAGTGTGGAAAGGCAGGGTGTGCTTTCTTTGAAGTCCTGTAGATAATGAGGTTCTGAGGGAGGCTGAGGTTCAAGGTGCCGGGATAAACAGCCTTGCAGAGGACCTGGTGTTGAGGAGAAGCACAAGTATCCTACAACAGGGCTCAGCTGCTGCTCTCCTCACTATATTCATTCATTTCCTTCCATCATGGCCTTCTCTATTCCTGTTTCTTCCTCCAGTCCCTGGAGTATGCAAAAACCTTGAAATGAGCCAAATATGGTGCACAACTGTAATTCCAGCAGTCAGTACAGTACAGTACAGTCAGAGGCAGGAATACTGAGAGTCCAAGGCCTGCTTTATATTTTCTGTAATGCCAGTTTAACTTAGTGTGAACTCTATGTTGAAATGTTAATCAGTGGGGTAAAGTGCAGGAAGTTTACCACCAAGGGTAGTGCTTCATGAAGTATTCAGGAATAGGAAATTGCATGGTGAGAGGAGGACTCCACTTAAAATTTCTTCCAGCCCTTTGGATTAATCCAGGAAAACACACAGTTTGGTGCTGGTGCCTTTTTTTTTTTTCTTCAGTGCTGGAGAAGAAACCTAGGATCTTTTGCATGCATAGGAAGTATTCACTGTTTTCAGACTTTGGTAAGCAAAAGAATCATTTGGAAAACAGGTTAAAAACAAATAACTAGCCAGGCACTATGGCTCATGCCTGTAATCCTAACTACACTGGAAGCTGAGATCTGAGGATCCCTGTTTGAAGCCAGCGGGAGCAGGAAATTCTATGAGATCCTTTATTTCCATTTAATCACCAAAAGGCTGAAAGTGGAGCTGTGGCTCAAATGGTAGAGCACTAGCCTTGAACGAAAATTTCAGAGACTGTGCCCAGGCTCTGAGTCCAAAACAATCAAACAGATAACAGGCAAAAACCAAAACAAAACAACCCCCCACCCCCCAAACAAACTCATATCACTAGACCTTGCTTGTCTCTGCCTGGAGCTAGCTGATCTTCATGCACTGAATATCCAGCTACGTGGCCTCATGCTCATGGAGCCCTCGAGGGGAGAGCGACAGTGGTGGGCTGTGGTCTGGGCCTGCTGCTTCTTGACACTGCTTCTGCCCGACCATATTTATTTGAACCAAACAGCTATGTGACACTTTGAAACGAGTCCTCACAGAGTACCTCTGTGACCCAATTCATCTAATGCTATCAACAGAGCAGTTGGAGGTGCCCTTCAGTCAACAGCCAGTCTTCTTGCATTCTGACTCTCTTCTATATGTCCATTGTTAGAATGTCAGGTTGAGACATAGCTCTGCTTCCCCATCTTCTAGTACAAATGGCAAGTAGAAGTCCAGTGTGGCAAGGAAGAAACAGGTTTGCATCAAATTTACTGATTCTTCATATTATTTTATTGATACAGAAAAATAGATAAGATCCTGGGTTCCATCCTCACAAAAAGAAAAAAAGAAATGATGGAAGGAAGAAGAAGGGAAGGAAGAAAGAAAGGAAGGAAGGATAAAGAGAGGGGAAGAGGGAGGGAGGAAAATGTGAGGAAGGAAGAAAATAAAGAAGGGAGGAAGGGAGTAAAAAAAATATTGAGAATTCCAACTTTGATTGGTTTGAAGGATGTATGAATGCCTTTGTGGATGATTAATGCCAATATTAAACTTTACAGCATTTTAGGTACAAAGTAAAGAACAAAGCATCCAGAATTGAGTCATAATTTCCTCAAATGTAGTTTGAGAAATAGGGACACTGAAAACTCTACGTTTTCTAGAGATCAACGTCAGGATGTAGAGTGGAGATTTGAATAATTAAATCTCTAGATAAGGCCATAAGATAGGTAAAAAGCTCTTATGGTCATACTCATATTTATATGTCATAACAGTTACCTTTCAGATGCTCATGTAAATCCTCAGTGAAGATTCAAATCATCAATGAACAGCATCAATTCAATGTCAAGATGAGGTGGATCAAGTTTCACATTATTCAGCTATCAGGGTTCCCTTGGGAACTGAACTCTTTCTCTTCTTCACCTTTGGATTTAACATTCTATTTGGCGTGTGTGTGTGTGTGTGTGTGTGTGTGTGTGTGTGTGTGACAATTGACATTTGACAATTTCCAGGACAATGATAGATTTAGAATCCAACTCCAAACTCAAGCATCATGAATAAACTGCTTATCCTTATGAAGACTGTTTTGATTCAACAAGCTCACCCAGATTCATTTAGCCAAGCTCATTTCCCAAGAGTAGAATGGTATGGATTTCAACTAATTTAAAAGCACTGCACAGGTGCACAGTTGAACACACAGTTTATTTTGGAAATAGAGTTACAATTTTACACATCTTAAAATTAGACAGGATATGAAGGAGCCAAAACTCAATCAAGCAATTGGGAAGCAATGGCTGGCGCCAATGTGCATTAAACTCATGATAACTTTTATGGTCTTTCTGCAAATAAATAACACTTTCTGTTATGTCAGTAGTTTTAGCTAATTAGAACCTGGTCCTCAACCTAAAAGTGGAGTTGCTTTGAAGTAGATGATTATTTAAGAAAAACAAACATTTTATTGGTGTATGCTAATTATACAGTGGTAGATTTCATGGTAACATTTTTGTAATGTACATTATATGCTTTGATCCTATTTATCCTCCCTCATTGTCCTCTCTGCTTCCTCCCTTGCCTCATCCTTTCTGTTCCCAAATCATCTTCTCTTCTACTTGTATGTTCTTTATTTTTTTTAACCTAGATTCCACATATGAGAGAAACATGTGTTACTTGTCTTTCTGAGTCTGGCTTATTTTGTTTAGCATGATAAACTCCAGTTTCATCCATTTTTTTTTCTGCAAATGACAGAATTTCATTTGTCTTTATGGCTGAAAAATAAGCAGTGAATCTTTTACAACTGCCTTCATACACAGAAATCTTTTTTTAAAATATATGCTGCCTGCAGTCTTTTGTTTGCATGATTATGCTGAGGTAAACATGCTCCAGTAACTAATATTTGGCCACAGTACTCTTGATAATAAGTTATTGTTTTCCCTGTGTAGAAATCTACACAGGAAAAGAACCAGATCAAACAGATCTGAAGTTTAGGTGTATGTAATTGAACACTTTCTTCTGCTTTAAACTCACACTTTGTGTAGATATTTGGATTATACATTGTGTTTGTGAGTTAGGCTTCTCATGTTATGGAATTAATTTGCACTGAACACATTAATAGAAATAAATCCATGGCTGAAAGAGCAATTGAATAAATAAAACACTAGTCATTGTCTTCTCCCGTCAAAATTTTGATTCAATAAGTCAACCACCTCCATAAAAATAAATAAATAACAACAACAACAACAAAAAAAAAAAACCAGGCCCAAAAGAGCCTCAAAAGAGGCTCAGACAATGTTTTGAGATTCCTGGTTTTGTGTGTGTGTGTGTGTGTGTGTGTGTGTGTGTGTGTGTGTGTGTGTGTGTTGGTTGGTTCTAGGGGGCTCGAACTCAGAGTCTGTTTTTGCTCAAGGATTGTTCTCCCACTTGAGACACAGCTTTACTTCTGGCTTTTTAGTGGTTAACTGGAGATAAAAGTCTCAGACTTTCCTGCCGGGGCTGGCTTCAAACCACATCCTTAGCTCTTAGGTGCTTGAGTATCTAGGATTACAGGTATGAGCAACTGGTGCCTGGCAAGACTCCTGGATTTTGATGAAAATTATTTGTCATGGTAAGTACCTTATGGTTAATTTCTGACGCAAATTACTTGGTGCCATCAAGTATCCCCTTAGTTAAAAATAATTTACTCAGTAAAAACTATATATCATTAGCATACACCCACAACATTTAATGTAATGAAGGGTATAATGGGAACTATACGTTTGAAATATATCTGCTGTTTAAAAATAATCTCACTGAGTTGGGGTATAACTCAGTGGTAAAATACTTTCATAGCATATGTCTTAATTTTGATACGCAGCTCTGAAATGAACTAGAGGAGAGAGAGGGAGAAAGAGAGAGAGAGAGGAAGGAAGGGGGGTAGAGAGGGAAGGAGGGCAGCAAGGAAGAAGAGAGAAGGTAAGACTATAACAGATACTTAGAAACTGCTTTTGTCCCCAGTTCAGATGAGTTCTCAAATCGTGCACAGGCACCAAGCATGCAGCCAGTGTGCCCTGCCAAGGAACATCAAATGATTCCTGTGAGAGGAGAAAAACATGTTGCTGATGTTTAGTACAGAGTTCACAACTCAGAACCAGCTGTGTGGAATTGCTGAGCATTCTCTCTCTGAGTTTACTGCTTTCCCTGCATCAAGCTCAAAGATCCCAGGACACCAAGATTTAAGGATTTTTTGGTGTGTGTGTGTCTGTTATTGGTTGTTTCCTTTTGTTTTTCTTTTTTTTTGGCCAGTCCTGGGGCTTGGACTCAGGGCCTGAGCACTGTCCCTGGCTTCTTTTTGCTCAAGGCTAGCACTCTGCTACTTGAGCCACGGCACCACTTCTGGCTGTTTTCTATATATGTGGTGCTGGAGAATCAAACCCAGGGCTTCATGTATATGAGGCAGGCACTCTTGCCACTAGGCCATATCCCCAGCCCCCTTTTGTTTTTCTTATCCAGGTTTCATTCTCTAATCCTGATGGATTCAATCACTGGCCATTGGTGATTGAATTCAATCTGTGGGAAACTCCTAAGAAAGGTGTGGGGGTGGGTGGAGTCAGAAGTTCTAACCTTCTAATTATCAGCTAGGGTTTTCTGGCTGACCAGTCCCCTTCCTAATCTATCCACAAGCCCCTCGTGCTGGAGTCATCGCAGTAACATACAAAGGACACTCTCCTCATTCAGGAGATTCCTAAAAGTTTTAGGAGCCAAGTATCAGAAACTGAGACAAAATGTCTTTGCTCGTTATACTGCACTCTCACTTGAACAATACAAAATCTGCTGTAGCCTTGTGACTTAAAAGGTCTCAGTGGAAATTTTCTCCTTCCTGTTAGGCATGGAAGTTAATTGATGGTTTGTGCAATCCTTTTGTTGTAGTAAATTTGTATGTCTGTTTTTCTAACAAAATCTTTAAATGAACTATGCAACTTGGGAGGAGGAATCTGGGGGGAAAGTGAAGGAAAGGGTGACATTGTCCAGTAAGAATTGTGCTCATTACCTGACTTATCAAATGGTAACCCCTCTGTACAAAACCTTAATAATAATAATAATAATAATAATTATTATTATTATTATTATATCACAAAGTAATCATTTTAGATGCAGGATGAATATTTTATATGTACCGTTACTATTTTTCTTTTCTTTTTTTTATTGTAAAGGTATACAGAGGGGTTACAGTTATATAAGTCAAGTAGTGAGTACATTTCTTTTTGAACAGTGTTACTCCTTCCCTCATTTTTTTCCCAGTTTTTTCCCTCCCCACCCTTCTTTCCTCATAAGTTGTATAGTTCATTTCAAATATATTGTCTAGTGATGATCACTGGTAAATTAGTTCACCCTTTGTCCTACTGTTTCTGTGCTTCCCCTTTCCCTTCCCCAAATCAGATAAACTTACATAAAAGACAAATGGTACAGGATTAAAAAAAAAAAAAAGGACAAAGGGGGAAAAACAGAAGAAAAAAACTGAAAATAGTATAATAGCCTCTTGTTTCCATTTCTTGGAGTTTATTTTGATAATCATCATTTTATATGATCATATGCACATAGCTATTGTGATCTTCTCCCAAGAATATCTTCCTTTGGTCTCACTGTGTGAATGTTTAGAGTCCTGTTTAATTAACAATGTCCAAGTGTAATTTTTTTCTTTTAATCCATTGGATTTATTTGTAGATTTGTAGGTACATTCTGACTATTACAAATGAGGGGAAAATGCAGCCTATGTGTTTTGGGTTAGGCTTACTTTGCTTAATATAATTTCTTTCTTTATGATTGGTGCAATGTCATTCTTTCTGATGGAAGCATAGAATTCCATTGTGTATATATACCACATTTTCTTGATGCATTTGTCCACTGAGGGGCATCTGGGTTGGTTCCCTATCTTGGCTCGGTAAACAACGCTGCAATGAACATGGTTGTGCTGATGGCTTTAGTGTGGCCTGGTTTGTGGTCATTTGGAATAAATGCCCAGGAGTGGGATTGCTGGGTCATAGGAAAGTTCTATGTTTAGTCGTTTGAGGCACCTCTGTACTGCTTTCCAGAGTGGTTGAACATGTTTACATTCCCACCAATAGTGTAGTAGTGTTCCCTTTTGGCCATATCCCTGCCAGCATCAATTATTATTAGTTTTCTTGATAAGGGCCATTCTAAATGGGGTGAGGTATAATATCAATGTTGTTTTGATTTGCATTTCTATTATTGATTTTATACATTTCTTTTTTTTCCCCCCTTCATGTGTCTATGGGCCATTCTTATTTCTTCTTCAGAAAAGTCTCTCTTAAGTCTTTAACCCATTTATTAATTGGGCTGTTGTTTCTTTGATGATTTGTTTCAGGGAAGTTTAATTTTTTGAGCTCTGAGTATATTTTAGATATGAGGCCCTTGTAAAACATTCTCTGTGTGTTTTTTAAATCTTGCTAGCTATGTCCTTTGCCATGCAGAGACTCTTCTTGCTTGATGTAATCTCATTGATCTAGTCTTTCTTTGAATTGTTGTAATTCTAGACCTTTACTTAGGAAGTTTTGACCCATGCCATGGTGCCTAGTGTTTCTCCTACTCCTTCCTGTAATATTTTCAAGGTATCTGATCTTACATTGAGGTCTTTGATCCATTTGGAATTGATTCTGGTGCAGGGTCATATATTCTGCGTATGTATAGCCAATTCTGCCAGCACTATTTGTTGAAGAGGCTGTCTTTCTTTCATCTGTGTTTTTGGCTCCCTTATGACATATTAGGTGGCTATAGGTCTATGGATTCATTTCTTTTTCCTTTTCTTTTCTTTTCTGGTCCTGGGACTGTAACTCATGCCCTGAGCACTGTCCCTGGCTTCTTTTTGCTTAAGGCTAACACTCTACCACTTGAGCCCAGCACCACTTCTGGCTTTTCCCATATATGTGGTGCTGAGGAATCGAACCCAGGGCTTCATGTATAGGAGGCAAGCACTCTAATCACTAGGCCATATTCCTAGACCCCTTTGGGTTCATTTTGGGGTCTTCTATTTTAGTCCATTATTCCTCATCCCTATTCTTGTGCCAGTACCAAGCTCTTTTTATTACTGCAGCTTTGTAATAGAGTTTAAAGTTTGGTATTGATATTCCTCCAGCACTGTTCTTCCTGCTAAGGATTGTTTTGCTATTGTGTATCTTCTGTTATTCCATATGAATTTTGTAATTGATTTTTCTATGTCATTGAAAAATGTTGTTAGGATTTTGATGGGTATTGCATTGAATTTGTAGATCATTTAAGGCAGTATTACCATTTTCACAATGGTAATCCTTCCAATCTAGGAGCATGGAAAAAAGTTTTCATCATAGAGGTCTTTCATACCTTTGGTTAAGTTAATTCCTAGTTTGTTTTTTTTAAAGGCAATTACAAATGGAGTTGCTTCCCTGATTTGAATCTTGCTTTTCTCATTGTTAGCATACATAAAAGCTAACTGATTTTTGTGGGCTAATTTTATAACCTGCTACCTTGCCAAAGTTTCAGATCAGCTCAAGTAACTTGGGAGAGGAATCAATGTTGTTGTTTTTTTTTTGTTGTTGTTGTTTTGTTTTGTTTTTAAATACAGGATCATTGTCATCTGCAAAGAAGGAGAGTTTTACTTGTTTCAATTTGGATCCCCTTTTTGTTTGTCCCTTGCCTTATTGCTCTTCCTAGGAATTCCAGTGCTATATTGAAGAGGAGTGGAGAGAGTGGATATCCTTGTCTTGTTCCTTGTTAGAGGAAATGGTTTTAACTTTTTACTATTAAGTATAATGCTAGCTAGTTTGTCATATACAGCCTTTATTCTATTGAGGAATGTTCCATGGATTCCTAGTTTCTCCAGAGCTTTTATCATAAAGGAGTATTGGATCTTGTCAAATGCTTTTTCTCCATCTATTGAGATGATCATGTGGTTCTCATCCTTGCTTCTGTTGATATCTTGAATTACATTATTTGAATTGCAAATATTGAACCAGCTTTGCATCCCTGGAATGAATCCTGTTTGATCATAGTGTGTGATTTTTTTTTTTTTTTTAGTTGTTGAATTTGGTTGGACAGGATTTCATTGAGAAGTTTTGTAGTGATATTTATCAAAGAGAAGGGACTATAGTTTTCTTTCTTTGATGAGTATCTGGTTTTGGGATGAGGGTTATGCTTGCTTCATAGAATGAGTTTGGTAGTGCTTTTTCACTTTCAATTTCATTGCAGAGTTTGAGGATTATTGGATCTGCCGAGCCAGCCGGCAGCGAAGAGGAAATCCTGATTGAGGGGGTGAGGATTAAAGAAAAAGAAAAATGCAAGACAAGAGAAAAAGGACAAGAGGCAAAAGATGGGGTTCAGGAGGTCTGCATCTCGAGATTGTAACTCAAGACTGCAGCCATGTTTTATTCTTAACTTCCAGCTTATATGCAGTTTGACAACCAGGAAATAGCATAGGATTAACTAAGGTTTAAGAAAACAGGAAGGCTCTGAAATTGGTAAATAACAACAGGCAGTAAAACAAGATATGGTTGAATGGTTTACATAAAACAGACTCTTGTGGACGTAACAAAACATCTTGGGATTAGTACTGTCCTTCAAGTAAACCATGTCCTTGCATGTCCTTGAGATAACAACATAGCCAGAGGTTAGGATGAACTTTATTGTTGGCTCCCTAAGCCATGACCTTGCATGCCCTTGAGAGTATGTCAGAAGTCAGGGTGAATTTCACTGTTGGCTCTCTACATCTCTCCCATTTTTGTTTAAAGAAGCGAACCCGCCTGTCTTAGGTTGGGGGGGTGCTGCCCAGCCTGCCTTACCTGTCATGGGGAACTTCTTCAGAGCAAAGCTGAAGGCCCTGTCTTAGGTCGGTCAAACTGGCCCTGCCCTCAAACTCGTCTCTGGCTGCAGTTCCTCTCAGGGGAAAATTCATTCACTTGGAGCTTGATCTTATGCAGCTGACTGGCTAAACTCATGAAAGAGTTTTGCAATATGCGTACAATGCAAGGAAGGCATAGGAAAACCATCAGCAAAAGTATCCCTGGGCCGAGAAATGTCATTAGCAGCCCCTTAACATTAGTCAAGGAAAGGATATGTTGTTGAAGTTGTTCAAACAGTTCTTTTGCTGTTTTTGCCACTTCAGAGTCCAGAGGCGGAGCTTGTTCTAGTCCAGCTATTTGCCTATGGAGTTGGAAGAGATCTAAGGACAAATTATTATGATGCCAAATACCATTAAGATGTGCTACAACTTGTTCCCAAGGATAGCTCGACCCATCACAGTAGCTGCTGCAGCAGAGGCAGCTAAGGAAATAAAGGCAACAATGCCTGCTATCAATAGCCCTATAAATCGTCTAGGGCACATGAGCTCTTTTAAACATTTTAACACTTGAATACCTGTTTCTTCATACCAAGCTTCAGGTATGTTCACAAGAAACATGACAAATGGAGGCTGCTTAGTAACAATTACAGAATCAGTAAAACCACTATACAAACAATTTGTAAAAGAACAGCACAAGTAACATTGAAATACATGGCTCCTATAGAAATATTAAAAGGTCCATACATAATGGCATAAGGAGGTGTTACACAACTCATAATATTTTTTAAAGAAGAAGTGGGCCTCCCACCCCCAAACAAAAACCAAAAATAAACGATTGCACAATTGCAAAAAAAAAAAAAAAAAAAAGAAGTGGGCCAGGAGATATTTTTTAGGGCAGCCACTAACATCCAGACATGATGTTGAGGGTGTCCATTCATCCACCACAGACCTGGGTTGTACTTGTTGGTGAGATTGGCTCCGGACCAGTCCATCAATTGAGAATTAGTTCCTGAAATATTGGTTATAAAAGGATGATCATGTCTACACTTTATGGGGTGCAGTTCTCCCATGGATTCTACAATTTGAGAAGAGTTGATGCAGCGAGGTATCATGAAGGACGATGTAGAATCAGCACATACAAGGAACCCAGTAGGCTTTTCATTCATATATTATATACTTGACTGTTATCAGGAATACAAATTCTATGATTCATGGATTGCATTACAGTGCAGCCTGGAATATAACTGTTGAAGTCAGTTGTGAAACATAAAGGAGTTCCAATGCTAGAAGCTGCAAAGTCTCCCATTTTAACGTGTTGGACAAAAGGATCTGGAGCTGTACCATATGCTGATCTGTTGACATGGACGAACACCTCAGCACCTTCCCAAGTTGCAGGGTGCACAATTGGTGGATCTGGCACGTAAGCCCAGTGGGTCAGCGCTTGTACCATTTTGATGAGCTTCCACAATCCAAACGCAACGCTCAGGTAGCCAGCAGGCGTCATTTTCATCCTGTGAGAAAACACAGACATGTCCTCGACCCTGTGTCAATATTGGATCGGGCCCGTGCCAAACACCTGTTAAAGGATCTTTCCACTTAACTTGGGCAAAAGCTCTTTGCTCTCTCTTTTCCCAGAACTGCTGTGCTTCAGAAAGGCCATTACAGTCCAAATTTAAAAAAATTTAGTACAAATAAAGCACGAGAAAGAATATTAACAGAAGAGAGGGGGTATAATTCCCCCCCTTTTAATTTAGAAATTTGGTGTTTTAACAAACCGTTGGCCCGTTCAACAATTCCTTGACCTTGAGGATTGTAGGGAATTCCTGTAGAGTGAACAATTTGGCAAGATTTGCAAAAAGTTTGAAAAGCTCATCCGATATATCCCAGACCATTATCAGTTTTAATATGTTTAGGAAGTCCCATAGTGGCAAAGCAGCGTAGGGCATGGGAGGTACAGTGTTTGCTACCTTCCCTGAGAATAGGAGTAGCCATAATAAAATTAGAGTAAGTGTCTATGGAAACATGGACAAAGCAGAGCCGTCCAAAAGAGGGAATGTGGGTAACATCCATTTGCCAAACATGGTTGGCCACTAAGCCTCGAGGGTTAATGCCATTGGAGGGCACGGGTAGGAAGGTAGTACAGTAGGGCAAGTTTAAATTGACTCCATTTAAGATGAGACTTCATCTCCACTTACTCCTCTCCATGGTTCCTCGTTGTCAGTACTGATCTCATCCTGACCATCTAGGTGCTCATTGTTTAGATAGCTTGTCCCAGTTGGCAATTATGGGATTTGAACTCAAGGCCAGGACACTGTTCCTGAGCACTTCTGCTTGAGACAGTGCTCTACCACTTGAGCCATAGTGCTGCTTTTAGCATCTAGGTAGTTCTCTTGAGCCAAGCTTCCAGTCTAGCTCTTTGCTGGTTAGTTGGGAGATGGAGTTTTAGAGGGATATTTTATTTATTTACTTTTGTCTCTGCCCGGGCTGGCTTAAAACTGTAATCCAAGGAGTCTTAGCCATAAAAGCCCTTTTTATTTCCAATTAAAGCAACAGGAGAACAATAGGAGTAGAGCTTACCTGTAACTTGAAGAGAATTGAGCAACAAATACTTGTCAGAGTTCTGCTGTAACATTTAGAGAACAGCTGACTGAATGAGATCCATATATCATCAAATCAAATCATATCATTTAACTTTACCAGCAGGTGGAAGAGAACACAAATGAATAACAATCAAGAGGGTAAAGGGTCAAGACAATGTAAAAGTCTCAGCTTCAGCAGATCTGAAGTGGCTGTTTTTCATCCCAAATCAGCAGGCCTCCTTAGTCATGTGTGATGGAGGCAAGCAGGAGAGACGGATTGGATCTGGGCAAGGCTGTACTGGCATCTCTCAGAGTCTCCTGGATAGATTGTCACACCTCCTGCTGGGTTGCCTATAAATTTCTACACAGGTTAATTAAAGACATTTGAAATCTCCCAATATTCCTTGGTTGCTTTCTCTGAGTAGTCTGGCTTTTGGAGGCTGGTTTCCTATGGGTTTAAGCAGGGTGACAACTTTTGAAAGATTTTAGAAGGCTTGGGCCTTTAACCATTCTAGTCACAAAATCCACACAGACCAAAGGTCTGCTAAGTCTGCTCTCTGCACAGCCATGACAGTTTCTGAGACATGGAGGGAGAAGACACCAATGCTACCCCAAGGCAACCCTGTGGTCACCAAACATAACTCTGATGCTTTTAACCTTGGAATAAGTCTCAGTTGCAACTCTGTCATGATAGGCCTGCTATAAACCCAACTCTAATCTTGGGGCAGGCAGAGCCAGGGTAGTATCACTCTGGGCCTGACAAAATCTTCACAGGACCCCTAGATTCCCTGAGTTGTTTCCCATGCAAGAGAGAGAAAGAATAAAGAATCATTACTAGTGAAGCCAGGCAGTTTGGGAGCAGACTGTGGAGGCAGCTTCCTGTAGCCACAGACTGCCATGGTCCACTCAGCTAGCACATATGTTGACCTGTATATCCTATGAAGCAAAATGTTAATTTTGGGTCAGGAAAATTTAGGTTAATAGTCACATTTGTATAAAATGACTCTGATCCCTTGATCTTAAAGAGTTTATGAGAGCATATGGAAAAAAAATTTTTTTAATGGAGAAGCAAAATCTTAGTCTATATCAAAAAATTGTCAGGATTAGATGTACACTTGACTCTTAGCATAGATAGACATAAAGAATAACACACTGGTTTTACATCATTGTACTTATATCATGTGCTGTATATTAGAGCCCTTTGGAGTTTTTCTTAGACACATTTGCTTGCACCCAAACATGATCAGTTTGGGTTTAAAACCTGTTTTTTGTTTTGTTTTTAAGTTTTACCAACAGATAGACATAGACAGACAGACATACAGACAATGTGCACAAGCTTTGGGGCGCGCTTAGAATTGTTCTTTAATTGGCCATGTATGTTTTCTGGAATTCCAGTGGCAAATGATATTTTGCCTATATTCTAGAACCACGTGGTTAGATAGTAAACAAAAAAAAACCAAAAACTTTTTCAGCAAACCAAAATTTTCACAGATTATCTGAGAAGCCACATTTTGAGAAACCAGTTCAGCTCCCATGGGGAGCTTAAGTGGGACGCTATGACCAGAGAAGGTCCAGGAGATGGGAGACAGGACATGAGCAGAACACAGACAGCAAGCTCACAGCAAGACACCTTCACCTTCCAGCATCTGAACTGCAAGGCACCTTTGAAATGCAAGGCCACAGTTATGGAGTTCAGGGTGGGGGGCAGGGTAACCGGGAGCTTGAGTCTCCAAGTCCCTGCCCTGCCTCTAGGAATTCGACATGCCCATCACCTGGGGGTGGGTGGGACTCCACCTCCAAGAGTTTTTGGAACCTTGATGGAACCAAGATGGTGCTTGCTAAAACTGAATCTATTGCCCGCCACGTGGTCAATGCTAGAGAAAACAGGATTTAGCCAACAACAAGCAGAACTTAACCGAATCTCCAAGCTTAACAAACATCAATAACAAGAACAGAAAACCTTTTTTTCTGTCTTTCAAAGCAGATGTTAAACAAACATTGGTACCTTTCTAAGCTAGCATCAGCCCATCCTATGTCACAGGCAGGCAGAGTTTGGAGAGAAGCAGAAAAAGAGACAGAGAACTTCATCTACCTGAGCGCTCATAGAAGTTAAATAAAATATTTTAAATTTGTAAGATTGGGCTCAAACTTGAGCAGCTTTCCTGAAGCATTTTGGACTGTCCCCCACTTGATGAGTGACAGCAGAGCTGAACTAGAGATCAGTTGACTCCAAACACCCACAATTGCTGATCCCCTTGACCTATCCCAGTGGCTTTATGGAAAATCCAAGCTCCGGGCTAGTGGTCACTCACCCTGGTTGGGGTTTCAAATCTGTCGTTGTTGTGGTGGATGGAAGTAGAGTGCTGGGTCAGGGGAAATTACTTCGGTGGTGTTAGCATTTCCCTAGCCTCAGGTCCCTCCCCCCTGCGAGCAGCCTGCACCTAGGAGAGCTGTAAGTCTGCCAGGACTGTCGGTGGGGGCTCACCAGTATCTACCTTTAAAGGAGTTTGTTGATCTGGATGAACTGTGACAATAGAGCTATAATTGACTTAAACATATTCTCAACATGGGTCAATCTATCTTTAGTAGGCTCATTGCATAATTTCTCCTCGGTGTCTGAGCCATCTGAGTCTTCCTTAATATCTAGCCCATCGGGTTCAGATCTTATTTTCTCAGCTCTTCCCGGGCAGCAGCATATGCTCCTGGAGCTGGGCAACTCTCATCAGGTCCCTGTTCAGTTTCTCTGATCGACTGATTGAATTTAATCTGTTCATGTCTAGGATATAAATCTCTGACTAGGTTCCAAAGACTAAAGGTGTCCACTGGGGTTTTTTCAGGGCCTTTTGTGTCATAATGTCCCTGAATCCTTTTTCCTATTTTTTGCCGAACTTCTAAGTTAATGGTTCCTTCCTCTGGGAACCAGGGGCATATTTCCTCGATGAAGTGAAAGAAACGTTCTAATTGACTTTACCCCACTTTCACTCCCCAGGCCTGAAGCGTCCCTTTAAGGGCTTGCACGTACAGCGTGCGACTGTTACTTTCTCCCATTATATTTTACTCCCGACTATACTTTTTCGTACTCTCTCCCGCTCTCTTTCCCAAGTGATTGAACGTCCTCCTACCTAGCGGGGTCCTCTGCCTTCGTCCCAGGTTTTCAGGTCCCTGTTCGGGCGCCACTTCTGCCGAGCCAGCCAGCAGCAAAGAGGAAATCCTGATTGAGGGGGTGAGGATTAAAGAAAAAGAAAAATGCAAGACAAGAGAAAAAGGACAAGAGGCAAAAGATGGGGTTCAGGAGGTCTGCATCTCGAGATTGTAACTCAAGACTGCAGCCATGTTTTATTCTTAACTTCCAGCTTATATGCAGTTTGACAACCAGGAAATAGCATAGGATTAACTAAGGTTTAAGAAAACAAGAAGGCTCTGAAATTGGTAAATAACAACAGGCAATAAAACAAGATACAGTTGAATGGTTTACATAAAAGACTCTTGTGGACATAATAAAACATCTCGGGATTAGTACTGTCCTTCAAGTAAACCATGCCCTTGCATGTCCTTGAGATAACAACATAGCCAGAGGTTAGGATGAACTTTGTTGTTGGCTCCCTAAGCCATGACCTTGCATGCCCTTGAGAGTATAGCCAGAAATCAGGGTGTATTTCGCTGTTGGCTCTCTACAATTGGAGTGAGTTCTCCTTTGAAGGCTTTATAGAATTCAGCTGTGAATCCATCTGGTTCCTGGGCTTTTCTTAGATGGGATGTCTTTTATTGCCATTTTGATTTCATTTCTTGTTATAGGTCTATTTAATTGGTTTAAATTCCAGATTCTCCAATTTGTTAGCATAAAGGTTTGCAAGTATTACTATATAATGTTTTTAATCTTGCTTGTTTCTGTGGCAATGTTCCCCTTTTCAACTCCAATTTTATTTATTTGGGTGTATTCCCTTCTTTTTGGTTATATTTGTTAAGGATCTGTCCAGTCTGTTAATTTTTCCAAAGAACCAATTATTTTTGTTGATTCTTTCTTTGTTTTTTTTTTTGTAGTCTCTAATTCATTTAGTTCTGATTTAATTTTTAATGTGTATTTTATTATCATTTTTTGCCAGTCCTGGGGGCTTGGACGGACTCAGGGCCTTAGCACGGTCCCTGGCTTCTTTTTGCTCAAGGCTAGCACTCTGCCACTTGAGCCACAGCGCCACTCCTGATCGTTTTCTGTATATGTGGTGCTGGGGAATCGAACCCAGGGCTTCATGTATATGAGGCAAGCACTGTTTGCCACTAGGCCATATCCCCAACCCTGATTTAATTTTGATTAGTTATTTCTATCTGCTGATTTGAGGTTTGGCTTCTTCCTCTTTCTCAAGGAGTTTAAAGAACAACATTAAATTGTTGATTTGAGATTTTTTCAATTTGTTGATGTAGGCACTCAGAGCTATAAATTTTACCCCTGAGTAGTGCCTTTGCTAAGTCCCAGAGGAGCTGATAGTTTTGTGTTTTCCTATTCATTAAATTCTGTAATTTCCATTCTGATCTCTTCAATGACCCACTGGTCATTCATCAATGTATTAATTCAGTTTCCATGTGTTATAGAATTTTCTGTAGTGTCTTTTGTTGTTGAGCTCTAATTTTACTTCATTGTGGTCTAACAGAATACAGAGATTAATTTAAATATTTCTGAATTTGCACAGATTTGATTTGTGGCATAAAATATGATTATTTTGGAAAATGTTTCATATGCTGCTGTGAAGCATATTTATTCTGATGCTGCTGGGTAAAATATTCTTAGATATCTGTTAAGTCTAGTTCGAGTTAATCAATATTATTCTGAGGTTTCTCTCTTGAGGTTTTTTTTTCCCCCATATCTATCTAGAGGCAAAAATGATGTGTTAAAGTCACCAATGATCAATATGTTTGTATCTATGTGTGTTTTTAGGTTAAATAGTATTTGTTTGATGAAGTTAGGTGCCCCAGTGTTTGGTGTATGGATACTTAGAATTGTTATATCCTTCTGTAGAATAAATCCCTTTATTAGTATATAATGTCCTTCTTGGTCTTTTTTCACGAATTTTAATTTGAAGTTTATTTTATCTCATATGAGTATTGCTACTCTGGCCTGTTTATTGCAGATGTTTGCATGATAGATTTCATTCCAGTCTTTTGCTTTCATAATAATTTGTTTATGTGGGCAAGATATGCCTCTTGAAGACAGCATGGATAGATCTTGCTTTTTGATCCAACTAGTCAATCTATGTCGTTTAATTGGAGAGTTAAGTCCATTAACATTGAGAGTTTGAGGAGTGTTTTGTAGTTCCTACCATATTATCCACCTTCTTAGGGGCTGTGCCTCATCATTTCTTACTATATTTATCTGGCTGTCTGGCAAGAGGCCATTTCTCTGACAGTATCGTGTTCTTGTTGGTTTTCTATATGTGGTATGTCTTTAAGTATCTTCTGTAGTGCTGGTTTGGTGGAGATCAATTGTTTCAATTTTTCCTTGTTGTGGAAAGTTTTTGTTTGTCCCTTGGTTATGAAGGAGAGCTTTGCTCACTACACCATTCTTGGCTGGTAGTTGTTTGTTGTTAAGTCATGGCATACTGTTGTGCCAAGCCACGAAACAACCACCAAGAAGGCCACCGAGACTCAGACGTTCCAAAATGCAAAAGCAAGGCAAGGCTTTATTTAAGCGAGCTGCAACTTGGGCCACGTCCTACCCACCGACACAGCGGAGGTTAGGAGGAAGCCCTGAGCTATGATTCCACAGGGCTTATAAAGGCAAAAACAAAGTTACAACAATCAGGTGTTCAAGCAAGCAAGATTAGGACACAGGTACAAATCTGATTGGCTCAGGGTTCAAGGCATTCTAGGGGTGGTCAGAGTTAAGCATTCCCAGCTGTTAGAGTTCTAGACCGACTGGGCCCTAATGGGCTTGTCCTGGGTCTGCTCACAGGGCCTGCTTATCTCAGGTTCACTTGGTAAAGTGGGGTTCACGTGGTAAGGTGGGGTTCACGTGGTAAAGTGGGGCCTGACTTCAAAGTCTGGCACTTCAATACCTCATTCCAGGCTCTGCTTGCCTTCATGATTTCAGCTAAGAAATCTGTAGTTGTTCTGAATGCTTTTCCTTTGTAAAAAATTAATCTTTTCTCCCTGACAGCTTTAAGGATACTTTCCTTGGTCTCTATTGATCCTGTGCCTATTATAACGTGTTGGTTTGATATTCTTTTCTGGTCTGGTCTGTTTGGGATTCTAAAGGTTTCTTGTATCTGAATGGGCCTATCATTTAGGGTGTTAGAATATGTGTGTACTAGAACTCTCTGAAATATATTTCCTATCCATTTAGTTTCCTTCTCTTCACCTTCCTCAATGCCTATATGTCTTAATTCGGATGATCTCATTGTGTCCTGAAGTTCCTGCAAGCACTTTCCTTGTTTCTTGGATTTGTTCTGAATAATTGTGTTCTTTTTCTATAATATCTAGTTTGTCATCCATTCCAAAGACTCTGTCTTCTATGTTATCTGCTGTCAAGACTTTCTACTTTGTTTTTTATTTCCTGCCTTCTAATCAATCATTTTGACAGCTTCTAGCTCTTTATTGAAGCTTTGTTTTAGGTCTTAAATGGACCTTTTTTTTTTTTTTGGTTGATCATGGGGCTTGAACTCTGAACTTGGGCGCTGTCTCTGACCTCTTCAGCTCAAGAATAGCACCACTTCTAGTTTTTTGGTGGTTAACTGGAGATAAGAGTCTCATGGACTTTTCTGCCTGGGCTGGCTTTGAACCATGATACTCAGATCTCACCCTCCTGAGTAGCTAAGATTATAGGCATGAGCCACTGGGGCCTGCTTAAATAAACTTCTTTACTTCCCTGACTTAATTATCTGTGTCTTCTCTCATATCCTTTAGCTGAGTGATTAGTTTTTCATTGCACTCCCTTTCCTTCTCTTGAAATTCATTTAGCTTTTCTATTTGCAGGTTCCTTGAATTCCTATAATAATCTTTAGTCTCATCATGCTCATGCTTAACCTTGTGTAGGCTTTCTATTTTTTTTCATTAAACAAATTTATTAGCAGTGTTTTTAAAGCATTTTGAGAACTGTCTTCTAGATCCTTCATTGTCTACTCTATTGCCTAGTTATTTTGTGGGGAAGTTGAAGTTCTTTGACTTGCCACTTTTCTTGCATTTCTATGGTTTGTTCTGCCCATTTGGGAACAAATGCAAATCCAAAACCACAACAGAACAGAATTTAAAGTAAGAAACCAAACCAGAGTCCTATAATTGCATAGACATTAAATCATTACATTAAAATCATACATAGGTATTCCCCTATGTAAATACTCCTTCACTTTGTTTGGGGAGGGGTATTGTGGTGCGAGAAAAGGGATTTTATATAGTTATAGCCAGTGAGCAATTCTGTGGTTAGGGTCAATGCAAATCAATCTGAACTGAAAAGATGACAGGGTAAGTCAACTAGACAGACTCAAAATGGAATCAAACACTTAGGGATCCGTGGAATAAAGAAAAGAAAGAAGGTGAGAAATAGATATAATGAAAAATAAAGGAAAGAGCAAATAAGAACAGAAGAGTAAAGAAAAGGAACAGAAGGGGAAAAAACTAAAATCAAAAAATAAATAAATGATAAAAAGTAAAAAATAGAAAATCGAGCAATCAAAAATATAGCCAGGATGCACACAACTAAAAAGAGCCCTAGACTGTACATGTACACCAACAAAACCTAAGATGAACAAAAAAAGTAGAGTCTCCCAATTGTTTGGGGGACCTATGTCTCCCAATGTCTGGTATGCTGTTTGCTTTAAGTGCTGTCATCTGCAGCTGTATTATAGCCAAGACCTGGGTGGCACCAAGGGTTGGGGTTGGGGTGGGGTAGAGTTCCTTATTTCACAGGTTGGAGGTATCTCTGGTGTTTGTAGGTTGGGATCTGCACTGCTTAAGTGAGCAGGGTTGGGTATAATTATGTTCCAAAGCCTGCTTGATATGGGGCTGTTTCCTAGATTCCTATGCTCAGGCCTGTCTGAACCTTACTTACAAATCAAAGTGAGCAGATGAATTCTCTAATCAGTGTTTGAGTGGCCAGAGTAAAGTTCTGCCTTATAACTTAGGAGTCTCCCAGCTCTCTTCCCAGTCTAGATTAGGCAGCAGTGGGAGGAGGGAGAGGCTTTATGAGCTAAAACAGGTAGGAAGTGGCTGTTAACTAGCCTAGAATCTCTGCGAAGTACTTGGGTGTGGACAGCAATCAGGGGCCTTCCCAGGGAGGCTAGCTCTTGAGCTCCTTCTTGTAGCCCAGCCTGAAATTGCCCTTAGCTTTTACGACCTGTCCAGTTTATTTTTTTTCAGTGACATTTTAGAGACTTTGTTTTGTAATTTCAAGGTGTTTGGCTGGCCCCAAGCTGAGCAGCAATATGTTGGGAATGCTGAGCTTGTCTCTTCTCACTGCTGAGGGGGTGGGGCTTCCTTCCTGGGGGCGGGGCTTTCTCTCCCTGGGTGGGGCTTCCCCTGGGCGGGGCTTCCCCTGGGGGTCAGGGCTTTTGTTTTTCTCCAGAGAGCAATGGGAGGGTATCAAGTTTCTTTGCCTTTTTCAAAAATGGCACCACTTCTCTGGCAAGTGTTTCTGGCCGGTGCTGCGTACAGCCTCGTCACTTTCACAAACGGCGTTCTTCTTGGCTAGGGGGCGGGGCACCCATCCGGGTGCTGCTCTCAGGGCGGGAGAGAGTATATCTTTTGTGGGGTACTCACGCTTCCCGCTGAGGTTCCCGACCATCCGTCCTCGGTGTGACTGGGGCGAGCTGGGCTGTGGGCTCCGCCCCTGCTCCACCCAATCCACGGGGAAAGTGCGGCTCACAGGCCCCGCCGCTGTGTATTTGTGTGCAATTATAGCTTACTTGGTGTGACTCTCTAGGCCTGGCGACACTGTGGGGACCCTAAGACCCCTCTTCTTCCCAGAGTGCTTAGGTTGTTCCCTGTTCTCATTCTGCCATCATCCAATAACCCATCACTACTTTTCTCTTCCCCTCTACTAATCTCCTCCCTCCCTCCCTCCCTCCTCCTCCTCCTCCTCCTCCTCCTCCTCCTCCTCCTCCTCCTCCTCCCCCTCCTCCTCCTCCTCCCCCTCCTCCCCTCCTCCCCCTCATCCCTCTCCCCCTCCTCCTCCTCCTCCTCCCCCTCCCCCTCTTCCTCCTTCTCCTCCTCCCCCTCCTCCCCCCCTCCCCCTCTTCCTCCTCCTCCTCCTGCTCTCTCCCCTCCTCTCCCTTCTTCTCCTCTTCTCTCCCCTCCTTTCCCTTTTCCTCCTCTTCCTCCTCCTCTTGCTTGCCTCAGGATGTAGGCAAAAATGCTACAAGGGAGATTTTGCTTTTTTTTTTTTTTCTTCAGCGCCTGGTGTTGGCTGCAGTTTTGGCATTCTTGGTGTGTAGGTATAGCACTACTGCCTTCACTTCCAGCATCATAAGATGTTGCCTCTTTGTTCTCACTTCTTTCCCTCTTCTGAGGAGCCCATTCATATGAGGTTAAGACATTCCCCTCCTGGCCTAAGTCATTCATCTTAACTTATATCCCAATTATGTCTGCAAATATCTTTTTTGCAAATATGGCACCACTGGACATTAAGATTCGAGCATACTTCTTTTTCATTTTTTGAAGCTATAGCTCACCCCACAGTCCATACCAACAATAAGAAGGAGATTATAACTACAGTGCTATTTTCATGGCTCAAACCTCGGGGCTTCTTTTATTCTTTGTACACTTTTTTATGCTCCTCTTAACCTTTGTTGGTTAGGTTCTAAAGATATGTGTGAAGAAAAGCATAGGGTAAGGAATGAGTAAGTGGAAAGGGCAAGAATTTCTAGTCCTTTCCAGAGATCTCTTTACTTTCAGCCTCTGCCTCTCTCCTTGGGTTCCATATAGACAGGATGGAATCAATAACATCTTGATGACAAGAGACTGAAACTATCCTCAAAAAAGGGAACAGCAGAGCATACCACCCCAAATAGAGGAGACTTAGCTGTAATGCACATTGTGCTCTGGAGCAGCTCCTGGGACCCAGATCTCCCCCCCTCTCCTGCTGCCCAGCAAGGACGTGAATAACAGCTGCACCCCTTAATTCTCTCAGCGCCAGAAGTGAGGCAAGGATTGACCACTCTTCTCAGGATGGTTTAACTCCCACATTTCTCTCCTTGCCCTAAATCTTCTTGTATATAGCTCTGAAAGTTCATAGATGGGTTCAAAGATGGGCCCTAAAAGCCCAAAGATGGGCCAAAATGCCTTTACCATTTCCAGTGATCTACTCATATTCTTCTTTCTGTAATAGTCTTCTTTTTCTACCCTTCGTCACTTCTCCTCTATTTGACACCTTGGGGCAAATGGTGGCCCTGCCCCCTGAGTTGGGTCTCTGGCACAGAACTCTGATGATAGTTGATAGTCTCAGTTCTCATCCACCAGCATCTGGCTTGGGTTTGTGGAGTCGGGCATTGGGTCTGTTTTTACTAATGCTTCCAACTATTGGCCAGTTAGTCTTCTGCAGCCAGCATGCTTCTTCCCATCCCTGTGCATCACCTGCCTCCTGGGTCTGCATCCAGCTTCTGGCTGCTCCACACCTATGAGATGCCCTTCAAATTCCACAGGCTCCTTGTCATTTTCCTGGTGCTGCTGTGCAAAAACAATGGACTGGAAACTCAGCCCCCTGAAACAGTTGGATTCAATCAGCTTCCATTCATTTCCCTTCCCTTCCAAACTTCAGAGTGTACCATCTCAGGCTAGGCCTGAGATTTGTTTTTTTTCAGTACTGGAGATTGAACTTAGGGCCTTGTACATGCTAGGTGAGCATGGTGCCCTGTGAGAGTCATGCCTGCTTGATGTGTAGTCACTTTGCTTTTGGACTAGACCAAGTTCACTGTTTCTGTGCCCTGCCATTTTCTGGTTTTCTTTACCTCCTTTTCATTTTTGTCAGCTCTCCATAGCTCGTGTTCCAGTGCAGCTCTGTCCTGAATGCTTGGCCATGATTCTAGGCAAAAATCTGACCAACAGAGTGCCTGTGTTTAATTAAATTAATTCTTAAAAATTGTCTTTAGCATACAAAGTGATACCATCTAGGGGAACAGATTCATTTTTTTTACTTTATTGTCAACAGATTTATTTTTTTCTCTACCCATTGAAGAATTAAAAGGCAGGAAACTGCTAAAGTGTCTGAGCAAGAAACTCACAGCATCTTAAGTATTTAAGTAGGAAGCCTGAGGCACTCTGGAAACAATAAGTGCTATGATGAGACTGGAGTTACTGGCCACATGTTATGTCTGTCACTTTTTATCCCTACCTACCTAACAGTTCCCCTTTCTCTCTCTTAAAGGGATTTCAATTCAACACAACAATGCATCTTGACCATCACTCTCCTCCCACCCACCTATCCCAAAAGACTATCTTGAGAATGTATGCACCCTTGTCATAAAGTGTGTGTGTGTGTGTGTGTGTGTGTGTGTGTGTGTGTGTGTGAATAAAAATAACTCTGGCCTGCTTGCTACAACTTGTTTCCATGCAAAGACACCACACATTCTTTCTTTATAGTTCCCTTAAAAGACCTGTTTTTATAAATGTTCTGAACAAATTATGTTCTGTGGGAAACATTTCTCCCAGGCATTTCATTAAACTTGCCTATCAGGTTATTAGGCATTTTATTTGTTTGAGTTATTCAGAATTATTAGGTAATTCCACCATTAAAAACCAGGAAGGCTTTGAGTGGCTTCCCAGCTCACCCAGAAACCCCCATGCAAGCTCCAAATTCCTCACCATGGCCTACCCCAAGCTTCATCAGTTTGCTGACTCTGTCACCTACTGCCATCTCGGTCAATGCTACCAGCCTCCTTGCTGTTGTTCCTATTGTTTAATTACATCAGACATTCTCCACTAGCAGAACTTTGTATCCTCTATTCCCTGTTTTCCCCCCACCCCCAAATGCCAACATTGTTTGTTCCTTTAAGTTAGTCACATGTGCATTACAATTATATAATTATGTTCCTTATTGCTATTTTTCTACTTCATTACATATATAGAAAAAATAGATTCTTTTCTATAAAACAAAAAACCACAGATTAAGTAAAAGTTGGTGACAATTTGATAAGTTGAAAGGATTGGTTTGAAGTTTCCAAAAATATTAACAGGATTCATTTCATTAATCTTAGTATTGGGAGGGCAAATGGTAAAAGTGATGTCTTATGTTTGACCACTAGGTGGCAGAACAAGCCCACATGCTCTGCAAATAATGGCTTTATTGCTTTTTGAGAGCAGAGGTAGTGCTTGCTTATTTGATGTTACAGTGAGTATTTTAATAATATAATATCCTATCATGCTACAGTGAAGCAGAGAAAATAGAACTTTTATCTGTTTGCTTTTTAAAACCGGCTTTAAGGACTAGAATTGGAACTCATATCTCCAGATTGCTGGACCAAAGGCTTTCCCACTCAAAGACATGCCTCCTTCCTGGAAACTTGGTGTTACTTCCAAATTTGTTCTGATAAAATAGCCTGAAAATAAGAATCCTTTTTTTTCTAAAAAATTGTGCTTGTCCTGGGGTTTGATCTCAGGTCCTGGGTGTTGTCCTTGAGCTTTTTTGCTCAAAGCAAGTGCTCTACCATTTAACCCACAGCTTCATTTCTAGGTTTTTGCTAGCTAATTGGAGCTAAGATTCTTATGGACTTTATTATCTAGGCTGGCTCGAACTGTGATCCTCAGATCTCAGCCTTCTGGATAGCTATGGTTACTAGTGTGGTATCTGGCTGAAGTGTGGGGGTTTCCAGTGGGAGGATATGGGCACCTGGGCTCTATCCTTGCTAGCTATTTGCATTGGGTTACTTAATTCTTATTTGTGAATCTGTTCTCTTTTTTATGGACAAGAAAAATAACCAGCAACTACTTATTGAATACTTTGGCAGGGTGGGAGGGGCAGCTGCTGGGGATAGAACCCAGAGCCTGGCACATGCATGGTAGTCATGCTTCCAGTCCCCTACTGAGTATGATATGAGGCCTTCAGATCATAACTAACAACCTTTATGTTGATTTCTGAAGTGGATTTGTCAAAATTGAGTGAACATTAAAATCCTGGTGTTTGGGAGTTAAAATAGTATAGCCTAACTTTTTTATTCTACACGTGAACAAAATAAAGTCAAAGGTGAGGTCAAAATGCTTGGGGATATATGGTTAGTCATGGCAGAACCAACACCTGAAAACAGCCAGTAAGCCTCAAGTATGTTCCATTGTTGCCCCTCTGATAATAGTAGCTTCCAACTGTGTAAGAGTCACTCTTCTGGCTTTTAGTACAGTGGAGGAATAAGTGAGAAACATGGAGTCATTGAGTTTGGAGAGAGCAGAGAGGTGGGAGAGAATAAGGACAGGGGAGAAGATGAGATAGGGCTTCATGGGGAGAAGGATTTTGTGGAGGGATTTGAACTGAATGCAGAGAAAGAATTGAGACACAGGAAGCCAGGAAGGAGAAAAATGCCTTAATCAAAGATTGGAGAAGACACTGTGTTCAGGAGCTCAAGATTCCCTTAAGGAGAAGTAATGAGGCTGAGTAGGCAGTGGGCTGGGTCCAGATGCCAAGACTCTTGAGTACCAGGTGAGGCTTATTCTTCCTTTCCTATCAGTGGGACCCATTCATTCATTCACTTATTTGTTTAACAAATATGTGTCTTTCTGCTGCCACAGGTTGTGGGAGTTCAGTGCAATATGGAGAGAAGATGATGAAGAAGTGGGAGAGTAGTGGAGAAGGCCATCCTGCACAGGCAAACAGGAACAGGATCTCTCTATGAACAGTTGGCAGGAGAACCACATGTCTAGAATACTGTGAGCTTCAGAGTCTAGAAAGAGGTTGGAGACTGAGCAGGTTTTGCTCATGAGGAGTTTAAGCAGAGGAATGAGAGAGTCCAATGCCTCTCTCTTGACAAGCCACTCTCCAGATGCGCAGGGAATGATGGCAAGGAAGGGTGGGAGTGGGGAGACCATTAAGTCCTGGTAGGAATTCTCCATCCCAGTGCCCCAGGAATTGGGGGCATAGCAATGGAGCAACAAGCCACAGCACCTGTGCCGCAGTGCAGATGGATGGGCTAGTAGGGAAGTGAGTTATTCATGATGCATAGGGGAACTGGCTGTGGCAGGGCAAGGACAGTCTGGTAGACTTTAGTCCCCGAT
This sequence comes from Perognathus longimembris pacificus, assembly GCF_023159225.1. Lineage (NCBI taxonomy): Eukaryota > Metazoa > Chordata > Mammalia > Rodentia > Heteromyidae > Perognathus > Perognathus longimembris. The sequence goes on along the minus strand of NC_063167.1, from coordinate 75,227,664 downwards.
GATGTGTCTATATCTTAATCCCTGGAGCTCAGAAATGTGGCTTTATTTGTAAACAGGGACTCTTTGCAGATGTAAGATGTAATTAAGAATCTGTAAATTGAATCATCCCAAATTTTCAAAGAGGGCCCTAAATACAAGAGTCAGGTGCCAGTGGCTTACTCACTTTAAATAAAAGACACAGGAGCTAAGCTCCACACAATTACCAAAAAGTCAGGGAAATATACCTTAAATGTCTCTTGTACATTTTTGTTTGTGCTGGTTCTGTGAATTTGAACTCAAGACCTGGGTGTTGTTCCTGAGGGTTGTTTTTTTTTTAACTCAAGGCTTGCACTCTACTGCTTGAGCCACAGTTCCACTTCTAGCTTTTTGGTAGCTAATTGACAGTAAGAGTCTCACAGACTTTGCTGCCCAGCTGGCTTCATACCCCAGTCCTCAAACTTCAGCCTCCTGAGTAGCTAGGATTACAGACATGAGCCACCGGTGCCCAACTCTTGCACATATTAAATCTTCACTATGTGGCTCTAGTCCTTGAAGTGTTGAAAATATGGGGTACATCTGTGCATTTGTTTTCTTGTGTCTTGTGTTTAATTATCCACAAAGAGAAATAAAAATTCACAAAATGTTTTATGTTCTTCTCTTTTAACTGCCTCAACCAGAAACTTCTAAGGCAGAATTGGTTGCAATCCCTTTGAAAATTTTATTAATAGAGACATAGTATGTTTTTAATCTTTTGTATTATGTTCACCCAAATTTATTTTGTGCGGTTTATTCGTGCTTGATTCTACCATATTTTCAGTAAACAAAGTCAGCAGTTTTTAGCCTCATAAAATATATTCAACTCTTTAAAAGATACAGTTCAGTGGTGATTAATGAAGAAGCTAAGTATTAAATCAAAGATTCCTCTTTGTCTCAGAAGGCAAGGAAGTCTTGAGACCCTGTGAGAGATTAGTGGCTACATCAATTTTAACATAAACATCAGAGACATTCCACTATGGACACATTGCTTGCTGTAAAGAAATCCTGTGCCCGTGTGTTGCACTTCCTATGTATTTGTGTATGTAGAAATAGAAATAAATCAAAGTGCTTGCTTGAATGTCTCAATAGACTTTTCTCAGTTGAAACTGAAAACCAGGATTTTTTTAGTAATCAGAAAACTTTTTAAAAGGAGTATGCCTCCTGGGTGCTTGTGGCTCACACCTGAAATCCTAGCTGCTCAGGAGGCTGAGATCTGAGGATTGGGGTTTGAAGCCTGCCCTGGCAGGAAAGTCCACAAGACTCTTATATCCAATTAATCAGCAAAAAGTCCAGAAGTGGAGCTGTGGCTCAAGTAGTGGAACACTAACCTTGAGCAAAAGTAGCTCAGGGACAATGCCCAGACCCTAAGTTCAAGCCCTGGGACTGGCACAGAAAGGAAGAAAAAGGAAGGAAGGAAGGAAGGAAGGAAGGAAGGAAGGAAGGAAGGAAGGAAGGAAGGAAGGAAGGAAGGAAAGGGAAGGAAGGAAGGAAGGGACGGAGGGAGGGAGGGAGGAAAAAAGCATACCTCGTAAAACATAGATTATTTACAACAACTAACCTAGTATTATATTATCTTTGGTAGACACATTTATTTTCAAAATTTCATTTATATTGTGTAGATCTCATTGTTTGAGATCTAGTTAAAGTATTGAGGGCATATATAAATGGCTACTTAGTCATTCATAGTTGTCCAAAAAGGAAATTTAAGATCCCATGCATCTAGATGAACAAATAAGAAGGATGTATCTCAAACAAAATAAAACTCTTAGGTCAAACTCAAAATAGATACGATGAAGTTTTAACCCAATGCCTGAGCAAAGAGTACTTCAGTAAAAATAAAGGTGGAATCAGTGCACTAGAGAGGGACAATCTGTTTTGGATTGAACTGTAAACTGAAAGCTGCCTCATTCTTCGGCAGATAAGTAACCTAACCACGTAAGCCACTCCCCTCAGGTCAAGTCGTATCTTTTTCCAATACTAACTTTACTTTTCAATTAGTTCTTTTTATCTCCTAGAATTCAAGCCTCAGATCCTTGTTTCTCTCTTGTTAATATTATACTGAGATCTGGGTACGAGTGGTACTGGTGGCTCACATCTGTAATCCTAGCTTCTGGGGACATTGAGATCTGAGGATCGTGGTTCGAAGCCAGTCTGTGCAGGAAAAGCTGTGAGACTCTTATTTTTTTTTTTGGCCAGTCCTGGGCCTTGGACTCAGGACCTGAGCACTGTCCCTGGCTTCTTCCCGCTCAAGGCTAGCACTCTGCCACTTGAGCCACAGCGCCGCTTCTGGCCGTTTTCTGTATATGTGGTGCTGGGGAATCGAACCTAGGGCCTCGTGTATCCGAGGCAGGCACTCTTGCCACTAGGCTATATCCCCAGCCCGAGACTCTTATTTTTAACTAACCACTTAAAAAATCAGAAGTGGAGCTATGGTTCAAAGTGGTACAGTGCTAGCCTTGAGCAAAAGAGCTCAGGGACAGCACCCAGGCTCTGAGTTCAAGCCCCATGACTGGCAAAAAATAAATTATACTGAGAGTTCTACATATATAGGTTTACAAATCTGAATTGTAGATGTAGACCTTCTGTAATAAGAACATGCCTAGAAAAGGAAAATCACCTTGAAAACATCAAATCTGAAGTAGAAGCTCCACAAATATGCCCAGAAGAACTGTTCTCCATCATTCTTTTCTTTTTCCTTGTTGTCAAACCCCTGGGGTGTGGCCACACTAGGTCACGGCTTTCAGTCATGGAGGCAGTCTTTAGGTGCCTCTCACATGGTTCAAGGTGTTGAGAACCCTCAAGTAAACCAAGAGATCCAAATCTCAGCCACAGGGATTATGAATGCTAGAGGTAAAGGAAAATGACCAACATTGAATCACAACTTGTTTTTACTCTAAGCATAAATCCTAGGGCTGGGGCTGTAGCTCTATAGTAGAGTATAGGTGTGACATGGGTAAGACCCTGGGTTTGAGCCTCAGCTCCAAAAACTCAAATGTCATTAAAGTGATCTTAAGATCTTGATCACAGATCAGGAGAACACCTTTGAGTTGAATATTATACTGCAATGATTACTTTTCTGGATTTAACAAAGTGTGTCAGTTCATCCTGTTAGTTCACTTATAGTTGATCACGTAAGTGATCACTTTCTCCTACATTTTTATATATCTCCTTACTAAATTATGCTTTTCTCTCTGTTTTACAAAGAGGACCCAAAGAGTTTTAGGCTACTGGTTAATGGCAGAGCTGGTTATAGGTTTGGTGTGTGTGTGTGTGTGTGTATGTGTGTGTGTGTGTGTGTGTGTGTATGTGTAGGTGTGTAGTGTGTACCAGTCCTGGGGATTGAACTCAGGGCCTTAACACTGACTCTGAACTTCTTAATTTTTTTTCACAATTCTAATACTCTATCATTTGAGTCACTGGAAACTATATTACTTTTGGCTTTTTTTGGGGTGGGGGGTTAATTGGCGGTGAGTCTCATGGATTTTCCTGCCCTGGTTGGCTTTGGACCATGATCTTCAGATCTCAGCCTACTGGGTAGCTAGGATTACAGGCCTAAGCCATTGACACCCAGCTTATCTTACTATACTTTGATAATTTTAATTACTTTACTTTAAATTTCATTGAGTAGCAGCTTGGAAATTGGGAGAATATAATTACTACCAAAAGCAGAACCTTTTTGAGGTGAACAGTTTTGAACAGAAGCATGGTGCTTGTAATCATTAAATACCTCCTGTAAACCAGGTACTTATTTGCTCTTTGCATATATGGAGAGGCAAGTATGATCGGGCCTGATTCTCACATGAAGTTCATCTCTCTCTCTCTCTCTCTCTCTCTCTCTCTCTCTCTCTCTCTCTCTCTCTCTCTCTCTCTCTCTCTCTCTCTCTCTCTCTCTCTGGCAGTACCAGGGTTTGAACTCAGGGCTTCTCACTTGCTGGTCAGGCGATCATCATGGAGCTGGGTTTCTAGCCTGAAGGGACAGTGAATGTACATACACAGTATTATTAGAGTCAGAATTTAAACTGGAGATTGTGGTGGGCTAGACTCTAGATTCCTAATTCATTTCTTCAGTGCAATGCATGTCACAAGAAAGAGACATTAGGACTAATGGAGGGAACACTGGACAGCATCACTCATGCAGTAAAGTCTTTCTGGAACATACTAACATTCCTGAAAGTCTCCAGCAGGAAGTTCAGTGAGGTAGCCTGTCCTGCTCTTTCTAATCCTGACTTGACTCAAGGACCTGAGGAAAGGGGACCTTCACTAGAGACCTGATGTGGCACGACCCTGGGGCTGTGAGGGTCAGCTGAGTTGCTGGCATGACCCAAGAAAAGGTTCTCTGCCATGTGCTGTGTGTCTGCTTCACTCCCAGTGAAGAAAATGGCTTCCTTCCTCCTCCCAGCAGAACAGGGTGGATTGGAAGCTGTGTGGGCTCTGCCCCAAAACATATGCAGGGAATTAAATTGCTCTTTAAAAACAGTTCTTCAAGACTTTTAGTCATCTTTTTAGAAAAACTTTCTTTTTTTTTTGGCCAGTCCTGGGCCTTGGACTCAGGGCCTGAGCACTGTCCCTGGCTTCTTCCCGCTCAAGGCTAGCACTCTGCCACTTGAGCCACAGCGCAGCTTCTGGCCGTTTTCTGTATATGTGGTGCTGGGGAATCGAACCTAGGGCCTCGTGTATCCGAGGCAGGCACTCTTGCCACTAGGCTATATCCCCAGCCCTAGAAAAACTTTCTTAATGCTTGATGTGTGAGAGGCCCTGTGTGAGGTGAGGCTGGTGACACCCAGGCACTACTTACTGTACACAACATCGGAAATGACAAAGAAGTCACCAGATCCGAACAGTAAAAGTGAGAGAGTAGCTGCGCACATGGTGGCTCACATCTGCAATTCCAGCGGCTCAGGAGGGGAGGATCTGAGGATCAAAGTCCAAAGCCAGTTTGAGCAGACAGGTCCATGAGATTCTTCTCCTCAGTTAACCAGCAAAAAGCTAGAAATGGAGGTGTGGCTCAAGTGGTAGAGCACCAGTCTTGAACAGAAAGAGCCAAGTTTGAGAGTGGGAGGGCCTGATTCAAGCCTTGGTACCAGCATGCACACGCATGCACATGCACACAACTAAATTTACAATAAAATTAGAACCTTTATAAATGATCATTCCAGTAAGATCTGATTTCAATCTACAAGAGAATAAGGTTCTTTTTTTTTTAAGCCTTATTGCCTTTCATCTTTGATTGTATTGATATTACTAAGGGACTGTGAGATATATGTGTGTATATATAGGAATGCACACACACACTAGAGGTAAGCTACAGAAATTCTCATAATCGGACTTAACTACCAACTTGAGATTTGAGACAAAGATTTGAGATGTTGCTCTCATAAAGTGATTAAAGCTAGATTCCATGCATAAAGTCCATTCTTCTGCCAATGGATCTTAGGAGATCTGCAAACACATGCTCAACCCACTAGTTACAGATATGGCCCACATTGCAGTGGTTCATTCCAGTGTGTTATATATGGGTGGACTACCTTATACTTGAATTCCAGGACTTCCAGGTGAGGTCTTTATACTCTGGTGTGATTAGCAATAAGATTTTGATTTCTGAAGTATGTCACTCTTGGGGGTGACATACTCTTGGCTCATGTTACTCTTTTTCTGTGGGTTTCCATTGCAAAGGTCAACTTTGCTTTTCTCTAACTTCTTTCCTACATTCTGCGATGGTTCTCTATTTGGGCTGTGTATGCTCAGACACTAAGGTCAGAGGATATGGCTGTATTCATCATGGGTTTCTCTTTAGCTGAAAAAACTTGTATTATGGAACTTACATAAATATTTTCCTTTCTTTTCTCCCTGGTTATAAACTTGCCCTTACTCTCAGATTTGGACCACAACCAAGCTGAGAAATAAGACCGTATTTGCAGAGCTGAGAATCAATCTCAGCAGGTATCTCCTGATTTGAGAGGCACAGTGGTTTCTCCACTTGTATGCTAAAGAGAAGGCTGAGAACAGGACTATCATGGTTCATTGGTTTGAGGCCAGCCTAGGCAGAAGAGTTCATGAAACTACCTCTACCCCAGTCCACAGCTGGTTGCAGTGGTTTGGGCCTATTATCCCCAACTATGTGGGAGGCCAACCAAAAAACAAACAAATGACCCCTGAGTTTCTAGTCTCTGTCTCCAGTGGTGTGTGCTGGGAACTCTAGCTAAGACTGGGAGGTTAAAGGATGTAGATTGCAGCTCAAGGTGCAGTTCATTCCAGTGTGAAGTGTTTTGCTTTTATTTTCAAGTTGGCAAAGAAAAAGAAGACTTAGACTTATTTATTAATTGCCTAGCTTACTATTTGTAATATAGAGTAATTGTTTCTCTATTACTATTTTAGGAATAGATGATTATTGCTATTATTATTTCTTAATGGCCTGGTTAGCTTTTTCAAGGTGGAGATACAGCTGCCTGCTTTTTCATGTAATTCTGCACACATTGCACTACACTGCTGAGGATGCAGAACAGGGGCTAACTTCACTTGGGGGCAGATGTTGGCCACATGTAGAGCTTAATGAGCATTCACTTACATGCCTGTGTCAAGAATCCCACGCCAGTTCTCTTCTGAAGCATTTCTGTGTGGTTTCATGACCATGATACTTTTCATCTTTGTTTAGGCATCTCAGCCCAAACTTCCCTCTAAGTGTGCCAGTGCTGGGCTTGAATTCAGGGCCTAGGCACTGTTCCTGAGCTTTTTATTGCCCAAGGCTAGTGCTTTACCATTTGAACCACACCCCTTGACTGGACAAAAGTGCCCGTAGTGGAACTTCAGGTCAGCTTTAGGAAATAAAGAGATTTATATTTCAGGCATGCTCACGCAACAGGCTAAGTTGTTTTCTTCCTGAGACATTTCTAGACATTAGTGTATATCCCAAGTGCCTCTGTTCTTTCTTTTCAGGGGAGGTCCCAGAGGGCAAAATAACATGCTGTAATACATAACACCTTTTCTATTATCTTCCCTCAGCCCAAATTTAGTTAACAAAACCCAAGAGAAATCAGAGAAGGGGCCAGTTCCCTGGGGAGGCTGTGGAGTGGAGAGAGGGGCAGTCCTGCACTCCGGGCTCTGGCGCTCCCCCTGGGGCCACCCTTTGAGGAGCTATGACCAGAGGGATCCCAGGAGATCTCATTGTCCCTGAAATGGTTGTTTTCCTAACTCATCAGAACTCCTGTGGAGAGGAAGTGGAAGATGGATCAGGGAGCCATTATTTGGAGGCTCTTGCTCTGTCTTTGCAGGAACTTGGAAGTGACAATAAGGAAACTTACTTCAGATTTTTATTTCTGAATTCTCCAAGCAATATCCCAGGTCTGTGTCAAACATTTGTTTGGGACTTTCCCTTGCCAACAGGTTCACCTGAGAACACCCCCAGCCCCGCCTCACCTCTGTTAATTGGAAATTTATCAGCTGCACATTTTTATCAGAGAAATGCAAGTTCTAATTTTGAAATAAAGGCCTAGGAAATGTGTCTTGAAAAATGATGGCCGCCGATGATGATGTCATATAAAACACTTGCAGATACGATCTGGAATCTGGAGGAGTGAGTTTTAGAAATAAAGCAGTGAGTAAAGATGTTGGTTGTGTTAGACAAACTTTACATTAGTGAATTGTGTGGAGTGAAAGGATTCCACTTTTAGGTGTTTGTGACAGGGTACTATTTCTCCTCAGCAAACTTTCGTTTCTTTTTCTTGCAACTTTTAAAGTACAGATTGGAAAAAACCAAAAGCAATAACCCAAGCTTCTCTCTCCAGGAATGGAAAGGAGCTTGCTTTTGCCTGTTACATAATATTCAGCCCCAGACAGAACACACACTGAAGGGTTGTTACCTGGCACTGCCAACTACTGGTGGTGAGGCCCAGAGCATTTCCTAACCTCTCTATGCACCTTTTTCTAATGTCAAGTGCAGATAATAGCATCATTATAGATTTAGTGAGTGGAAGTCAGTGGAATACAGCCCTACTATATTAGGACTTAAAAAAAGGAAACAATTAAAAGGCTTTAAAAATGATTTGGTCAGGGCTGGGAATGTGGCTTAATGGTAGAGTGCTTGCCTAGCATGCATGAAGCACTGGGTTCCTCAGTACCACATATACAGAAAAGGCCGGAAGTGGCACTGTGGCTCAAGTGGTAGAGTGTAGCCTTGAGCAAAAAAAGCTCAGGGACAGTGCTTAGGCCCTGAGGTCAAGTCCCAGGACTGGCAAAAAAAAAAAAATTTGGTCAGCTGGGCACCAGTGACTCAGGCCTGTCATCTTAACTACTTAGGAGGCTGAGATCTGAGGATTGTGGTCACAGCCAGCGAGGGCAGGAGAGTCTATGAGACTCTTATCTCCAATTAATCTGCTGAAAACCTGGAAGCAGAGCTGTGGCTAAAGTGGTAGAGTGCTAACCTTGAGCAAAAAAGCTGAGTGTGAGACTCTGAGTTCAAATCCCAGTACTAGGACACACACAGACACACACACACACACACACATACATACATGCACGCACAACCAAATATGGTCTTTCAGAAACCCATGGTCGTTCCTTCTGTAAGGAACCAGAGTCTATTAAGTATATGGCGTTAGGTTTCTGTGAGTTTGTCCACTGTCTACTAATCAAGGAGTGCTGGAGAGAGGCTATTCACCGTGAGTCACTGGAAAAGAGTGGGTCCGCACCTAGAGGAGGTAGCTTCTCAGAGACACTGGGCCTCTGCAGGCAAACATGGTCTATGCAAGCTGGATAAAGTGTACCACTTTATCTTTGTGGAAAGGTCTGCTCAAGGAAAAGGATTTACCATGGAAACAAGAGGTTTTTCTTTGTTGCTGTTGTTTTTAATGTACTATGTGAAGTTATTTTAGTTTTTTTTTTTATCTCCTTATGGTTTATCCCTGTCATCACCATATTTGATTTTAGTACTCTTGGTTTCTACACATATTTATCTGAATTAGAGAAGGGAACGGGAACAACAAACTGGTGAGACAAAGGACAAAGGGTGAACCAATGCAACAGCCATACTCATAAGACAGTACAATGAACTGTACAATTTGAGGGGGGTAAAGGGGGAGGAAAAGTGGTAGAAAATGAGGAAAGGAGTAACAAGTTTGACAAGAAATGTACTCACTATGAGTAACCCCTCTGTTTATCAACTTGACAATAAAATTAAATTTATAAAAAGGATTTAACCAAACAAATGATCAAGATAACACCTCAGACCAAAAGGAAGCTGATATCTTATGGTAACAAACACAGTAACCTTGAACCTAATTCTAGATTAAAAGAAACCAATGAGGGGTTGGGGATATGGCCTAGTGGCAAGAGTGCTTGCCTCGCATACATGAAGCCCTGGGTTCAGTTCCCCAGCACCACATATATAGAAAATGGCCAGAAGTGGCGCTGTGGCTCACTGAGTCCACGCCCCAGGACTGGCAACAAAAACAAAACAAAACAAAAGAAACCAATGAAAGCAGATAATCCATCCCATAGAAATCATCTAATTTTTCCATTAATCAGAAGTAGGGAGCCAGACATGGAGGTGGCTGCCTGTACCCCAGGATGTAGGAGATTAAGGCAGGAGGATCTCATGTTCCAGGCCCATGGAGGGGGTGGTGAGGGGGAATCTAGAGAGATATCTCTGTAGACACTGTCAGTTTTGTAAGTGCTAATAAAATTTCTTGTTTTTTTTTTCCACGTGAAATAAATTAAGTACTCATGACACAAGCTCAAGATAAGTGAATGCTTAAATTCTAGTCTTCTCACTTAAATAGCTATAATATCTTAGCAAGTAATAAGGCCTGTTGATACATAGGGCCTACATTTAGTACCCTACTTGGCAAAGACTAATCATTCGCTAGATGGTGGTGGTTTCTAACCCCATTTCTCTCTCTCTCTCTTTCTCTTTCTCTCTCAGTAAAATGGCATGGCAAGAACCACCATTTTATTTAGAAAGCCTTAACATGATTGAGGATTTAAATGTGGGATTAAATATTCATACCCAGTCCAAGTGTTCATGTCTACACTTGAAACTAAAATTTGATAACTTGAGGCATGAATCCGATGTAATTTGAGCCTAGTCTTAAGGCCTTAAACTTAGTCTACACAAAAGCCTAGGCTAATTCTAGTACCCAGATTTTGTTCCTTTTTCTCTCACATAGTTGGCGCTCAATAAATGTTGGCATCAGCGGTTCATTGAGGAGGTGATTTTTCCCCCCAATATTCAGTTGATTAATGACATTTAACCTTTGTGAATTAATTCCCAGTCAGGTGGGGTTTCTATGTATAGGCACAAGAGAAAGGTGAGAACAATGACTTTCCAAATAATGATATAAGCAATAGTAGTAGTACTGTGTGTGTTTGTGTGTGTATGTGTGTGTGTGCTGGTACTGAGGCTTGAACTCAGGGCCTGAGTGTGTTTCCTTAGCTTTTGTGCTTGAAGCTCATGCTCTTTGAGCAACACTTCCACTTTTGGCTTTTTGATGGTTAATTGCAGATAAGCGTCTCATGTATTTTCCTGTGTTGGCTGGCTTTGAACCTTGATCCTCAGATCTCAGCCTCCAGGGTAGTTAGTATTACAGGTATGAGCCTTGGCAAAGTAGAAATTTCAGACAACTCTCCAATTTCAGTCTCCATTGACATGGGCTCAGAGTCATTTAGGAAGAAATCTCCTAGGCCAAACCTGTCATTTCCCAGAAGCCAGAACCTTGAAGAGCTTAAGCATCTGTTTACATGACAGAGTCAGGACGTGAAGTCTGAGCTCCCCAGACAGTCCAGTCATTTTGTTCCTAGGAGACTTTCCAGTTAAAGTAGAAACCACGGTGTAGACAGGTGTATCAAGTGTTGATCTGAGGAATGCATCGGCTTGCGCAGGGCGCAGGCCACGGGCTGCACGTGGCGGGGACCTGGCCTAGCTGGGCCCCTGGGGATGTAGTAATGCTGACATTATTTGTATTCATTTACTTAGGACTGGTTGTTAGAGTGAAGACCCCGCGGGTGGGCAGGTGGGCGCTCCCCTGGTTTGAGCCAGCAGGGGTCGAGGTGGGGTGCAGAATGAATGTGTACGTGGGGGGCTGTGGCCGAAAGGGCGAGATCAGCTTATCAGAGAGTTTACAAGTTCTCTATTAAGATCTAGGAGCCCAAGGGCCCCCACCGACCCCAGGAAGCCCTGACAAGTTTGCGCCGCAATGGCTCTGCTCTGGTCCCAGGACAGGACAGGGGTTCCCCGGACCCCTTTTGAGAGGAGCAGCGGGCTGCAAGGGTCCGGGGGCTGGTCCGGGGCTGGACGGCAGCGGAGGAGCCTGTGGCCGGGTTCCCGGCGCGGCCGCCGAGGGCGCCCCGCCCCCGCGCGCTGATTGCTGCGCACCCGGCTCGGCCCCGCCCGCGCGGAGCGAGGGGCGGCCGGGCGGCCCGGCGGGGGAGACCGAGGGCTCCGGGGACCGCGAGCTACACTTTCCTCTTCCCGGGGAACCAGGGCGGCCAGGCCTGCGCTCCGCGCACCCCGCCGCTTCCTCCGCGTCGTTCCGGAGCTCCGTGCCGAAGGCGGGCGACCCCGGCGAGGCCGGATGGCGTAGCTGCGCCCGGGCCGAGCCGCCGCTGGAGCCCGGGCTGGGCGGGGACCGCCGCGGGTGATCGGCTCGGGACGCGGCGCCGCCTCCGAGGTACGAGTGGGACCCGGCCTCGCGCCACAGCACGCGCGGGGACGCCGGGCACCCGCAGGGTCTCGGCTTCTGCGGGGTGACGCTCGGTGACCCGGGCTTGCCTGGCTGCGGGTGGGACCCCTGGGGCCGCGGAGGGCGTCGTCGTCCGGCGATGTCTGCACTCGGGGCCGCGGGACCCGTGTCCAGCGGTGCAGGGGCAGCGATCGGGCGTTGCGCGTTCTGGGGAGGAATTCTCCACGCCCGCCCTCCCATGCTCATCCTCCCCGCGAGGCGTCCCGGCCGCGTCCCCTGGGTGGCGGGGCGCAATGGGTGGGAAGGACGCGCGGTGCGGGGGGCCGCGGTTCGAGCGCGCTCTCCGGGCCGGCCCTGGCTCCCCGCGGGGAGCGCGCCGCAAGGCGTTGGGGGGCTCGGCACGCCCCCCGGGGGGGTTTTGAGGAACTCCCCACGGGTTAACTCCGTTCCGGGCGGTTTGGAAGCCTTGGTCTGTGGACGTCTTCACCTGCGTCCCGGAGCCCGCGCGTGGACCACCGCGAGCCGCCGCGGTAGAGGGGAATTTGGTGACCGCCCTAAAAAGAGCTGGGGGAAGAAAAATCACCTCGTTTTGTTGAGCTGGGAAATGGGGGCGGGGAGGGGGAATCGTACCGGCCCCTCGAGGCGGCCGTGAGGAACGAAAAAGTGAAGATGTGGCCGGGGCTAGGGCAGAGCCGCGCAACGCAAGTGTTAGCGCGACCCACGCGGGCAGGGGGCCGTGGGGAGGAGACCCGGGGGGGGGCCCGGGGGGGCCGCGTTTGCGCAGCTCCATCGTACTTAAGAACTTTTAATCTTCTTGAAATATGGTACTTTAGAGTGCTTGAGTCCGAACGCACATGCTTCTTTTGGGTAATGATAATAATAACCAACACGCCTTGCTGTGTGCCAGACACCCCACGACACGTAATTACACATCCCGCCAAGTGGGGCAAACCACCGCCAGTAGTCTCATTCTGCAGATAAGACACTCAAAGTTGAGTCTTCTCTGCTCAAGACCACGCGCCGCGTTCTTAGCATTAACTCCCGCATGTCCTTGGTCTGGGGGGTGGGTGGGTGGGTGGGTGTTGGGGTGTTGGGGGGGATCAGATTTGTGGCTAGTTTGTTCGTGTGCTGTCAGGCCATGGAGATCCTATCATGCAGCTTCCCATAGGACTCTAACTTTTTTTTTTTTTTTTTGGTTATTGTTTGTTCTGGTTTGGGGGCTTGAACTCATGGCCTAACACTCTTGCTTGTTCCTCCCCTTCCCCTAAGGCTGGCGCGCTACCACACTTCGACTTCCAACTTTTTGCTGGAAAACTGAGAGATAAGTCTCATAGATGTGTCGGTCTGGGTTGATTTTGAACCTCGACCCTCAAATCTCAGTCTCCTGAGTAGCTAGGGTTATAGACGCGAGCCACCGGTAGTTGTAATATAGCCTTTGAATCTGATTGCTTAAGGTGATTATACATATATGGCTGAGAGCTGAATGGCAGCTCCCCAGAGAGGGGCTTCAAATAATTATAAATAGAACACTGCCTTGTGTTAATATGGATCTTTATTCTTAATTTCTTTCATGCATTCACCAGGCATTGTTGACCACAGTTCCTTGGCTTCCTTAGGAAACAGCTTGAGGCTGGCACAGGAGGCAGGGAAATAATTCTTACCCCCTTAAGGGCAATTAAAATGGACTTGATATCGTGCCATTGTGTCAGTTAAAGGATGTGGCTCTGTTTCTTGATGTTCTCTGCTTTTGGCTTTAATTCTGCATTGTTTATCGCTTCAAGGTTTCAGCATTTCTTTTTTTTTTTTTTCTTCTTCTAAATGTTGCCCCTTCAGTCTGTCTTTATTGTCCGTCAATTTTGATTTCTCCTGTTGTGATAGAACTTGACCACTGCATAGCAGCTTAGCTTGACTACTGTTGATTCGACTCATGTTTTCCAGTGTAAAAATCACCAGCTTGCTTTTTGAGCCCCCCAGCACTTCAAAGGCAAAATCCCTGGGGAGTCACTGTTAGGTTTTCATATTAGCCAACAGGGGGCGCACAGCACACTCTCCTAAACCTCTGCAGTGAAACTTACAAGTCGGAAGTGGAAAATGTGGCTTTACCTAGCAAAATAACCAAGCTGCCTTCTGAGTTTGCAATGGAGAACTGGAATTAATTTCAGCAAATTAAAGATGACCTCGAGGAAAGGGCCTATGTGTTGCATAGATGTCAAGAACTTCATAGTGGATGGACAGATATTAAAATGCATACCACAGGACTGGGGATGTAGCTCACCAGTAGAATGGGGGGCTTAGAATATATAATGCCATGGGTTCCATCCCCAGCACCACAAGAAAACTAAAAGTAAGCAAGAACCCCCCCCCCATTCCATCCTCGGTCCCTTCCCCTCCCACCATTTGTTTTCCTTAAGTCATGTAAGTAAACTATTTTTTTTATTTTATTTTTGTAGTTTAAATACTTTCTCAGGTCCCTACCTCCTTCCCTTCCTCCCTCCTAGTTGAACCCAGGGCCCTACCATCTATACAAGTGCCCTGCCACTTAACCTGGCTTTTCTAAGTGTAAGATAATAAAGGATTATTAATTTAAATTGCAACAATTCAACTACTATGCATTCTTCAGAGATGTATGTTTTAGTACAGGTTGACTATCCCTTAATGGAAATGTAAGTATCAAGAGGTGTTCTGATTTTTTTTCAGACTCTGGAATATTTGCATATGCATAATAAAATAGCTTGGGAGGCCACCCAAGGCTAAGCATAAAGTTTGTGTTTCATACATACCTTATAATATAAGCAACTTTCATGCAGTGTTTTTGGTGCACCTGAGTCTTGGCTCCCATCTGTCACATGAGGACAGGTGTAGAATTTTCTACTTGTGTTCATTTGGTGCCGAAAAATTTAGGATTTTTGCAGCATTTTCGATTTTGGAATTATGGAGAGGATCAATTTGCATAGTAGTAGTTTGAATCTCCTCCATATCACTGCAAGCATCTGTGATCTGGCCCATACATACATAACCAAAATGGAAGAATTCATAAACATGGAAAAATCAGTTAGTCAAATGGACTTTGGAAAAAGGTTTTCTAATCTGTACAGTTTGGTGGACCAGTTTCCTTGCTTACATATCATGAAGTTTTTTTTTTTTTAATAACTGTCCTCTGTAGCCACTCCTTTCTATACTGCAACATTATACTTATATGAAGGAGTTAGTTTATTTAGGAGCTCATTTAGTTTTAGTTTACAAGTGTTTAGCATTTCCCTCCCCCTCCTAATCTGGTTTTGGATTTGTCAAATTAGAGACCTCAGTTCTCTGAATGCTGGAAGCCCAGAGGCATAAGCTCCCCTAGGACTTTCACCTCCAGCCTTTAAGGATTGGCAAAATTAGTTTTCTGAAGCTGTTGCCCCATTCTATTTAAGACTCAAAGGAATCAATCTTTCTCATTTGCATGTAAGTTTGGCTGTGTAGTGACTCTTAGCCCCAGCTCCAGCGAAAGAAAAAATATCCTTTGGAGTCACTACCGATTTCTTTCCTGTTAAGTCACCTATTTCCTGAAGTCCTAACTGTTGATTTTGTTTTAAACCTTCAGTTAGAATTTGAGGTTTGAGTTTGCATTAAAGAATGGGGTTTAATTTCAGCTAATTAAAGATGACCTTGATGGGTCAGTAGGGTCACTGCTAGAATATTTTTTCCTGGATGATTATGCTCTGTGTTGATTTTGAATTGTTCATTCTTGATCAGTCATTTTGAAATGCATTTTTTGGTCTTTATGCTATTGGATAAAAAAACTATAATGGTCAGATTTATTAATAGAAAACTGTGCTTTAAAATATTGTAAAAAATCTCGTAAATCTTTAAAAATCTTTTTTTTTAATTTATTTTTGTCGATTGTGGGACTTGAACTCTGGCCTGGGTGCTGTCTCTGAGCTCTTCAGCTCAAGGCTAGTGCTCTACACTTTGAGCCACAGCACCACTTCAAGTTTTCTGGTGGCTAATTGGAGATAAGTCTCATGGACTTTGCTGCCCAGGCTGCCTTTGAACTGAGATCCTCAGATCTCAGCCTCCTGAGATACCGGCACCCAGTGTAACAATTCTTTTAACAGTACTTTTCTTAAAATTAAATTTTAATAATGTTATTTCAGCCAGTCCACTGGAGGAATTTCTTTATATTTACAAACTTATTTTAAAAATTTACATTAAAATGTTAGCTACTTTTTTTGAAACTTAATATTACTTGACTTGGGGTAAACATAGGGGTTTTAAAACTTAAAAGTAAGATTACAATGACATTAGGAATATGGACACTGAAACTAAGACTGGAGCTAGGCTAAATAAAAAGTTAGGCTTAGCTGGGTGCTGGTGGCTTATGCTTGTAATCCTAAGTACTCAGGAAGCTGAGATCTGAGGATCATGTTTCAAAGCCAGCCAGGGCAGGAAGGTCTGTGACAATCTTACCTCCAGTTAACCACCAGAAAAAGCCAGAAGTGGAGCTTTGGTTTAAAGTGGTAGAGCGATTGCCTTGAGCCAAAGAAGCTCAGGGACAGTGTCCAGGCCCTGAGTCCTAGCCCCAGGACAGGCAAAAATAAATAAATAAATAAAGCCTATTACAAATAACTTTGAACCATTAGGACATCTGTGTGTCTGGAAGGGAATTAAGTGTACTAAGATCTATGGCCTTAATTCCACTCTTGGAATGATAGCAGCGTTTCTTTGTAACATTTCATAAAAAACAAGCTGTTGCTAATTTGTTCAGTTTCTAGTCAAGTAGAAATGAATCAACACCACTTGGAAAGGCAATACAAAGGAGAGCTGGATCCTTATTCTGGGCTCTATCCATTTCTAGATTTCTTGTTTTCTGTCTTTTGAAATTGCACATTGGCTGGTTAATGGACACCAAACTTTATTTTTCTGTGCTTGCAAAGCTCATGAGAGTTAGTACAGATTTCCAAGCATTCTTCCTCCCCACTTAAGATGCCAGTGATTTTGATCTCTTACTCTCTCAACCAAGAAGCGTGCAGTGTATGTGTGTGTGTGTGTGTGTGTGTGTGTGTGTGTGTGTGTGTGATGCAATAGTAATATGAATTCTGCCTCAGGCCACCACTTTCATTTGGATCTTAGTCTACATTAAAAAAAAAAATCTTCAGTTTTTCAGGCCAAAGATGGAGGCTTCATGGGCTGACAACTCTTTAGAATGGAGTACAAAACATATCTAGAGAGGAAAATCTGGAATAAGAGCCCCAGAACCCCATTTGGGCCATCATCTTCTATCTGCTGCTCATCATTTCTGTCTGGGTGGGAGGTAATGTCTCGTATTTATGCTCATGATTTGATGATGTTGACAGGTACCCTCAGTCTGAGGGCAAGTTCATCTTCTAGAATCTGATATCAATCTGTTTTCTAGATGGTGATTTAGAGTGAGAGTGATATCTAAACCCTTAGCTCTAGCTTCACTCTGAGGAAAGGCAATGGAGGAGCATCTTACTCTCCCTACCTCTTGTCCTTGATGGGAATGGAAGATCTTCGGATGCTGTTTGTCATAGAAAACAATAATAGCAAACCACAACCCCTGGGTCCCAAACATCTACAACCACAAAAACACCTGCTTTCCTATCCTTCCAAGAGTGTGATTCATTCACTGATCCATGCCTGAAAGTCAGCAGGTGGTATGAAATGACTGATGGACCATTTGTGGAAACACTTTTAAGTTGATTAGCTCCTGGAAAATAAATCTTTAGCTAACCATCTTTACAGATTTGGACCCTTGGGCTCTCCCGTTGTGGGCATGGCACTGGAGGTGGAGCTCTGTGATTCACAGGTGAGGACGATGCTGAGTGGCAGAGGGGACAGAATACCAAGTAGGCCCTAGGAGAGGCAGACAGAACTTTGGATTCCTTCTTTATTGTTTTATTAATGCTGGAAACTGATGAAATACTTCTTCTCCTCTGGGGACTAGGCTTTGTTAGCATTTGTAGTGATTTATGTGTTTTGATACTGGGATTTTGGTCTTTGGATACAAAAGTGCTTGGGTGGCTCTTTGTGAAATGTCACTTCCTAGTTAAGTGTATGATAACTGTTGGAGCAGAATATGGCTCCCCTCCCCCTCTTTCTCCTCCTTGGAAGGTCATCTGAGGTGAGTTAGTAAGATAGTAGGCATACAGTCCCACTGGCCCCATCCGTGTTCACATGATCCCTCAAGTGCCCTTGTGTGATTCTTTCTCTGTGGGCATGGCTTGCCTCTTTCCCTGATGGCTTTTATCTGTCAAGCCAGACATCGACACCAAACACTTCTGAGGGTCTCATTCTGTGCAGTTGGCTGGCATATTCAGTTCACCTTGGAGGGAAAGCACTGTTGACTCATCGCATACATGTTGAATCATTGTACAGTTACAGCTTCCCCGTGTGTAGGAGTGGTATCTTAGCTAAGTGTTTATTCTTTTCTGCCAAGCCTTTCTGAGCTCTCCTTTCTCCTCTCTCTTCTCCCCTCTCTTTCCTCTTTCCTCTCTCCCCCTCTCTCTCCTCTCTTCTTTTCTCCTCTCATCTTTCTTCCTCCTTTCTTTTCTCTCTTCCTTTTCCTTCTCCCCCTTCCACCCCTTCTCCTCCTTTTCTCCCTCTCTTCTCCCTCTCCTTCCTTGTGTCTCTCTAGGGCTTGAACTCAGGGCCTGGGCACTGTCCCTGAGTTTTTGTGCTCAAGACTAGTGCTTTGCTACTTGGGCCGTACCTCCACTTCCAGCCTTTTTGCTGGTTCATTGGAGATAAGAGTCTCATGGATTTTCTTGCCCAAGTTAGCTTTGATCTTTCTTTGATTTTCAAATCTCATCCATTTGAGTAGCTAGGATTACAGAGCCACCAGGACTCAGCCTTGTTTTTGTAACTTTAGAAAGATTGCTACTGGCCATCTGTTTATTATAGATCATAGGAACTATGAATAGCAACTAGGCTAACTCCTCATTTTGTGAAGACACACCTGTACACTGGCTTTGTCTTGCCTCTATGCTCTTCATCCTTAGCTGCATAGCTACAGTTGCTGTGCAGTCCATAGATGCAGCATGCTTTTGAGTGGCGGGGGGATGATGACCTGCTCTTTATGTTCACATTTCCCCCCCCCCTCTATTTCTGCTTCGGTGGCATTTTTATTTCATTGTTAGAGGTTTTAATTATGCTTGGTGTGTGGGCTAAATAAATTTCCTTTAGAATTGGTTCTACTAAAGTCTTAAAAATTCCTCCAGAGGGCTGGGAATATGGCTTAATGGTAAAGTGCTCGCCTCGTATACATGAAGCCTGGGTTCGATTCCTCAGCACCACATACATAGAAAAAGCCAGAAGTGGCCCTGTGGCTCAAGTGGTAGAGTGCTAGTCTTGAGCAAAAAGAAGCCAGGGACAGTGCTCAGGCCCTGAGTTCAAGCTCCAGGACTGGCAAAAACAAAACAAAACAAAACAAAAAGTTCCTCCAGAAAGTATTCCATATAGGTACCTTGCTGGGTAGGTAGGACTTGTGGTAGTGTTTGCATGAGACACAGGTGCAAGTGTGCAAAGCAGGCTGCCACTTAGCTTAAATGGAAGCTAGGAGAGGGAGGAGCTAACAATAATAAGGGATTTAAATACTTCCTCTGGAATTAATATACATTTCAAGTAGGTAAGGGGATTGCAAAAGATTTTTTTCTTCTTTTTGCTAAGGTTAGGATTCTGTAGCTGGCAACTCTTACAGCCCCAAAGATCCTGTTCTTTAAAAGCCAGGAAAAAGCAGTCTGTTTCTAATTATGTATCACAAAAACTAGTAAAATTAAGCCAAGAAAAACGATCTCTTGGGAATGGGGTTGCCTTCATTTTGCAAAGGGTAAAGGAGAAAGAGCTGGAGATTCACATTTTTAAGGAATCCACTCGTTTTTCTGTTGGTGTTCAGAGTTTCTTTCCCCGCCCCGTCAAGTGCTCCATGTTGGAAATAAAGAAGCCTTTTAGGATTGTTTTGTTTTTTAGCGAGCTCAGTGAGAGTAGAGGTTAGACAGCATCTACTGACAGTAAGGGCCCTGGTTCACTGCTGTGGGACCCAGACTTTTCCTATTTGAGGGGTGCTGGGTTAGGAGCTCATACCAGCAGACCTGGTCGTTGGTGAGCTATTTTGTGTGTTGTTGTTGTTGTTGTTGTTGTTGTTATACTTCTATCATGCTTGGGACTGAAGTCCTGATGATGGGGAGAAAAACCTAGGGGTAGTATGGGAAGAAGAGGCTGGGAGGCAGGAGGTCTGGTTGGATGATGCATGAGTGATTAGTTTGTCCTTGACTCTCATCAGAGCAGCTGCCTTTCTGAGAGCCCGCTGCTAGTTTCAGGATAAATGGAAGAGATCCCATGCATACCACGCCACCAGGGAGCCAGAAAAGGTGCAAACTTTCCAGCTTGCTTTCAGTCAGTATCGTCTCTGTCTTCTCCTTTATAGATTTGCTACATGCATTGCTGTGTGTGTGTGTGTGTGTGTGTGTGTTAATTCTCTCGGAATCTATCTCTGCTGCCCCTCTTAAGTACTTGATCTCTCTACCACATTCCTTTTAATGATTGACCCTTTTTTCTTATCCCTTTTTTCTGTTGCTATAACAAAGTACTTGAAGCTAGGTGACTTACAGAGAATAAAGCTCATGGTTCTAAAGGTTGGGCAACCTCAACTGGTAAGGTAATTCTTGCTGGTGGAGGGGCCTCTGCAGAGGGAGACAGCATACAAGCTCTGCTTTCTCTTCCTTTCCTTCCAAGCCACAGCCCCACTGGAGTAGAGCCCCACTTTTATGGTTTCTTTTAACCTTAATTATCTTTCAGGGGTCCCACATCTAAACCATTAGTAGATTAAGCTAATTACAACATGAGTCTGAATGGGGATGTTAAAACCATTACCAAAGTTTTCCTTTCTTTTTCTTTCCTCATCTCATTCTGTATTAGCTCACTTTGATTTCCCTGTTTCAATAGTTTTCAGGTGTTTTTTTTGGGGGGTATAGTTTTCCTTTTTGTGCCAGTCCTGAACTCAGGACCCGGGTGCTATCCCTTAGCTTTTGCTTGCTTAAGGCCCAGCACCACACACACACACACACACACACACACACACACACACACACACACACACCTCACAACTTCTACAAACACAGAAACAAGCCAAAGGCTCACATACAAACCCTATTTCCCCTTCTGTTCTTTTTTTTAAATAGCATTATGTCTTTTTAATACACTGTTCCATACTTGGTTTAAAATTTGACCTGGACTAGAATATATACTTCCTAAGTGTGGGGATTTTTATGTCTTGTCTTGTTGAATTCTCTATCTAGAATTGTGGTGGCATGAAGCAGGGACTTGGTAACGATTTGTTGCATGAATAAATCAGAAGCAAGATTTGATTAATTTCTTACAGCTGCAATTAAATTCATAGGGGCTTCAAAAGGGGAGATATTAAATCTGTCTGGAAGATTTGATTTCTAAAAGCCCCATGTGAAACTCTCAGACTAGAACACTGATCTTTTGAATTTTTGGACTTGAAGCAGAGCCCCGGGCGCTCCCCGGCCTTCCAGTGGTTTGGGAAGATTGCCATCTACCTCCAACAGGCCTGCGCTTGCTGAGGTTTCCCTCTGCCTGTGGTTTGCCCTTTAACCCTTCCGCCCCAGAGATGAAAAGGAAGCCCAGCAGTAGAGGAAGGAGCTGGAGGAGCAGCTGTATGGGGCAGAGGGGCAAATGCCCAGTGTCCTCCACATCCTGCTGTGGCTCCGAGCCCATGCTGATGATGGCTCTTGGAACCTTCTAGAGTTGTCCTGCCTAGGGTTTGTGTTCTGAGGAACTACTTTGAGAAAGCCAGAGGTCTCTTGAGGTTTGTTTTTTTCTTTCTTTATTGTTTTCTTTGAAATGTTTATTTTAGGCAAAAACACCCCACTTTGGACAAAGAACAATTAGAACACCCCCTTAATTTTGAAGTGGGGTTTTTCATCCTTCCTAAGGGGTTGGATGGCAGGTGAATTTACTGCAGGCTTCTGTCAGTGATTGATGGGTCCCTGTGCAGAGCAATAACTGACACCCAAGGGCAAGAAATCCCATTCTGAAGAAGTAACAGATTTGAGGATGCAGGAGAGATGAAGAGCCTGGTTTATGTTGGTTTTGCCTCCTACTCTTACTGAGGCAACTGCAGGACGCCTCCTCCAGGGAGGCTGGTGGGGGGGGGGGGCCGTGCTCCTCAGCCCAGCAAGGAAGTCTTAAGGCTTAGGAGAAAGTTATTGCCTAGCGCCTAGCTAGCAGCTGTTGCTGCTGCTCCTGTGGCTCCTGCAGCTCCTGTGGCTCCTTCTCCTCCTCCTCCTCCTTTTTTGCTGATACTGGCTTTTGAACTCAAGGCCTTGTGCTCTTGCTTAGCTTTTTCTCCTCAAGGCTAGTTACCACTTGAGCCATAGCTTCACTTCTGGCTTTTTGCTGATTAATTAGAGATAAGAATTCTGTGGACCTTCCTGCCTAGGCTGGCTTCAAAATACGATCCTCAGCTCTCAGCCTCCTGAGTAGCTAGGATTACCAGCAGTAGGATTATCTGGCTAGGATTAGCAGATTACTATATCCTATTCTATCTTAGATATTACAATCAAAGGGTTAAAATGGAGTATAAGCGAGGGAGTAGTGAAGCTGAATGGCCTCCCTGGGGTTTGAGTTCTGTGTTCAGTCCGGATACCACCTTGTAATGACAAGCCACAGAACTCTTTGGGTGTAGAAACCTTGGATGTGAGGAAGTGGTTCTTAGAGTATTGCAAAGATGCATGGGATTCTGCCCTGAGAAAACTCTAGAAGCCTGGGTGATCAGGAGAGAGTGGGGGCAGGTTGGGGGTGGAGGAGAGGCAGGCTTTCTGTTTTCTCTATGGCCTCTGCGTCTCCTGCCTCCTTCCCAGATTCTTTCCCTGCGAGCACAGTGGGTTAGGAAATCTTTTCTCTTCCCACCACTGGCACACAGCACCTTGGGACTTTAATTAATCCTTGGCCTCGGGATAATAAATTTCTCCAGGTGAGACTGGCAGCCAGTGCGATATAATGACAGCTTTTTATCCTATGTACACAGTCTCATCTGATGTTTGCAAGGCCCCTGTCACCCAGGTGAGTTCAGGTGGTTATTGCTCAAAGGAAGAAGCCTGGGGCTGCGATTTCATCTCTGCTCTCCATCCTTTCTTGTGTGACCAGCTGTAGGGAATGATCTCCCATCAGTCAGATCTCCAAACAGCTTCCAGAGGAATGTTAAAAGCCCAATCTGCGCCCTCCCCCACCATAGCTCTTCTTTCCTTGCTCCCTCCAGAGCCAGGCTCGAGGAAAAGACCCACCCCGACCCCTCTTCCTCTTCCCTCTTCCCTTTCTGTGCCAGCCTTAGGGTTTGAGTTCCAGGAGTCATGCTCTTGCTGGGCTTTTGCACTCAAGGCTGGCCTGCTACCACTTGCTCCACTTCCAACTTGCTGCTGAAGTGCCTCACAGACTTTTCTGCTCAGGCTAGCCTCAAACTGTGATCCTCAGATGTCAGCTTCTTGGGTAGCTGGGATTATAGGCATGAACGACCAGCACCTGGCCACATCCTGACTGACGCTTTTTGTCATTTTGAGACAGGATTTCACTATATAGCCCACTGGTCTCTAACTCAAAATTTTCTTGCCTCAGCCTCCTGAGTGCTGGTATTACAGGTGTGTACCACCATATCCTACTCTTTAAACATTTTTTTTTTTAAACTTCCAGGCCCCCTTTAAAGGATAATTTTCCTTTGGAGTTTTCTGTTTATTTCACCAGGCTTTAAGACCATAAGCACAAAAGAACCAGTCTCTTTGCATGGCTGCTGGATCCACTGCCTGGCAAAGAGTATGGAAGATTTGTTGATAGCAGAGATGAAATACAGGAAATAAAATGAGTTGGCTCAAGTTGTAAATGACTCCTCCACCACTTTGAGCCATGCCCTCCCCTCCCCTCCCTCCCATCCTGTGTTTCTTGCTGGTTATTTTGGACCTGGATTCTTGTCAGATCTTCTGCTAAGGCTGACTTTGAACTCAGCCTCTAGATCTCAGCCTCTTGAGTAGCTAGGGTTACAGATATAAGCCACTGGTGCTTGGCTAGGTTTAGTCATCTCTTGTATATAGTCTGGCCTGTTCGCCACCTAACGGTTAGTTGGCAATTTTTAAATTTCTCACTCTTC
Organism: Perognathus longimembris pacificus; assembly: GCF_023159225.1. Lineage (NCBI taxonomy): Eukaryota > Metazoa > Chordata > Mammalia > Rodentia > Heteromyidae > Perognathus > Perognathus longimembris. The sequence goes on along the minus strand of NC_063167.1, from coordinate 75,203,814 downwards.
ATTTCTACTTGCTATCCATTTTCCTCTTTGAGCCAGATTTACTCTTTAAAAAAATTCCTGGTGGCATTAAGGATTTGAGTAGACTTTTCCAGAGAGTCCCAGTATTTTCCATATGCTCTGTAGGCTCATCAGGGAATGAAGGAAGCATGCCCAGGTCAGTAGGCTCAAAAGTAAACACAGACGACTCTGACACTAGCAGACTTAATGTACCTTTTGCTTCTCTGTCTTCATTACCTTCTCCTCCTTCTCTATTTCTGAGAAGTTTTTTTTTTTTAACTGGGTCTTGAACTCAGGGCCTCATGCTCTTAAGTTGGCTTTTTTTTTCTCTCAAGGCTGGCACTCTACCACTGGATCTATACCTTTATGTCCTGCTTTTTTTTCTGGATTAGTTGGGGAGAAGTTTCTCGGATTGTTTGCCCAAGCTGGCTTCAAACAGCGATCCTCACATCTCAGCCTCCTGTGTAGCCAGGACTACAGGAATGAGCCACCATGCTCATCATCTTCTTTGTTCGATCCATGAAGCTCTTTCTCAGAATCTTGTATTGTGCATATGCAATGTTTTTGTCCCCTGTAGGCCAAGTGATTATGGCCTTTGCAAAGGATCTCACAGAAAAGAGCAGTTTGTGTTTCCTGGTTTGATTTCAGAGCCCTAACTTTTCAGAAGCCTGTAGTATCACCATTCTTCTTATTAGACAACAGGTACCCAAGTTCTATGATGGGGAGCTGATGTGCCCAGCTGTGGGTCCACATGTGGGAGCCACATCCATCTTAGTGTTTGGTTCACTCCCACCTTAGGATTCTGTCACCATACTGGGCAGACTAGAAAAAAAAAATCTCCTGCAGTTTGTTTTTTATTTGGCCAAGTTCTATGATGGAGAGTCTTTTAAAAGCAGCAAGGCTCTTTCTTTGTCAGGAGCAGTAGCATGGAGTTCCAACTTGTCTTTGACTTCCTTTAGAGATGGTTTAAGATCCGGTGTAAACTTGCTGTGGTTTGCCTTGGGCATCCAACTGTTTAGCTTGGCTCTGTTCTATCTGTAATTGCTGCATTTTAATAATTGCCCAATATTCTTGTCAGCAATTTGCAGTCTATATATTTTTAATAGAACCATTTTGCCTTTCTTTCCACAGGTTTATTCAGACCTGCTCTAAGCCCCTGGATTAACACAGCCCAGAACCCCTCTCCCCCAGTCCCTGGATGGGGTGTTAAGGGGTCATTAAATATTCCTACCAGTCTCCTGATGCCTGGGTTTATATTCACATAAAAGTCTTCCGAGAAGCCATCTTCTTCCGCCCAGTTCCTACAGGACTTCTAGAAATTGCTCTTAGCATTGGCTGAATCAGTGTGTTTGTGTAGGGCGGTTTCTCCTTATGAATTCATTCAGGAAAATGACTTTCTTCAAGAGAATATCAAATAGAAATAAACTCTCTTAGCTGTTGTTGAGCTTGGAAATTAAGAGATTTCCATCTCATCTGAGGTATTGTGGAATGATGGTGACAGAAATGTTGGACCTCAAGAAATGATTCAGATGGCTCAGGGGGGCTGGAAAGCAGGGAAGAGACTTCGTTCCTATTGAAATGTTGGCCAACTGTGGAGCTAAGAACCTTGTTGTTTTTTTTTTTAAGTTGCTCTTTTTTTTTTTTAAAGATGGATTCTTAGGTAATTTAATTTGGTCCTTGTGATAACCCTGTCATCATAGCAGTAGGTTGTCTCTAATCTGAGCTGTTTCTGTTTGCTGGTACTGGAGTTTGGTGACTTAAGTATCTTTGTAGCCGCTAGTATACAATATAACCAGGTAGCTCATAGCACACCACAGTTTTGTTCTGTAATCCTGAAAATCCGATAGAAAGCCAAAGATTTAGCTAGGTGCCACGTTAGCCCTAACCTCTGGGGAGAGTGAGGTGGGTACCTGGCTTGAGCCCAGTTCAGAGCCACCCTGGGCAAACAGTGAGACCCTTCTTAACAAAATAAGCAAACCCTTGCTCCAAGCTGAAGACTTAAAATGTCACCTATAACCTTTGAAAAGTAGTTGCTCTACATCTTAAGTAGCCAGCAAACACCACCCAGACTCCTCCCAATTGCTGTGTGCTATCTTGATACTTTTTAAAACGTATTTTGTCTCTTAAACAGTTTCTACAAATTCTCTTAAGTGCCTGTAATGTGTTTATTTCAGAAGTGATGCTGCTGTGATGTTTTCTTACCCCCAAAAATGTGTTTTGTTTTAACAGGCAATTTGAGAACGGTGAAGAGAAAATTGTAAGGTCATTTTTGACTTTCGAAGACTGCGTGTGGATCGGATGCTGAAGTGACAAGAGGGGACACAGTGCCTGAGAAAGGAAGATGGAGTCCCCCTCCTTCATCGCCTTTTTTGCCCTTATGAGCTCCTGTGTGGCCACAGCAGGTAATTGACATAATACAAATCACAGGGTCATTATATTCTCTTGGTGCTGGGAATATGGCCTAGTGGCAAGAGCGCTTGCCTCATTATATTCTCTTGATACATTTATCTTCATTCTAGAAGGATTTGAGTCCTGTGATATTTCATATACCAATAAACATTTTAGATTACTGTACAGATGCATACCTTTGTCTGTGGTATATTTGCCTGGCTGTTCGTAGGCATTCTACTATCAGGCACACGGATTACCAGCTAACTGATATTGAGGCAGGTTGGAAACAAATAGACTGATTTTAAATCCCACTTAATTTTGGTACCTGCATAGATTAGATGCAAGATAATATTCCTGTCCTTAAATCAGAATTTCATGGGAGATCCTTTTTGTGTTTTCATCTGCTACAGAATAAATAGACCTTCTAGATAGAGCTAATGCTCTTAGCCTTTTTAGGAAGTGTTTTATTTCAGATATTTTGTTTATTTATTTATTATGCTGGTCATGGGGCTTGAATTCAGAGCCTGGGCACTGTCCCTGAGCTTTGTGTTCAAGGCTAGCACTCTACCACCTGTGCAATGGCTCCACTTCCAGCTTTTTTGGTCTCATTGACTTTCCTTCCCCAGCTGGCTTCGAACCTTGATTCTCAGATCTCAGCCTCCAGAATAGCTAGGATTACAGGTGTGAGCCACCAGCTCCTAGCCTCAGATATTTTAATGTGTAATTTCTTAAAAAGTAGAGAAAGGAGCTTAGTGGTAGAATACATGTCTAGCACCATAGAGACTCTGGGCTCCATCCCCAGCACTGGAAAAAGAAAAGGAAAAAAAAAAAAAGAAGAAAAATAGCAAAATGGTTTGTATTTCCTAGAGACCATCAGGTTGTGAAGAATTAAATGACTTGTTTGGAATGTTGTTGCTTAAGTAATAATATTAGATCCACACACCAGTGCCTTAGTGCTTTGTGTGAAGGTTGCTTGCTTGATTTGTTTGAAAAAGGAATTTATGGTATTTTTGCTATAATCTGCTTTGTGTCTCTTCTATAAGGAGCCATCTAAGAGTGGTGTGTTGGATCAGTTCTGGAGTCTGGCATGCCTAAATAATTACTATTTACCAAGTGTGTACAACAACTAGCCACTGGGTTACATAATTATAGAATATAAAACCAAGTAAGGATATGCTTCTTTAATAAGTTCACATAATCATGACTCTGAGTGGCGTATAATTATTTTGCCATTTTATAGGTGATAAAATGAGATCTGGTGAGATTAGGAAACTTGTTCAGTGTTACCCAGTTGGGAGACACAACAACAGTGTTTATAGCTCTGCCCCTAATGGGTGTGTCATATTGAAAAATGATCATACCTTGAAGGCTTCTGCCTGTAGGCTCAGACCAGGGGCTGTATGAAGACACGTGGAACCAGAGCTAGCAGAAGTAAACTGCGTGGTGTGACTGGACAGCAGAATGCCAATGTTCTCATTGCACATATTTTTGGTCAAGAAAGTTGCTAGCTTTGGGTTGTTGTTGTTGAATGCCAATGTGTGTACTTGAACTGCCCATTTTCTCTGTAGTACTGTGTCAACATTTTCATTTTGTTGTTTGCTTTTTTTGCTTGTGCATTAAAACAGATGTTAATTAAAAAGAGGGAGGAGGGAAAGAGAGAGAGAGCTTGATGGAAGTCCATGGGGGTGAGGACAAGGTATATAGTCACACTTGGTGGAGGGTAGCCTTCTGGTCTCATTAATGCCTGGGTTAGGCTGAAAAACAGAAAGGGAGAAGAAGGAACTTTGTGGATAAGTGGTGCATTTGATGACTCTCTATAGCTTTGATGTTACAATGGTGAATCATTTTTGCTTAAGACCTTTCTCTGTGATGGGGAGAATATATACCCCCCTGTATATATACATATAGGTGTACATATATAGTTGTACACATTCAAAGTGTTTTTGAATTTTCATATTTATTACTATTAATATTATTAACTTTTTGTAGTGCTGGGGATTGAACTCATGGCCTTGAGCATGCTAGACAAGTGCTCTATCAATGAGCTGTAGCCTTAGAACCTATTACTGACTGATAAGTGGAGTTTGATTTAGGTTATCTCATTCAAATTGCTGGACCCAAATCAAATTCCATATATGGATCTGATGGATTCCATTTGATTGTTCTTTAGTATCTCAGAGTGACAGCCCTTTCAGAACTTTGTGGATTTTGAGGACTTCAGGACACCATTTTTAAGCTACCATTCCCCTGGAAAGGAAGAATAAAGACCTCCAGAGATGCGGTCCTCCATAAGGGCAATATGAGTATTAGGGAAAAAAATAAAAAACCTCACCTGTAATCCTAGCCACTCAGTAGGCTGAGGTTCAAAGCCAGCTGGGACAGGAAAGTCTGTGAAGCTCTCATCTTTGATGAACCAGCAAAAAGCGGCTCAAGTGGTAGAGCACCATCTTGGGGGGAAAAGTCAAGCTAGAGTGGGAGGCCCTAAGTTCAAGTCACAGCGCGCGCGCACACACACGGGAGATGGTAGAGGTGAAAGGCTTCTTGTTGATAGTGGCCAGGAGGCAAGCGTAGTGTAACACATATAGAACCCCAGGTTCCTGCAGGTTCTGACCCTGTGGCTTGGCCAGGCCTTCCATGGAATTGTTGCTTTCTTTCTCTGTGAGGGAGGATGAAGGAGGCAGGCAGAAGGCAGCATCCTCTCCCTCCCCTCTGTGATCCTCGGTTGTTGGGTAGGATGAGGAGGGTATTGTTCTTGGTGCTGCCTACTGGCATCATCTTTGATCCTATGAGTCATCTAATGCAAGAAAAGTAGGAAGTTTGGAAAAATAAATGTTTGCTGCTCTGGTTGTAAGACTCACTAAGTTTTCACTTCAAGGACTGTTTTACACATCTTTAAAAAATCTTAGCTGCTGCCTCTGAGGCTTGCCAGGGTTGGGCAGGGCTGTGTTTCCAGGAGTCTTCATAATGAGAAAAAGTAGCATGCAAGGAAAACTCAGGGAAGTCAGTTGGGTTGGAAGAGCTTTTTGGCTGTGTCCCTTGGGCCCCTGTGCCAGGTTACTGAAGGTCTGCCGAGGTGAGTTCTGCAGAAAAAAATGCCTTGGGCATCAATGCCAGGGACTCCATAGGATGCCTGGGTCTCCAGGTGGGGCCCATGTGCATCCTGTCTACAATCTGGGCACACAGAGCTGTTGAGCAAACCGTCTTTCCCCTTTTCTGAATGTACCTGTGATTCCAGGGATAGTCCACGGAGAAGCGGGATGTTTTTAGTCAGAGTTGCTTTCCTGTTAAGAAATCTCTGAAGTCTTGTATGCTCAGAGGACAGTGAGTCGAGATAGTGGCTAAGTAATGGGACACATGGCTAAGTGGAAAGGGACAAGCTGGCAGCCTTGGGACCGAGGCTAAGCCGATAACCATAGCATATTGCAGTTAGTTTCAAAACGCGTTTTCTGCCTCGCATTTCATTTGTTCCTCCCAACAGTCTTGAGAAGGCTGGTGTCATCTTCTTCATTTCTAGTTTGACAGAAAATGATAGAAGGTTGTGAGTGGAATAAATGTGGTAGAGAATGAAAAAGAAAGGGAAAGTTAAAGCAGACATCAGTGTACCTATAGTGAGGAAGAAGGGAGCAAAGGCCATGACTCCAGAATTCATGCTCTTCCTTTTGTGCGGCCTATAAGGGCATGAAACACTTAGGTTTTTTTCTTCTTTCTTTTGAGTGCGGCCCTGGGGCAGGCATTGTGCCTGATGTCTTTTACTCAAGGCTGGTGCTCTACCACTTGAGCCATAGCTCCATCTCCAGCTTTCTTGTAGTTAAGTGGAGGTAAGAGTTTCACAGAATTTCCTGTCCAAGCTGGCTTCAAACCATGATCCTCAGGCCTCCAGGTTCCTCCCCAAACCTTTAATCTTGTCAATCCACTCTGAGTAACCTACCCTGTAGCAGGTGCAGCTGTTGGACAGGCCACATTTCTAGTTTCTTACTGTTCTAGTTTGTAACTGGTTTCCTCACTGACTTCTTACTTCATTTCTATAATCAGACTCTTAAGTTTAAATTTAAAACAATTAACATGATTTTTAGAAAGGAAAAAATTTTTTTATCTAAGCTCCCTGACACATTTATTTATAAATTCGGATGAGACAATGAGAAAATAGAACCTCTGTGCCTGAGAAGTGGGGTTTTTTTAAAGAAATGGATCTACTTATTTGTCATTGGATCATTTAAAAGGTTTCCTTATCCTCATGTCTGTCAGCAGAGTGACCACGAGCAACTTAGTACAACCCAGGGCTCACCACAAGCCCCAGGTGGTGGAAAATTCCAGAAAAATATTTTTTCCTATTGCCCCCTGCCAGTTTCTCATCTCCCAGGCTGCCCCAAAATGTGTTTATCTTGTTGGCCACACATGTGGAATAGTCTAGAGTCCCGTGTGGCATAAGATACTGAAAAATAGAAATATTTCCCACATGACTGAGGTCATGAGAATGAATGATCTTGGGTCATGCCTGACTCTAATGGGAGGAAGGAAGTTTGGGATGAGATTTATTGTATGATATATTTAGATACACATATATGCAAAACGATATATCTTTTTGTTGTTGTTGGTTGGCACTTGCACTCAGGGCCTCGGCACTATCCCTGAGCTCTTTTGCTCAGGGATAGCATTCTAGTACTTTGAGCCACAGTACCATTCCAGTTTTCTGGTGGTTTATTGGTGATAAGAGTCTCACGAGGACTTTTCTGCCTGAGCTGGCTTGGAACCTCAAACCTCAGAGCTCAGCCTCTTGAGTAGCTAGGTGTGAACCACCAGTGCCCTGGCTACATCTTTTTTTTTTTTAATTTTTAAACTTAATCTTTTTTGGTGGGATAGGAGATGTGAATGAGAAGAAATACCAAACCGTTTCTACTCATTAGAATAATGAATAGTTGAACTTGAAGCACCTGATAATTATGTAATTTGAGAATCTTTTTTTTTTTTTGCCTGTACTGGGACTTGAACTCAGAGCCTAGGCACTCTAACTTAGCTTTATTTCCTCAAGGCTGGCACTCTACCTATTGAGCTACAGTTCCACTTCCAGCTTTTTGGTGGTTAATTGGAGATAGGAATCTCACAGACTTTTCTGCTGTGGCTGGTTTTGAATCACAGCCCTTAGATCTCAGCCTTCTGAGTAGTTAGGATTACAGGGTCTAGCCAGGGTCTGGTATATTAGAGAAACGTTCAGAGGTCTTGCTTCAGCAGTCCACCACCTTGGCCAGCTCAGGATCAGCTGCAAGCATGGCTCCTGCCTGCCGCTGGCCTGGTCTCAGCCTGGGCCTGGCAGGCAGGCACTAGGGAATTGTAGTCTTCTGTGCCTGCCAAGCTTAATTACCTCTAGAATCTGCTATCAAAGGCTATCTGGCAGAGTTTCATTAATGATAGGGGTGAATTCAAAAGCACTAATTAATTGTGTTAGATTATTTGTAAAGCCATTGCTAAAAACCCTAATGCCTGTAGGAGAAAGTTGGCAGAGCGGTTGTATGGAGATTAGCCTGGACCTCACGGGGTTCAATTGCCTTTTGGAATTGGGCCAAGAGTGGGGATTGCTTTACCCAATTATTCTAAAAAATGCTAGTTTATTGGTACAGGCCCTGGGTGGATAGAATCGAGTGGATCCCTGCAGACCTAGGGAACCTGAAGGGGAATTTCAGGACAGTGTGTGTGTGTGTGTGTGTGTGTGTGTGTGTGTGTGTGTGTGTGTGTAAGAGAGAGAGACACACACAACCACTTAATGTTCATTAGCTAAATAAACACATCCCAAGGGCCTCTTCTTAGAGAGGAGAGAGGGCTTGTTTATTGTGAAAGAGTTAAGGTTTGAAGTGTTAAATGCCAAAGGCACCAGGATCAGGCCTCTAAATGGCCTTTTACTTCTTTTTCTTAAAATAAATAGGAGCCTGGCATCAGTGACTCATGCCTGTAATCCTAGCTACTCAGGAAGCTGAAATCTGAAGATCTCAGTTGGAGGCCAGCCAGGGCTGAAAAGTCTGAGAGACTCTTATCTTCGGTAAACTACTCAGAAAAAGCTGAATGTGGTGCTGTGGCTCAAGTGGTAGATCACTAGTCTTGAGCAAAGAGGCTTAAGGATAGTGCCCGGGCCCTGAGTTCAAGCCCTAGGACCTGGGGGAAAAAAAGTTCCTCATGCCTTTTGTTTAGGTAATCCAGGAACAAAAAGTGATTTCTGTCCCCCCCCCCCCCCCCCCCCCGCCACCAACTGCTACCACATTTGGTAAATGATTATTGAAAAGAGCTTTTATTCTAAATCCTTACTTAACAAGAGAGATCCCTCCAAAATCAATCTCTGTTCTTTCTCAGTCTGATCTCAGTCTTCTAAAGTCTTCTCTGTGTGTGTGTGTGTGTGTGTGCGCGCGCGCATGCATGTGTGCATGTGCATACACACGCATGTGGGCCAGTACTGGAGCTTGAGTTCAGGGCCTGGATGCTGTCTTTTAGCTTTTTCTCTCAAGGCTGGCACTCTGCCACTTGAGTAACAGCTTCACTTCTGGCTTTTTGCTGGTTAAGAGTCTCATAGACTTTTCTACCTGGGCAGGCTTCAAGCTGTGATCTTATAGGTCTCAGCCTCCCAAGTAGCTAGTATTACAGGCATAGCCACTGGCACTGGCTCCCTAAAGCATTTAAAATATTTCCATTGTTTTAAGGTATGTATATTGTAGAGTGTGTTTGACCAGCTTGTTTTAGTAGTGTATACTGAAGTTCATTGAAATATTTGGATATGGGACAATGATATTTTTTTAATCTCAATTCAGAATCAAGCACACACTAGTTGAAGTTCAGGGCATGAGGTTTGCATAAAAGAGAAAAATACCTTTGCATTATTTTGTTACATTTGATGTGTCTTACAAGGATAATCATACTGAGAATTAGCTCAGCCTGGAATTGTGGAAAAATAGTGGCAATGAAGGAGATTTGAGTTTAAGGCAAGTGCTAGTTTCTCTGGACACTAAGGGCAATATGGACAATTAAAGAAGGAAAAAACAGAAGAGTGTGGCAGGCTTATCTAAGAGTCAATCTAGTGTTATATAAATAAGAGAGCTGTTTGAAAACATCCATCTAGAATATTCCAAGTCCTAAGTCCGGGCCTGCCTCCCACCCACAGGCCCCAGTGTCCGTCCACCGTCCCCTGCCGTAAGTAGTTATGGATAAACCCCAGACCAAATCTCATTTTATTAACATGATTCAGAAGAAAAGAATTCCAATGAAAAATTTCAGAGAACTGCACTGAGCCATTTTGTGATATTGTCAGATCTTCCTAACCTCAAGAGCGGCCTAAACAAAAGCTGTTAGTTCTGTTTATTATCCAACTTGGATTCTATTGGAAAAACACTTTCAAAGTGAGTTGCTTCAGAGAGTGAGTGCTAGAGCAGGGATTTAATCCTGAGCACACAGTGGCCTTCATGTTTATTCCGTGTGTAGCTGGCTGACCTAAAACCCTGGGCAGCCTCAGCCAGCAGGCCTGCAATGCTAGCTTTGAACTTGTACTCTTTTCTACAGACAATCCCCAGTCAACTTTACAGTGTTGATAAGATTGAAATTCTGAGAGCTATGAGGGATCAGGAAAGGTATGAAAGGTATTTGCAAACTTGGTGGCAAAGACGCTGAATTAATAAATGAGTGTGTGTGTGTGTGTGTGTGTGTGTGTGTGTGTGTGTGTGTGTGTTGGCTTGGAATTGAAACAAGAGCCTCATACATACTTGTTAATACTGGGCTCTATCATCAGCTCTGCTTCCTTTTGCTAGTATTTTCCCCAGACATACTACACTATTATTTTTGGGAAAGTAATGTCAGAACCTACTAGAGTCTGTTCTTTAAGTGATGAGACATGATGATATTATAACTAACAGTTAAGTTGGAGGCTTTAATAAATGATTGACCTTAAAGTGATAAAATGAAACCCAAGGTTATATTAAAATAACCATGTTTATTTTCATTACCACATATTTAAGTGAGAGAGAAGGTTGTCAGTGTTAGAATGACAGGTGTGCAGAATTTGTAACCTTTTATGTCTGTTTTGCTATTCATGAACATGGTATGCTCTTCCATTGTCTAGATGGTTCTTAAAGAGAAATGAAAGATTTCTTTCTGCATTGCTTTTGTAGTGTTCACTACTGTTTATTTTGGTGCTAAGCATTTTCTCTACCACTGTTACACATCTAGTAGTAGTAGTTCTCACCCTCCTTCTCCTTCTCCTTTTACTCTTCTTCCACTTCCTCCTGCTTGAACTCAGGGCCTGAGCACTATCTGAGCTTCTTTTGCTCAAGGGTAGCACTCTACTATTTGAACCACTGCACCATTCCAGCCTTTTCTGTTTAAGTAGTATTAACTTGAAACCAGGGCTTCATGCATCCTAGGCAAGCACTCTAACACAAACCCATATTCCCAGCCCACCCCTAGTTCTTAGTATTTGATTGTTGGTTGTGTGATTACAGATATGTACAATATTTATCATGTATGTTTCTTAGAGACATCTGTTTCTTAGACTTAGGTTCAAGAACCTATTTCAGAGCCCTAATTCTATCCTCTTGAAACTACTCTTCATTGATAATGATTAGAATTAGTGCATCCTATGCCCCTCTTGGGTGAGCCATCTGTGATAGAGGTGGCTAAGGTCAGTGGCTACAGTAAGCTTTGCTCTGAGTTGCTCAAGGCTTAGTGTTTACTCCAAAGAACATATTCTTTAATTGAGCATGTGCTCAGGCCTAATGTTGCTGACTAGGAGCATTTCTTCACAGTAGTGAAATGACATCCTTGTTCATTCAGATTGATAGTCAGGAACAGTCAGTTTCAGAGCCCAGGATGCTATGTTGTCAAGTCCTTGAATTTTCCTACCAGAATTTTTGATGGAACATAGTGATTTCAATGAAGATTCATTTAGAATTTGTTCTTGTTGGCTTTAAATTAAATTTTTAGCTTTTAACCTCCAAATTTGAGTAATATCTGAGGACTTTATCAAGGTGGGCAGTGACTGTGTTAGACTGTCACACTTGTATTTAAGAAAAGCAGTTCTTTTGGTCATAATGCCAAGATTGATCTTGATGTATTAAAGTCACACATAAACTCTAAACCAGTAGTTCTCCAATTGTTTTGTTTTTGGCCAGTCATAGGCCTTGAACTCAGGGCCTGAGCACTATCCCTGGCTTCTTTTTGCTCAAGGATAGCACTCTGCCACTTGAGCCACAGAGCCACTTCTGGCTGTTTTCTATATATGTGGTGCTGAGGAATCAAATCCAGGGCTTCATGTATACGAGGCAAGCACTCTTGCTAGTAGCCCATATTCCCAGCCCCAGGAGTTCTCCAATTGTGATCCAAAATCTGAGACTTTTTAGGGGTGTGAGGTCAAACCATCCTTGTAGCAATGCTCAGATGTTGTTTTCACTGGGTCAGTCATACACCAAAGAGCAGTTGGGTGGATGAGTACTGGTCTCAGCAGGAGTCAAGAGTGAGCTTTCCTGCCACATAGTTGCAATAACACAATTGACAGTCTCATTTAGGAGTGTTCTTATTGAGGCTGTAAATGTCCCCCAAAACCATGTTTGTTTATATTCTATATGAAGCACTTCTCCTTTCAGAGTGTGGTGGTTGTCTTTAGGGGAAATACATGTGTGATTTTTGAATTGTATGCTGAACCTGTCTGTGTTTCACGGAATGACATTTTACTTGAAGGAAAAGTGGACAGACAAATGATGCCTGTATGACTGCCTACCTTGAATTTAGTTTTTGGCAGGCTTTTTTTTTTTTTTTTTGGCCAGTCCTGGGGCTTGGACTCAGGGCCTGAGCACTGTCCCTGGCTTCTTTTTGCTCAAGGCTAGCACTCTGCCACTTGAGCCACAGCGCCACTTCTGGCCATTTTTTTTGTATATGTGGTGCTGGGGAATTGAACCCAGGGCCTCACGTATACGAGGCAAGCACTCTTGCCACTAGGCCATATCCCCAGCCTTTGGCAGGCTTTTTGACAAAGTACAAAGTAAGCCCTTTACTTAAAGGAAAACAACTGACTGCATTTGTTGCCAGTGATTTAAAAAAAGCTTAGTTTTTCAAAATAAATGAAGCTTTTGGAAACCCTTTTCTCCATCATCATGATGGTGACAGTTTGTCTGTTAGTGAAATGCTTTTCTGATGAGCTCAGTGGTGATCCTACTCACAGATGGGTTTTTGATATTGTATAATGAAATGTTTTGTTTGTTTTATTTGTGTAACACAATAAGTTATTATTTTACTGGTGACTACTGCATGATGACATAAAATCATGTATGGGGAAAAATTTGACATTCTGAGGGTATAAGATAGAGCAATTGACTTTTTTTATTTGTTTATTAATTGAACACAATTTTTTTTACAAGGTGTTGTGCAAAAAGGGTACAGTTACATAGTAGGGCAGTGTGTACATTTCTTGTGATATCTTATGTCCTGTTTTTCTATCCCTTCTCTAGGTCAGGTAGACATATATACAATATACAATGTATCAAGAACATATACAGGGCTGGGGATATGGCCTAGTGGCAAGAGAGCTTGCCTCGTATACATGAGGCCCTGGGTTCGATTCCCCAGCACCACATATACAGAAAATGGCCAGAAGTGGCGCTGTGGCTCAAGTGGCAGAGTGCTAGCCTTGAGCAAAAGGAAGCCAGGGACAGTGCTCAGGCCCTGAGTCCAAGGCCCAGGACTGGCCAAAAAAAAAAAAAAAAAAGAACATATACAGTATTCACAGACTTGGTCTCTACTGTCTCTTCGTCTCCCTTTGTTAACAGTCATATATCAGGGAGATCATGCCCCTTTGTTTTCTGTGTTCTAGGCTTGTCGTGCTCAACATTATTTGTTCGAGTTCTGACCATTTCCCTGCGAATAACAATATTTCACCATTCCTAATCGCTATGTAGTATTCCATTCTGTATAAGTACCATATTTTTTTGATCCATTCGTCTGTGGAGGGGCATCTGGGTTGTTTCCATATTTTGGCTATTGTGAATTGGAGCAATTGTTTTTTGAAAAACATTAATTTATCTATAGCTTATTCCATGAACAAGCATTCTTTTCTCTGTCACTCAAGTTTGCCTTATGTTACATTATAGCCATGGAGAAAAATGATCAAAACTGAGAAATTAATCTTGGTACAGTATTACAAACTAAAAGATTGAATGTATTTGGAGTCTCTAGCTTTCCTAATGTTCTTTCTCTGCTCCAGGTCTAGGATCTTTAGTTTTTACATCTCCTTAGGTGGTTCTTCTCTTCAGTAATGTGTTCTTTGGTCTTTCAGTGACCTTGGTACTTTGGAAAAGAACCAGAGAAGGTCTTCCAGCAGGGTTTGTCTGATGTTGTCTCATGGCTAACCTTTAAGTTTTGCATCATTGACAAGGATGCCACAGAGGTAGCATACCCTCAGTCAGGCATGAAATCCAGAGCATATTACATTGGGTAGGATTATGACCAGTGAGAGCAACTTTGGTCATTTGGTTAGAATACTATTCTTCCAGAAGTCTCTCTTTATTTTAAATTACCATTAAAAATGAAATTACTAAGTGTAGTGAGAGAAAGTAAAGAATTTTAAATATACTAGGCTGTGGACAGTTTATTTAGATGCTTGAAGAAACTTTAGCAAACTTGAAGAAATAACTTTGTTGAATGGAGGCATAGCATATATTTTTAATATGACTTTATTACTGTTATTATAAGGTGATGAACAAAGGGGTTACAGCTTCATAAGTCAGGTAATAAGTACATTTCTTTTTGGACAATGTCATTCTTTCCTTCGCTTTCTCCCAACTTTTCCCTCACATCCCCACCCACAAGTTCTATAGTTAATTTTCACTGTAGTGTTTAGTGAGTACCACTGCTGTTGAAGCATGATATTAAAGAGGAAATAGCCAGGTGCTGGGGGTTCATGCCTGTAATCTAGCTTCTCTGGAGGATGAGATCTGAAAATTGCAAAGCCATCCCCAACAGGAAAATCCATGAGAATCTTATCTTCAATTAATCACCTAAAAACTGGAAGTGGCACTGTGACTTCAAGTAGTAGCGCACAAGCCTTGAGCAAAAAAGCTGAGGGACAGGTGCCTGGGCCCTGAGTTCAAGCCCTATAAACAACAATAGCAACAGTAAAAAAAAAAGTAAAGAGAAAATGGCTGCAGATATATGAATAGACTATTAAGATTTATTCTCTCCAATTGCTTATAGCTCTCCATATCTATCATTTCTGAGACTTCATATCTGATACCTAAAATGCTCAAAGAATTGCATTTTTTGCTGAACATGTACAGACTTTTTCCTTCTTATACTCCTTAGACAATACAGTAGAACAAGTGTTTACATAGTGGTTGCATTGTGTTAGACATTATAAGTAATAAAGAGACAATTTAAAGTATCTGAGAGGATGTCCATAGGTTCTATATAAGGGGCTTGGGCACCCACAGATTTTGGCATCTGAGAGGTCCTGGAATCAAGCTCTAGAAGATACCTAGGGACAACAGTGTCTGTGTGAGGCCAAATTTCTTGGTGTCCTTCAACCAGAACAATGTCTCATAACAAATTGAATACAGAAGTGGACCTGAAAACCCAGCTGTTTTTTGTTAAGCCAGACATTAAAGAGATTTGCAAAGATGTAAAGCAGCATTGTTCTTCTCAGTAAATTATGCTGTGTTTCAGAAAATAGTTATTTTTCATGAGAGATACCACAGTGTTTATGTTATAATGCAATGAGGTTTTTTGTTGATAATTTTGAATGGATTAATAAATACTTCAGACTTTAATCTCTATTGATACATAAAACATAAATAAATACCTTTGGAGTGGTGATTAATTTCTTTTTTTGACAGACCTTGCTATGTTGCTCAGGGGAGCATTGAAGTATTGAAATCTAGTAATGTCAGTCTCTTGAGGAGCTGGTATTACCATAATGCAGCACTATGCCCAGCCAGCCTTTTTTTTCTTGCTTGCTTGCTCTGTCTGTCTCCATTTACTGGTGATACTGGGGTTTGAACTCAAGGCCTTGTGCTCCTAGGCAGGTATTCTACTATTTGACCCATTTCCTCAGTTTTTAGACAGGTTCTCATACTTTTGCTTAGGGCCAGCCTAGACCATGATTCTCCTACCTCTGCCCCCCACATAACTGAGCAACTGAGCTGAGATTATAGGCACAAACCATTCTGCCTGGCATTCTTAGTAATTTTAAAGCCAAAGAGGGTCTTAAGACCAAAAAGTTTTGCTTTCTCACTAATACAAAAGACCTTAGCAGTAGAAATGCTTTCTTCTGATCCCAATGGAGATAAAATGAGGGATTCCCTAAAGATGCCTTTGCTGGGGGTGGGGGGATTACTCAGACTCTGTGTGTCAGGTTACTCAAATGGCAGATAGATGGAATTGGCTCATAGGACGCCCCTCATCCCCCACTTTGGGACTCCATAGCTGAAAATGTTGTCCTAAGACAGTAATTGGGTGTTATGGAAAAAATGTAGCAATCTTCCAAGTGTGGTATGTGCAAGGTTAGAGGTGAAAAGGGTGTGCTACAATTATATTTTAGAGGTAGGATTCCAGGCCCTTGTTCTGACCCTCTAGGGGCCTGTAAAATGGTTTCCTTCACCGTTTCCTTATAAAAATAGACAGGTTATTATTGGATCTTTGCTATTAACAAACAAGAGATTTTGAGAATATTGCTTTTTTGTCAACATATATATATATATATGATCTCTAGAATTTTTGCTACATTGTGTGTGTATGAACTAATTACATGCAAATATAAGTTTTGCATAATTCTTTTTCTCATAAGTCATTCTAAATTGTTAATTGGAATCTTTCATTTTGGTTTTGAGGTGAGGTCTTAATAGGTTGCCCAGGTTAGCCTTGAACTTGGGATCCTCAACTGGATTAATGGCTTTTTCTTTTTTTGTTGCTCCTACTGGGAGCTTTAAGCTCTCACCAAAATTTTTTTTTGCTTAAGGCTAGAGCTCTATCAATTGACCCACACTTCTAGTTCTGGCTTTTTGCTGAATAATTGGAGATTAGAGTCTTATGGACTCTCCCAACCAGGTTGGCTTTAAACTTTGATCCTCAGATCTCAGCCTCCTTAGTAGCTAGCATTACAGGTGTAATCCAACAGTTAATGGGTTTTTAACATAGCACTGACATCTATATTGAAGCAAACTCAGCCTGTATAGCCGTAATATACTTATATTTCATCTTTATGAAGTTAGCTATTTTGGTATTTTTTTAACAATTGATAACTAAGATACCTTAGAAGTCATTAATATTTATTGGCACAGATTTTTTTTTAATGCCAACTTTGATGTATTAAGAATCCTACATTTGGACTAACATTTTTCTCTTTTAGTTTAAGTGGAAAAAAGTTCCTTTTCCTTTTTCAGTGCTGGAAGTGGAACCCAAGGCCTCACATTTTAGGCCTATCCTCTACCACTAAACTAGTCCCCATACTAATAGCTTAGTTTTTTAAATGAAGAAACAAAGGGAGGGAGCCAAGGTCTTTTGTCTTATTAAGCATTACTCCAAGTCAGTTTTAAAACAATCCAGGATTCCCATAAAGCAAGTTTTATAATGGAAACCACCACAGCTGAGGGCTAGCTCTGTCATAATCACCATTTGGGCATCTCTGATATTTAGCAGAATATATAAATATATAAATATCTGATGTGGCATGGGTTTGTTATCCTGTCAGAGGAAAATGTAATAAGTGATTTTTGAGCCTGATTCTTGCAGGATTTAAGCTACCACTTGAGTCTTTGGTTTGGAAATGGATTTTAGCTTTTCTGAGAGCTTTCACAATTTAGTAAAAGATAGCAAAGTAAGTTTAGGAAGTCTTATTGTATCTATAATGGGTGATTATCTTATATCTTCATGCTTTAAGATGTATTTTTAAATCATTATTATAAAGGTGATGTACAGAGCGGTTATAGTTATGTAAGTCAAATGTAGGATTTTTACTTATTTATTTTTGCTGGTCTTGGGGCTTGAATTCTGGGCCTGGGCATTATCTCTGAGCTTATTTTCCTTGAAGTTAGCACTCTACCACTTGAGCCACAGCACCATTTCCAGCTTTTTCTGAGTAGTTTACTGGAGAAAAGATTCCCATGGACTTTTCTACCTGGATTGGTTTCAGTCTGTGATCCTCAGATCTCAGCCTCCTGAGTAGCTAGGATTATAGACATGAGCCACCAGCACCCAACTTAGGATATTTTTTTAAAGTGACACTTAAGTAACTCAATGTAAGAGGACAGTGCTTAGTGGAGCATAGTACTGGAACCCTGATTTGAGAGCAAGATGCTTATGGACACATCCCAGCCCTGTTTCAGTTCACCTCTGTAAAGTGAGATAACAGCAGTGCCCATCTCACTGCATTGGCTTGAAGATTTAATGAGATAATACTGTGCATTAATTGCTGAAAGCCCTACCTGGCACTTATTAGACCCTCACTATTTGTTCTCTTATAGTTACTGCTTAATGTTTGGCATGTTTTAGGTTGCCTCTTTCTTTGTTACATCTGAATTTTTACTCACTTGACAACATTATCTTCCAGTAATGTTTCAGGAGAAGTTACATCTGGAAGATTTTTGTATTCATAAGGTTATTCAGTAGAGTTCTAGTGGTATGTTGGCATTTAAGGAATTTTTAGAGATTATCTGGGCCATCTCAGCCTAACAGACAAATCATCTTTCTAATATCCTGTTGACTGAGTCCCCAGTCTTTGCTTAAGTTAAAAGAAAAAGGAAAAGAAAAATCTCTGACTCAGGAAATTCTTTCTTTGACTGTGTAGCAATTCACCTCCACTCCTAACCTGTAGTTCTGCCTTGTAAAACAACCTAGAATTTATCTGACAAGTGTAACCCCCCTGAATGTTGGCAGTGAATAAATGTGTCCTAGAAAACTGAGTTGTGTAAAACTGACCAGAAGATTTGTGTCAAAATTGAGGGGGTCTCCAAGGGCTTTGGTCCCTGTTGGACAAAGGAAGTAAGGCTTGCACTTCTTAGTTTGAGCTGAGTTTGGAAACATAATTGACACAGAGATTTGTCCCCATGAGCCTGTGATAGGGCTATGTGCTAGACAGGGCCTAGTCTCACAGAACACCACTTGTGCTGCTCTATGTCTTTGCCTTTCCCTGGAGGTGGGACATATTTGTCTTATTCTTGCTGTGACAAATACCTGAGAAAGACAACTATAATGAGGAAAGAATTATTTTGGCTCATGGATTAAGAAAGCTGCATCCATGGTTGCTTGGATCCATACACTTAGGCGAAACATCATGGTGGTAGACATTATTCACCTCACAGAGGACAGAGCAGTAAGGGAGACAAAGCAGGATCAACAATACTCTCTCCCACCACCCTCTTAGTAACCTACTTCTGCTAGGTTCCACTTCCTAAGGTTTCTAGAACATTCTAGAGTAGCACCACCAGTTGGGGACCGAGTGTACATATTTAAGCTATACCATTGGACTAATTTGGTTTTAACAACTCAACTTTACATCCGTCTTTATTGCTTATTTGTCACCTGCTTAGGACAGAAGCTCCATGGAAGTGGAGGTGAGGTTGCATTAGAGGTTATCTTGTTCATTGTTCTTTCTCTATCAGCCCCAAGGACTTGACATACAATGCTTATATGATGAAAGTAAAGGTTGACCTAATCTCACATGTGGATATATCTTCAGATTGATGCAAGAAAATGAACACTCTCTTCTCCTGTATGTCACAATCCATTCTTTAGGCCTGAACTTGAATGAGGAGCAGTGTCTTATTATTATTTGCATCTTTTAAACACACTCAGGAGAATGTATTCGAATCTTTATCAGTGAGGTTTTCTAGAGAGGAACAATTGCCAATCTTATCAGGAGTCAGGAATATGCCATCCTATGAGAACTAGGTTTTTAAATAAGCCCTGCTGGACAGCTGCTGCCAACTGCAGTGGAAATAATGTTACATGAGCTTAGCTTGCCTCAGTGTTAATGAAACAAATTTTATGGAAAGTCATCAAAACATTACAATGTAAAAGAAAAAAAACTGTAGCCAGAATTCGAACATAAAAATGTCTAAATAGGGGCTGGGAATATGGCCTAGTAGCAAGAGAGCTTGCCTCGTATACATGAAGCCCTGGGTTCAATTCCCCAGCACCACATATGTAGAAAATGGCCAGAAGTGGCGCTGTGGCTCAAGTGGCAGAGTGCTAGCCTTAAGCAAAAAGAAGCCAGGGACAGTGCTCAGGCCCTGAGTTCAAGGCCCAGGACTGGCAAAAAACAAAACAAAACAACCCAAAAATGTCTAAATAGTTCCTCTTCCTGGAAGCTTTAAACATTTTTCTAGGGAATTTGCAAAGACTCCCTGGCATGGTAGAAAATGCATGTCAGATTTAAATGACCAGCTGAGAATTTTGAGGTGACCACTAAAGAAATCTGTGCTTGCCTTTTGGTTTTGGAGTCTGTATCTCTTTAATATGCTGGTGGCTGAGCTTTCCTTGCAATGAGAACATATGTCCAGGCAGGGTTCAATGGGGATACTGCTTGGTTTATATGGACTTGCCATTTTCTCTGCAAGAAACAGTCTTAGATTTGGGAACCTATAAGTCTTGGCCTACCTTGTAATTCAGGGTCTTCTCTTACCTTTGAAGCCTGGCTTGGCTGTGTCAGAACTATGATTTTGAGTGAGTTGCTTATATTACTGAGCTGCAGGTTTATTTATGATTCATATGGCAGAGGACATAGCTAAAGTGGTGAACTGCATGGTGGGAGGCCCTGGCTCACTACCCCACATGGCAAGAAGAAAAACATAGGGAGGCCAGATATATCTCAAGGTTGTTATAAGGAATATACATGCTACCTCTGTGGATAAGAATATTATTACTGTTGATTTGGGTTCTAGGTAGAGATCTGAGGATTATGGTTTGAAGCCAGTCTAGGCAGGAAAGTCCTATGAGACTTTTCTCTCCAATTAACCAGCAAAAAGCCAGAATTGGAGTTGTGTCTCAAGTGGTAGAGCACCAGCCTTGAGCAAAAAAACTAAGTGAGAATATGAGTTCAAACCCTTGTCCTGCTCCACCAAGAAAAACCCAAAAACTATTATTACAGTCAAATGTGGTTGTTTTGTAGGCATGAGATGGGAAAAAGCTAAAATAACTAGTGAATTTAGAAACCCTTACACAAATTGAAAGGGTAATGAGCTTCCCACCTTCATATGTAAAGGTGACATAGTAGTTGCAAAATTCTTTTCTTCTTGGGGAACTAGTATTTCAAGGTTACTTCTTTAGAGGGTGTGGCATTAATTTCTAGGGTGGTCCACTAATCAATCACAAGCTAGGCAAACACTGTGAGAAGTTTAAATGCAGACTAGTTAACAAGTCAAATAGCTGAATTTTCTAAGCTGTTCTTTCCCTTGGAATTTTAACTTCATTGAATTTCTAAGATAGAGGAAAAAGGAACTACATTATTCAATTTATAGCAAGGAAAAAAAGCAATACAGAAAGAAAGCTTAGGAATTTTGAGGAGAAAAGTACATATTTTAAATGATCTGTGTCAGTCAGATTCTATCCAGATTGTTTTGTCACTTCATATAGAGAATAGGGTAGAGTTTACATATGCTCTTTCTCCTGCTTAAAATACTCCAGCCCTTAGGTTACAACTGGACTTACATTTATTATCTTTTTTTAAAAATAGAAGTAATTAGTTGTGGCATGTTTTGATGTTCAGCAGGCAAAGGAAACACATTAATTTGTGTAAACAGAGGTTAATTCAGTCTCTTTGAAGCATCAAATTATTGAACTATTTCCCTATGGACAAACTTCTTAACTGTTTCATTTCCTTATGGCCTGTAGTGAAATTCAGTGAAGGGAAGGAAAAAACATCTGTACGTAAACATTTTGGTCCTGTTGGCGAGGCGTATCTGACCCTTCATTTTCAGGCTTGGAGTTACACTGACCAATTAGAGTTTTCCTGCCAGTTCCTTTTTATAAGGGTGGAAATGGTCCTTCATTGATAAGACAGAACTATATGCTCCTGGGAATGGTAAGCCCTTTTGTCTCTGAAAGTGGCATCAGAGCCAAAGACTGTTCATTATGCTCATGTTGTTACCTGGGGTTGTGTCTGAGGGTCCACGGAGTGAGGGTTACATCCAGGTCTTTCCGTTAGCCTCTGAGGCCCTTGGCCAAGGGGATTCTGCCTGAGTGAAGGTGATTCGCCTTATAGTGTAATCTGCACTTTTCTAGTTTTAGCTCAAAAGCATGGTCTGGAGTACACCTGCACTTCTGAGTAAAACACAGTCACTAGTTCTTCACATGTGGACACAACTGAGGCTGATGGGGGGGAGGTGAGGTGTGCACATAGTTCAACACATGGGTGTGCACAGCAGCTGCTCAATTTGCACTACAGGTTAAGTAGATTTAGTGCCTGGGAAAGGAAGAAACTAGTACTGATGGCTGCTAGTCCAGGCCAGTTCTTACCTGCTGGATGGGAGGACTGATGGGGTAGGGAGGGGGGTTCTGAGGAGGGGCAAAGAAGGAGGAGTGTGATTGGCACTGGCATTGGAGAAATGTCTGGGGCTCAGTCCTTCCCCTGTGCCCATGCCCTCCTTATGTTCCATTTACTTTTTCTGTGTCCCCTCTAGGATCTGAGTCCTGGCCCCTGGTTCCTCCTCAGGGGCTTGGGCTTCTGGATGAAGTACCAGCTGTGTGAGGTCCTGGGGCTTTTCCTTGCCACAGTTCCCAAACGGCTCAAGAACAGACTGTAGAACCCAAGGAAAGCTCCTAGTGACCTCTGCTATTTAGCCGCTGCGCACAGCAGCAGTCACTATAGCAACTGGCTCTGTTTACAGAAATGAATGAGGACCTTGAGCCTGGGGCATCTACACCATGGACAGAGCCCCCAGTGGAAATAGACTGCCTGCCAGATTGCCAGGGCTAAACCAAAACAAAATCATACCAAACAGAAGTAGCTGGAAGTAAGCTGCCCTTGGGGGCAAGCAGAGCCTGCCAAGGCAGCTTGTTGCTATGTCAGAGAAAGACAGAGGCCTTTAAGGAAGCAGGAAAGCCACACTCGAGACGATACCTGTAGAACAGAGCTTTGCCTGGAACAACCGAATGTGGAGTTTGTCCTCTGAGTCCTTTCTTTTCTAGTGGTGGTTATTTTTTGTGTCCCCAGGGCTCCTTAGTGGTTTCAGCTCATCTATGGGAAGTGATGAGCCTTGAGTGTCTTTTTCTGTGGTTGTTGATGGCTGTGGGGCTTGAACTCAAGGCCCCGGCACTGTCCCTGAGCTTTTTCTCTCAAGGCTAGCTAGCACTTTACCACTTTGAGTCATAACTCTACTTCCAGTTTTCTGGTGGTTCATTGGAGATAAGAGTCCCACAGACTTTCCTGCCCAGGCTGATTCTGAACCGTGATCCTCAGATCTCAGCCTCATGAGTAGCTGGGATTACAGGCATGACCACTAGTGCCTGACTCCATGAGTATCATTGAGCACACTTTGAAGTCTGGATCCCCCTGTGAGGATTTGATCATGTTCTAGGTGCTTCTGGATGTTTCTTGGTAGAGCTCTTCGGCATCCATGTCTTTGGTCCTCACCTGGGAACTTCACCTTGGTAGAGGTAGTGCTTGGGGTTTCTGTTGCCATTCTAGGGTCCCGCTAGCCCAGGGCACACCCATGTCTGTCCATCTTCTGGGAGCAGTGGCTGAGGAGTCCTGGCAGAAGAGAAAGGATTGGGGAGGTTGAGAAGGGCAGGCATTGACTGGGAAAAAGCCAGAAGTGGTGCTGTGGCTCAAGTGGTAGAGTGCTATCTTTGAGCAAAAGAAGCTCAAGGACAGTGCCCAGGCCCCTGAGTTCAAGTCCCAGGACTGGCAGAGAGAGGGGGGGGGAGAGAGGGGAGAGAGAGAGGGGAGAGAGAGAGGGGAGAGAGAGAGGAGAGAGAGAGAGAATTGATTTGCCAACAGAACAGATTCACAGGAACATGAGCCTGAGAAAGAAGGCCTCCTTTGTGCACATGCACTTTAGTCATGACGTTGGAGCTGACAGCACCCATCTACTGCTTTCAGGGTACTGAGAGCCCCTCACCTGCCCATCCTGCTGCTCTACCAGAGTTCTCAAGTGGGGCATGGCTATTGGATACAGCTACAGTGATAGAAGTGGGCTTAGAATAGCATTCAGAATTCAGGCCTGCCTTTACCTTAGCAGCCCGTAATTCAAGCCTGATGTTACAGTGTGCCTTGCGGCCTGACTGATGCTGCCTCTCACCAGGGTGACCCACCCAGGAGGACTCATCCTGGGGAAGAGGAGTGAGGGGAAGTTCTCTTGCTTATCTCTCCAGTTCTTGAAGCCTTGTGCTGTTGCCATGGTGACCACCATTCCTTCAGTGATCATTCCTAGTCAACTTTCCTGTTGACACAGCGAACTCAATTAGCTGGAGTTTTCCTTTAACCTAGACTTCAGTTAAAGTGTAACCTGTTAGTTTCCACTCATTTCAGTGCTCGCCATTTGTCCACCAGGCCTTGAGTTTGACATTTCCTTCCTGTCTTGGCTGAGGTCACCTGTGTAGAATGTGTGTGCCAAAGAGCAGAGCAAGGTCTTTTCCCTCTGGTTACTTAATGAAGCCAAAATACTGGTGGGGGTGGAGATGAGTGGGGAGAGTTGATCAATTGTATTTGAGGGTTCATCATGATTATGAGTCTGTTGGGATGAATGAATTGGCCTCATGATATTTGTGTGTGTGTGTGTGTGTGTGTAAGTGTGTGTGTGTGTGTTTATGTGTATGTCATTCCTGGGGCTTGAACTCAGGGCCTAGGCACTGTCCCTGAGCCTTTTCGCTCAAGGCTGGTGCTCAACCACCCACTTGAATCATAGCTCCATGTCTGGCTTTTTGGTGGTCAACTGTAGATAAAGGGCTCACTGATTTTCCTGCCAGGGCTGGCTTCAGACTGCAATCCTCTTATCGCAGCCTCCCGAGTAGCTAGGATTATAGGAATGAGCACTGCAGCTAGCACTGGCTAGCCTCATGCTCATGGTAATGAGGGAAAGAAGTAAACTTTTCCAGATTTATTCCACAGCGATCCTGCCATTCCAGGCTCGCTCTGGAGGAGGGATGAGGAAGCGGACTGGGTAGACAGCAGCCCTAATGCTCTAGGTGAGCTGGGAAGCCTGCACCCGGAGCCACTGAGGCCTGGGCGGTTGTTGTTCTGGGCAGAGTGCAGCTTAACTATCTTTCTGGGATCCACACACAGTTAGCAGGGAGGTTAATTGTGGGTCAGTGGGAGTCAGGCCTGCACTGGCCATGCTACCTTGCATTCGGGAGGGTCAGAGAAACTGAAGAGATTTATTCATTCAGTCAGCAGGGAGGGACAGCAGCCTCCTCCCAGCCAGCTCGTTTTCAGCTTTTTTGATGACCTGTACTGTTATTGTTATTAATAAATTGGCTTAAAAAGTGACCCTAGGAGAGTGAAGGTGTTGTTCCACCATCCACACTCAGATGTTTTCTTCTCATGTCTGTAAACATTATCAAGCTCCTACTGTGTACCTGGGGCTGTGCATACAGCCTGAAAGCTTAGTCCATGAATTATGTCATCAGACATGCATACAAAGAAGTCTTCAGAAGAGGAGGCTAATTGGGAGTCCTGTGTGTCTCTTTTTTTCCATCCTTTGGTGCCTTCAAACTGGGGAAAGGAAGTAGCAGGCAGCTTAAATCAGTTTTAGTTTGGTAATAGTTTCAGAAAAGGCTTGGAGCAGGGAGTTGAAACTGTAGAG